>NC_090321.1:122472730-123175069 GCF_040869045.1 Eurosta solidaginis
TGGTAGCGTGCTCCGCCTATCACACCGTATGCCCTGGGTTCAACTCCCGGGCAAAGCAACATCAAAATTTTAGAAAATAATGTTTTTCAATTATAAGAAAATTTTTCTAAGCGGGGTCGCCCCTCGGCAGTGTTTGGCAAGCGCTCCGGGTGTATTTCTGCCATGAAAAGCTCTCAGTGAAAACTCATCTGCCTTGCAGATGCCGTTCGGAGTCGGCATAAAACATGTAGGTCCCGTCCGGCCAATTTGTAGGGAAAATCAAGAGGAGCACGACGCAAATTGGAAGAGAAGCTCGGCCTTAGATCTCTTCGGAGGTTATTGCGCCTTACATTTATTTTTTTATTTAATTCCAATTATATTTTGCATAATAATAATTATTCTAATTATAAATCAAATTATAATTTTAATAATAAATATCAGAATACTAACCAACTTAGAAACAGATATAATAATACTAATTTGAATAAAGATAATAATCACAATATGGAAAAAGATCATCTCCAAATTAATTATTCAAAACAAGTATTACCAAAACATTCAGATGAAATTTTTTTTAATAGCCTCAAAAAATCATTACCAATAATAGAATTGTCGTGGAAATTAACTGGTTTTAAAGACAAAAAATTTTATGCAATAATAAGACTAAATATTTTAAAATCAATGAGAGCAATAATAGATATGAAAAATTAGACGGTTACAATAAATGCTAACATAATAATTTTTTTACAATCCTGTCCATATTTGTATAATGAAATTCACCAATTAGAAGTTTGTAATGTAGATAAAATGTTCTTGAATGTATATTTAAAGACTTAAATAATGAAGAACAAAAATCTTTAAAAAACATTTTGACATTATTTAAAGAACTAATTTATATAGAAGGACAACCTTTAACTAATACAAATGTAATTGAACATGAAATTCAAACAACAGTAGATAAACCTATAAATTCAAAATTATAAAGATATCCACAAGTACATGAGAAAGAAATTTGCAAACAAATCGATTGGATGACGAATCAAGGAATAATAAAGAGGGCAATTCTCCTTACAACAGTCCTTTATGGATTGTACCTAAAAAAATAGATAATAGTGGGGAACCACAGTGGTGAATTGTTATGGATTATAGGGCTTCAAATAATATAACAATAGATGATAAATTTACAATCCCAAATATCGAAAATCTTTTAGATAAATCAAGAAGTTCACAATATTTTACAACTATTGATTTAGCGAAAGGATTTCACCAAATTTTAGTTAAAAAAGAAGATCGACTAAAAACAGCTTTTTCTACTCCATATGGACATTATGAATTTTTCCCTATGCCATTCGGCTTAAAGAATGCTCCTGCAAAATTTCAAAGGTTTATTAATTTGGTTCTGAAGTATTTGATAAATAAAATTTGTGTTGTATATTTAGATGATATACTTATTTTTTCAACTAGTTTCCAAGAGCATGTAAATGATATAAAAAAGGTTTTCAAAAAATTAAAGGAAGCAAATCTTCGAATTCAAATCAATAAATGAAAATTCTTTGCAAAAGAAACATTGTACTTAGGACATGTCCTAATATCAGAAGGAGTTAAGCCAAATCCCGCTAAAATAAATCAAATATTAAAACTTCAATTGCCAAAACAGTTAAACAAATTAAATCATTTTTAAGTATAACAGGATACAAGGTTCGATTCGAGCTCAAGGCCAGAACAATAATTTTTTTCTAATGATAATTATTGTTACTCCATCTGGTGCAAATCACTGATAATGCTGGATTTTTGTTTATTGTAAATTACTTTGTTTGACATTCCCAAGTGCTTATGGTTTGTTAACAATTGTTTTGTTTATTGCCTATTACTTTGTTTGACATTCCCAAGTGCTCATGGTTTATTAACAATTGTTCTTGTTTTTATCGGCCTATTGGTAAATGATTCAAGGTTCGATTCGAGCTCAAGGCCAGAACAATAATTTTTTCTAATGATAATTATTGTTATTTTTTAATTTTTCTAAATTTGAAAAATTGTGTTTTGTTTTTGGAATAGTAAGTAGAAAATTTTTTCAGACAACCTGCCATAGCTGCGCAGATAGATCCATTTCGAAGGGTGCTAAACTTTCATCATCAGTACGCTTTAGGCATGCTGCGCTAACCATTTAGCTATACAGCGGGGGTTTGTTTGACTGGCAAATTTACTACTTCTATTCTTTTTTACCAACCATATTTATTCAGTGTTGCGCCATCTGGTGCAAATCACTGATAATGCTGGATTTTTGTTTATTGTCAATTACTTTGTTTGACATTCCCAAGTGCCCATGTGTTATTAACAATTGTTTTTATCGGCCTATTGATAAATGATAAAATGTTCGATTCGAGCTCAAAGCCAGAACAATAATTTTTTTCTAATGATAATTATTTTTAATTTTTATTTTTCTAAATTCGAAAATTTGTATTTTGTTTTTGGAATAGTAAGTAGAAAATTTTTTCAGACAACCTGCCATAGCTGCGCAGATAGATCCATTTCGAAGGGTGCTAAGCCTTCATCATCAGTACACTTTAGGCATGCGGCGCTAACCATTTAGCTATACAGCGGTGGTTTGTTTGACTGGCAAATTTGGTACTTCTATTCCTTTTTACCAACTATATTTATTCAGTATTGCGCCATCTGGTGCAAATCACTGATAATGCTGGATTTTTGTTTATTGTCAATTACTTTGTTTGACATTCCCAAGTGCTCATGGGTTATTAACAATTGTTTTTATCGGCCTATTGATAAATGATAAAATGTTCGATTCGAGCTCAAAGCCAGAACAATAATTTTTTTCTAATGATAATTATTTTTAATTTTTATTTTTCTAAATTCGAAAATTTGTATTTTGTTTTTGGAATAGTAAGTAGAAAATTTTTTCAGACAACCTGCCATAACTGCGCAGATAGATCCATTTCGAAGGGTGCTAAGTCTTCATCATCTGTACACTTTAGGCATTGTGCTAACCATTTAGCTATACAGCGGTGGTTTGTTTGACTGGCAAATTTGCTACTTCTATTCCTTTTTACCAACTATATTTATTCAGTGTTGCACCATCTGATGCAAATCACTGATAATGCTGGATTTTTGTTTATTGTCTATTACTTTGTTTGACATTCCCAAGTGCTCATGGTTTGTTAACAATTGTTTTTGTTTTTATCGGCCTATTGATAAATGATTCAAGGTTCGATTCGAGCTCAAGGCCAGAACAATAATTTTTTTCTAATGATAATTATTGTTATTTTTTAATTTTTGTAAATTTGAAAAATTGTATTTTGTTTTTGGAATAGTAAGTAGAAAATTTTTTCAGACAACCTGACATAGCTGCCATATCTTTATAGTACAAAATTTGAAATTTTAACAGATCATCAACCTTTACGATGGCTTCTCTTAAAATATCAAAGCAAAGCTATGAACCCAAGACTTTTTAGATGGCTATTAAACTTAAGTGAATTTAATATAACACTTAACTATATTCAAGGTAAAGAAAAGCAAGAATTTCAAAAGCAACGAAAATCTGCATTTCGTTTTAATATTATAGTGAGGTGTGAAATATAAAAATCTATATATATAAAAAGAAAGGCTAAAATGTGTGTTAGTTGGTCGCCGGTGTTTGAAGAGATGCGTCGGTCGATTTTGTTCAAACTTTCACACAAGTTGCGTAAATGAACAGGGTATCGAGATATAGGCCGAAACGTGGACCCGAGTACCCCTAGAATGTGTTTATAGAATATGGATAACAAATGAAAGCTCTTGATGAGTGCTTTAGTAGAGGGTAATTTTCATACCCCTGGGTGACTAGGGTCTCCAGATATAGGCAAAAACGTGGGCCAGTGAATGCCTAGACAGTGTTTATACAATATGGATATCAAATGAAAGCTGTTGATGAGTGCTTTAGTATAGAGAAATATATTATCCAGATACGGAATGGGACTGGGATTAGGACTAGGACTGGGACTGGAATAAAAAAACCACCCTCTGGGACAGGCAATAAGGGATGCAGAAGAATGAGAAAAGAGAGAAGGAGATTGAGAAAGAGATACAATGAGACGAAGACGGAGATAGATGAAGCGAAAAATACGGAGGGAGAAGTGAATAAAAGGATTAAGAAAAAGTGAAGAGGGGGGGAGGGCAGGGTCAGACGGAAAAAGCTTATTAAAATGTATGCAGATAGGCCAAATTTAGGGCAGGACAACGTCTGCCGGGTCTTCTAATAAATATATAAATAATTGTTCTGTTTGTAGTAGGACGAAATAGGATCGAAATCCAATTAAGAACAAATTCAAATTAACGGAACACCAACTTATATTAAACAAATTGTACATATGGATATTTATACAGATTGTAAATCAAATTTTTTAACTTTTATTAATAGATTTTCTAAATTTGCAACAGCGTATTATTTAGAAGATAGGATTAATCAAACTATAATAGAAAAATTAAGACCTTATAAATCTCAACGTGGGCATTTTCGGAAATTAATTTGTGATAATGAATTCAAAAGTATAAATATAAAAAATTATTTGATGAATGTCAATATCAAGTTACATTTAGTTACATCAAATAACCATACAGGTGATGGCGATATAGGGAGGTTACATAGTACGATTTCGGAGAAAATAAAAATGATGTCCTTTGACCATAATGCTCTTAATATTAAAGATAAAATAAGTAAATCAATTGAATTTTATAACAATATTTTTTTATTCTATAATAAAAGAAACCCAATAAATGTTGAAATTGGAAAATTAATAAAATAATAATACATGAAAATATATTAAAAACAAAAAAAATATTATATCGAAAAAATAAATAAAAAAGAGAAAATTACGTTGAATGGAGGAAACAAGGATTTATTAAAAATTATAAATCAATAAACATAAACAGGAACCCAAATATAAAATCACAAATTAGATGACATTCACCCTTGGAATATAAAAAGGAAATTGAAATTTGAAGACACTGTTAATACCAAAGAAATAGATAGCGATTAATTAATTTTTGAATTTATGACTTTCAAATTTATTATTATTAATAGTTGTATTATAAACATATTATTTAATAGTTGATAAAATAGAGGTGTATTTTAATTTAAATGAGGAAGAAGTTATATTATAATTAATTTTAATTGTACTTGTTTAGTTAATTACTGCTATAAACTTTGAATAACTTTGTATGAGAAATGTTTTCTTATATTCATAGAAAAAATGATTTTAGATTTTCATTCTATGTATCAAAAATTTTCATTGTAAGAAATATTCTTGAAAATAACAGTTTTAATAAACAAATATATAAAAATATATCTACAAATTTATTTCCCATGCCCTCCGACGAACCAAACTACCGATAAGAACGCATCCAGGAGGCCGCCAAACGCTATTAAAGGAAACCGCCAAGGACCGTATATCCAGCCAAAGAAACCGAGGGAATCATCCGCCAGCGACCGTTTCTACATACCGGTGATCATCGAGGGAATGAGCGTGCGTGCACTGGTGAACACCGGCGCAACCCTATCATACGTGGATGACACAGTACGGAAGCACCTGGAAAAAAAACAAGATCTAACCGCGTCTTAACAACGATATCAACGTTCGTCTATATATCGAACGACCTACCCGGCAAGGATCGTGTACCAAGGACGAATAACGGACACCATGATGTCCGTCATCCCGAAATTGGCTAAACGAGTGATTCTGGGAATGGACTTTCTACGAGAAAGGGGAATAAACCTCATGCTGGATGATCAGCCTCTAGAAGTCACCGTGAACAAGAGAGCACCCGAACTGGACACACTGGCGTTACCGAGCCGAGAACACTTGAGCGAAGATCAAAACACGGAGCTGGGAAATTTTTTGGCCCACCACCAAAAGCGGTTTGGCGAAATTACCGGACCAAGCACTGCAGCCGAGCATATGATTCTCCTCAAGCAAAAGCGGCCGCTGAAGCAACGATACTATCCCCGTAACCCGACAATGCAGCAAGTGATCAACGAGGAGGTGGACGAGCTACTAGCAGGAGGAAGAATAGAGCCAACGCGTAGCGCATACAGCTCGCCAATTGTGCTAGTCCGCAAAAAACCGGGCACCTGGAGGATGTGCATAGATTAACGCTGTGGCATTACCACAATACAAGATATTTGTATTTATGTAAATGCCAGAATGAGTCCGGCTTGTAATGCACAACCAAATGAATTTCATTTTCGACCACACGCAAATAACTTATAGCGACATAGTCATAGCGGCATAGATAAGTTATATTGAACCCAGCGCGGAGCCGTATCCGTTTACAGTTGTTTAACCCGTATGCGTCACACTGACCAGCTCACGTATCGATCAGCATGACTGATCGACAGTTTTGGTTTGTCAGTGCGACTGACCAAATATTATTACATAGTTAGGTAATAAGAATATTCTGTTGACTATATAAATTTGCAGCAATAAGACATGTCGCGCTCGTTTTCATCTTTGGATAGAAAAATGGTAGCGTAAGAAATACAAGCAACCTGATTGTAGATGATAAAATTGACTTAGGAAAATTCCTTATCAGGCTGTACACATGCTGTACAAATGCCGCCAATCTAAGACTTGTAAAGAATAAAAAACACAGTTGTCCTGAGGGACAAATTGGTGAAAAATAATGGAATATTTACTTGAGTAGGCAAATTTAAAATGATAATAATACGCACCCAAGTTCTCAAAGATCAATTAATTGCACTAACCCGGGAGGTTGTGCATGTGACAATCCCGGTAAAAATAAAAATAATTCTTTGTAAGGGTCATGACGATTCTGTCTTGGTGGCCGCCGCAGAAATCGCATGACAAATTTGACCGGGGGTATTGCTGGCAAATAGGGAAAATATCAAAAATATGAAAAGAACATTTAAAGATACGAACATTTTTTGCATCCACTGTACCTTTCTTTTACCCATGAATTCAACTACTACATAGCTACCCCGCTCTTCCGTCAGCAACCCCTCAATTGTCTATGCAATTAATTACAGATTTACCTTATTATGAATGAAAAAAAAGTCAAGTGAAAAAAAAAATGTTTTTTTTTCTTGAATAATATGCGGATTTAGGTTAAGAAAATAAAATAAATACACACTTATTGCCCGGGTCTCATTTAAGAAAACCTCACTATTAACGAGGCAATAATTTTACATAATAGGAAAAATATTTTTACTTTAGCCACAGGTAGAAAAGGAAATAGTAATTGGAAAAAATCTTTTATTCTAAATAAAGTTGAATATAGTAATAGAATATATTTTTACTTCAAACCCCTACAGAATAAACACTCCAATTTATTCGTCAATAAAAATGTAAACAAACAAAGAAAAAAAATATACAAATATAAAGTCATGTTGGCATCAAGTGACTGTTACTTCATAATAAATTTTTAAACATAAACAGATTTTAAGTGGGTCGACACACTTAAACTCTGATATGTAAAAACAAATGTCAATAACACTTGATGCAAAACATTATTTATAATCACAAGCACACAACCATACAAAAGAAATACACAAAAAATAATAATATGTAAATACGAAAGTCAATACAACAACTCAAATTATATACGTTCCTCCCTTCAAAACATATTAAAAAATGTACAAGCAAAAGAACAAAAGAAAAAAAAGGGTCAGCAAAAAATCACACATGTCAAGCAAATGTAAACGGGTATAAAAATAAGTAAACAAACTCTTCACACTCAATATCAAGTTACCGCAATACAACAAATTACAATAGAAAACTAAAAAGCAATTAAAATTTTGTAAGCTCTAAGTGGGTCATTAAGTCACTTTAAGGATCACATACAATTGTTCTCAAGTGTATGTGATCCTTCTTAAGGTGGATGGTGTGGCATTACCACAATAAAAGATATTTGTATTTAAGTAAATGCCAGAATGAGTCTAGCTTGTAATGCACAACCGAATGAATTTCACTTTCGACCACACGCAAATAACTCATAGCGACATAGTCATAGCGGCATAGATAAGTTATATTGAACCCAGCGGGGAGCCGTATCCGCTTAGAGTTTTAACCTGTATGCATCACACTGACCAGCTCATGCTGCTGTGCTGGATGTGCATAGATTAACGCTGTGGCATTACCACAATACAAGATATTGGTATTTATGTAAATGCCAGAATGAGTCTAGCTTGTAATGCACAACCGAATAAATTTCACTTTCGACAACACGCAAATAACTCATAGCGACATAGTCATAGCGGCATAGATAAGTTATTTTGAACCCAGCGGGGAGCCGTATCCGTTTATTTTAACCCGTATGCATCACACTGACCAGCTCATGTATCGATCAGCATGACTGATCGACAGCGTTGGTTTGTCAGTGCGTCTGACCAAATATTATTACATAGTTAGGTAATAAGAATATTCTGCTGACTATCTTCACGGCCGTGGGAAATAGCAACCGCTGACTTCGTGGGACCATTGCCCCGTTCCAAACAAGGAAATACTTGTCTCCTCGTCATGGTGGATAAATTCTCCAAGTGGGTGGAATTGATCCCAGTGCACCAAGCGACAACAACAAGCGTAATCAAAGTGCTACAAGAAAGAGTCATCTATTGATTTGGCTGCCCGAAAACCTTTCTCACCGACAATGGGCAACAATTCCTCGCGAAAGCTTTAGCATCGTTTTTGAGCGACCACCGCCTCGATCACAATATTGCGGCAGCCTTCGCACCCCACGAAACCCCTACAGAGCGAACCAAACGAGTCGTGAAAACCATGATAGCTCAGGGATATAAGGACGACCATGTAGAGTTATATTTATATTTAACTTTAAATGAATCTACCTCCGTGGTGTGATGGTAGCGTGCTCCGCCTACCCCACCGTATGTCCTGGGTTCACACCCCGGACAAAGCAACATCAGAATTTTAGAAATAAGGTTCTTCAATTAGAAGAAAATTTTCTAAGCGGGGTCGCCCCTCAGCAGTGTCTGGCAAGCGCTCCGGGTGTATTTCTGCCATGAAAAGCTCTCAGTGAAAACTCATCTTCCTTGCAGATGCCGTTCGGAGTCGGTATAAAACGTGTAGGTCCCGTCCGATCAATTTGTAGGGAAAATCAAGAGGAGCACGACGCAAATTGGAAGAGAAGGTCGGCCTTAGATCTCTTCGGAGGTTATCGCGCCTTACATTTATTTTTTATTTTATTTTTACTTTAAATAAATTGAATTTTTGTTCTTGTTAATTTTTTTATATTTCCATTTTGAAATTATTCTTCTTTCAAAATATTTCATTCGGCTATGAATTTTATAAACGTATTGTAACATACATTTAGGAGTCGTTAAATAAAGATATTTTATACAAATAAATAGGGTGTATAATAAATAGTGTATATTTATTGACCACCACATTGGCGAATGGGGGAGTAATGTAAGGTTATATATATGTTTAACTTTAAATGAATCTACTTTAAAGGAAGTGAATTTTTGTTCTTGTTATTATTATTGAAATTATTCTTATTTCAAAAGTTTTCATTCGTTTATGAATTTTATAAACGTATTGTAACACACATTTAGGAGTCGCTGAATAAAGATATTTTATAAAAATAAATAGTGTGTATAATAAATAGTGTATATTTATTGACCATCACAGACCACCGCACCTGGGACCAGGGGATTCCGCAAATAGCATTTGCAATAAACACGGCTAGCCACGAATCTACAACAGCATCGGCAGCAGAAATTAATTTCGGTCGATACCTTACAGCACCGTAGCAAGTGCGCACGGAGGGAGCAGTACCAGCGGAGCCATCAACCGTACCACCGTCCATCCGCCAGAACCAATACGACCATGCCGTCCGCCGTTCGAAGCCACACTATGGCCGGCAAAGATTCAGAGAATCCAATTTTTTTTTGGGCCACCAATAACAAAACACCTGATGGCCATAAAATAATCAGACACACAACCAGAGGTGGCACCAGAGCCACAGGGACGGTGCGCTACCGAACACAACGACACGCAAAAAGTGACACAGGAAGTATTGCCGGATCCCGAGGAATTTTTCGGGGAACTAAAACTGAAATGCCCGAAAAAGCTGAGCAAGAAGAGCTGGAAATTCTACTGGAAGAACCAGCGGGTCAAGGTGAAAATTATGGGCGAAACCCGGGCAAAAGTTTCGCTGATGGGGCTCATGCGAATAGTAAAAATCCAATAATACACGGAAGAAAGGAAGGCCACAAAACAATTCAAGTATACCTATTTGTATATCTATTTTTACAAACACGCTTGTTAGAGTAAGATGGAAAGAAATGTGAATTATCTACCAAATTATAAAAAAATATATATATATAACATTAAAAGGGGAAAAGGAGAAGTAAGAAAACAGATACAGTTTAGTGCATTCCGACCCCGACAACAAAAAAAAATTAATGAAGTGTACTTGAAATGAAATAAGTGGTCCTTCCTCTGTATATTTATGGAAAAGAGAAGTTTTTTTAATAAAGTGCTTCGCCAAATGCACAACTGCATAATACCTAGGCAATGCCTGGAGAACCATCCTTCACTACAGCAGCTTTCCGTCACCCGAAGTGGGAGGGGGATTGTAAAATAGCGTTACAATAACATAGCCCCACTGTACTTCTTTTTTCACTTACGCCTGAGTCCCCCTGTACTTCCTTCTATAGCATAGTCAACAACCAACAACTGAATGCAGACGGCAAAAATACAACCATCATATGGTAAATGGCCATATCCAACGAACAGCTGATGGCAGGCCAGTGGTGTATTTTTCAAGCAACAAGACAATCGCCACAATAGTGGTGTATTTCGCTATCATTTTGCGGACCAACCGTATAAAAGGAGTGAATTTGCATTTTGCAATTTAGTCCTCGCAGGTGAGTGGTTGTCTTTTTAAACATAATAACTACTCCGGCTAGCTATCTGAGCGGAAGGGATGCTGTCATGGCGCGGGTCACTATCAGGATTGGACGACGCGAATGGTGTCTTCGGACTACTCTTCCCTCCGTCGGCCACCTTGGTGTTGAGCGGCCCGCCGCTTTAATAACCAAATAACCCCTCCCTCTCAGCTCGGGCTGAGCGAAAGGGGCGCTGTCATGGCGCGGGTCCCCGTTCACCTGGGCTGGACGACGCGAGTGGTGTCTTTGGACTGCTTTTCCCTCCGTCGCCCACCTTGGTTTTGAGTGGCCCGCTGCCTTAATGACCAAATAAACCCTCCCCCTCAGCTCCGGTTTAATAGGCTGGCCGGAGTGGAGGGACCACTCCCACTAGTTAGCTGGGGGAAGAGGGTGCGGCCGTGGCGCGAGTCACCCCTTGCTCCACCAGGGCGACGCGAGTGGTGTCTTGGGACTACTCTTCCTTCCGTCGCTCTGGTCTGGTAAGGAATGACCCGCCGCCGAACGACCGCACGACCCCTCTCCACAGCTCTGGTTTCGGCCGTAAGCGGATGCGTTCGCACAAGGGGCTACCGCTGTGCCGTTAAGGTTCACTTCCTCTCCGCCCACGGATCGGTCCACGGCGTCTCAGCTGGTACAACCCCGCCCCCGTACGCACCTTCTATCTAGCGTGCACCCCCGCCAAGCGGCGAAACCAGTACTAATCCGAGTCCTCGCAGTCTCTTGCAGGTCTCCAGTCCGTCCGATCCCGTCGATACCACCGACGACTACCCCTACCGGAACAACCGTCGCTGTCCAGGTAAAACCCGTTACCAGCATACCTGCCTTTCCGCCTTTGCCCTGGTACGCGCTCCGTAGCCCACCGCTGCTACCGTCGCCTTACTGGTGCCGCCGCTGCTTCGATCCCGTCGCTGATACGCCGACCACTGGCCGTCCACCATCCTACAGCCGTCCAGCCGCCGTGCTGATCACGCCTTGCTGGTACCGCTGCTGCCTCCATCCCGCTGCTGCTAGGACGCCCGTTGGCCGTCGGCCATACTACCGCCATTCAGCCGCTGCTTCCGGCCCGCTACGACGCCCGTTGGCCGTCCACAATACTACCGCCGTTCAGCCGCTGCTTTCGTCCCGCCGCTGCTACGACGACCGTTTGCCGTTCGACATCCTACCGCCGTTTAGCCACTGCTTCCGTCCCGCCGCTGCTACGACGACCATTGGCCTCCGCCATCCTACCGCCGTTAAGCCGCTACTTCCGCCCCGCTGCTGATAGGACGACCGTTTGCCGTCCGCCGTTAAGCCGCCGGGCGGATCCCGCCGCTGCTTCCATCCCGATCGACGTACCAATCCGTCCGTAACCTGCACCGTCCTGCTTCGACGATCGTTAGCCGCCGCTCCCCCTCACCATCTTGGAACGGAAAGCTGTGCCCTCCTAACACCTCCAGCCGTGTGTGCGTGTGTAGCACATAAACATTATTTTTTTTATTAAGTAGGGGTTTGTGGGACCTTTACTGGACTCTGGATTGACTGAGCATTACCCCAGCCTTAAACAAAACCCATCTCATTACCTCGGTTTCTCTCGCCGGATATACGGTCCTTGGCGGTTTCCTTTAATAGCATTTGGCGGTGTCCTGGATGCGTTCTTATCGATAGTTTGGTTCGTCGGAGGGCATGGGCAGTTCCTGGAGAAGATGTTGTCCTGTCTACACCTGGAGCAGAACTTTCTCCAGGGGCCCTTGCATTGGAAGCGGCGATGTCTTTCTCAGTCTTCAAAGACAAATGGGACTAGATAAGGACCGAAATGGCCAGTTTTTCGGTCGCCTTAGTAAGTGAGAATCCTGGACCTCTACCTGCTCGCAAAGAGGTGGGTTGGTACCAGGGGCAAGTTAAGTTGGTGGCCTGCGGTGACCAGAGGTCAGCCGACTTGTACAAAAAGGAAGTGGCTAGGTTGGGTGAGTTGTACCCTGGTGCGATGCTCAGAGCTGTAGATTTCAAGGACATCCCATTTAGGCTGAGAGCTTGGGTCTGGATTCCATCCAAGCCGGATGATCCAGAGGGAGGCCTTGAGGTCATAAGGACCTTCAACCCAGAGCTATCTTGCTCTCGTTGGAGAGTCCTGGGGCTGGAGCATAGCACCAGTGCGACGCGTCAGGCGATACTCCTGCTCAATAAGGAGTCACTGCCCTTTTTGGAGCGCGCGGATGGCGCTATTAAATCGGTTTTGACACCGTGAAGATTATGGTGCGCTCTAACGACCTGAGGGTGGCCTATGATCCGAAGCTGGAGATAAAGCCAGAGAAAGCGGAGAGCGAGGAGGAAGAGGACGCAGAACCTAACGCAGTCAGTCCGACAGAGGACATGCTGGGCTGGGACGCGTATTCGATCTCCTCGCTAGCGCTGGACAGACTAAGTGCGTATACTGGAGAGGAGCCAATGTCTGATGAAGACGGCGATTCGACAGTGGTGGAGGTGGCCAGTGCTCGGCTGCTGCGTTGCTGCTCTAGTTTTTCAGTGGGGCAGCTGACGTAGCCCTTATCCAAGAGCCTTGGGTAGTAGGGCATAAGATATGCAGGCTTAAAGCGGAAGGATTGACGTTAGTGAGTGGTGCCACACATGGGAAACCGAGAGCTTGTATCTTGGTAAGATATGATATAAATTTTCTTTTTCTCCCCCAGTTTAGCGACGAGGATGCTATAACTTTGACGTTGACAGTCAGTGGTACGGATGTTATGCTGACGTCCTTTTACTTCTTTCGTGAGGTGTCGGCTCTGACGGAGCTAGTCTGTAAGATAGCCGAAAACTTTAAGATTGGCAATAGGAGTTCGGTACCCACGTTTGTTACTAGGAGCAGACAGGAGGTTTCGGATGTTACCCTGATCTCGGGCAGCGGGGAATTCATTATGAAAAAGTGGATGGTGCTTGAAGACCACTCTTTTTCGGATCATAGTTTTGTCCGCTTCCACCTTGACTGGTGGCGCTCAAAACTGTCTGGCATAGGAACCTTAAAAACGCTAATTCGCGCATCGATAGTGAGGAACTTCAAAAGAGGCTCCAGGATATAGTCTTCATATCCCCCAGAACCCTTCGAGGTTGATAATATGGTTCACTTGTATACAAAAGCATGCGGGGTGGCTCTTGATAAGGCCTGCCCTAGGAAGAAATCTAGGGTTGAGAGCAAACCACTATGGTGGAACGGGGACCTAGATAGTTCACGCTTGTCGCAAAGCGTTCAATCTGCCTGAAGCCTCCAGGGAGGCTAAAAATGGGATGCATACAAAATTATTCTCGGGGATTATAAGAAATTGCTAAGGTCGTCGAAGAGGTCCTCTTGGGGGAAGTTTTGTGGCGAAATGGAGATGGCATCTGAGGGATCTAGGCTCAGAAAGCTGCTCTCTGGTGCTCCAGAAAGCATCCTGGGATGCCTGCAAGGATCTGATGGCACATGGACGATTTCGGCAGAGAATACCCTCTGCCTACTCCTGCGTACGAACTTTCCGGGCGCTAATGATGTAGTAATGAACTGGAGGGAGACTCATACTGGGGAACCGTTTGAGGGGAAGTTCATTACTATGGGTAAAGTTAAATGGGCTGTAAAGTCGTTCAAGGCCTTCAAAGTACCAGAGCTGGATGGGTTGCCTCCGATACAGCACCAGCAAACAATCGAGCTGAGTACTTTGTGGTTATGTAACATCCTTGGCGTACAATGACTTCACACTCATAGCTTTTCTCGACATTGAGGGAGCTTTCAACAACGTTACACCCTCTGCGATAACTGATACACTAATCGGCTTGGGCCGATTCGAGGCTAGTGAAA
Organism: Eurosta solidaginis; assembly: GCF_040869045.1. Lineage (NCBI taxonomy): Eukaryota > Metazoa > Arthropoda > Insecta > Diptera > Tephritidae > Eurosta > Eurosta solidaginis. Next base: position 122,487,430 of record NC_090321.1, read on the forward strand.
CTTGTTCAGCAGTTACTGCTGTGAAGAAAGGTTCATACCGACCTGGCAGGTTCAACGGTGGTCAAACACATACGGAGAGGCACCTCGCAGTGTGGGGTACTCTCTCTACTTATATGGGTTGCCACAATTAATGAGCTCTTAGTTCTTCTTGAGAAGGACGCAGGCAGAAAGGTAATCGCATATACAGATGACCTCGCGATATTAGTTAGCGGGAAGTTTCCGTAGACACTATGCGATTTAATACAAACTAAGCTGAGATTGGTGGAGAACTGCACCAGGAGTAAAGCCTATCGGTCAATTCAGCCAAAACTGAACTGGTTCTGTTCATTAGGAAATATAAGATTCCTGTGTTGCAGCTGCCAGTGCTAGTAGGCTCGACCGTGACGTTGGGGGACTCTGCCAAATACCTAGGAGTATATTGGCATAGGAAATTATCCTGGAAGGAAAACCCTCAGGAGCGTGGAGAAAAGGCAATGGTAGCACTGTACAGCTATAGGGGAACTGTTGCGCGAAGATGGGATACTACACTGTGGCTCTACGCTGCAGTGGTTAGATCAATCCTCCTATATAGGGCATTGGTTGTTGTTGTTGTTGTTGTAGCAATGCTTCGCCCCACCTTATAGCCGAGTCCGATCACAAATTGTCATCAATATCCTCTAACGGGAGTCCAAGGAAACTTGCTGTTTCAACAGGGGTGGACCATACTGAAAGGGGCGTTAGAGGCGTTGGTTCCACAAAAAAAAAATTAAAGAGATGGTTGGTCACATTGCAAGCGGGACATACATTTTGTATGTTGGGGTTGATTCTGGATAGGTAAAAGTTTAGCCTGTTACAGTATCCAGAACGAAGTTGAGCTAGAGTGACACGCGTTTTCCTGGGGAGTATGCGTTCCTCTTCCGCAAGTTTTGGGTACTATTCCTTGAGTATTGGATTTACCGGACAATCCCTGGCATAAAGGTCCGACGCCTGTTTGTGGAGTTCACTGAGGACCTGTTTGTGTTTTTTTGCTTCATACGGCTGAGTTCTCAGGTGCCGTATTTCCTCATAATGCTTTCGGAGATGACTCCATAAGCTCCTAGGCGGTGTTGGTTCATCAGTAAGATGTCTGTTGGGATGCCCAGGATTCTGCGCATTCAACAGGAACTGTTTGGTTAGCATCTCATTTCTCTCCCTGATGGGGAGTATTCTGGCCTCACTATATAGAAGGTGTTCTGGAGACAGCCCGTGGCGGTTCTGATAGCAGTATTTTGGCAGGCCTGCAGCTTCTTCCAGTGAGTAGTTTCTAGGCTTGGCGACCATATAGGGGACGCGTAGCATGCAATCGGCTGGCCAATTGATTTGTAAGTGCTAATGAGCGTTTCCTTGACTTTTCCCCAAGTACTGGCAGCAAGGGATTTGAAGATTTTATTACGGCTCTGGATTTTCGGTACAATTGCGGCTGCATGCTCACCAAAATGTAGATCCTGATCAAACGTCACACCCAAGATTTTGGGGTGTAGGACAGTCGGTAGCGTAGTGCCATCGAGGTGGATGTTCAAAATGGTCGACATCTGGGATGTCCATGTTGTAAATAAAGTCGCGGAGGATCTAGTCGGTGATAATGCCAGGTTTCGCGAGGCGAAAAAACTGGAGAGACTAGGGAGTTAGCCATTTTTCTGTTGCAAAGCTCATCGATCTGTGGGCCTGGGCCTGTGGCCATTATTGTGCAGTCATCGGCGTAGGAAACGATAGTAACTCCTTCTGGTGGCGAAGGTAGCCTAGATATGTAGAAATTAAACAAAAGTGGTGATAGAACGCCACCCTGTCGGAACACTTGTTTTTGACACTTGGTGTTTCGTTTCTAAATTGCACCGATGCCTGCCGACCACCCAGATAATTTGCGGCCCACCTGTTAAGACATGGGGGAAGGGTAAACCCTTCCAGGTCTTGCAGTCACGTGCCATGGTTGACCGTATCAAATACTTTTGATAGGCCTAGCGCAACGATTACTGTTCTATGGTGGGGATTTTGACTTAAAACGCAACTTATCTGGGTGCTAATGACATTTAGCGCGTGGTGGTGCTATGAAGTTTTCTGATGTCATGCTGATGATAGGCTAGCTGCAAATTTGCTTTGAAGTAGGGGAGCAAAATAGGTTGAAGACATGCGCTAAATATTTGAAACCCTCTTGCCCTAGGCTTTTAAGCATCGGCATTGCTATGCCGTCTGGGCCCATTGCTTTGGATGGTTTAGCATGACCGTTGGCATCCTCAACCTCTTTGGGGGTGATGGTAATTGGTGACGCGCTGAATTTATGTTTATGTGCGTGTCTGTTGGCCCTCCATCTACCTTTGTCGACCGTAGAATGCATTACATATTGTCGGCAGAAAGCGCTCGCGCATTTTTTCGCATCCGACAGCACTTTATCGCCAAAGGCGATGGAAACTTCGTCATTGTGTCTAGACGGATTCGATAGGGACTTTACGGTGGACCAAAGTTTACCTACACTGGCAGAGAGGTTACAACCGCTTAGATGCTCCTCCCATTTCGCCCGCTTGTGATCATCGACAAGCAATCTGATGCGTTGGTTTATATCCCTTATTTGGGGGTCGCTGGGATCGAGCTTCTTATAAGGTCACGTCCTCTCGCTAAATTTTCGGCCTCCGCCTGAATTGGGCCGAATTCCGGGAATTCTACCGGCGGGAATGAAGCAAGCCTAGGCGGATTCAATGACCTTGCGGAAAGCACGCTCCCCTTGACGGGCATCAGTCGGGATAGGGAGGGCAGCAAAGCGGTTGTCTGTAAAGAATTTGTATTCGTCCCACTTTCCTTTTTAAAAGTTTATGAAAGTGCGTTTTTCTGTGACGATGAAGTCGGCGGTACGCTCGAACGAAGTAAGTATAGCCAGCTGGTCGGATGCCAATGTTACCATCGGCTGCCAGTTGACGCAGTTTAAGAGTTCTGCGCTCACGATTGATATATCCGGCGAACTGTGACAGCTTCCTACCATACGTGTAGGGGCGTCTCCGTTTATAGTGCAGAACGTCGTTTTTCTATTTTATCCGCCAACATCTCACCCCTACTGTCCGCCCGCAAGTTTGAATGCCATAGATCGTGATGGGCATTGAAATCGCCTAAGATAATGCGATTGTTGCCAGCGAGTAATGCGCTAATATTGGCGCGGTATCCACTGGGGCAGCAGGTGGCAGGAGGGATGTAGCTGTTGATGATTTCTAGGTTTGCATGGCCTGACCGGACAGATAAGCCTTGACGTTCTAAGACACTGTCTCTGCGGCCGATGTCGGGATCAAATATATGATATTGCACAGAGTGGTTTATGATAAACGCGAGGCCATTTCCGCTCTCGCGTTCTTTTCTGTCGACATTATGCCCAGAACAAGTGCAGAGCAGATCTTGCTGTGAGTTTAGTCTCTTGAAGCGCAGCAATGTGGATGTTGTGCCGCTTCATGTAATCGGTTATCTCCGTGATCTTCCCAGTTTATCCATTACAGTTTATCTGCAGAATTCTGAAGTGCTTGCGGGGAGACGTCGTCACTCTGGGAGTAAGTGGCGGGTGACTACGCCCGGGTTGTGGAAGGCTACGACGCAACTGCTGTTGTGGACCTGGGACTGGGCGTCCTTGGGCAAGCATTGGGGTACCCGGATGATTTGGGTTTGCGACCTGGCAACATGGCGCGATGAAACCCGTCGGGGGGTTGCCGTCGCGGAGACCAGAACATCTAGGAAAGTGGCACCACTCAAGGCAAGAGCTGCATTGGGCGGATGTCGCAAACATATATATTCTCTGCTGGCAAACGGTGCAAACGGAGGTAGGGACTAAGAGTCTGTTTCCCTGACCTACACGATTGCTGCCGGAAAAGAGTGGGGAGAAGACGGCGGCAGGGACTGATGCTCGGCATTGCTTCCGACTCTATTACGGAGATTGTAGATATGAGCGGTGGTATGAGTTGGTGGCGCCGTGGGGCGCGAGCAGTAGCGAATACTTTTTGTTGCTTGCTGGGAAGCGAGGCTGCTGGAAGGTAGGGGGGGGGGGGAGGCCTAAGGCGTAGATTACGGGACACCCTAGGGCGTGAACAGCAAGGAGTCACAAAAGATTAATAGAAGCTGCGTGGAAGTCTGGTTTTGGGATCTAGCCCAGAACAACCTGTCCGATGCAACCATCCCTTACACGAGACATACTGACAATAGTATGACCGTCCTAAAAAGATTCTTTTCCGGAAGATGCAGCAAAACCAATTCTCAGGACCGGGGTCAGGAGACGGACCCAGATTGGGTTCGATACCTTCTCGGAGCAAGAGAATATGGAGCAGTCCCGCTGCAAGGAGCTGCTGGGAGGATGACAATTTATGGGGTGGACGCAACAAACTGAAATGACAGTCCTTGGTCGGAAAAAATCCCGAGTCGCTACGGTACATAGAACCGAATGCCTTTGGAAGCGAGGGCATTGGTCTGGTGGACGAGCTTAGATACTAAATCAAACCTACGGGTATTCCTCAAGGTACAAGGAAGTAGTCTAGTCTACGTGCCCTGCCCAACATCATTGAGGGTGATACTATTTTTATTCTGTTGCCAATACATTTAATGGCCAAACAATGTGCGGCCCTTCTGTTCTACGCCTGCGAGGGTTATCCAGCTGAAGAGACAATGTGAATGGCCATGCAGCCATCCTTAAGAATCTGGATTCGCCTTCGTCGGATTATTGCGCTCTGACTATATTTTTCGATGTGAAGTACTAGGTTGATATCCCGGATAGGGATTCCGTTCCGATTTCGTCGTCCTGGAAGGGATTGAGCATGCCGCTCGCTACCTGTAAGCTCAATTTGAAAGGGATTTTCCTTGGGGAACCCGGTGTTAGATGGAGCAATCTCGAATCCTGCTACCAGACCAAGCTCGTGTGGTCTGAATGGGACGCGAGACGCACAAGAAGTCTCCTTCTTTTTGGAAGGGGGACATATCTCTGGTGGTTGGACCTATAACTGGCCACATAGCAATCGGGAAGCATACGCAACGGCTGGGTGCTCCCTATAATGATTACTGCTACCAGACCAAGCTCGTGTGGCCTGAATGGGACGCGAGATGCACAAGAAGTCTCCTTCTTTTTGGAAGGGGGACATATCTCTGGTGGGTGGACCTATAACTGGCCACATAGCAATCGGGAAGCATACGCAACGGCTGGGTGCTCCCTATAATGATTACTGAAGGAGCTGCAAAAACGAAGATGAGATAGAAACAGTGAAGCATTTTCTGTGCGATTATCCAGCGCTTTGGCGAAAGAGGGATCTCTCTTCTTTGACGATCTTTGTGATCTTGCTAAGTTAGAACGTAAGAAATTTCTGACATTTGCTGAATCGACCTGTTGGTTTGTGTAGGGGAGAGATCCACGTGGTATCACAATGGGACCTTTTCGGCCTTAAGTGCACTGGTGCTCGCAACGGTGGCCACTCTAACCTAACCTAACCTAGCTATTCGCGTTTGTCCTCTTACGTAGTCACCACGTATTCACTGCGACTGTCAAAACCAATACGTAGCCAGTATAGCCACTTTCGTTATTTCGGAAAACTTTGCAGTGCAATTTTTTCGGAATATCATCGTTTCAACTTTCAATTTTACTAATTTTCTATTCTGCGTCATAATTTTAACCCACCTACCAAGTTTCGTCGCTTTATCTGTCTTTGGTAATGAATTATCGCACTTTTTCGGATTTTCGAAATTTTCGATATCGAAAAAGTGGGCGTGGTTATAGTCCGATATCGTTCATTTTAAATAACTATCAGAGATGAGTACTCAGGAACCTACATACCAAATTTCATCAAGATACCTCAAAATTTACTCAAGTTATCGTGTTAACGGACGGATGGACGGACATGGCTCAATCAAATTTTTTTTCGATCCTGATGATTTTGATATATGGAAGTCTATATCTATCTAGATTCCTTTATACCTGTACAACCAACCGTTATCCAATCAAAGTTAATATACTCTGTGAGCTCTGCTCAACTGAGTATAAAAACTTGGTAAATTGAGTGTGACACCTACCATATTAAGTAGAAGAAAATGATAAAGTCCTGCAGTGCGAAATAAAAAACCCTTGAAATCTTGGCAGGTATTACATATATAAATAAATTAGCGGTATCCAACAGATGATGTTTTGGGTCACCCTAGTCCACATTTTGGTCGATATCGGGAAAACGCCTTCACATATACAACTACCACCACTCCCTTTTAAAACTCTCATTAATACCTTTAATTTGATATCCATATCGTACAAACACATTCTAGAGTCACCCCTGGTCCACCTTTATTGCGATATCTCGAAAAGGCGTCCACCTATAGAACTAAGCCCCACGCCCTTTTAAAATACTCATTAACACCTTTCCTTTGATACCCATATCTTACATACATATTCTAGAGTCACCCCTGGTCCACCTTTATGGCAATATCTCGAAAAGGCGACCACCTATACAACTACCACCACTCCCTTTTAAAACCCTCATTAATACCTTTAATTTTATACCCATATCGTACAAGCACATTCTATAGTCACCCCTGGTCCACCTTTATGGCGATATTTCGCAACGGCTTCCACCTATAGAACTAAGGCCCACTCCCTTTTAAAATACTCATGAACACCTTTCGTTTGATACCCATATTGTACAAACGCATTCTAGAGTCACCCCTGGTCCACCTTTATGGCCATATTTCGAAAAGCGACCACCTATACAACTACCACCACTCCCTTTTAAAACCCTCATTAATACCTTTAATTTTATACCCATATCGTACAAACACATTCTAGAATCACCCCTGGTCCACCTTTATGGCGATATTTCGCAACGGCTTCCACCTATAGAACAAAGGCCCACTCCCTTTTAAAATACTCATTAACACCTTTCGTTTGATACCCATATTGTACAAACGCATCCTAGAGTCACCCCTGGTCCACCTTTATGGCCATATTTCGAAAAGCGACCACCTATACAACTACCACCACTCCCTTTTAAAACCCTCATTAATACCTTTAATTTGATACCCATATCGTACAAACAAATTTTAGGGTCATCCCTGGTCCACCTTTTTGGCGATATTTTCCAACGGCTTCCACCTATAGAACTAAGGCCCACTCACCTTTAAAATACTCATTAACACCTTTCGTTTGATACCCATATTGTACAAACGCATTCTAGAGTCACCCCTGGTCCACCTTTATGGCGACATCTCGAAAAGGCGACCACCTATACAACTACCACCACTCCCTTTTAAAACCCTCATTAATACCTTTAATTTTATACCCATATCGTACAAACACATTCTAGAGTCACCCCTGGTCCACCTTTATGGCGGTATTTCATAACGGCTTCCACCTATAGAACTAAGGCGCACTTCCTTTTAAAATACTCATTAACACCTTTCGTTTGATACCCATATTGTACAAACGCATTCTAGAGTCATCCCTGTTCCACCTTTATGGCGATATTTCGCAACGGCTTCCACCTATAGAACTAAGGCCCACTCCCTTTAAAATACTCAGTAACACCTTTCTTTTGATACCCATATTGTACAAACACATTCTAGAGTCACCCCTGGTCCACCTTTATGGCGATGTCTCTGAAAAGGCGACCACCTATACAACTACCACCACTCCCTTTTAAAGCCCCCATTAATACCTTTAATTTGATACCCATATCGTACAAACAAATTCTAGGGTCACCCCTGGTCCACCTTTTTGGCGATATCTCTGAAAAGGCGCCACATATACAACTACCACCACTTTGGTTCCGACTTTATTACGGAGATTGTAGATATGAGCGGTGGTATGAGTTGGTGGCGCCGTGGGGCGCGAGCAGCAGCGAATACTTTTTGTTGCTTGCTGGGAAGCGAGGCTGCTGGAAGGTAGGGGGGGGGAGGCCTAAGGCGTAGATTACGGGACACCCTAGGGCGTGAACAGCAAGGAGTCACAAAAGATTAATAGAAGCTGCGTGGAAGTCTGGTTTTGGGATCTAGCCCAGAACAACCTGTCCGATGCAACCATCCCTTACACGAGACATACTGACAATAGTATGACCGTCCTAAAAAGATTCTTTTCCGGAAGATGCAGCAAAACCAATTCTCAGGTCCGGGGTCAGGAGACGGACCCAGATTGGGTTCGATACCTTCTCGGAGCAAGAGAATATGGAGCAGTCCCGCTGCAAGGAGCTGCTGGGAGGATGACAATTTATGGGGTGGACGCAACAAACTGAAATGACAGTCCTTGGTCGGAAAAAATCCCGAGTCGCTACGGTACATAGAACCGAATGCCTTTGGAAGCGAGGGCATTGGTCTGGTGGACGAGCTTAGATACTAAATCAAACCTACGGGTATTCCTCAAGGTACAACTACCACCACTCCCTTTTAAAACCCTCATTAATACCTTTAATTTTATACCCATATCGTACAAACACATTCTAGAGTCACCCCTGGTCCACCTTTATGGCGATATTTCATAACGGCTTCCACCTATAGAACTAAGGCCCATTTCCTTTTAAAATACTCATTAACACCTTTCGTTTGATACCCATATTGTACAAACGCATTCTAGAGTCACCCCTGTTCCACCTTTATGGCGATATTTCGCAACGGCTTCCACCTATAGAACTAAGGCCCACTCCCTTTAAAATACTCAGTAACACCTTTCTTTTGATACCCATATTGTACAAACACATTCTAGAGTCACCCCTGGTCCACCTTTATGGCGATGTCTCTGAAAAGGCGACCACCTATACAACTACCACCACTCCCTTTTAAAGCCCCCATTAATACCTTTAATTTGATACCCATATCGTACAAACAAATTCTAGGGTCACCCCTGGTCCACCTTTTTGGCGATATCTCTGAAAAGGCGCCACATATACAAGTACCACCATCACGTTTTAAAACCCTCATTAATACCTTTAATTTGATACCCATATCGTGCAAAAAAATTCCAGAGTCAACCCTGATCCACCTTTATGGCGATATCCCTAAATGGCGTCCACCTATAGAACTATGGACCACTCCCTCATAAAATACTCATTAGTGCTTTTCCAGGGTTGCCCTCGGTTCATTTTCCTACATGGTTATTTTCCCTTATATTGTCACCATAGCTCTCAACTGAGTACGTAATGTTCGGTTACACCCGAACTTAACCTTCCTTACTTGTTATATTATAGATTTTTCAGTAGACAGACGTTGACACTCAGATTAATTACGGAATAAATCAAACAACTCCTTGACCTGGCCCCATTTCCACGGGGAACATCTCAATAATCACTTTGAAGATATTCGCACCTGCCAACACAGCACACTCCCTCATAAAATACTCTTTAGTGCTTTTCCAGGGTTGCCCTCGGTTCATTTTCCTACATGGTTATTTTCCCTTATATTGTCACCATAGCTCTCAACTGAGTACGTAATGTTCGGTTACACCCGAACTTAACCTTCCTTACTTGTTATATTATAGATTTTTCAGTAGACAGACGTTGACACTCAGATTAATTACGGAATAAATCAAACAACTCCTTGACCTGGCCCCATTTCCACGGGGAACATCTCAATAATCACTTTGAAGATATTCGCACCTGCCAACACAGCACACTACCAAGGAAGACACGAGTCAACCTGACCCACCTTCATTCTGTATACTGTAACGCAATAGCGTTTACACAAAAATCAAGACCAGCAAAAATTTACTTAAATGGAACTAACTTGCCGTTCGTAGAGTCTATAAAACTTCTTGGAGTTATAATAGATAACAATTTAAATTTTATCAGCCATGCACGCTATATCATTAAAAAAATGCAACGAATTTTTAATAATATATGCAAATGTGTTAGACCTACATGGGGAATTCATGCCGAAAATGTTGCGATAATATATAGACTACTACTGCGTTCGTAAGCTTCTCCGATCTTTTCGAAGAAGTTTTGCTATAAGAGCGATACGTGGCTTTCACACTGTGTCCGCAACTTCTGCAGTAGCACTAGCTGCGTTCAGGCCACTCCATCTTAAAGTTGCAGAAATAAGCAAAGTATACGAGGTCAGAAAACAAGGCGGAAAACCTGGATTACCAGTAGAAGTTGATTTAGATAGAGATATACATCCGAAAAACTTGCTAAACCCAGCCGATCGGCAAACCATTGAATATAGCAAAATCAGTAGACAGGTCGAAATTGATAGCTTAATAGCACATCATACCACACAGATCTTTACAGACGGAAGCAAACTAGAAATGGGAGAATGCGGATCGGCCTTTGTTATCATCCATCCAGATGGAACTTCTGAAAAGAAATATTTAAGCTTCACAATGTATGCAGCGTGTTCCAAGCTGAAGCGTACGCAATCGATTCTGCGCTTTTTTGGCTCAAAGGTACTTGGCAACACAAAACCTACACATTTTTAGTGATAGCCAATCATGTATTGAAGTTTTCAAAAATAGAAGCAGTACGACGCCATTAATAGCGTCAATATATAAGCGGTTGTTCTTTCTACGTCAAAAAAACCAAATTAATTTCTCTTGGGTAAAAGCTCATACTGGTATCGACGGAAATGAGCAAGCGGATAAAGCAGCCAAGGAAGCGGCAGGTCTGACTACAAGTCCTGTTTACAAAAACTTTCCAATGAGCTATACTAAAGCAATTATACAACAAGAAACGCAAGAAGCATGGCGTCGTGAATACACAGATGAATCGACAGGCAGTACCACAAAAATGTTCTTCCAGGCGCCAAAAGAAGCAGAGATATACAGTAAAAGATTTGGAATTTCATTCGAAATGACGCAGTGCTTAACTGGTCACAGTTTCTGCAAAGCCTACTTGAAGCGCTTCCATATTATTGATACAGACTTATGTCCATGCAACGAAGGAGAAGCACAGTCAATTAGTCACTTAATCTACTCGTGTCCCAGGTACCAGAATGCGAGAAGAATTCATGAAACCCTTTGCAAGGAGCTCAACATACAACCATACAACATAATAGATATTTCACGGAATCAAGAATAGATCGAGTCTTTCAAGAAATTTATTAGTAATATATTTAGTACACTAAAAATCTTTAATTCATTGCAATAACAAATATTCATTACTGTATGCTAAGTTAAATACCTGAAATTTAAACTCACGTCTGTATCCAGTTGCAGAAAGTATTGTTTCATAAAATCATATCACCAACTATACTCACATGCATGTATATATTAAGTTATAATAATTTTAAATTCAAGTTATGCACATGAAAAGATACAAGAAAAGAAATAATACATTTTCTCGAAGCGCGGCCTGCGTGTAGAGACCTAAGGAAAAAAAAAACAGGTTAAACTCTTACTTGTCCAGAACCAACCCCGACACACCTTATGTTTGTCCTGCATGCGATGTGTCCCCAGATGACGCCAACCATCTTTTTAATTGTAAAGTGTTCTATATGAATTGTGTCGAACGGCAGGGTAATTTTGGGGATAGCATACAACCGCCTTTACCTCGCTTGTTGTGGCATAATGCAGGCACAGTTTGGCCAGTGTTTTGTCCTCTGACAAATGACCCATCTTTTCATTTGCGTGCAATTACTGGCATATGCTGATGACATTGATATCATCGGCCTAAACACCCGCGCTGTAAGTTCTGCTTACTCCAAGCTGGAAAAAGAAGCGGTAAAGATGGGTTTGATGGTGAATGAGGACAAAACGAAGTACCTGCTGTCATCGAGCAAAGAGTCAGCGCATATGCGCTTTGGCAACCACGCTACTGTTGGCAGCCATAATTTCGAAATAGTAAAAGACTTCGTTTATTTGGGAACCAGCATCAACATTAGCAACAACATCAGCACTGAAATCCAGCGAAGAATCAATCTTGCCAATAAATGCTACTTTGGACTAGGTAGGCAATTGAAAAGTAAAGTCCTCTCTCGGCGAACGAAAATCATACTCTACAAGTCACTTATCGTACCCGTCCTGCTATATGGGGCAGAAGCATGGACCATGACAACAGCAGATGAAGCGGCTTTGGGAGTGTTCGAGAGAAAAGTTCTTCGAAAGATTTATGGACCTCTACGCGTTGGCGATGGCGAGTACCGAAGAAGATTTAATGATGAGCTGTACGAGCTATACGCAGACATCAACATAGTCCGGCGAATTAAAACGCAGCGGCTGCGCTGGCTAGGCCATGTTATGCGAATGAAAGATGATGCTCCGGCCAAGAAAGTGTTTCTATCGGAACCCGCCTATGGAAGCAGAGGTAGAGGGCGGCCCCCACTCCGTTGGAAGGACCAGGTGGAAAACGATTTAAACTCCCTTGGTGTGACCAATTGGCGCCGGTTGGCGGAGCGAAGGAGCGACTGGCGCGCCTTGTTGGACGGCCATAACCGTTTAGACGGTTAAGCGCCAATTAAGTAAGTAAGTAAGTAAGTCTTTCAAAAACCTCTTTAACAGTTGTTTGTGTTCATTAAACGTTTCAGTAGCAATAAGAATATCGTCCATATTGATAATAATATCCCTACTTGCCAAAAAACTCCCATTTGCGTTACACCGCATAAAGCTCATTTACAGTATTATATCTATTGTAACCTCACATATTCATATTTGTCTTTCATTTAATTTTGAAACTTCTTTAGTTTTATTGCCTACTTATACTAAGTTCAAACAGAAAAATAAATTGAGACAATTTCGATTTAAATTGAGTGGTGTTCATACAACTTAATTTAGCTTATACAATAGTAATTTGATATCTGGTTGGCTCATCTCTACAGTAACAACATGTCTTTGTTGAGACTGTCAAAATGTGCGTGTTGGTATTAGGTGAATGGAATGGAATGAAAACATAAAACTTTGATATTTTTGTGTGCTGTAAGAAAATGTGTTCAATGTTTTGGTTTCATTTTGAGTTTGCCATCTTCTTTTGACAATCCCTACTCCAGAGAAATGAAAGACATAAAATCAGCTGATGAGATGAGCCAACCATATAGTTCAGCCATGCGTAACTGACGTTTAAATATACTCAATAAACACACTTTACAATGTTGCATTTGCAGTTTGAAACAATTTATTGCGCAATTTTTTTTAAATTGGCAATTTATTATTACAATTTATTATATGACAAATTGCGTAATAAATTGCCCAAATGGTATAAATTGTCAATTTTGTGTGTGTTTGAACCTAGTATTATCATATTCTATATCAGACAAATGAAAATGCAGATGTGTTAGTGAGAGCGCGATGATCGCGCACATCACTTGATGCATCGTTTTGCGTTGTTGTGTCAGGTCGTGGGTCGTCCCCGCGTTGGGCTTCATTCAGACCTTGGCCCGCTCTAATGTAGAGAGCCTCACATGTTGAGGTGGAGTACGCTGTTAAAACAGCAATATTAAATGTTTGGCTCGTTCAAAAATTATGAACAAAAAAAAAACCGAAAAGTTACCAGCGGGTACCTCCTAAACCAGGGGTGGTATCCACAGTATGTTTGCGCGGAACACTTTTCTACGTTAGCAGCCTTCGGCCGCGCTTATAAAACAGCACCCTGGTTAGGTCCAACACGGTTTGGAGACCAAAACTATATCCACGCAAAGCACTTATGTTCACAGTTTTTTTGTTGGGTATTGCACAACAGAACAACAATCACCTGAAAATCACCAACTTCCACTGCAAATATCTCCGGACAGAGATACAATTTTTATTTTCCGCCTTCGGAGTATTGTTCTCGAGATTAATACACGTCGTGGGACACCTCTTTCGACCTATTTGTAGGTAACAATCGACCTCGCACCTAACGCACTTGACACCATAATAAAAAGTTATAAAATTGTGTTTACCAAAAAGGTAAACACGAGAAACGTCAAATGAAAATGTCGCAAAAAAAAAACACCATGGTGAACTCACGTAAGTTCACAATGATGAAAAAAGCTTTAGGTTGAAGATTGCCAGATGGACGGGCATGATATGGTGAGAATAAGGACAGGGATAGATATAGGGTGGTCATGATTGTAATAGACAAAAGAAAGACCGTGGGAAACGGCATAAGGAAACGGTTCTTTTCAGCGGTTCGGATAGTATAAAAGGGGGTAACTGAAGGTGAACAAAAGCAAAGTAAAATATAGCAGCATATCGAGCTAAAGTGCGCGCGCCGCTTGTCTGAAAGGAAGATATCCGTGAAATTTTGTGTGTGTTTTTAAATTCCCTGTGCGCGAAGATCCAGAAGGGATCAGTGTAGTGCCGATTATAATAATTTTTAAATTTTGATATGAGGCAAATTGCCTTCAATTAAAAAAAAGCAGTCTCGGTCGATAAATTTAAAGAAAAAGGGCGACGCTGCATCCAACCCCCCCAGGACAGGATTTATTTGCGGCATAGAGATGTGGAATATTTAATAATCAGGTGAGTCCTTAAATGCTAAAGGATTTTTTTTTATTATCATCTAGACTTTCGCGCCGTTTGGGGTTCACGCGACCTCAATTTTGACTTCGGTCACCAGCCTCTTCAATAAATCCGCAGGCACGGATTTTCCTGGGTGAAGATTTCCACTCAAGCAGTTTTTTTTGCGTAAACCCAAATTCTAAAAATTTAATATCTCTTTGCTTTTTTTTTGATTAAAATACTAAATTTTTGTGGATACTCATTTTATATTGCGAGTAGGTATGAGGGCAATATAATATGAATGTATGTGTGACATAAGGCGCGTGAACGCCAAATCGGTTTTTGGAGCCTTGATGAAAGAATTTAATTGGCGCTAATTGAGATTTAATTCTCGTAGTGGGAACCGGAGGTGGCCAGTGAAGCTTTTTTAAAGCGCCAGGGAATCACACTTTTTGCGAATCACACTTTTTGCGAATCACATTTATTACGAATCAAAATTTTTACAAATCACGAATTTTTACGAAAACTACGAATTTCTACGAATTCGGTATCAAATTTTACAAATGCAACAATTCTTTTTGCAACTTCAACATCAAAATTGTTACGAGTATCAACCATTTTTATAAAATCAACACCGTTTTTGTACAAAGTCCATATTATTCCTACATATTCGACGTCATTTTATACAAACTCAGCGTCATTGCCTACAAATCCGATACAATTCGATCTCCGATCTATCAAAACCCTACAACATTTTTTTATCAAGCAAAAATCGTAATTGCATCTCATCACGATTTTGGTATTACCATTTCATCACCAACAAATCCTTTTATGTGCGTCTCGGAAAGCTGCGTCCAATTGGATTTGTTTATTCACCTAGCCATTTACCCTAACGTTGGAGCGACCTACCTCATTATAGCATTCAGCAAAAAAGTTCACCATAATGGAATGTGTACAAAAGCTTTTTATGGTAGATAGAAATTAACAAACGAGTCAGGGTAGTCTAAGAATTGTTTTTTTTTATCCCAAATTTTAAACTGTATGAAATATGAATTTTACATTGATGTGCATGGACATATATCCGAGTCACTATAAATCTTATTCGTTTTAGTCTTAAACGTAATGTTCAGAGTAGATCGAAAATTCTTTAAAATTGTAAGGTGTCTATCAGTCACAAGATATACCAAAACGATTTAGACTGTTTTTTTTTTGTCTTACCTTTTTTTTTGCAGGGGTATGAACCCTGCACCAATATGCTCCTCAATCCCCACATAAAAGAGCTCTTTTAGGCAGGCATTAGGGTGTGTTTTAAAACTCTTTTTTTTATATAACTCCACTTGAGTAGATAAGAGTTTGGTGATTTTGGCGACAGAAAGACCCAGAAATATACGTGAACATTTGTCATACAGTTTTTTTTTATACGGAATTCATGTGCGCATTTTGATTTTTTTAGGTTGATAATATTTATAGGCCTGTTTACGCGTGCATAAATACTGTTTGTAATACGTTTATTTTTACTTTTATATGTTTGCATAAGGATATACATTTTTTTTTTTGCGAAGAAGGAACCCATATGTGTTAAATTAAAATTTACGTATATGTATATATATAAATTAAGGTGTTTGAAGAAAAATATTATTGAATATAAACGAAGCTTGATTTTGTGTATGAGATTTTATTTCATTCGTGTATAGATTTTAAGATTATGTTTATTAAAATGCGTTATTGAAGTGAAAAGAGAAGTAATATGGCTGGCTAATTTCTTTTGGGGCGGGATGTAAGGATGGAATGATGAGGAGGTAAGTAGGAGTATGGAGCATGGCATTAGGGTGACCGCAGAGTAGGTTGCACGATGCGAGCGGTCCAAGGTTGGGTGGGATTCCTGTTGTGCGGTGGGTAAGTGAACCCGAAGAGGTGAACGGAAGTAAGTAAATATATGTGTGCGTCCGGTTCCAAGATGGCGGGTTGAGAACCACGGTCTGCCAAACGTACTGAGCTAGCTAGGGCCACCATCTGGAACCAAAGCAACGTGTACGTGACATATATTTATAAATGGCGCCCAAACTAAAAACACACGAAGGGATCGCTATATTTCTTATAGCACCCGAGAAATAATTTTTTTTATAATTCAACAGAGCGCAGGAAAAGAAGCTTGAATTAGCGCCCTCGCAAGAAATTAAATATTCTTCTGTAACATCTAGTAGAAATACAAAGATATAATTATCTTTTTTTTTGCTCAATTAAACTTGCACTTACAAATGTATTTAAGCTTTCAAAAAAAAAAAAAAACGTTCATTTGAAAAAGGTGATGGTGTAAGCGGGTATCTAAGCTAGTTAGGTGACTTGCTTGTGTATTTCTGACAAAGTTTAATTGCACCAGTAGTTAGGAGCAAGCCCACCAGATCTGATACAATAACCCAACGGTGGCATAGACACCAAACATGAGGGTGATCTATTTGCATCGACATTTTACAACACAAAATTTTATTTTAGATTTCTTTTTCCTTTCAGTTTGTTTTATAGAGAGTTTTAGTTTCAGAAATATGGCTACAAATGTGGAAGCCAAAACAGAGATTTTTGAGTTTTGTTGTTCCATAAGTAGTAGATTTTGTGACCACAACTACATCGCGAATGGTAGGTGTTGTGAAGCATAAAATAGTTTTTTGGAATTGTTTCGTTTATTTAGCTTATCAGTGAGGATTCACATACCAACCCACACAGGAACGAACAACTATGCTCCAGAACCCTAAGCCTCCTCAAGTAGTCAGGCCATCCGAACACCCGCCAACTCATAACATTCTAAATTATTAAATTTTTTTTTATACTTTTTATATCGGAGATAATTTTGGTATCGGTTTTTTTGGAGTCAGTTTTTTACAAAGGTTTGAGTTTTTTGGTGTACATGTTACGTTAATACGTCATTATAAGTTTATGAACATTCATTTAACATAGGGGTTAACCTACAGGTATACTATATTCACACCTTTTCATCAATACAAACATTTTTTTTTATCGATATATATATATATTTTGTAGAAATTTTTTTTTGGTTGATTTCGTATGAAGCGCTAATACAGGGGTGCGTGTTCGTAGACACTCAAGGTTTATAGCATTTAACACACATATATTTCGCTTTGTCGTATATTCTCCTTTTTGAGATTACGTCGAGATTACGTGGCTACCTGATATTTTGTTTTACATGAATATTGTTTTTATACCAATAGATATATGTTTTTTATAAGATTCAGTACCTATAGGATTGAACATACACATATACAGATGTCCACTTTTATAGTTTTTTTTCTATATATAAATATTTGTTTTTTTTAATACATATTCAATTTTTTTTTATATTACACGGTTTGCTAACATACGCGAGCGAAGTTGCGAATAGTCAATTCAGAGGGAATTTAACGTGCATCTACTGTCCTTAGATCATATATTTTTTTCTTTTTTTTTGGATTACATCCAAATTTTTTTTTCTCTATTTTATTACTGAAATAATTGGATTTTTTTTTACTACGAGTGGCGCTGATACAGTGGTGTGCGCTAGCCGAGATTAAATTTTTGTAGGATCTAATATACATACATACATACGCAGTCATCTCGACTTATATACATGGTCTTTACACTTGCTTTATTACCAAAAAATTTTTTTTTTTGATTAATACGTGTTATACATATAATTTCGCATAGGGTATAACCCGCATATACATATATTTTATATTGATTTACATTTTCTTTTATATAAATTTTCTTTTGATTTTTTTTTAAAGCGCTAGTACGTAAAGGCGTGTCAGTAGACACGCAAGGCTCATAGGATTTAACACACATTTCGGGTTTTATACTATAATTTTCTCTTTTAGGGTTACATAAGGATTTTACATACATATATACATTTACAGTGTGTCTTTTTGGTGCCTCGTATACAAAGATTTTTTTTAAGTCCAAATTTTTTTTTGAATCATTCGTATGAATCACTCGGCACCGGCCCATAATACACGAGCAAGAACAAAGATAGCCAACATGCCAGCAGAAGACGGAAACAAGCAAATGAATGAGGGTGATCCCGCATTCATCGATCTTTCAGATAGGTTCGTAGGTACGAAAAACAAAGGGGATGAAAATGTAGGCGGTAGTGGGCAATGCGCACAGCAAGGTATGATACAAACAGTAACAACTAGTACGGGGACAATGCCCCAACAATATGGTCATGCCCAAGTTACCCAATCGGTACTCATCCGGCCACCGTCGTTACCCTTTCCGCGCCCCCCTCCGGTTCACAATGTCGCAACTAATGTTACGGCCAGTAGGCCTATAACACCAAACATACGCGAAGAAGTAACCCCAATAATAAAAAGTATGATGGCAGAAACTCAACAAGCCCTTTTAGTCGAAATGCGTGCAGGCATGCAGGCGATGTTTGAAAATGTACGCAGTTCCAGTGTCGAAGTGGGAGCTGGCAGTCAGACAAATAGGCCACGAATACAGTATAAAAAAGGGAGGCATAACATTAGCAGCGAGTCAGCAGAATCGAGGCGTTCGATACCTGAAAACGAAAGAGTTAATGAAAACGTCAACAACAATCGTAATGCACATAATAATATTCCTGTTAGGCCGGCGGTAGGTCCGTTACCGGCGTACAATAATCGGGCGAATCAGCGTCCAATCCTAGGCCCTGCAGCACCGGACCATCGTTCTTCCTCACAAAGATCACCACCTGAGCCTCAATACAGAGCTGGTACCTACCGAGCTGAACTGAACATAGAAAAGTGGGGGATCAGTTATCAGGGTCACCGCGATTCCATGACCATAGAGGACTTTGTATTTAGGGTTGAGTATTTGAAAGAGCAGTATGGGTGTTCGTGGGCTGATATCATTAGAGACTTTCATCGGCTGCTAAGTGGAGAGGCTCGCGAATGGTACTGGTTGCACATCCGAACAAATCGCAACTTAGACTGGCCAAGCTTACAATTCGCGTTACAACGGCAGTTCGGATCTCAGCTCACGGATTTCGATCTAATGAGAGAGATCACTGAACGCAAACAAAAGCCCGGAGAGACGATTGATGACTTTTTTCACGCTGTCGGCATACTGCGTTCGCGTCTAAGGAACCCCATACCCGAATACGAAATGGTTCGGCTTGTCAAAGGGAACTTGCGGGAATCGTTGGCCAAATTAGTATACCCCATTGCAGTTTACTCCATAGAGCAACTCCGTATGGAGTGTAAGGAAGTTGAAAGGTGTTTTCCTCGCAGGGATCGAGTTCCCCAAGGTGGATTTGTGCCTCGTTCATACCAAGTGAACGAAATAGTTGATACATCGCCGGAAGAGCAGGAGTCTCCCGGAGATGAGGGTCAAGTCTCCGTGGAGGAGCTCCGCTATCAGCGCGTTACCAAACACCCATCATCTCGCGACCAAGCAAATCGTAAAAACCTGTTGTGTTGGAATTGCGGTGCCGAAGGGCATGCATTCACCGATTGCATGTCACTTCAGAGGCGCATATTTTGTTTTAAGTGTGGGAAGGCGGACGTCATCACGCCGAAGTGTCCAATATGCAGCCTATCGGGAAACGCGAAACGGAACGCAATGACAGCGGGGGTATCGCGCTCCACACAATTCCCGCTAGAGTAGACGCGTCGACTAACACAGTAGATGAAGACCTCGTGAGAGGGGACGAACAGCAGATATCACGGATAAAACCAAAACTAACAAATTATACTATTAATAACAAAACAAATAACCCGGCTAGACTGTCCCTTGAAGGACGTATGAGGAGGTACAAGGAAGCCCGCGAAAGAATCTTTGCAGACGGCGTGTTATTAGGTCGTCGCAGGGTGTCACGCAAGATACTGAAGGCAAGGGATCGATTTCGAAACCGGAAGATGCTACGTTGAGCAGTTGTTGCCACTGTTAAAAGGGCAGACCGAGATGACCCACGGGTGTACGCGGACATCGAAATAAGCGGTGTCCAAAAACGAGGGCTACTGGACACAGGTGCATCTGTTAGTCTATTAGGTAGAGGATGCCGTGAGTTAGTCGAGGAGTTAGGAGTACCTATCGAACGTTTCATTTCGAAGGTTACAACTGCAGGTGGTGGCGCACATACGGTATTAGGAAAGATAACTATACCTGTCAAATACAAAGATTTAGAGAATAAAATAACGTTTTACTTATGTCCATACCTGGAACAAAACATTTATCTCGGGATAGATTTCTGGCGCGTTTTCCAATTGGCCCCGAATGTCATAGATGTAAATGAAATCGATTTGTCCAAGTTAGAGCAGCAGATGGTGACGGCGGAAGACAGGAATGAACGGCGTGTGCTTCATGACCTCACGGCTGAACAACAACAGCGCTTAAATCAGGTCGTCGAAAGTTTCAAAACGTTTGAAAAGGATGGTTTAGGTCGTACACCGCTGGAAAAACACTCCATTAAACTCGTGGAAGATGCAGTCCCTGTGAAAGATCGCCATTACCCACTATCACCTGCCATGCAATCTATAGTTTACACAGAAATAGACAAAATGTTAGAATTGGGGGTAATTGAAGAAAGTGAGAGCCCGTGGAGTAATCGGACCACTATAGTACGTAAACCCGGTAAAAATAGATTTTGTTTAGATGCCCGAAAATTAAATGATTTGACCATTAAAGACGCTTATCCGCTGCAGAATATAGAAGGTATAATTAGCCGCATAGATGATACCCATTTTATTAGTAGCGTGGATCTCAAGTTCGCCTTTTGGCAGATAGAACTGGAAGACAAGTGTAAACCATACACCGCTTTCACAGTCCCGGGGCGTCCCTTATATCAGTTCGTGGTCATGCCTTTCGGACTATGCAATGCGGCGCAACGGTTATGCCGATTGATGGATCGAGTAATACCACAGAGATTGAAGGTAAATGTCTTTATATACTTGGACGATTTACTTATAATCGCTCCCGATTTTGACTCGCATCTGCATACGTTGCAAGAAGTTGCCATGTGTCTTAGAGAAGCAGGATTAACAATAGGATTAAAAAAGTCAAAGTTTTGTTTCAAGGAGTTGCCGTATCTAGGATATATTGTGGGCGGGGCATGTTAAAGACCGATCCCGAAAAGGTAGAAACGATCGTGAACATCCCGGTACCGAAAACCATGAAGCAAGTTCGGAGCTTCCTAGGAACAGCCGGTTGGTACAGACGGTTCATTAAGGATTTTGCTGCGATAGCAGCCCCGTTGACCGATGCCCTTAAGAAGACGAACAAATTCGAGATGACACCTCAAGCAGTCGAGGCGTTCAATAAATTGAAAAGGGCGCTTACCTGTGCGCCTGTCCTAAGACACCCGGATTTTACTAAACGTTTTTGGGTTCAATGTGACGCCTCCGATTATGGCATAGGAGCGGTGTTATTTCAAAAAAATCACGATGATTCCGAAAACCCTATTGCTTATTTCTCTCAGAAACTAAACGATTGCCAACGCAAATATAGCACTACCGAGAAGGAATGTCTCGCGGCTGTGATGGCGGTGCAAAAGTTTCGCCCATATATTGAGCTGATGCCGTTCACAGTGGTGACAGATCACGCCAGTCTTAAGTGGCTCATGGGGCTAAAAGATCTGAGTGGTAGATTAGCGAGATGGTCTTTGCACCTTCAAGCATTTAATTTCGAAATAGAGCACCGGAAGGGCTCTGAAAATGTGGTTGCAGATACACTGTCACGGTGCATCGAGGAGTTAGCTCAATCATCGATAGCGGGAATGGATACGGTAGAGTTTGAGTCGGAGGAATATTTAGATTTGATAGGCACGATACAAAAAAATGCTGAACGGCTGCCGGACCTGAAAGTCGAAGACGGGTTTGTTCTCAAAAAAATGATGGCGAAAGATGTAGAACTGGAGGAAAACGAATGGAAGTTGTGGGTGCCGGCAGCATTGACCTCGACCTTAATCGAGAATGCGCACGGTGGTATGGCAAAAACTTTGCATCGCTTGCGACGTTTATATTACTGGCCAAACATGGTAGTACAAGTCCGAAACTACGTCCGCGACTGTCAGATTTGTAAGGAAAACAAGCCCAGTAACGCTATTTTGAAACCTGGTATAGGATCGGAGGTAGTTACCGAAGGCCCCTTTCAGAAAATTTATATAGACTTTTTAGGCAAATACCCTAGGTCCAAACGAAGCAACGCCTATATCTTTGTAGTTGTGGATCATTTTTCCAAGTTCACATTTTTAAAGTCAATGCGTGAGGCTACGGCCACCAATGTCGTGAAGTTCCTCACCGAGGAAATCTTTCATAAGTTTGGTGTGCCGGAAATAATACACTCAGATAATGGGCAACAGTTTACCTCTAAACATTTTGCCAAAATGATAGAAACGTACTGCGTTAAACACTTGAAAACCGCGTTTTACTCGCCACAATCAAATGCCGCTGAGCGGGTCAACCAATCGGTCTTGGCTGCTATCCGCTCATATTTAAAAACAGACCAGAGGGATTGGGATCTATATTTGCCAGAGATTGAGTGCGCGTTGCGCAGCGCCATACACTCTGCAACGGGTGTGTCGCCATATTTCGCGTTATTCGGCATGAACATGTTCACCAGCGGCGCAGACTACAATCTGGCTCGGAAACTAAGTTCCCTCAATGACAACGAATTACTGTTGCTGAACGACAGCGACAGAATAAGATTAATGAGAGAGAAAATTAAAGAAAATTTACACGAAACCTATGAGACAAACGCGGCTCGGTACAACAAAAGAACCCGTGAAGTGCGCTTTGTACCCGGACAAGAAATATATAAGCGCAACTTCGTATTAAGCGATTTTAATAAAAATATAAACGCGAAGTTTTGCAAAAAGTTTATCAAGTGCAGAGTAACGCGAGCGTTAGGTAAAAACATGTACCTGTTGGAAACGTTGTCGGGAAGAAGCTTAGGTGCGTGGCATGCCAAGGACCTCAAACAATAGTCCTCCTTCATTCAATCACTATCTCTCCGGCGGCGAGGGTCAAGTCGTCCGGAGAGCCACAACCGATCCATTATGTCAGCCAACCTGAAAGAAAGATAAACAAAATATCCATAAAGTAACTCGCTTATATGGCAGTTTTATATATAATAATACTTCCCGTAAATCTGTCTCCGGCGATGAGGGTCAAGTCGTCCGGAGAGGTCCAATATCCAGTATATACACAAATGCCCGGCATAGCTCGCGAAGCAGGAGACAGTGTCAGGTCGTGGGTCGTCCCCGCGTTGGGCTTCATTCAGACCTTGGCCCGCTCTAATGTAGAGAGCCTCACATGTTGAGGTGGAGTACGCTGTTAAAACAGCAATATTAAATGTTTGGCTCGTTCAAAAATTATGAACAAAAAAAAAACCGAAAAGTTACCAGCGGGTACCTCCTAAACCAGGGGTGGTATCCACAGTATGTTTGCGCGGAACACTTTTCTACGTTAGCAGCCTTCGGCCGCGCTTATAAAACAGCACCCTGGTTAGGTCCAACACGGTTTGGAGACCAAAACTATATCCACGCAAAGCACTTATGTTCACAGTTTTTTTGTTGGGTATTGCACAACAGAACAACAATTACCTGAAAATCACCAACTTCCACTGCAAATATCTCCGGACAGAGATACAATTTTTATTTTCCGCCTTCGGAGTATTGTTCTCGAGATTAATACGCGTCGTGGGACACCTCTTTCGACCTATTTGTAGGTAACAATCGACCTCGCACCTAACGCACTTGACACCATAATAAAAAGTTATAAAATTGTGTTTACCAAAAAGGTAAACACGAGAAACGTCAAATGAAAATGTCGCAAAAAAAAACACCATGGTGAACTCACGTAAGTTCACAATGATGAAAAAAGCTTTAGGTTGAAGATTGCCAGATGGACGGGCATGATATGGTGAGAATAAGGACAGGGATAGATATAGGGTGGTCATGATTGCAATAGACAAAAGAAAGACCGTGGGAAACGGCATAAGGAAACGGTTCTTTTCAGCGGTTCGGATAGTATAAAAGGGGGTAACTGAAGGTGAACAAAAGCAAAGTAAAATATAGCAGCATATCGAGCTAAAGTGCGCGCGCCGCTTGTCTGAAAGGAAGATATCCGTGAAATTTTGTGTGTGTTTTTAAATTCCCTGTGCGCGAAGATCCAGAAGGGATCAGTGTAGTGCCGATTATAATAATTTTTAAATTTTGATATGAGGCAAATTGCCTTCAATTAAAAAAAAGCAGTCTCGGTCGATAAATTTAAAGAAAAAGGGCGACGCTGCATCCAACCCCCCCAGGACAGGATTTATTTGCGGCATAGAGATGTGGAATATTTAATAATCAGGTGAGTCCTTAAATGCTAAAGGATTTTTTTTTATTATCATCTAGACTTTCGCGCCGTTTGGGGTTCACGCGACCTCAATTTTGACTTCGGTCACCAGCCTCTTCAATAAATCCGCAGGCACGGATTTTCCTGGGTGAAGATTTCCACTCAAGCAGTTTTTTTTGCGTAAACCCAAATTCTAAAAATTTAATATCTCTTTGCTTTTTTTTTGATTAAAATACTAAATTTTTGTGGATACTCATTTTATATTGCGAGTAGGTATGAGGGCAATATAATATGAATGTATGTGTGACATAAGGCGCGTGAACGCCAAATCGGTTTTTGGAGCCTTGATGAAAGAATTTAATTGGCGCTAATTAAGATTTAATTCTCGTAGTGGGAACCGGAGGTGGCCAGTGAAGCCTTTTTAAAGCGCCAGGGAATCACACTTTTTGCGAATCACACTTTTTGCGAATCACATTTATTACGAATCAAAATTTTTACAAATCACGAATTTTTACGAAAACTACGAATTTCTACGAATTCGGTATCAAATTTTACAAATGCAACAATTCTTTTTGCAACTTCAACATCAAAATTGTTACGAGTATCAACCATTTTTATAAAATCAACACCGTTTTTGTACAAAGTCCATATTATTCCTACATATTCGACGTCATTTTATACAAACTCAGCGTCATTGCCTACAAATCCGATACAATTCGATCTCCGATCTATCAAAACCCTACAACATTTTTTTATCAAGCAAAAATCGTAATTGCATCTCATCACGATTTTGGTATTACCATTTCATCACCAACAAATCCTTTTATGTGCGTCTCGGAAAGCTGCGTCCAATTGGATTTGTTTATTCACCTAGCCATTTACCCTAACGTTGGAGCGACCTACCTCATTATAGCATTCAGCAAAAAAGTTCACCATAATGGAATGTGTACAAAAGCTTTTTATGGTAGATAGAAATTAACAAACGAGTCAGGGTAGTCTAAGAATTGTTTTTTTTTTATCCCAAATTTTAAACTGTATGAAATATGAATTTTACATTGATGTGCATGGACATATATCCGAGTCACTATAAATCTTATTCGTTTTAGTCTTAAACGTAATGTTCAGAGTAGATCGAAAATTCTTTAAAATTGTAAGGTGTCTATCAGTCACAAGATATACCAAAACGATTTAGACTGTTTTTTTTTGTCTTACCTTTTTTTTTGCAGGGGGTATAAACCCTGCACCAATATGCTCCCCAATCCCCACATAAAAGAGCTCTTTTAGGCAGGCATTAGGGTGTGTTTTAAAACTCTTTTTTTTTATATAACTCCACTTGAGTAGATAAGAGTTTGGTGATTTTGGCGACAGAAAGACCCAGAAATATACGTGAACATTTGTCATACAGTTTTTTTTATACGGAATTCATGTGCGCATTTTGATTTTTTTAGGTTGATAATATTTATAGGCCTGTTTACGCGTGCATAAATACTGTTTGTAATACGTTTATTTTTACTTTTATATGTTTGCATAAGGATATACATTTTTTTTTTTGCGAAGAAGGAACCCATATGTGTTAAATTAAAATTTACATATATGTATATATATAAATTAAGGTGTTTGAAGAAAAATATTATTGAATATAAACGAAGCTTGATTTTGTGTATAAGATTTTATTTCATTCGTGTATAGATTTTAAGATTATGTTTATTAAAATGCGTTATTGAAGTGAAAAGAGAAGTAATATGGCTGGCTAATTTCTTTTGGGGCGGGATGTAAGGATGGAATGATGAGGAGGTAAGTAGGAGTATGGAGCATGGCATTAGGGTGACCGCAGAGTAGGTTGCACGATGCGAGCGGTCCAAGGTTGGGTGGGATTCCTGTTGTGCGGTGGGTAAGTGAACCCGAAGAGGTGAACGGAAGTAAGTAAATATATGTGTGCGTCCGGTTCCAAGATGGCGGGTTGAGAACCACGGCCTGCCAAACGTACTGAGCTAGCTAGGGCCACCATCTGGAACCAAAGCAACGTGTACGTGACAGTTGATTCACTTATAAGCAAGCAACAAAAAAAGTCTTTTATTATTTTTTTCGCTTTTGCCATTTCTATTAAGCAAAATAATGGTTTATCCTAAGAAATTTTTTTTGCAGAATAGGGGGTGTTGTTTTGTTTACAAAATATGTACTCCTAACATACATATGGATAACATTTGTCAACATTGCGAGCGACGCACACAATCGATGTTACTGCGCCAAATGATCATGGACTACTAAACTAAAGAGCATAAGAATACGTCTGAATTGAGTACGAACAATTGTTTCACTATTTGCCGACGTCTTTTCTATATGTACTAAATTCAAATGAATATGTATATACATATACACACGTACATTTAACTATAAATCTGGATTATATGTATTCATTTGCGGTAAAGCGCTTTGCTCCATTCTTGCTTGCTGAAAGTCGATTCCTTCCTTGGCCAGGGAACGGAGGGTGTAAAAGTCCACGAAAGTGGGGAAAGCTTCTGACCGCCATTCACCTGGGAATGGTGAGAACGATTCTTGTGCATGCGGTTCAAGCAGCTCACTACTGCCGGTCGCTTGCGGCCAAGTATCCTCTGGGTAGCCGCTAAACATACGGTTAGCAAACATCCGTTTAGCGGTGAGCTAATAAGAGAAGCCGACAACCTGGCTAGGCCACTCTGACATAATTGGTTTAAGGGCTAGCCGGGGTAGATCTCATCGGCAGCGTCTGTACACCTCTAGGTGCGGCTGCAAGCGGGCGTCTGTCTTGGAGCAAGCGGCTCGCTATATAAACGTGCAAGTAGTATTGTCACCCCCGCTGAGCGGGTTGTGCGCTGGGCTTAGGACCCGCCACGTAAAACCATACTCGAATGAAATATAACAACAAGCCTCGGATAAATACACTCTCTATTGATGACGACCATGGCAAACGTTTGAAGAACAATGAATTGAGGGCATGCACCTGGAATGTCCGCTCCGCGAATGGGATTGGTGCAGATGCCCGGCTGGTTGATGTCCTCGTCAAAGCAAAATCTGACATCGCCGCTATCCTAGAAATGCGTTGGACGAAGCAAGGAAGAAAGAAGATCAAAACTTGTGACATCTATTGGAGTGGCCATACGAATAAGCGCAGTTTCGACGTCGGATTCTTGGTGAATGAAGGTACTATAGATGAGCAAAATGGCCCTAATGTTTTTAAGTTTCAGAAAGTGTCCACTTCAGAAATAGTTGATATAGTAAGTAAGTTTAAAAATAAAATTGGAGGTAAGAAACTTGTGTCGGAAGGAGTCGTTAAAGACTCCATAACGTATATAAGTTTTTTCTATTCTCAACTTGTTAATGAGAGCTTAGATAAAGGTCTCGTTCCTAGTTTATGGAAATCTTCTATAGTTGTGCCATTAGAAAAAGTTAAAAATACCATCAAAGCTGAGGAGATAAGACCTATTAACACGTTACAATGTGAGGAACAAATTTTGGAAACAGTGGTAAAAAGTCAGCTGGTAAAATATTTAGAAGATAATGTAATTATTATACCTCAACAATCTGGTTTTTGAAAGAAACATTCCTGTGAAAGTGCTTTGAAATTGGTTGTAGCTAACTGGAAAGAAGACTTAAGCAGGAAAAAACACATATTTTTACATATTGGATTTAAAACGTGAATTCGAGACGATCGACCAAAACTTAATGCTGAAAAACCTTTCTTACATAGGCGTTTTTGGTATAGAACTAAAATGGTTTCAAGACTTCCTAATTAACAGATACCAAATAACAGTGATTGGAACGTCCGTATCGGATAAAAGGGAGGTACCTGTTAGTCTACCTCAAAGGTCTGTGCTGGCACCCATACTGTTCAATATATATATTAATGATATAACTAGCTCCATTAAGCACTGTGAAATAAAATTGTTTGCTGATGATACATTGCTGATGATAAGTGGGAACAATATTACTGAAATATATGCTAAGCTGCAAAAAGATCTTAACAGCGTATATGGTTGGTTAGGCGTAAACAGACTGAAAGTGAATGTCAATAAAACGAAATTTATGGTTATATCTAGACGCAATTTTCAAAACAGTTAGCTACAACACTTATATATAAATAACGAACTAATTGAAAAAGTCAGCACCATAAAATACTTGGGAATAAAAATAGATGATAAGCTGAATTTCAATGAGCACGTGGATTATAAGGTAGGAAAAATAGCGAAAAAGTTATATTTTACACAACGAACCTGCAAATATTTAAATAGAAGGTATAAAATCATCGTCTACAGATCTATAATCGAACCTCATTTTATTTCTTGCCCAACTATATTTTTCATATTGCGAGATAGTCAGATATACAAGCTACAAAAGCAACAGAATCAGGCTATAAGATTCATTCTCAAAAAACGGTATGACACACCTATCAGAGACATGCTATGTTCTCTTAATTGGCTTAGCATTAGACAGCAACTTTTTTATTATACCATGAAATTTATTAAAAACATAATAGAGGGAACTTCGTCTGCGTATTTGAGGATTAATATAAAATATGTTAAAGATATGCACTCTGTAAATACTCGTAATAAAAATGATTTTAATCTGCCGGCTTATAAAACTGAAGCAGACAAATGTAATCTGTATTATAAAGGTCTTAAATCCTATAAAGAACTACCGAATGATATTAAATCATGTCATTCCAATAAATTTAAACAAAAATTGTACAATTATTGCAGAGCACTACCAATTTAGTGATGGACAGGCGGGCTTTCATAGCATCGATAGAAGTGCAGCGAAACTATTATGCTATGTAGCGCCAAGACTTCCAAGTTCTTGTACGCATACAAAAAACGTTGCCGAAGCACATACTGAAACGCATCACTCGATTAACTCAGTGCATCGCCGTGCAGAGGTTGCCTTCGCGCTTTACTAACATGCGTAAAATGCCTACATACTACGCTAGCACAACACTTTGTTCGCATGATCTGGAAGTCTCCCATTCATAGTACTCCAAGGTAGGACATAGATGTAACTATTTAGATTGCATAGTCCAGAAGACAATTATAAACATATAAAATAGATTTAAGTTAGGCTTAGGAAAGCCGTAATAAATAAATACATTACATTACCCTTATCTGCATTTAAAATAACTATATTTTTGTTTTGGTTTAGAAATTTTCGGGTTCGCCCCACTGTATCGTTAATGGCAATATCAGCTGTGTTCGTTTTATGTTTTTTTACTGTTTCTTTTATCAGCAACGATAGTTTTGTTCTCGCAGACTCTTGATCCTCTTTATTTTTCACGCTCTGTATTAGTTGTTCCCCATCCGCTATACATTTGAATAGAGGGAAAGTGTTTTTTGCAACCGGTAGAGCAAACTTTGGACCTTTTGCGAGAAGCGCCTCAACATCAGGTGGAAAATCTGTCTTTGTTTGGTTTACCTACCAATGTTTGTTGTTGTTGTTTTCGAGTGCTTCGCAGATGAGTTTTCACTGAGAGCTTTTCATGGCAGAAATACACCCGGAGCGCTTGCCAAACACTGCCGAGGGGCGACCCCGCTTAGAAAAATTTTCTTCTGGTATGTGATTGTTAATGGTAAATATGTAATTTAGTTTTGTTGTGTTTTGTAAAAACTTAGGTATGATTTTAGATTCCCTACATTTTAATAAAAACCTTATATTGGACTGCAACTTTATCATCTGGATGGATTCGGATTTATACTTGTTGATAGCTTGTTTTGTCGTGTTGTTGTAGGTGTTTTTTTAATTTTGCATAAACCACCTTGTTGGTTTCCTTTGTTCACGGCGTGCCTTCCGTAGTTCCAATTAATATTTGATTTTAGCGACCTTTGTACGTTTAAATGTAAAGTTTTTATTTTGATTTTTTTTTTCCCAATATATTTCGATCACCTTCGGAGATCTTCATTAGAGGGCTACAAAAATAATAAAGAATTTAGCTTAGTTTGTAATTACTAACAATATTAATTAAATAAACCATTATATGTATATAATCACATTCCTATTTATATACATACATACATTTATATTTTTATTTTGCAAACCTGCGTCCGTTCGGTTCGCCATGTAGCTTTGAACTAATTTTCCACGATTCTAGCAAGTGTCTGTAGATACGTGAGCAGCCATCGGTGTCTATTTTATAGTTAAGTCTGTTGTTTAATGGTGTGTTTGTTATGTGGAGCATTTCTAAGGTGAAGCGTTTTTTGTAATTTTGCTCTGTTTAAAGTATGCTCACTGCTTCGAAATCTGGTTGATGGCCGCTCCCTGCACAGTGGGCCGCAAGTGTAGTTTATTGCGTGTTGCTAGCTGCTCTGATGGATTGCCTGCGGAGCTATTCAAGTACGGCGGCGAGGAGTTTGTAAGGCGCATGTAGCAGCTTCTTAGCAAAATATGGGCGGACGAGTGCATGCCCGACGGTTGGAATCTAAGTGTTCTTTGCCCAGTCCACAATAAGGGGATACTGCATAATGCACCCACTATCGTGGAATCAGCCTTCTTAATATCGCATATAAGGTCCTTTCAAGTGTATTGTGCGAAAGATTGAAGCCCACCGTGAACCGGCTGATTAACCAGATTTCGAAGCAGTGAGCATACTTCAAACAGTGCAAAATTACAAAAAACGCTTCACTTTAGAAATGCTCCACATAACAAACACACCAATAAATAACAGACTTAACTATAAAATAGACACCGATGGCTGCTCACATATCTACAGACACCTGCTAGAATCGTGGAAAATTAGTTCAAAGCTACATGGCGAACCGAACGGACGCAGATTAGCAAAATAAAAATAAAAATGTATGTATGTATATAAATAGGAATGTGATTATATACATAGAATGGTTTATTTAATTAATATTGTTAGTTATTACAAACTAAGCTGAATTTTTTATTATTTTTGTAGCCCCCTGATGCAGATCTCCGAAGGTGATCGAAATATATTGGGAAAATAAAAAAAAATCAAATCGTTTTAGAGCCGACAAAATAAAAACTTTACATTTAAACGTATAAAGGTCGCTAAAATCAAATATTAATTGGAACTACGGAAGGCACGCCGTGAACAAAAGAAACCAACAAGATGGTTTATGCAAAATTAAAAAACACCTAAAACAACACGACAAAATAAGCTATCAACAAGTATAAATCCGAATCCATCCAGATGACAAAGTTGCAGTCCAACATAAGGTTTTTATTAAAATGTAGGGAAGCTAAAATCATACCTAAGTTTTTACAAAACAAAACAATACTAAATTACATATTTACCATTAACAATCACATACCTAAATATATAAAACACGTATTAGACAAACACATAAGATTATTTCACAGTAAAATTCTGAATACTTTAATTTAATTCAAACACGATATTTTAAAAGTGAAAACAAAAAAACTTTCTTATACTAAGGCCACTTTAAGCCAAAATATGAAAGAGGATGATCTGAAAGTTTTTTCGAGAGTGAACAACAACTCGCACTCACGCAAAAACACGCAAAAAGCAAAGCTCGAAAAATTGAGAAGCGCACGAAACAACGAAGCACTCGGAAAGAACAAAAACAAACATTGGTTGGTAAACCAAACAAAGACAGATTTTCCTCCTGATGTTGAGGCGCTCCTTGCAAAAGGTCCAAAGTTTGCTCTACCGGTTGCAAAAAACAATTTCCCTCTATTCAAATGTATAGCAAACGGAGAAGAAATAATACAGAGGGTGAAAATAAAGAGGATCAAGAAACAGTAACAAACCATAAAATGAACACAGCTGATATTGCCATTAACGATACCCGAACCCGAAAATTTCTAAACCAAAACCAAAAAATTTAGTTATTTTAAATACAGATAAGGGTAACGTGACTGTTACAATGGAAAAAAGTGACTACATGGCAAAGATGAATAATATATTATCCGATCTGTCAACATATAGAATATTACGACAAGACCCAACGTTGCGTTTACAAACAAAAAACAATCAATTAGGAGATAAATTAGAGAAACTAGTTATCATTACAAAAAGAGAAATATCACAAATGACAACCCATACCGCTCTACTACCACGAATATATGGTGCACCAAAAGTACACAAAGATAATATACCTTTAAGACCAATTTGTTCAATGATTAATTCTCCGTCCTATAATTTGTGTAAATACTTGACCAACGTTTTAAAAAATCTGACTTCCGAATCAAAATTTAATGTAAAAAGTGCAATAGAGTTCAAAAATAAGATAAACAACTCCTGTATATGTGATGATGAACGTCTTGTGACGTTTGATGTAGTATCACTGTTTCCAAGTGTACCAACGGATTTAGCTATAGGGACTATAATGACAAAGTGGGATGACATAAAACAATACACAGATATACCAAAAAAGCTCTTTATGGAAATATTGACCTTTTGTATCACAGAGAATAGATATTTTAAGTTTGAAGAAATTATTTATACGCAGTTAAGAGGGCTTCCAATGGGATCTCCAGCATCACCGATAGTAGCCGACATCATCATGGATGAAATATTGAAGAAAGTGACAAACACGAGACTACTTAGTAAGTACGTAGATGATGTGTTTGCAATAGTAATGGAGGACGAACTAGAAAAAACAATGAAAACCCTAAACACATATCATAAAGATGTACAATTTACCAGAGCTAGAGATTGAAAACAGATTACCCTTCTTGGATTGTCTCGTATGTAAAAGAGGTAACCAAATAAAAGTAGATTGGTACCAAAAGCCCACATCATCAGGACGGATAATGAGCTACAAATCCAAACATCCGAGAAGCATGATTATAAATACAGCCAAAAACTTTATTGGGAAAGTGTTGGACACGAGTGATGTAGTGTTCCACCCTGAAAACAAAAGAAAAATAGCAAATTTACTAAAAATGAATGACTTCCCTCATGGAATTATACGGAGGATGATAAAAGCTTACAGTGAAATAAAAATAACCAAAAATGGAGAAAAAACAACTACAAAGTACAGATCGATGTTATATATACCAGGCTTCTAACACAGATTAAAAGGTTCCGACATATATGACAAGGAAGACATAAAAATTGCACATAAACCAGCCTATACGACGAATATTTTCTACAACAACATGAAAAGTAATGTAGCATTATTAGACAAAAACAAAAGAGTGACAAAGAGTATGTAGATATAACTAAGAATAAATTGAAAACGAGGATATCAGGCCACCGATCTGATATAAAATGCAGAGCAGCTAGTAACACGCAAAAAACTGCACTTGCGGCCCACTGTGCAGAGAGCGGCCATCAACCAGATTTCGAAGCAGTGAGCATAATTCAAACAGAGCAAATTTACAAAAAACGCTTCACTTTAGAAATGCTCCACATAACAAACACACCAATAAACAACAGACCTAACTATAAAATAGACACCGATGGCTGCTCACATATCTACAGACACCTGCTAGAATCGTGGAAAATTAGTTCAAAGCTACATGGCGAACCGAACGGACGAAGATTAGCAAAATAAAAATATAAATGTATGTATGTATATAAATAGGAATGTGATTATATACATAGAATGGTTTATTTAATTAATATTGTTAGTTATTACAAACTAAGCTGAATTGTTTATTATTGTTGTAGCCCCCTGATGAAGATCTCCGAAGGTGATCGAAATATATTGGAAAAAAAAAATCAAAATAAAAACTTTACATTTTTCTTGTCCGGGCCACAGCTCAGGGATGGTGCCGGTCGAGATATAGTGCAGAAAAGAACAAAAAAAGTTGGTATTAGTATTGATAATCACAAATAGTCTTTATTGAAGATAAAGATTAAACACAGAAATTTATATATATATATATTTGCAGGTTACTTTTTGGTTGAAGTTGGAAACTGCGGCGGGATACGTCCTTTCTCCTTGATGTGTGAAAACAAGTGAAGTAAAAGAACATAACAGGTCAATACCGCTTGCCAGTCAAACTGTTTATTTATTCCAGCGATGTTCATTTGTATGGTTAACATAAACAATTTGACTGGCACTGTTAACCAATATAGGAAAAATGCGAGGGCGACCTTTTATGTTTGGAGTTTGGGCTGTCGGCCTAAACATGCCGGCCCCCTTGCGACACGCAAGATCTATTTGGACATATTCCGCAGCATACACATCATAGTCGGAGAGTGGAATCATCCGCATTCCACCTCCATCCAACTCGTGGTTTCCGGGATGGGACGGTTGTCAACCCACGCGCACCGCCGCGGTTGATCCAGTGCCTCACGTCGGTTGCGCCCACTGCCGTCGTTAGGGTCGAGTCGGGTGGACGTTTGCACCTGATGCGAGCTCTTCTCGATCCATGCGCTGCGACGTCTATCATCGCGGAAGATCTCGTCCGCCAACTCCGCCTCGAGGTGATGGTTGTGGGCGATCGGCGTGGGTGCTTTATCAAGCTGTGGGGCAAGCATGGGCAGACGGCAACCGTTACCACATATGCTGTGGCGTTGCCACAATTCCAGAGGCAAACCCTTTTAACTAGCCTCGAGGCAACGGTAGCCACGCCGTATGCAAATATCGGGCTCGCAGACCCGCGGTTTTACAACGCCGCCCCAGTCCGATTGGTGCTCGGTGCAGACGTGGTCCCAAGGGTTCTGCTGGGCGCCATACCAGCCGGGACTTTGGGGCCGCTGTTGGCACAGAATACCATCTTTGGCTGGGTATTGTCTGGCGCCTGCTAAATTGATTTATATATATATATATATTAATTGCATTTCATACTATACATACTATACTTTTCTTACACAAAAAAAAACATAACTGAATTTATAGTAAATTTGAATACTTTTATATATATACTTTTTACAAAAAAATGAATTTTAAATACTGCTTATGCATACACATAAGCAATGACGTATTTTATACATAAATGTATGAAATTTGAAAATAAATGTGCCACTGAATTAGAACCTAATTCTAATTTCATCGACGTAGCGAGCGTATTTCGGTTGGCGAGCAATTCTGACAAGGTAAATGTAGACTTCACCTTATAAGGGGTTGTTGGTGGAAGCAGGGTAAAGTATGCGATAAATAAATACGCGATGGATGTATTGTAGTGTAGTATAACTGCTATTCATTTGTTTTACAAATGATTCCCTCGGACCCCCAAGACAGAAACAACGCCAACCCAAACATTACCAGGAAAGATTTTCATGTCTAATTTATACATTTCCAAGCATTTATAGCATTTATTTTTGATTACTAACTCGTTTCTCAAAAATGTAAATGTCTAGGTCATGCTTTTCCGTATGTGACGCATGTAGCCTTACGGATAATTGATGATGTGTCAATACCCTTATGCTACCGTACTAGCGAATCGATTGGTTGCAATATCAATATATTGCATATTTCACTAACTTCAGTTCCGGATTAATTAATGAAACGAAAAGAAAAAAAAAAACGTGCGGGAGTGAATTCTTTCTTAAAATTGTAATTTTAATTAGTGCGTGTGCGGGCGAGTAATGTAAATCGCGGGCATTTAACTTTTCCGTCGTTAATTTGTCGTTAGTGAAGTGTTTTTGTGAAACAAAATATACATATGTGTATATATATTACAACAAAAAAAGAGAGGAAAAAGATATGATAATGAAGACCTATGAAAGGTCAAGCAAAAAAAAAAAACCTCCACCAAAGCAGAGTAACTGGCATAGTGAAAAGTGTGTGATTGTGTTTTTTTTTTGTTTTTTGCAACGATCCGAAATAAAATTATGCGATCGTGGAGTGACAATATACATATGTAGTAGGGTGTGCAGGCTTTTTTTTTTATTGTGAAAGAAAAAAAATTTTTTTTTTCACGTGTTGGCTTTTGCTTCGAAAAGCAAAAACTTAATTGCAATATGTTGCATTAGCAATCCGAAATTTCTCCTCTGTTTTTTTTTTATTAGAAAATTTTTGTTCTTTGTTTTGTATTTAAACTTTTTACTTCGAAAAGTAAAAAGGAATTGTGCTATGTGCCGTGCATTATATTAGGGTGTCCTTAATTGAAAAATTTTTATTTCCGTAATTTTTTTTTTGTTACTCATTTTATTTTAGTTTTTATTTTTATTTCGATAAAAACGGGTGTATGCAATGGAATTGGCAGCGATTTTGTTTAATTTAAGTAACGTTGCCTTGCCATTCTACTATCCTTGTTTTCGGTTCTTCGCAACCAAAATAAAAAATTATGTTTATGTGAGCACCCTTATATATAATGCATTAGGCAAAAAGAACAAAGGAAATATTTATTTGAGGGAAATTTCATGATGTAATATGTGGTTTGCGAACCCACGATTTTTTTTTTTTTTTTTGATTGCCTAAGCAGACCCGAAAATTTTTCCTTCATGATTCCATGCACTCCAATGCATGTTCATGTTTGTGCACATGTTTTCGGTGGAGACTACCAGATATAACTTCACTTTGTAGTGAGTGTGTAAAAACGCATTAAAAATTTAACATTTAATAATAAAATGTGTCCATCAATTGTAGCAAAATATTGTTGCCTTTGTAAATGTAAACCATACCACCCATGTGCGCAAGCATGCATATGTACGTATGTAACATTAGGCTGGATCAAAAAAGATATTTTTGTTTCCACTATGAGTTTTGTTGAAGTTGATTAGTTTGGGTTAGAAGTTTTTTTTTTATGTGTGGAGATTTTGTAACTCCGATTGTAGCGTTACTTCTGAATATTAGGGTCTGTCGTGTTGTCGGTTTCCGCGGTATATGGTGGTAATAATATTAGTTTGGCAAGTGGTCTTGTGACTTGCCCCCTATCAGTTCTTATATCCACAACGCGAACCCGGTTGTCTGATCCAGGGTTTAACCTTATCACACGCCCCACGGAGGAAGATTGTCTTCCCGTATAACCACCATATCTCCGACTTGCATATTTGATTTAGGATGCTTCCATTTTATCCGTTTCTGTAGTTCCGAAAGATATTCTGATTTCCATCTTCTGCAGAAGTTTTGATGTAATGCCTTGAGTTTCTGCCAGCGATTGACTATTGAGGCAGTATTTTCATCAACGCTGATTTCCGCTGGTGCTAATAGGTGTCCTCCAATCAGAAAGTGTCCTGGTGTTAGAGGCTCAAGGTCAGACTGTTCATTTGAAGCAGGGCTAAGAGGGCGAGAATTGAGACACGACTCAATTCTACATAACAATGTGTTAAATTCCTCAAAAGTGTGTATGTTGTTTAAGGCCACTTTTTTGAAGTGGCTTTTAAAGCTTTTCACTCCCGCTTCCCATAGTCCTCCCATGTGTGGAGCTCCTGCTGGTATGAAATGCCAATTTGATGCCTGATGGGAATATTTTGACAGGGTTTAGTTTCTTGCATCGGCAAGAAATTCCTTAAATTCAGTTTTTAATGCACGTGATGCACCGACAAAATTTGTTCCATTGTCCGAATAAATGTTTCTTGGACATCCTCGTCTAGCTACGAATCTTGAAAGAGCGGCTAGAAACGAGGAAGTGCTCAAATCACTAGTGGCTTCTAAATGTATGGCCTTAATAGAAAAGCAAACGAACAGACAAACGTAACCCTTTGAGGTACGACACCCGCGCCCACTGTAACTCTTAATATCGAAAGGCCCTGCGAAATCTACCCCTGTATTGGTAAATGCACGCGAAAATGTGGTGCGTTCTTGAGGTAGAATTCCCATGAGCTGATTTTGCGATCGTTTCTTGAAGATCGTGCAGATCTTACAATTATGAATTACGTATCGTATCATGGTTTTAACTTTTGGAATCCAGTATTGAGTTCTAATGATGCGCAGCATTAATTGGTTTTCACCATGGAGAGACATTTCATGGACAAATTGAACATACAGACGTGTAAACCTACAATTGTACGGAAGTATTATGGGATGGCGTTCAGATTCGGTAGTATCTTTGGATGCACCAAGTCGTCCACCCGTTTTCACTACTTCGTCTTCATCAAGATATGGAGTGAGCGAAAGTATTTCGCTTTTAGATCCAATTGGTGTTTTGGATTGCAAACTTGAAATTTCTGATCCATAATATTGCTTCTGAGCAAGTTTTATTAAACGGGTTGTTGTAGTTTTAATTTCATCTGAGGAAATTAAATAAGATTCAGGTTGACTACAATCTTTCGTTTTAGAATGAGTTCTACGAAAAAACCTGAGTATATATGAGATAACTCTTAAAGACCTAGGAAGATTTGAAAACCTATCGAGAATATCATTAATATTGCTTGAAATTGCGGTTGCATGTGCTTGTACGCGTTTTTCTTCAATATTCGTGTTAAAATCCAAATCTTGTGTTGGCCACTTTTACTTCTCTTCTTGGAGCCAAGAAGGACCCTGCCACCACAGAGAGTTGTTGACTAAATCCTCGGCTAGTATTCCTCTACTGGCTAAATCTGCTGGGTTTGTACCTGAATCCACATGATACCATGATGAACTTCCAACTTTGTCGACGATTTTTGTAATTCGATGCGCAACGAAAGTTGACCATGAGCACGGAGGTTTTCGTATCCAAGCCAGCACGATTGTCGAATCTGTCCACAGGTGAATGTTTTGTTGACCTAAATCAAGGTTAGCGCAGATAGATTCGGTTATCTCCGCTAATAATACAGCTCCGCAAAGTTCCAATCGAGGAAGTGAGATGGTTTTGACTGGAGCTACTCTTGTTTTTGCCAAAAGCAGACTCACAAATATGCCGTCGTTGGTTTCCACTCTCAAATACACGGCTGCACCATATGCTTTCTCGGAGGCGTCGCAGAACCCGTGGATTTCGACCTTTTCTGTTGGAAAAAAGGCTACCCATCGCGGTATTCGTATTTTGTCGATATCCTTGTACGTATTGGTAAAATTTTTCCACCTGTCTAATGTCGAAGACGAAACGGTTTCATCCCAGCCTGTTCGGCCGGGGTGCGTCTGATCCTTGCGAGAGGTGGGCGCACCGGGTCGATCTCAAAGAACGGGTGTGTTTGAAAATAAATAAGAGAAGACGAGATTTCTCGTTATAATAGCTGTGATTTTTATTGGTAGATATTAAATATACAGGAAATAATATTACCTTTGATAAACGGCAGAGATCGTTGGCGGCAGATGTGTACGCGTTGGCTGTTAGAATCCAAGAGACCGGTTGTATAGCAAGCTACAACCGTTGACCCGCAAAATCCTCCGTTTTGGAGGGGAAAGGCACCCACACATCAACCCCGACATGCATATGCATGAGTGCTGACTAAAAGCACACATACACGTGCATGTACATGCATGCACATGCATGAGGGTGATGGTGTGGGTGGTTATAAATTAATTCGAGTATCGAGTATCGATTTGCAGAGTTGCATTGGGGGGGGGGGGGGGGTCGCAATCAGATGCGGAAAAGTTAGGCATCCTGCCTAAACATGCCGGCCCCCCTTGCGATACGCAACATCGTTTTCCGCCAATGACCTCCGCTGAAACGAGAAAAATTATTATAAGACTTACACACTAAACTTAATCTAAATGAGGAGTTCGTCTGCGATGCAAAATGGCCGGGAATCCTTTCCGACTTGCTTAGCATGCCACCTAAGCTAGGATGAAAAATAAACATTAGAAGTGGAGGAAAGTGAATATTTCTTGCCTTTGGTTATACATAATTCTTAGATATATATAGAATCCATGAAGTTATATGACGTAGCAGGTCAATCGTGCTGGACGAAGAGGCCGAGGTCTCCGTTCCAGACTGGCAAAATTTTTTTTGTTGGACGGAGAGGCCGCGGTCTCCGTTCCAGATTCGCATTATTTTTGTTTGGTTGGACGAAGAGGCCGAAGTCTCCGTTCCAGACTCGCATTATTTTTGTTTAGGTTTTTTTTTTGGCTGGACGAAGAGGCCGAGGTCTCCGTTCCAGCGTCTAAAGTATCGTGTCGCTCTCGGGGCGACTGCCTTTTTTGTTGGAGGAGGTGTGGCATCTTTTGATGTGCCATGGCGAGTGACCGTGAAGTTGGTTGGGTGAAACGGCGGTGTTTTATTACAAGACGTATGTCAAAATAGATGAATCAAGTGCATATTGCGAAGCATATTATTAAATACAATTCTTACCAAGCAGAGATGCGTTATTTACGTTCACCTGACATAAATTTGCAGATTGGCGATGCGTTCTCCGCGACGCGTTCTATCTGCGCGTACCATTATGCTAAATGTACCATGCAACTCTGTCGTGTATTTCTTGGTTAGCTGACAGCTGGTATGGTGAATTTGTGGTGTGCGAGTATATATATACATATATGTATTTGCTTGCCCTTGAAAAAAAACTAGGTCACTGGGGCAGTAGCACACTAGGCCGGTAGAAACAGTTGACTTTTCCCATTTCGGGATTTTGTCGTGTCGGGATTCTTTTATTTCGGGACCCGGATTGTTTTTGTACCGAGCCCTTATAATGACCTTTTGTGATATTTGTTGTTGAAAAACAACAAGTCCTGCCCCCAGCCAGAAAACAGTACCCAAAAAAAAAAAAAAAACGGAAAGGGTAAAAAAAAAACCACAACAAAAAAAATGTCTTTGTAAAAAAAATGTTAAATTTTTTGTGCAAGGAGAGGTTTGTTTTTGTTTTGTTTTCCTCTTTTTTTTTTGAATTCATTTGTTATGGATGACTGCTTGGTACTGCAGTAGATGCCCGTATTGGCAAAAATACAAAAGACGCGTCAGTCCCGATTGTGATGTTTTGTGTCGTTTTCGGTACTTATTTTGTCCATTTAATGTTCGGTATCCGCCCTTAGTCTGACAGCACTAATGAAGCTGCCGTGGTTATTGCGGGTTGCCATCCAGTTGTTTTCCCGTAACAGGAATTTTCCAGGATACATGAATGCAGGATTGTGGTGGATAAATTACCCTCACCACATTGTTATTTGGATCTTCAAGCTGTTTAAATGTAAGTATGACGGGTTCCTCACTGATTTTTAATAGTTTTTTCTAATGGGTTTTTTTTTTTTTTTTTTTTTTTTTTAGATGGAACCGATGCAAATGCTTCTCGTGTGTTTGGAGACTGGGGGAGAGGAGCCAATCCAGGTGGTGGCGGATGTACAATACCCGGAGCGGCGGAGGGGCTCCTACATTTGCCACGCGCCGGACGAGTTGGTGCAGCAGGCGGTGGAGGAGGTGTTGCGGCAAGTTAGGCCCTGTGTGCTCCGGGCCCTGCAGACGCCTCTGGTGGTAAAACTACGCGGGAGCACCACCGCCTGGTATGCCAAGTTCCATCAGGCGCAGGAGAACGTGTTGTGGGAGCAGCAGCCAGCACAGGGTCCAACGCCTCAGGGGGGGTATCGATGTCGTGTGTGCCAACGGCATCTTCGTTCGTTTGGCGGCTTGATTGCCCATCTAAATGGGCATATGGAATTTTACCCGTATAGGTGTTGGAGTTGCCCCAAGCAGTATGCGTCGTCCGCAGCGCTCTCCGTTCATCGCCGTCTTCGCCACTGAAGTGGGTTTCTGTGCCACTCAGTTACGGCTGTGAAGTAATTTTTAATTTAAAATTTGTTGGAAAGAAGAAAAAGAATAATAAATGGATTTGTATTATACTTCATATTATTTCGGCCTGATTAGTTACGTGGGGGGGGGGGGGGGGGGTTGCTCTTGTGATGTAACCTTGTGTTGTCTTCTCTAATCTTATACAGACGCAAACAAGAAACGCACCATTGGGTGGTCGAGTTGGGTAACATGGCAACTCTGTCGTTTCTCGTTTTCTTGTATGTATCATACATACATACATACTGGTTTGAACATTCCAGTATAGAGAATGAAGCAAAAAAAAATGAATCGAAAGATTTATTTTACCGTTTTTTGCTTCAATTCATATGAAATTTACGCGTTGCCGGACAAAAAGGTAAGTGGTAAAATATTTTTCAATAATTTTGCTTAAATAAATATTTCTTATGTTATTTCAGAGTTTTAATTCATTTTTTGTTTATTTTCAGGTGATTGGTGATGGGGATCCAGGAGATGGAGCAGATGGGTTTGATGTATCGTTTTCCCTTTTTTCTTTAGTTTTCTAGGTTACCGGCATCGTAAAGGGGTGCTCCAACTGCGGCGTCGGCCGCGCCGTCAGTGGTCACCTCTTTGCGATGCCAATTTATGCATTTATCTAAAAGCTTCTTCCTTTTTCTCTTTCTCTTTGCAGGTTCTATCATGGTTTCTACAAGCAGGACCTACCAGATGAGAATAAAAAACGCAGAACGTTGTGTTGGTTGATTTTGGTCATTCATCATTGGGGGATACTTTTTTTTTTTGGAATGGGCTACAATGGGTATGGTTATGACAAATGCACGCAAAATATGGTCTTTTTATCCAAAAACAAATTCTTTTAATTGAGCACACAATTGAACCGCTGGCTCGAAGTGCCAGCAACTGAAGATGTTGATTGGGTTATTGGTAATCACTCTGATGAACTTTCACCATGGGTACCCATTTTTGCAGCAACAAGAAGCTTTTACCTTTTGCTGCCATGTAGTGCTTATGAATTGTCAGGTGCAAAATTTCAACGGCGCAGTACTGGCAGCAGTGTATAAAAAGATTTCTATGCTTATTTACAGACGCTTTCTCAAAAATGCGGATGTGCGACGCTTAAAGATCGCTTAAAAATCCCCAGTACAAAGCGTTTAGCATTAGTAGGATTCGAACGCACATATTCTAGGGACGACTTCTATAACGCTAGAAGAGATTGCAAACGTGTTGAAGAAGAGCGTATAAAATGTGGTAACGGTCTGTCAGCAGTTGACATTAAGTTGCGTGATAGGAATGAGGTAGTACGAAATTGTACTAAATTAATAAAAAAATTATAGGTGCATTAGTTTTGAAAAGATTTCAAAAACTATTATCAGCTGCAATCATATTGCCTGAAAAACCGATGAAGCGAATAGATGGCAATGCGGAAACGCTTTGCGTCTGCTTGAAATTGTTAAAAGTTTAGATGAGAATGAGTTGCAAAATAGTAAAGAGGGATGTGGTGGCGTCAAAACTTTACTACTTATAGGCCCCCG
The DNA here is from genome assembly GCF_040869045.1 of Eurosta solidaginis. NCBI lineage: Eukaryota > Metazoa > Arthropoda > Insecta > Diptera > Tephritidae > Eurosta > Eurosta solidaginis. The sequence continues at coordinate 122,531,070 of NC_090321.1, forward strand.
GCGATTTACAACGAGTCCGTTTCCGTAGGTGATTTGTGATGTAAATGGTTGAAACACAAAAGTAATTGTTTTATAAACGTTTATCCGGAAATATCTTGGGTTCCAATGCAACAGGTAGCTGGACTTAATATGCCCGTCAGTTCAGCTATATGCTCTGATCCAATTTTGTGTGGCAAGTGGATAATTTGCAAATGTGGTGCCGTCTCTGTGCAAAGCTGATGCGCGGTACATCAATGTTATTACAAGGCAAAGCCTAGAGGACTTTAAACGTCGCAGCAACTACTCGATACATGAAAAAGAGCATAGAGTTTTTAATTGTTCAAATTGTGTATGCGCATGTAAATCCGAATCAGAGTTGAAGCAGCATAGGGAGGAGCAACATTGCAACTCCGGCCGGAAACACCACACTGTGAACGAGCTTTTGAAAACGAGCTGAACGCTCTAAACATATGCTATTGGAACAGAAATCAAGGATAAAGCTAACCAGCAAACAATTAGTCAACTGGTATGTGAGTATGTTGAATATTTGGAATATTGAGGAAAAGCGTTTGGTAACGGAATTGAATGATATTTCCTCTAGTCCAGATACTCGTTGGCTTATTATGGCAAGCATGGACTCTACCATCAAGGTGTGGACCTACCATCATCATATACGATTGATCACTTCACAGTTGGCCTGACATGGATTTCGTCGGCGTGAAATCGAAGTATCCGAACAAGAAATGCCGGATAATAATGGCACTAAGAAAGCGAGCTGCCGCGAAGGGATAATAAAATTGGTGCTTGAAAGCATTTGGATTTTCATTAAGAAAAAGACGCCGTAGGTGAATTCTCCTCGAATTTTTTTTTTTTTTTTACTTTTCTTCTCAGTACTTTTTTTTTTTTCGTTTCAGGTGACATGAATCAAATTCTCTCTGCGGCTTCGCTTTACCGAAAGGAACTGGATGGTTTGGTATACTGCTATGGACCTTTGGTAGGCAATACAAGCCACGAGAGCACGATGCTACATATGCACAATCTATATCCGGCATTATAGTTAACCCGGCCCACCTATGTAGACTATGATGCTGACGCAGATTTAATACGTTTGCGTAATATACTACGAGTTTTGCCAGTTGTGCTTAATTCTATAATGGCGCTGTGCGCTTCCCTTGTCGATATGCATATGCAGAACGATTCTCCAAGGTGCGCACTCTTGCACAGCAGGGCCTAATCATTGTAACTTACTACTGCACGACAACATCACCAATTTGGAGGCTATAAATAATTTCCTGGGTTCGATCTTGTCAGCTCCAGTTTCAAGCGTAAGCGAGTAACTGTCTAAGGAACATTCAGCTAAATAATCTTTGGCCACTTTTCCAGATCGCTTATTGATATTTGTGCGCAATAATTTCGTGTCTGACAATGCTGCGGAAGAAACATCTCATCGGTTAAAATTATGATCATGTATAAAGCGAATTTGTGACGACGGAACAACGTGCTTCGCTGCACCTTATCGTGCTTTAAGAACTCCTCTACGTCCGCGAGAGGAATAGAGAAGGAATCAAGTGGCGTGTGGGGTAAGAAAACACATATTCTGTAAGTAGTTTGTAATTTGGTAGTGCATCACAGTTAATAAACAGCTGGGAATATAGTCCCACTCAGATAAGAGATTCTTAGGTCTACAGTGTGCGAATTGTAATTGCTCTGACCCACCATGACCTTTTTTTTGTGTTTTTTTTTTTTTAACAATGGAATACTAAACTGTTTATTTTTTGATGTTATTTGTTGCGGTTTGTTGTAACATCGCGACGAAAGCGCTAATCTGGCCACTATTTAACAGGCAGAGGCTCTTAAGGAAGAAGTTTCCGTGCGTCCCTGCGGCCATACTTGTTAAGAATTGCAGTACGGTTTACTATTACTCAGGTACTGACAATTCGTGTTTACGTTTATGTGGTATGTGTACAATTCGTTTTCTTTGGTGTTTGCCCCGTCAAGTGGGCAGCGTACATATGTATGTATGGATTGACTGCACATTATTTGTTTGCTAGCGTGTTTTCGTGAAGTTAACACCGGGGCAAATGTCATCCAGTATTGACTAACAGACGGGTTTGCGTACATATTGGATAAGTTTGCGGACTTTTTCTACATTATTCAAACTGATGTCGGAATTGCCAATTCTGTTAAACAGGTGTGTAAGATCAAGCCCGCTGGTAGTGCAATCACTACCGAGTTTGATACTTGTTTAGGTTGGTTTTAATTAAATTATTGTTAATACACTAAAATTTTGTGGAAGGCAAATTTGAGTAGTACATGCAATATTGAGAAAGAATGCGTGAACAAAGCTTGGTTGATCGTATAAACATGCACAATCATTTACTTTGGTATATGATGCAGTTCCCCTATTTAGGCACCATTGAAAACTTTGGTACCTTCCTGGCCACCTAAACAAAGCACAAGAGTTTAATTCAATTTAATATTTTCAATAATTTTTCCCAAATAAAAACTAGGAAATTTTTATTTTTTGCATTGTTACGTATCTCTACCGTATTCACAAATGCACTAATCAACACATTTTCGAAGCCGCATCTTCCACAGATACCGGTATAGCATAGTAAAATACACCTTCACTAAACATGTGATCAAAGAGTTAGTGCAAAAAATGAGATGGTTTTTTTTTTTCGTGAATTAATTTGCGGGCGTGGGTGGATTCTGGGTTTGAATTGTTCAAGAATTTCCAATTTCAGGATTTGTCACAAAAAACGCCGCATCTCAGAATCACTCAAAACCGTAGTATCTCAGAATGCTTCTCATTAATTCCCTCCTTTGTCAAAATGCTCTGAACTTATGCTCCGATAGGAAGTATTTTAGGCAAATTTTGAAACAGTGCATTTGCGAATAACTCCAACGTACGGCATTCTTCAAAAAACTTCGGAAAGAATGTGCAAACCCACATGACTCTTTATCGATTCATGAAATATTGACCAGAAAATGAAGACTTTCTTCCAAAACCTGTTTGCATTTACAAGTTTATTATTATTATCAGATTTTGTAAAAGGATATGAATACATATTTAAATTAGTTCTGTCCCTATTCCTTGAACAAAAACTTCTGTTGGCCTCATGCCTTTGGCTGAGTGCATCTGCTTTCTGTGGCAGCCTGTGAGTCTGCGTTAGGGTTCTAGTGTCCTCGCTCGGGGTGAGCGTGGGAATTGTTGGATGAGAATCAAGAAAGATAATGGGCTGAAAGCCTTTAGGTTCTGTGGCAGATCGGTTCGCCCTTCTGCGGTAGGCTTTTATGATGTCCTCGTTATGGGATAACGAGTGAATTTTGGTTTTGATTTTGTAAAACTTAAAATAAGTGTTTGGAGGCAGATGGAGGATATGCGTTAAGTTATTGGTTGGCCTCGTTTCGGGTGAACGAGAGCTGGGGTTGATTTTTTTTGAAGGGAGGGGTATGGAGGAACGGAGGGATTGTTAGGAGGAGCACTTAGCCTTCTCGCAATCCGTCTCTTCCGTTGGAAGAAGGATCAGTTTGACCAAAGGTCGTCTGACTTGACCCTTCTCGGTTTTGAGGTCGACTACGCGTACTCGGTCATCTTCGCCGGGGTGTACGTTGACAACTCGACCTAACCTCCATTCGTTGGGAGATAAGTGGTCCTCTTTGAGGACAGCGAGATCTCCCACTTTTATATTTTGTTTGGGATGCTTCCACTTCACTCTTTTTTGAAGTTCGGATAGATATTCGGTTTTCCATCGCTTGCAGAAAGTGTGATGGAGGGCTTTGAGTTTCTGCCACCGATTGATCATCGAGGCAGGGCTCTCACTAGCATCCGGCTCTGGCGGAGCCAGTAGATGGCTGCCAGTGAGGAAATGACCTGGAGTAAGCGGCTCAAGGTCCGTTGGGTCATTGGATGCCGGGCTGAGCGGCCGCGAGTTCAGGCATGCCTCGATGCGGCACAAGAGTGTATGGAATTCCTCGAATGTAAATTTGTGTGGTGAGGCTATCTTTTTGAAGTGGCTTTTGAAGCTTTTCACTCCAGCCTCCCACAGCCCTCCCATGTGGGGAGCGCCCGCAGGGATGAAATGCCAAGTGAGTGACTGGTGGCTGTACTTCGAGACAGCATTGTCTCGGGCTTGTGCCATGAAAGTTTTGAATTCCGATCGTAGGGATCGTGAAGCTCCGACAAAGTTTGTACCGTTGTCGGAGTAGACGTTTTTGGGACATCCTCGTCTAGATATAAAACGGGCAAAAGCCGCAAGAAATGATGGGGTGCTGAGGTCAGTAGTGGCCTCCAGATGAATCGCTCGTGTGGAAAAACACACGAAAAGGCAGACATAGCCTTTGGATAGTCGACACCCTCTGCCGCGGTAACTTTTAATGTCGAAGGGTTCGGCAAAGTCGACTCCAGTATTCGTGAATGCACGGCTGAATGTCGTGCGTTCGCGAGGGAGAATACCCATAAGTTGGGTCTGAGCACGCTTTCGGTGTACAGTGCAAACTTTGCAATTGTGAATTGTAGCCCTAATCATGGTTTTGATGTTAGGTATCCAGTATTGGGTGCGTATCAGACGCAACATGAGTTGGTTCTCCCCATGCAAACTTTGTTGATGAAACATTAGGACTGTCAGCCGGGATAACCGACAGTTGTATGGGAGGAGGATTGGGTGGCGTTCAGTAAAAGCTAAGTCCTTTGACGCCCCGAGTCGCCCTCCTACCCGAATGATGCCATCTTGGTCTAAGTAGGGATTAAGTGAGAGTATTACACTTTTCCCTCCAATTGGTTTTCCGGCCTTTAGATCATTATATTCGGAACTATAATGTTGTTTCTGATAGATTTTAATTAAGATTTGGGTTACTGATTTGATCTCATCAGGAGAGATTAAAGGTGACTCGACCTGAAATGATTTTTTTGTTTTGGGGTGAGTTCTTCGGTAGAACCTCATTACGTATGAGAGCACCCGTAAAGCCCTAGGTAGGTCTGAAAAGCGTTGAAGAACATCGATAGGATTTACTGTTGTTGTTGCGCAGGTCTTCGCCCTCTTTTCCTCTACGGAGGTGGTGTAGTCACTTTCTTGTGCTGGCCATTGGGAAGTGTCTTCTTGCTGCCAAGAAGGTCCCAGCCACCACAACGAATTGTTGACCAATTCAGACGCAGGTAATCCTCTGCTACCTAAATCTGCTGGGTTAGATTCTGAGTTTACATGCAACCAGTCCTTATTTCCGACCATGTCGATGATCTTGGTGATACGATGTGCGACGAAAGTGGACCAGGAACACGGCGGTTTCCTTATCCATGCGAGGACGATAGTTGAATCCGTCCAAAGGTGCACGTTCACTGGTCCCAACTTGAGGTTCCTGAAAATTGATTCGGTGATTTCCGCTAACAGCACGGCTCCGCAAAGTTCCAAACGTGGAAGAGAAAGAGTTTTCACTGGGGCTACTCAGGTTTTGGCTAGAAGCAGGTTCGTGCAGACATTATCATCCGTTTTGACTCGCATGTAAATGGCTGCTGCATAAGCCTTCTCGGATGCGTCACAAAATCCATGGATCTCGATGTCGGTTCCTGGTGAAAAGTTGACCCATCTAGGTATCCGGATTTTATCGATTTCATGGTATTGGTCGGCGAAGGTTTTCCATCGTTCCAGCGTACTGGTAGATACTGGTTCGTCCCAAGCGGTGCCTTCCAACCAAATACTCTGCATGAGTATTTTTGCCACAATGACCATTGGTGCCAGCCATCCCAAGGGATCGAAAAGTTTGGCGATTGCTGATAGTATCGCTCTCTTCGTAATGTTTTCCGGGTTGTCCAGCGTCCCTGCTTGAAAATAAAATAAGTCGGAGAGGGCATTCCATCGAATACCTAATGCTTTCACTGAACTGGTATCTTCGAATGCCAGGAAGTTTTCATTGAGCAGGTCTGCTTTGGGGATGTCCCTTAGAATGTCCTCTGAGTTGGAGGTCCATTTGCGAAGTGGAAAGCCCGCTGATTGTAGGACTTGACGAATTTCATCTCTGGCTTTAATAGTCGATGTGATCGTATGTCCACCCGCTAACACATCATCTACATACATGTATTCTCGCAGTATGCTAGCCGCTGTAGGGTGCGAGTTTGAGACGTCGTCTGCTAGTTGTAGGAGCGTTCTTATCGCGAGATATGGCGCGCAATTCACTCCGAAGGTAACCGTCTTTAATTCGTAAAGACTGATAGGGTCATTTGGGGAAGTGCGATGCACAATACGTTGAAATTTGGTGTGATTTTCGTTCACCCAAATTTGTCGATACATCTTTTCGATGTCGCTATTGAATGCGAAGCGGTATAGTCTCCATCGTAAGATAAGTATGGGTAGATCGGCTTGTAGAACTGGGCCTGGGAGGAGAATATCGTTTAAGCTATTGCCGTTGGCCGTAGGGCTCGAGGCGTTAAATACTACGCGTACCTTGGTGGTTGTACTTTCTGCTTTTACAACGGCGTGGTGGGGCAGGAAATAATTATCCGAATCGTCGGATGGAATATTCTTTTCAATTTTTCTCATATGTCCGAGCGTTTCATATTCTGACAACACTCGAACATATTCTTTTCCTAAATCTGGGTTTTTTATTAGCCGCCCCTCATTCCGGAAGAATTGAGAGCATGCACGCTTCAGGGATGGTCCTAAGTTAATATTGTTAGGGTAATCCTGCCGGAATGGTAGTGACACGGTGTACCTTCCATTCTCACTTCGCTGCGTTGTTTCTTTAAATAGTTGTTCGCAGTACCTTTCATCCTCATTTAATATTTTATTTTTGGGTACATTTTCTACCTCCCAGAAAGCTTTGAGTTGGTTGTCTAACGCAACCTCGTTGTAGAAAGACATAATGCTCTTCGTTGGATTTGGTGATTCGATACGACCGGTCAGTATCCAACCGAACACTGTCTCTTGGGCTAAGAGTGTGTTTAGCACATTCTTTTTTGTACCGTTCATTATAATTTGGGGATATATGTCTCCGCCAAGTATGAGGTCTACGTCTTCGTTGACGTAGAACCTCTTGTCTGCCAAAACCAAGTCTGGGAATGCCTGCATAGTCATTGCGTTGATATGGCAGGATGGAAGATTCCCAGTGAGTTTCGTTAGAACTAGTACGGGTGTAGTCAGGCTGAAGCAGGGATCCACTGGTGAACGTAGTTCGATGTTGGATGCTTCTTTCACCTGAGCTGACACCGCATTTGTGATGCCTGAAACATGGGCATGCATTTTCCTCGCTGGCAAATTGATTCTGCGTTTCAGTCTTTCAGTTATAAAGGAACATTCAGACCCAGAATCAATTAATGCCCGCGCGGAGAAGTCGGTACCATTATGGTGAATGTGTACGCGAGCAGTTCCTAATAGCACGCCTGTGCTGGAATTGGCATGGCAGGATTTGACATTCTGATTCGCAGAGGAGGGTGGTTGTCCCGATTCCTGTCTTTTCCTTGCCTGTGCCGATGTTGATGGGGCATTATCCGCATCTTTGAAGGGATTTCGTACCGCCGGTTGCTGAAGTGTGTCCGCATGCAGGAGCGTGTGGTGACGAGAGTGGCATTTGGAACAGTTGTACGAACTGGTGCACCTCGTCACTGTGTGTCCTGGGGATAAACAATTCAGGCAGCCATTTGTGGATTTGACGAATTTAATCCTTTCTACCGGACTTAAATCGCAAAAACGTGAACAGTTGCGTAATCTGTGCTCCGTAGATTTGCACATTTTACATATTGATTTTGTTGTTTGCTTGGTTACTTTGGTTTGAAAAGCACCAAGTCTTTTTGTAGGGTTTTCCGTCGACTGGCGCGACGTGTTTGATTTTTGCACTTTAGAAGTGGCATTCCCTGTAAAACCAGACACGGTTTCAAGTGTCTGGAAACGATTTGACAAGAATTTGTCCATATCCTCCCACTTGGATATGTCCGTCTTGTGGTCAATGCTCTGCTCCCATAGAGCCAACGTATTTTCAGGTAATTTTGTCGAACATAAATAGGTAATAATCGCATTCCAATTTGAAACATCGATCTGATGTGTTTTTAAAGATGCCAAGCAATTATTTATGTCGCGCTGTAAGGTTTTGATAGAGCTGCCGCACTCGCTATCTATCTTTTTTAGATTAAACAAAATTTGTAGTTGTGAGTTCACGAGAATCCGTTTATTCTCGTATCTCTCACATAGGTTTTTCCAGGCTGTTTCGAAGCCTTCATTTGTCAAGGGACATTTCTTGACGATGTCCCTTGCCTCACCTTGAGTTTTCTGATTGAGGTGGAACAACTTTTCTACCGGGCTTAGGCGACTGTTGTTTTAGTATATTGCTGTGAACAGGTCACGAAACGTTGGCCAAGATAGGTAGTCGCCCTTGAACACCTCAGTATCACAAGCTGGCAGGCGGATACTATGTTCGCGCGCACGTTCTCCCTCAGGTTTGACTGCCCTATCTTTTTCCTCCTTCAATTTGGCTTGAAGTTCAGCCATGTTCGACATGCATCTTAGGAATACGGCATATGCCGCTTTATGCTTGATCTTGACCGCTGCAATTTTCTTTGCGTCGAGCGTGTCAGAGCCAAGCAACTCCTCTAGGGCGTTCTCTGCTTTTTCCCACTTAGCTTGCAACTCTTTTTGCTGTATTGCAAGAGTGTGCACAGTGTGCAGAGCCGCATTGATGTCATTAAAATCGGCCTCGAATTCGATTATTCGATCGGCCAATCTAATATATGAATCCATGTTCATGGATTAAAATTTGTGATCAAATTAAAAAGGGGTTGTAAAACTGAAAAAACCTGTGCGAATCACCCAACCAACAATGATTAAAATATAGAAAAACTCTTTATTTAACGCTTTCAATTTGTTTATTTTTTCACTGACTTTGCAGCTTATTTGTGCCGAAAAGCAGGGAGAAGGGGAGAGCAACAACAACGTCTTTTGTGGAATTAAAGGGGCCACTCGCCACTTCAACGTTAAAATTTGTTATAAATAAGTGCGCGCGCTGATATAACAACTCGACGAAAAGTGCCAAAACTCAGTGAAAACTGTTGTAAACTGTGTCGATTTAATTAGTGAAAATTAAAGTGCTTGAAAAGAAAATGAAAATTGCCACAGCCGTATGGCGTGAGATTTTTATGTGAATGTGAGGTTATGTGCACCTCTTCCTTGTGCTGTGTCCGGAGAGCCTTACCGCTGGTGGGGGGACAGACCAGATAGTCACAAGGAATGTTAAACGACGTTATAAAAAATAAATAATGCAACGCGTTTGCACCTATTTTTCTTTTTGGCACTACACAGGTTTTTACACTTTTCGCGGTCAGTTACAAGCACTTATGGCACTTCAAATGGATTTTCGCACTTTTTATTTATTATTTTTAACCAAATAAATGTGGCAAGAAATATTGCACTTACTTTGAACTTTTTGGTGATTTGTATTCCGGTGTGGCACGTAGCTTGTGTGCTGCAGTGGCTTCCGCTGGCTGTCGCTTGCTCAGTGTTTTGACGCTGGTGTTAAATAATAGACTTTTTGTTGGTGGGCAAAATACTTTTCCTGATGAATTTTGTGAGGAATTCTTAAAATGTGTGCGGTCAGCTATGGTCTTATGTTGTGGACTGTAATTTATATCGCTGTGGTTCCTTTTTCGGGGAGAAGGACCAAATGTTCGGCCGGGGTGCGTCTGATCCTTGCGAGAGGTGGGCGCACCGGGTCGATCTCAAAGAACGGGTGTGTTTGAAAATAAATAAGAGAAGACGAGATTTCTCGTTATAATAGCTGTGATTTTTATTGGTAGATATTAAATATACAGGAAATAATATTACCTTTGATAAACGGCAGAGATCGTTGGCGGCAGATGTGTACGCGTTGGCTGTTAGAATCCAAGAGACCGGTTGTATAGCAAGCTACAACCGTTGACCCGCAAAATCCTCCGTTTTGGAGGGGAAAGGCACCCACACATCAACCCCGACATGCATATGCATGAGTGCTGACTGAAAGCACACATACACGTGCATGTACATGCATGCACATGCATGAGGGTGATGGTGTGGGTGGTTATAAATTAATTCGAGTATCGAGTATCGATTTGCAGAGTTGCATTGGGGGGGGGGTCGCAATCAGATGCGGAAAAGTTAGGCATCCTGCCTAAACACAGCCAGTACCCTCTAACCAGATATTTTGCATGATCATTTTTGCCACGCTCTTTTTGTGGGCTCGGTGTTTTCTTCTATAGGGTTAGCTATGAAGTAAAACTGATCGGAATGAGCATTCCACCTAATACCGAGCGCCTTTACACTACTTGAATCTTCAAATTCTAAGAAATCTTCGCTCAGTAGATGAGCTTTGGGAATACCCTGTAATATTTTACTGGAATTTGAAGTCCATTTTCGTGATGGAAAACCAGCTGAACTTAAAACCCTGGAAATTTCATCTCTTGCTCTGATCGCAGATGCAATAGTAAGCCCTCCCGAAAGAACGTCGTCGACATACATATTTTTTCGTAGGATATTTGAACCGATTGGATGAGATTTTTCGGAATCATCAGCCAGTTTAAGTAAAGTCCTTATTGCTAGATAAGGAGCACAATTGATACCAAATGTCACTGTTTTGAGCTCATACAGACTGATTTGATCATCTGGACTTGAGCGGAAAACTATTCTTTGGTATCTTGTATGATTATGATCTACTAGGATCTGCCTATAAATCTTCTCAATATCGCTATTGAAGACGTATCTGAAAAGTCGCCAGCGAAGAATTAATGTTGGTACATCAGCCTGAAGCACAGGACCAGGAAGAAGAACATCGTTCAGGCTGACACCATTCGAAGAGCGTGATGAAGCATTGAAAACAACTCTAACTTTGGTAGAGATGCTTTCTTCTTTTATTACTGCATGATGTGGTAAATAGTAATTATCTACCGCATTGGCCGATTGAATTGAATCTAATTTTGACATATGCCTCATAGTCTCGTATTCTAGTATGACTCTATTGTACTCCTTCTGTAAATCGAGATTTTTTCTAAGTCGGGTTTCATTTTTATAGAATTGAGAGCACGCTATTCTTAATGATGGACCTAGATTTATCTCTCCTGGGAATTCTGACCTGAACGGAAGCGACACAATGTATCTTCCGTCAGAATTCCGCTGCGTTGTACGTTGATATAATTCCTCACAAAATGTATCTTCTAATGCGGAGGCTTTAGCTTTCGGCGTGTCTTCGAGCTCCCAAAATGACCTTAGCTGATTGTCTAAAGCCACTTCATTGTAAAAGGATACCCGATTATGATTGGTTGGACTGGCTGCATCAGCACGACCAGTCAGTATCCAACCAAAGACAGTTTCTTGAGCTAAAAGAGTGCTAAGAATATTTTTTTTGATACCGTCTAATATGATTTGCGGATAAATATCCCCGCCCAGAACAAGATCAACTGGCGCATTCACGAAGAAACGTTTATCCGCAAGCACTAGATCAGGGAATGCTTGTTGTGTTAATGCACTAACATCGCATGTTGGCAAATTACCTGTCAAATGTGGTAGAACTAAAACTAAAGCGTCAATAGAAATTAGTGGGTCAACTGGGGACCGCAACTGAATGGCGCATGCCTCTTTTACCTGCGCAGAAACTGAATTATTGATACCCGAAACTTGAGCATGCATCTTTCGAGTTGGCAGGTTGATTCTTCGTCTGAGTCTTTCAGTGATAAAAGAGCATTCAGATCCCGAATCTATGAGAGCTCTGGCCGAAAAATCTGTACCATTATAATGAATGGTGACGCGAGCTGTGCCTAGTAAAACCCCTTTACTGGTATTAATAAAATTAGATTTTACAGTAGTTTTATTTTGCTGCTTTTTTTTGTTTTGCAGATTCATTTTGAGATTGAGCTTGCTTTGAAGTGCACGGTTGCTCATCCGATAAATCTGCAGAATTATTAGCCTGTGTGGGTTTTTCCTTACTTGTCTGTAAATGCAGAAGGGTATTATGTCTTAAATGGCAGTTGCTGCAATTGTGCGCACTTGTGCATTTTGACACTGAATGCCCCGATGACAGACAGTTTAGGCAGAAGCTATTTCTTTTTATGAAAGCAATTCTTTCATTGGTGTTCAAATTTTTGAACTTTGAACACGCATAAATTTTGTGGTCATTGCTTTGACACATTTTACAAATGCCTTTAGCTACACTTTCTTGGAAAGCGCAAAGTTTCTTTGGGGGATGTTCAGAGGCCTGCTTTGAGTTTTGTACCTTTTGAGGTTTTGTACTATTTGTACCTCTTAAACCTGAGACTGATTCTAACGTTTGAAAACGATTTGTCAGAAATCGGTCCATATCCGCCCACTTGGAAGTTTCTGTCTTGTTTTCTACGGACTGTTCCCATAGCGAAAGGGTCACATCAGGAAGCTTAGTTGAACATAAGTATGTAATAATTGGATCCCAATTAGATATGTCAATATGATGACTTACTAGCGAGGATATGCAATTATTTATGTCCCTTTGTAATCTTTTTATTGAATTGCCGCATTCAGTTTCGACTGATTGAAGGTTGAAAAGAATCTTTAATTGAGTGTTGACTAATATTCTTTTATTTTCATACCTGTCGCACAAATTTTTCCAAGCTATATCAAAACCATCATTCGTCAATTCGCATTTCTTAACGATTTCTCTGGCTTCACCTTGGGTTTTTTGTATGAGATAATATAATTTTTGTACTGGCGACAGGCTTTTATTTAGAATATAAATGGCCGTGAACATGTCACGAAAAGTTGGCCATGACAAATAATCACCTTTCAATATAACAGTATCACAAGGTGCTAAATGCAAATTGCGTGGCGTGAAGGCAGCATCGTTCTCCTTCTCTGCCTTCTCAAATTTTTCCGACAGGTCATTAATTTTTGTCATGCACCGCACAAAAACGGTATAGCATGATTTATTTTTCTTTCTAATTGCAGTAACGTCTTTAGCGGTAATGTCCTCGGCCACTAGCAGATCATCGAAAGCAGCTTTGGCTTTATCCCACATGGACTTCAACTCCTGCTGCTGAATTTTCAGCGAATTTTTGGAGTGCTCGCTTGTGGGTTTGCTTAAGAATTCGATGTCGAATTCAATTACGGTGTCTGCTAGGCGGTTATATGCTTCCATATTGAAAATATTTTAAATATTACAAGCAATGAATATTTTCAAAAATATTAAATGCACATAGTCAGTGTCTGTGGAATTACCCAATTTGCTAATATAAATTAGTTAACGCTTTCCACCAACAAAATCAATCCAACAAATTAAATTAATTTCTGACAAATTTTGTGTAAAATTACAAACGTAAATATTTATGTTGAAACGAGTAAACTGAAATTTAATAATTTTCAGAGTAAAAACCCAGTGGACTGTATATACGTATAAATATACGTGTTAAAAAAAAATTATTGCTCGCCAACCAAATATATTTATGTATGAGCGTGTATATATGTATGTAGCACAGTATATATTTAAAATCAAACGCGAGCGAGTCAACTGAGCAAAGTTGGAGGAAAATTGTTCCGTCCACTAAATAAATGCTCAAATTAAATTGTTTTGTTTTAAAAAGTGAATTGAATGAAAACCCGAGTGACTTTTGTGAAATTAATTTTTCTTAAATTCAAATATATTTATGTATGTGTGCGTGTATATATGTATGTAGCACAGTATATTCAAATCAAACGCAAGTGAAAAACTGAGCAAAGTTGGAGGAAAAATGTTCCGTCCACTAAATAAACGCTCAAATTATATTTTATTTGTTTTAAAAAAGTGAATTTAATTTAAAACCGAGTGACTTTTGTGAAATTAATTTTTCTCAAATTCAACTGTGATGAACCAAACCCAAAGTGAGGTTAATTACACAGTGCAGTGTTGTTGTTGTGGGCTGTTAATAACAGAGAAGTGCAAGTCATATAAATGTGAATTGAATTAATTAAATTTTGAAAAATTACTTGCACTTTCCTATTAAAATATTCCCAAACACTGTTTGTACAAATATTTGTGTGCAATAATGCAACCGCGAAGACCCTTAAGCCGTGTCAAATATTATTTACCGTCGGCGGCAAGCAATATTTGATGGTCAAAAAGGCTATTTGTACAAATCAAATTTAATTTTGTATTTTATTTTTCACAAAATCACTCGCGCACTTTCCACTTTCACTAATTTATAATTAAATTGTGCACACTGAATAACCACGTACCTTTTTATAATGTGTAGAATTTCCAAACTGATGAAATCAATATGAAGTTGCTGTTGCTTGTAGCACAAAAAAATCTCCGCAAATCAAATACTATAATTGTTGATGGATTTCACGTTTTAGTCCTCGCAAAAATGAAAATCCACACGCAATCTAATATTTACACAGTGAGTTGTTGGTTCGCAAAATCCGCTTCTTTAATAATATATAAACAGTGGAATTGATGTGGTTCGCAAAATGGTCGCTGGATGAAAAAACGGTTTAAGGACCAATGTCTTGGCCGGGCCACAGCTCAGGGATGGTGCCGGTCAAGATATAGTGCAGAAAACAACAAAAAATGTTGGTATTAGTATTGATAATCACAAATAGTCTTTATTGAAGATAAAGATTAAACACAGAAATTTATATATATATATTTGCAGGTTACCTTTTGGTTGAAGCTGGAAACTGCGGCGGGATACGTCCTTTCTCCTTGATGTGTGAAAACAAGTGAAGTAAAAGAACATAACAGGTCAATACCGCTTGCCAGTCAAACTGTTTATTTATTCCAGCGATGTTCATTTGTATGGTTAACATAAACAATTTGACTGGCACTGTTAACCAATATAAGAAAAATGCGAGGGCGACCTTTTATGTTTGGAGTTTGGGCTGTCGGCCTAAACAACATTTAAACGTACAAAGGTCGCTAAAATCAAATATTAATTTCAACTACGGAAGGCACGCTGTGAACAAAGGAAACCAACAAGGTAGTTTATGCAAAATTAGAAAACACCTACAACAACAAGACAAAACAAGCTATCAACAAGTATAAATCCGAATCCATCCAGATGACAAAGTTGCAGTCCAACATAAGGTTTTTATTAAAATGTAGGGAAGCTAAAATCATACCTAAGTTTTTACAAAACACAACAAAACTAAATTACATATTTACCATTAACAATCACATACCAGAAGAACATTTTTCTAAGCGTGGTCGCCCCTCGGCAGTGTTTGGCAAGCGCTCCGGGTGTATTTCTGCCATGAAAAGCTCTCAGTGAAAACTCATCTGCCTTGCAGATGCCGTTCGGAGTCGACATAAAACATGTAGGTCCCGTCCGGCCAATTTGTAGGGAAAATCAAGGGAGCACGACGCAAATTGGAAAAGGGGCTCGGCCTTAGATCTCTTCGTAGGTTATCGCGCCTTAAATTTATTTTTTTTAATCACATACCTAAATATATAAAACACATATTAGACAAACACATAAGATTGGTTCACCGTAAAATACTAAATACTTTAATTAAATTCAAAAAAGATATTTTAAAAACGAAAACAAAAAACTTACTTATACTAAGGCCACTTTAAGCCAAAATATGAAAGAGGATGATCTGAAAGCTTTTTTCGAGAGTGAACAACAACTCGCACTCAAACGTACCAGCATTTGCAAAAACCCGCAACAAGCAAAGCTCGAAAAGTTGAGAAGCGCACGAAACAACGAAGCACTCGAAAACAACAACAACAAACATTGGTTGGTAAACCAAACAAAGACAGATATTCCACCTGATGTTGAGGCGCTTCTTGCAAAAGGTCCTAAGTTTGCTCTACCGGTTGCAAAAAACACTTTCCCTCTATTCAAATGTATGGCGGATGGAGAAGAACTAATACGGAGCGTAAAAAATAAAGAGGATCAAGAGTCTGCGAGAACAAAACTATCGTTGCTGATAAAAGAAACAGTAACAAAACATAAAACGAACACAGCTGATATTGCCATTAACGATACAGTGGGGCGAACCCGAAAATTTCTAAACCAAAACAAAAATATAGTTATTTTAAATGCAGATAAGGGTGAAGTAATGCATTTATTTATTACGGCTTTCCTAAGCCTAACTTAAATCTATTTTACATGTTTATAATTGTCTTCTAGACTATGCAATCTAAATAGTTACATCTATGTCCTACCTTGGAGTACTATGGATGGGAGACTTCCAGATCATGCGAAGTGTTGTGCTAGTGTAGTATGTAGGCTTTTACGCATGTTAGTAAAACGCGAAGGCAACATCTGCACGGCGATGCACTGAGTTAATCGAGTGATGCGTTTCAGTATGTGCTTCGGCAACGTTTTTTGTATGCGTACAAGAGCTTGGAAGTCTTGGCGCTACATAGCATAATAATTTCGCTGCACTTCTATCGATGCTATGAAAGCCCGCCTGTCCAGCACTAAATTGGTAGAGTTCTGCAATAATTGTACAATTTTTGTTTAAATTTATTGGAATGACATGATTTAATATCATTCGGTAGTTCATTATACGATTTAAGATCTTTATAATACAGATTACGTTTGTCTGCTTCAGTTTTATAAGCCGGCAGATTAAAATCATTTTTATTGCGAGTATTTACAGAGTGCATATCTTTTACATATTTTATATTAGTCCTCAAATACGCAGGCGAAGTTCCTTCTATTATGTTTTTAATAAATTTCATGGTATAATAAAAAAGTTGCTGTCTAATGCTAAGCCAATTAAGAGAACATAGCATGTCTCTGATGGGTGTGTCATACCGTTTTTTTGAGAATGAATCTTATAGCCTGATTCTGTTGCTTTTGTAGCTTGTATATCTGACTATCTCGCAATATGAAAAATATAGTTGGGCAAGAAATAAAATGAGGTTCGATTATAGATTTGTAGACGATGATTTTATACCTTCTATTTAAATGTTTGCAGGTTCGTTGTGTAAAATATAACTTTTTCGCTATTTTTCCTACCGTATAATCCACGTGCTCGTTGAAATTCACCATATCATCTATTTTTATTCCCAAGTATTTTATGGTGCTGACTTTTTCAATTAGTTCGTTATTTATATCTAAGTTTTGTAGCTCACTGTTTTGAAAATTGCGTCTAGATATAACCATAAATTTCGTTTTATTGACATTCATTTTCAATCTGTTTACGCATAACGAACACGCTGTTAAGATCCTCTTGCAGCTTAGCATATATTTCAGTAATATTGTTCCCACTTATCATCAGCAATGTATCATCAGCAAACAATTTTATTCACAGTGCTTAATGGAGCTAGTTATATCATTAATATATATATTGAACAGTATGGGTGCCATCACAGACCCTTGAGGTAGATCAACAGGTACCTCCCTTTTATCCAATACGGAAGTTCCAATCACTGTTCTTTGGTATCTGTTAATTAGGAAGTCCAGTTATACCAGAAACGCCAATGTAAGAAAGCTTTTTCAGCATTAAGTTTTGGTCGATCGTCTCGAATGCACGTTTTAAATCCAAAAGCACAGCTAATATGTGTTTTTCCTGCTTAAGTCTTCTTTCCAATTAGCTACAACCAAATTCAAAGCACTTTCACAGGAATGTTTCTTTCGAAAACCAGATTGTTGAGGTATAATAATTACATTATCTTCTAAATATTTTACCAGCTGATTTTTTACCGCTGTTTCCAAAATTTGTTCATCACATTGTAACGTGTTAATAGGTCTTATCTCCTCAGCTTTGATAGTATTTTGAACTTTTTCTTATGGCACAACTATAAAAGATTTCCATAAACTAGGAACGAGATCTTTATCTAAGCTCTCCTTAACAAGTTGAGAATAGAAAAAACTTGTATACCTTATGGAGTCTTTAACGACTCCTTCCGACACAAGTTTCTTCCCTCCAATTTTATTTTTAAACTTACTTACTATATCAACTATTTCTGAAGTGGATACTTTCTGAAACTTAAAGACATTAGGGCAATTTTGCTCATCTATAGTCCCTTCATTACTAAAAGAAGTAGGAATATGCATGCTAACCTCCAATATACTATCAATGAAATAGTTATTCGAAAACTGCGCTATTTCATTCTCCTCTGTGTAGAGTTGGTCGTTTATTTGAATTTTTTTAATACCATTGTTTTCTTTAGCCATGCTTATGGAATTTTCAAGTTTTTCCACATAACCTTACTATCACAAACACTATGGTTGATTTTATTTTCCATGTACTTGGCTTTTTTATCTTAATTAGCGGTTTATATTGGCGTTTCGCACTATAATATTCACTCCATTCTCTAGTGGATAGGGTGATCTTGTAAAGATTTAGCTTACGTTTATTTAAGTTAGCCAGCTCAAAATCATACCACTTGTTCATAAGTTTGACACTGACTTCTTTAGAGTATGTCAGGGTGGTCACTGCGCTTGATAGCGTATTATATAGGAATGTTGCCTTATTTTCGATACTCAGATTTTCAAAGTCAGTGTAGTTAACGTAATTCATTAACAAGGCTGTCGCTTGTATAATTTTCCCAGGAAATTATTGTTCTCTTCGTTCTCATCTGAAATAGTTTATGTAATTTTTTTACCCATGAATTCAACTACTACATAGCTACCCCGCTCTTCCGTCGGCAACCCCTCAATTGTCTATGCAATTAATTACAGATTTACCTTATTATGAATGAAAAAAAAGTCAAGTGAAAAAAAAAATGTTTTTTTTTTCTTGAATAATATGCGGATTTAGGTTAAGAAAATAAAATAAATACACACTTATTGCCCGGGTCTCATTTAAGAAAACCTCACTATTAACGAGGCAATAATTTTACATAATAGGAAAAATATTTTTACTTTAGCCACAGGTAGAAAAGGAAACAGTAATAGGAAAAAATCTTTTATTCTAAATAAAGTTGAATATAGTAATAGAATATATTTTTACTTCAAACCCCTACAGAATAAACAATCCAATTTATTCGTCAATAAAAATGTAAACAAACAAAAAAAAAAAATATACAAATATAAAGTCATGTTGGCATCAAGTGACTGTTACTTCATAATAAATTTTTAAACATAAACAGATTTTAAGTGGGTCGACACACTTAAACTCTGATATGTAAAAACAAATGTCAATAACACTTGATGCAAAACATTATTTATAATCACAAGCACACAACCATACAAAAGAAATACACAAAAAATAATAATATGTAAATACGAAAGTCAATACAACAACTCAAATTATATACGTTCCTCCCTTCAAAACATATTAAAAAATGTACAAGCAAAAGAACAAAAGAAAAAAAAGGGTCAGCAAAAAATCACACATGTCAAGCAAATGTAAACGGGTATAAAAATAAGTAAACAAACTCTTCACACTCAATATCAAGTTACCGCAATACAACAACTTACAATAGAAAACTAAAAAGCAATTAAAATTTTGTAAGCTCTAAGTGGGTCATTAAGTCACTTTAAGGATCACATACAATTGTTCTCAAGTGTATGTGATCCTTCTTAAGGTGGATGGTGTGGCATTACCACAATAAAAGATATTTGTATTTATGTAAATGCCAGAATGAGTCTAGCTTGTAATGCACAACCGAATGAATTTCACTTTCGACCACACGCAAATAACTCATAGCGACATAGTCATAGCGGCATAGATAAGTTATATTGAACCCAGCGGGGAGCCGTATCCGCTTAGAGTTTTAACCTGTATGCATCACACTGACCAGCTCATGCTGCTGTGCTGGATGTGCATAGATTAACGCTGTGGCATTACCACAATACAAGATATTTGTATTTATGTAAATGCCAGAATGAGTCTAGCTTGTAATGCACAACCGAATAAATTTCACTTTCGGCAACACGCAAATAACTCATAGCGACATAGTCATAGCGGCATAGATAAGTTATTTTGAACATAGCGGGGAGCCGTATCCGTTTATTTTAACCCGTATGCATCACACTGACCAGCTCATGTATCGATCAGCATGACTGATCGACAGCGTTGGTTTGTCAGTGCGTCTGACCAAATATTATTACATAGTTAGGTAATAAGAATATTCTGCTGACTATCTTCACGGCCGTGGGAAATAGCAACCGCTGACTTCGTGGGACCATTGCCCCGTTCCAAACAAGGAAATAGTTGTCTCCTCGTCATGGTGGATAAATTCTCCAAGTGGGTGGAATTGATCCCAGTGCACCAAGCGACAACAACAAGCGTAATCAAAGTGCTGCAAGAAAGAGTCATCTATTGATTTGGCTGCCCGAAAACCTTTCTCACCGACAATGGGCAACAATTCCTCGCGAAAGCTTTAGCATCGTTTTTGAGCGACCACCGCCTCGATCACAATATTACGGCAGCCTTCGCACCCCACGAAACCCCTACAGAGCGAACCAAACGAGTCGTGAAAACCATGATAGCTCAGGGATATAAGGACGACCATGTAGAGTTATATTTATATTTAACTTTAAATGAATCTACCTCCGTGGTGTGATGGTAGCGTGCTCCGCCTACCACACCGTATGTCCTGGGTTCACACCCCGGACAAAGCAACATCAGAAATTTAGAAATAAGGTTCTTCAATTAGAAGAAAATTTACTAAGCGGGGTCGCCCCTCGGCAGTGTCTGGCAAGCGCTCCTGGTGTATTTCTGCCATGAAAAGCTCTCAGTGAAAACTCATCTTCCTTGCAGATGCCGTTCGGAGTCGGTATAAAACGTGTAGGTCCCGTCCGATCAATTTGTAGGGAAAATCAAGAGGAGCACGACGCAAATTGGAAGAGAAGGTCGGCCTTAGATCTCTTCGGAGGTTATCGCGCCTTACATTTATTTTTTATTTTATTTTTACTTTAAATAAATTGAATTTTTGTTCTTGTTAATTTTTTCATATTTCCTTTTTGAAATTATTCTTCTTTCAAAATATTTCATTCGGCTATGAATTTTATAAACGTATTGTAACATACATTTAGGAGTCGTTAAATAAAGATATTTTATACAAATAAATAGGGTGTATAATAAATAGTGTATATTTATTGACCACCACATTGGCGAATGGGGGAGTAATGTAAGGTTATATATATGTTTAACTTTAAATGAATCTACTTTAAAGGAAGTGAATTTTTGTTCTTGTTATTATTATTGAAATTATTCTTATTTCAAAAGTTTTCATTCGTTTATGAATTTTATAAACGTATTGTAACATACATTTAGGAGTCGCTGAATAAAGATATTTTATAAAAATAAATAGTGTGTATAATAAATAGTGTATATTTATTGACCATCACAGACCACCGCACCTGGGACCAGGGGATTCCGCAAATAGCATTTGCAATAAACACGGCTAGCCACGAATCTACAACAGCATCGGCAGCAGAAATAAATTTCGGTCGATACCTTACAGCACCGTAGCAAGTGCGCACGGAGGGAGCAGTACCAGCGGAGCCATCAACCGTACCACCGTCCATCACCAAGTTATGGGACGAAATAAAAGGGCACCTATCCAAGGCTTCGAGGCAACAGAAAAAACATTATGACCTACGCAGACGGCAATGGAAACCACGCATAGGCGAGCGGGTGATGAAAAGGGACCGTTCACTCTTATCTGCGGCGGACAAATTCGCCCCAAAAATTAGCACAGATATTTCCGGCAACAGAAAAAACATTACGACCTACGCAGACGGCAATGGAAACCACGCATAGGCGAGCGGGTGATGAAAAGGGACCGTTCACTCTTATCTGCGGCGGACAAATTCGCCCAAAAGTTGCTCCGAAATTTTCCGGCCCATACCTGGTGGTGGAATATGTTTCTACAAACACGGTGAAATTTGTACACCCTGAGCAACCCAACGACAACACGCGCACGTACCGCCGTGCGAATTCTAAACAATTGCCATTCTACTTATTCTTTGCAGGTAACAATGAGCCAAAACAAGCCCCACCTGCACCACCAGACTCGCTAGAACCAATACGACCATGCCGTCCGCCGTTCAAAGCCACACTATGGCCAGCAAAGATTCAGAGAATCCAATTTTTTTATGGGCCACCAATAACAAAACACCTGATGGCCATAAAATAATCAGCCACACAACCAGAGGTGGCACCAGAGCCACAGGGACGGTGCGCTACCGAACACAACGACACGCAAAAGGTGACACAGGAAGTATTGCCGGATCCCGAGGAATTTTTCGGGGAACTAAAGTTGAAACGCCCGAAAAAGCTGAGCAAGAAGAGCTGGAAATTCTACTGGAAGAACCAGCGGATCAAGGTGAAAATTTTGGGCGAAACCCGGGCAAAAGTTTCGCTGATGGGGCTCATGCGAATAGTAAAAATCCAATAATACACGGAAGAAGGGAAGGCCACAAAACAATTCAATTATACCTATTTGTACATCTATTTTTACAAACACGCTTGTTAGAGTAAGATGGAAAGAAATGTGAATTATTTGCCAAATTATAAAAAAAATATATATATAACATTAAAAGGGGAAAAGGAGAAGTAAGAAAACAGATACAGTTTAGTGCATCCCGACACCGACAACAAAAAAAAATTAATGAAGTGTACTTGAAATGAAATAAGTGGTCCTTCCTCTGTATATTTATGGAAAAGAGAAGAAGTTTTTTTTAATAAAGTGCTTCGCCAAATGCACAACTGCATAATACCTAGGCAATGCCTGGAGAACCATCCTTCACTACAGCAGCTTTCCGTCACCCGAAGTGGGAGGGGGATTGTAAAATAGCGTTACAATAACATAGCCCCACTGTACTTCTTTTTTCACTTACGCCTGAGTCCCCCTGTACTTCCTTCTATAGCATAGTCAACAACCAACAACTGATGGCAGACGGCAAAAATACAACCATCATATTGTAAATGGCCATATCCAACGAACAGCTGATGGCAGGCCAGTGGTGTATTTTTCAGGCAACAAGACAATCGCCACAATAGTGGTGTATTTCGCTATCATTTTGCGGACCAACCCTATAAAAGGAGTGAATTTGCATTTTGCAATTTAGTCCTCGCAGGTGAGTGGTTGTCTTTTTAAACATAATAACTACTCCGGCTAGCTATCTGAGCGGAAGGGATGCTGTCATGGCGCGGGTCACCATCAGGATTGGACGACGCCAATGGTGTCTTCGGACTACTCTTCCCTCCGTCGGCCACCTTGGTGTTGAGCGGCCCGTCGCTATAATAACCAAATAACCCCTCCCTCTCAGCTCGGGCTGAGCGAAAGGGGCGCTGTCATGGCGCGGGTCCCCGTTCACCTGGGCTGGACGACGCGAGTGGTGTCTTTGGACTGCTTTTCCCTCCGTCGCCCACCTTGGTGTTGAGTGGCCCGCTGCCTTAATGACCAAATAAACCCTCCCCCTCAGCTCCGGTTTAGTAGGCTGGCCGGAGTGGAGGGACCACTCCCACTAGTTAGCTGGGGGAAGAGGGTGCGGACGTGGCGCGAGTCACCCCTTGCTCCACCAGGGCGACGCGAGTGGTGTCTTGGGACTACTCTTCTTTCCATCGCTCTGGTCTGGTAAGGAATGACCCGCCGCCGAACGACCGCACGACCCCTCTCCACAGCTCTGGTTTCGGCCGTAAACGGATGCGTTCGCACAAGGGGCTACCGCTGTGCCGTTAAGGTGCACTTCCTCTCCGCCCACGGATCGGTCCACGGCGTCTCAGCTGGTACAACCCCGCCCCCTTACGCATCTTCTATCTAGCGTGCACCCCCGCCAAGCGGCGAAACCAGTACTAATCCGAGTCCTGGCAGTCTCTTGCAGGTCTCCAGTCCGTCCGATCCCGTCGATACCACCGACGACTACCCCTACCGGAACAACCGTCGCTGTCCAGGTAAAACCCGTTACCAGCATACCTGCCTTTCCGCCTTTGCCCTGGTACGCGCTCCGTAGCTCACCGCTGCTACCGTCGCCTTACTGGTGCCGCCGCTGCTTCGATCACGTCGCTGATATGCCGACCACTGGCCGTCCACCATCCTACAGCCGTCCAGCCGCCGTGCTCATCACGCCTTGCTGGTACCGCTGCTGCTAGGACGCTCGTTGGCCGTCGGCCATACTACCGCCATTCAGCCGCTGCTTCCGGCCCGCTACGACGCCCGTTGGCCGTCCACAATACTACCGCCGTTCAGCCGCTGCTTTCGTCCCGCCGCTGCTACGACGAGCGTTAGCCGTTCGACATCCTACCGCCGTTTAGCCACTGCTTCCGTCCCGCCTCTGCTACGACGACCATTGGCCTCCGCCATCCTACCGCCGTTAAGCCGCTACTTCCGCCTCGCTGCTGATAGGACGACCGTTGGCCGTCCGCCGTTAAGCCGCCGGGCGGATCCCGCCGCTGCTTCCATCCCGATCGACGTACCAATCCGTCCGTAACCTGCACCGTCCTGCTTCGACGATCGTTAGCCGCCGCTCCCCCTCACCATCTTGGAACGGAAAGCTGTGCCCTCCTAACACCTCCAGCCGTGTGTGCGTGTGTAGCACATAAATATTATTTTTTTTATTCAGTATGGGTTTGTGGGACCTTTACTGGACTCTGGATTGACTGAGCATTACCCCAGCCTTAAACAAAACCCATCTCATTACCTCGGTTTCTCTCGCCGGATATACGGTCCTTGGCGGTTTCCTTTAATAGCATTTGGCGGTGTCCTGGATGCGTTCTTATCGATAGTTTGGTTCGTCGGAGGGCATGGGCAGTTCCTGGAGAAGATGTTGTCCTGTACACACCTGGAGCAGAACTTTCTCCAGGGGCCCTTGCATTGGAAGCGGCGATGTCCGTGTTCCTTGCAGCGCCAACAGCACACCGTGTTGCCGTACTCCGTGTGCAGGTGGTATAGGCTGTGGACTACCTCTTTGCCCTGTTTCGCTTCCACGCCTTTCAGCTGCTCATACTCCTCCGTTAGTTCCAGGAGCTCTTCGATGGTCTTAAGCTTGCTGCGCTTGACAAAGAGGCGGTTTTCCACGCGTAGGCCATCGTAGATCCGTTCGCGTTTCCAGCGCAAGGATGTAATCCTTGGCCTTTTCACGGCCTTGCTGCTTGCGTTGTCGGATGGCCTCTTCCAAATGTCGCAGGTGACGCTTAGTTAGAAAAAAATGTTGCATCTCGCTCCGAAGATCGCTCCGGCCGGAACTCGTAAAAATCCGGAAGGGGTAACACCCATCAATCTGGGAGCTCGTGCGATGCAGGGCGCCTCTACCAGCCCCGGCGCGCCTATTGCGGGTGGTGTCCAAAGGTTTCAGGCGGCGCCTAAGTCTTCTACATCACCCATCAATTCCTCTAGGGGAAGACTTGGGGACGGCGATGGTGGATATATTCTCCAAGTGGGTGGAATTGATCCCAGTGCGCCAAGCGACAACAACAAGCGTAATCAAAGTGCTACAAGAAAGAGTCATCTATTGATTTGGCTGCCCGAAAACCTTTCTCACCGAAAATGGGCAACAATTCCTCGCGAACGCTTTAGCATCGTTTTTGAGCGACCACCGCCTCGATCACAATATTACGGCAGCCTTCGCACCCCACGAAACCCCTACAGAGCGAACCAAAGGAGTCGTGAAAACCATGATAGCTCAGGGATGTAAGGACGACCATATAGAGTTATATTTATATTTAACTTTAAATGAATCTACCTCCGTCGTGTGATGGTAGCGTGCTCCGCCTACCACACCGTATGTCCTGGGTTCACACCCCGGACAAAGCAACATCAGAATTTTAGAAATAAGGTTCTTCAATTAGAAGAAAATTTTCTAAGCGGGGTCGCCCCTCGGCAGTGTCTGGCAAGCGCTCCGGGTGTATCTCTGCCATGAAAAGCTCTCAATGAAAACTCATCTTCCTTGCAGATGCCGTTCGGAGTCGGTATAAAACGTGTAGGTCCCGTCCGATCAATTTGTAGGGAAAATCAAGAGGAGCACGACGCAAATTGGAAGAGAAGGTCGGCCTTAGATCTCTTCGGAGGTTATCGCGCCTTACATTTATTTTTTATTTTATTTTTACTTTAAATAAATTGAATTTTTGTTCTTGTTAATTTTTTTATATTTCAATTTTGAAATTATTCTTCTTTCAATAAATTTCATTCGGCTATGAATTTTATAAACGTATTGTAACATACATTTAGGAGTCGTTAAATAAAGATATTTTATACAAATAAATAGGGTGTATAATAAATAGTGTATATTTATTGACCACCACATTGGCGAATGGGGGAGTAATGTAAGGTTATATATATGTTTAACTTTAAATGAATCTACTTTAAAGGAAGTGAATTTTTGTTCTTGTTATTTTTTATATTTCAATTTGAAATTATTCTTATTTCAAAAGTTTTCATTCGTTTATGAATTTTATAAACGTATTGTAACACACATTTAGGAGTCGCTGAATAAAGATATTTTATAAAAATAAATAGTGTGTATAATAAATAGTGTATATTTATTGACCATCACAGACCAACGCACCTGGGACCAGGGGATTCCGCAAATAGCATTTGCAATAAACACGGCTAGCCACGAATCTACAGCAGCATCGGCAGCAGAAATTAATTTCGGTCGAGACCTTATAGCACCGTAGCAAGTGCGCACGGAGGGAGCAGTACCAGCGGAGCCACCAGCCGTACCACCGTCCATCACCAAGTTATGGGACGAAATAAAAGGGCACCTATCCAAGGCTTCGAGGCAACAGAAAAAACATTATGACCTACGCAGACGGCAATGGAAACCACGCATAGGCGAGCGGGTGATGAAAACGACCACCCACTCTCATCTGCGGCAGACAAATCCGCCCCAAAAATTAGCACAGATATTTCCGGTAACAGAAAAAACATTACGACCTACGCAGACGGCAATGGAAACCACGCATAGGCGAGCGGGTGATGAAAAGGGACCGTTCACTTTTATCTGCGGCGGACAAATTCGCCCAAAAGTTAGCTCCGAAATTTTCCGGCCCATACCTGGTGGTGGAATATGTTTCTACAAACACGGTGAAACTTGTACACCCTGAGCAACCCAACGACAACACGCGCACGTACCGCCGTGCGAATTCTAAACAATTGCCATTCTACTTATTCTTTGCAGGTAACAATGATCCGAAACAAGCCCCACCTGCACCACCAGACTCGCCAGAACCAATACGACCATGCCGTCCGCCGTTCGAAGCCACACTATGGCCGGCAAAGATTCAGAGAATCCAATTTTTTTTTGGGCCACCAATAACAAAACACCTGATGGCCATAAAATAATCAGACACACAACCAGAGGTGGCACCAGAGCCACAGGGACGGTGCGCTACCGAACACAACGACACGCAAAAGGTGACACAGGAAGTATTGCCGGATCCCGAGGAATTTTTCGGGGAACTAAAACTGAAACGCCCGAAAAAGCTGAGCAAGAAGAGCTGGAAATTCTACTGGAAGAACCAGCGGGTCAAGGTGAAAATTATGGGCGAAACCCGGGCAAAAGTTTCGCTGATGGGGCTCATGCGAATAGTAAAAATCCAATAATACACGGAAGAAGGGAGGGCCACAAAACAATTCAAGTATACCTATTTGTATATCTATTTTTACAAACACGCTTGTTAGAGTAAGATGGAAAGAAATGTGAATTATCTGCCAAATTAAGTACGTGCGTGTGTAGCACATAAACATTATTTTTTTTATTAAGTAGGGGTTTGTGGGACCTTTACTGGACTCTGGATTGACTGAGCATTACCCCAGCCTTAAACAAAACCCATCTCATTACCTCGGTTTCTCTCGCCGGATATACGGTCCTTGGCGGTTTCCTTTAATAGCATTTGGCGGTGTCCTGGATGCGTTCTTATCGATAGTTTGGTTCGTCGGAGGGCATGGGCAGTTCCTGGAGAAGATGTTGTCCTGTCTACACCTGGAGCAGAACTTTCTCCAGGGGCCCTTGCATTGGAAGCGGCGATGTCTTTCTCAGTCTTCAAAGACAAATGGGACTAGATAAGGACCGAAATGGCCAGTTTTTCGGTCGCCTTAGTAAGTGAGAATCCTGGACCTCTACCTGCTCGCAAAGAGGTGGGTTGGTACCAGGGGCAAGTTAAGTTGGTGGCCTGCGGTGACCAGAGGTCAGCCGACTTGTACAAAAAGGAAGTGGCTAGGTTGGGTGAGTTGTACCCTGGTGCGATGCTCAGAGCTGTAGATTTCAAGGACATCCCATTTAGGCTGAGAGCTTGGGTCTGGATTCCATCCAAGCCGGATGATCCAGAGGGAGGCCTTGAGGTCATAAGGACCTTCAACCCAGAGCTATCTTGCTCTCGTTGGAGAGTCCTGGGGCTGGAGCATAGCACCAGTGCGACGCTCAATAAGGAGTCACTGCCCTTTTTGGAGCGCGCGGATGGCGCTATTAAATCGGTTTTGACACCGTGAAGATTATGGTGCGCTCTAACGACCTGAGGGTGGCCTATGATCCGAAGCTGGAGATAAAGCCAGAGAAAGCGGAGAGCGAGGAGGAAGAGGACGCAGAACCTAACGCAGTCAGTCCGACAGAGGACATGCTGGGCTGGGACGCGTATTCGATCTCCTCGCTAGCGCTGGACAGACTAAGTGCGTATACTGGAGAGGAGCCAATGTCTGATGAAGACGGCGATTCGACAGTGGTGGAGGTGGCCAGTGCTCGGCTGCTGCGTTGCTGCTCTAGTTTTTCAGTGGGGCAGCTGACGTAGCCCTTATCCAAGAGCCTTGGGTAGTAGGGCATAAGATATGCAGGCTTAAAGCGGAAGGATTGACGTTAGTGAGTGGTGCCACACATGGGAAACCGAGAGCTTGTATCTTGGTAAGATATGATATAAATTTTCTTTTTCTCCCCCAGTTTAGCGACGAGGATGCTATAACTTTGACGTTGACAGTCAGTGGTACGGATGTTATGCTGACGTCCTTTTACTTCTTTCGTGAGGTGTCGGCTCTGACGGAGCTAGTCTGTAAGATAGCCGAAAACTTTAAGATTGGCAATAGGAGTTCGGTACCCACGTTTGTTACTAGGAGCAGACAGGAGGTTTCTGATCTCGGGCAGCGGGGAATTCATTATGAAAAAGTGGATGGTGCTTGAAGACCACTCTTTTTCGGATCATAGTTTTGTCCGCTTCCACCTTGACTGGTGGCGCTCAAAACTGTCTGGCATAGGAACCTTAAAAAGGCTAATTCGCGCATCGATAGTGAGGAACTTCAAAAGAGGCTCCAGGATATAGTCTTCATATCCCCCAGAACCCTTCGAGGTTGATAATATGGTTCACTTGTATACAAAAGCATGCGGGGTGGCTCTTGATAAGGCCTGCCCTAGGAAGAAATCTAGGGTTGAGAGCAAACCACTATGGTGGAACGGGGACCTAGATAGTCCACGCTTGTCGCAAAGCGTTCAATCTGCCTGAAGCCTCCAGGGAGGCTAAAAATGGGATGCATACAAAATTATTCTCGGGGATTATAAGAAATTGCTAAGGTCGTCGAAGAGGTCCTCTTGGCGGAAGATTTGTGGCGAAATGGAGATGGCATCTGAGGGATCTAGGCTCAGAAAGCTGCTCTCTGGGGCTCCAGAAAGCATCCTGGGATGCCTGCAAGGATCTGATGGCACATGGACGATTTCGGCAGAGAATACCCTCTGCCTACTCCTGCGTACGAACTTTCCGGGCGCTAATGATGTAGTAATGAACTGGAGGGAGACTCATACTGGGGAACCGTTTGAGGGGAAGTTCATTACTATTGGTAAAGTTAAATGGGCTGTAAAGTCGTTCAAGGCCTTCAAAGTACCAGAGCTGGATGGGTTGCCTCCGATACAGCACCAGCAAACAATCGAGCTGAGTACTTTGTGGTTATGTAACATCCTTGGCGTACAATGACTTCACACTCATAGCTTTTCTCGACATTGAGGGAGCTTTCAACAACGTTACACCCTCTGCGATAACTGATACACTAATCGGCTTGGGCCGATTCGAGGCTAGTGAAATTTGTTCAGCAGTTACTGCTGTGAAGAAAGGTTCATACCGACCTGGCAGGTTCAACGGTGGTCAAACACATACGGAGAGGCACCTCGCAGTGTGGGGTACTCTCTCTACTTATATGGGTTGCCACAATTAATGAGCTCTTAGTTCTTCTTGAGAAGGACGCATGCAGAAAGGTAATCGCATATACAGATGACCTCGCGATATTAGTTAGCGGGAAGTTTCCGTAGACACTATGCGATTTAATACAAACTAAGCTGAGATTGGTGGAGAACTGCACCAGGAGTAAAGCCTATCGGTCAATTCAGCCAAAACTGAACTGGTTCTGTTCATTAGGAAATATAAGATTCCTGTGTTGCAGCTGCCAGTGCTAGTAGGCTCGACCGTGACGTTGGGGGACTCTGCCAAATACCTAGGAGTATATTGGGATAGGAAATTATCCTGGAAGGAAAACCCTCAGGAGCGTGGAGAAAAGGCAATGGTAGCACTGTACAGCTGTAGGGGAACTGTTGCGCGAAGATGGGATACTACACTGTGGCTCTACGCTGCAGTGGTTAGATCAATCCTCCTATATAGGGCATTGGTTGTTGTTGTTGTTGTTGTAGCAATGCTTCGCCCCACCTTATAGCCGAGTCCGATCACAAATTGTCATCAATATCCTCTAACGGGAGTCCAAGGAAACTTGCTGTTTCAACAGGGGTGGACCATAATGAAAGGGGTGTTAAAGGCGTTGGTTCCACAAAAAAAAAATTAAAGAGATGGTTGGTCACATTGCAAGCGGGACATACATTTTGTATGTTGGGGTTGATTCTGGATAGGTAAAAGTTTAGCCTGTTACAGTATCCAGAACGAAGTTGAGCTAGAGTGACACGCGTTTTCCTGGGGAGTATGCGTTCCTCTTCCGCAAGTTTTGGGTACTATTCCTTGAGTATTGGATTTACCGGACAATCCCTGGCATAAAGGTCCGACGCCTGTTTGTGGAGTTCACTGAGGACCTGCTTGTGTTTTTTTGCTTCATACGGCTGAGTTCTCAGGTGCCGTATTTCCTCATAATGCTTACGGAGATGACTCCATAAGCTCCTAGGCGGTGTTGGTTCATCAGTAAGATGTCTGTTGGGATGCCCAGGATTCTGCGCATTCAACAGGAACTGTTTGGTTAGCATCTCATTTCTCTCCCTGATGGGGAGTATTCTGGCCTCACTATATAGAAGGTGTTCTGGAGACAGCCCGTGGCGGTTCTGATAGCAGTATTTTGGCAGGCCTGCAGCTTCTTCCAGTGAGTAGTTTCTAGGCTTGGCGACCATATAGGGGACGCGTAGCATGCAATCGGCCGGCCAATTGATTTGTAAGTGGTAATGAGCGTTTCCTTGACTTTTCCCCAAGTACTGGCAGCAAGGGATTTGAAGATTTTATTACGGCTCTGGATTTTCGGTACAATTGCGGCTGCATGCTCACGAAAATTTAGATCCTGATCAAACGTCACACCCAAGATTTTGGGGTGTAGGACAGTCGGTAGCGTAGTGCCATCGAGGTGGATGTTCAAAATGGTCGACATCTGGGATGTCCATGTTGTAAATAAAGTCGCGGAGGATCTAGTCGGTGATAATGCCAGGTTTCGCGAGGCGAAAAAACTGGAGAGACTAGGGAGTTAGCCATTTTTCTGTTGCAAAGCTCATCGATCTGTGGGCCTGGGCCATTATTGTGCAGTCATCGGCGTAGGAAACGATAGTAACTCCTTCTGGTGGCGAAGATAGCCTAGATATGTAGAAATTAAACAAAAGTGGTGATAGAACGCCACCCTGTCGGAACACTTGTTTTTGACACTTGGTGTTTCGTTTCTAAATTGCACCGATGCCTGCCGACCACCCAGATAATTTGCGGCCCACTTGTTAAGACATGGGGGAAGGGTAAACCCTTCCAGGTCTTGCAGTCACGTGCCATGGTTGACCGTATCAAAAGCTTTTTATAGGCCTAGCGCAACGATTACTGTTCTGTGGTGGGGATTTTGACTTAAAACGCAACTTATCTGGGTGCTAATGACATTTAGCGCGTGGTGGTGCTATGAAGTTTTCTGATGTCATGCTGATGATAGGCTAGCTGCAAATTTGCTTTGAAATAGGGGAGCAAAATAGGTTGAAGACATGCGCTAAATATTTGAAACCCTCTTGCCCTAGGCTTTTAAGCATCGGCATTGCTATGCCGTCTGGGCCCATTGCTTTGGATGGTTTAGCATGACCGTTGGCATCCTCAACCTCTTTGGGGGTGATGGTAATTGGTGACGCGCTGAATTTATGTTTATGTGCGTGTCTGTTGGCCCTCCATCTACCTTTGTCGACCGTAGAATGCATTACATATTGTCGGCAGAAAGCGCTCGCGCATTTTTTCGCATCCGACAGCACTTTATCGCCAAAGGCGATGGAAACTTCGTCATTGTGTCTAGACGGATTCGATAGGGACTTTACGGTGGACCAAAGTTTACCTACACTGGCAGAGAGGTTACAACCGCTTAGATGCTCCTCCCATTTCGCCCGCTTGTGATCATCGACAAGCAATCTGATGCGTTGGTTTATATCCCTTATTTGGGGGTCGCTGGGATCGAGCTTCTTATAAGGTCACGTCCTCTCGCTAAATTTTCGGCCTCCGCCTGAATTGGGCCGAATTCCGGGAATTCTACCGGCGGGAATGAAGCAAACCTAGGCGGATTCAATGACCTTGCGGAAAGCACGCTCCCCTTGACGGGCATCAGTCGGGATAGGGAGGGCAGCAAAGCGGTTGTCTGTAAAGAATTTGTATTCGTCCCACTTTCCTTTTTAAAAGTTTATGAAAGTGCGTTTTTCTGTGACGATGAAGTCGGCGGTACGCTCGAACGAAGTAAGTATAGCCAGCTGGTCGGATGCCAATGTTACCATCGGCTGCCAGTTGACGCAGTTTAAGAGTTCTGCGCTCACGATTGATATATCCGGCGAACTGTGACAGCTTCCTACCATACGTGTGGGGGCGTCTCCGTTTATAGTGCAGAACGTCGTTTTTCTATTTTATCCGCCAACATCTCACCCCTACTGTCCGCCCGCAAGTTTGAATGCCATAGATCGTGAAGGGCATTAAAATCGCCTAAGATAATGCGATTGTTGCCAGCGAGTAATGCGCTAATATTGGCGCGGTATCCACTGGGGTAGCAGGTGGCAGGAGGGATGTAGATGTTGATGATTTCTAGGTTTGCATGGCCTGACCGGACAGATAAGCCTTGACGTTCTAAGACACTGTCTCTGCGGCCGATGTCGGGATCAAATATATGATATTGCACAGAGTGGTTTATGATAAACGCGAGGCCATTTCCGCTCTCGCGATCTTTTCTGTCGACATTATGCCCAGAACAAGTGCAGAGCAGATCTTGCTGTGAGTTTAGTCTCTTGAAGCGCAGCAATGTGGATGTTGTGCCGCTTCATGTAATCGGTTATCTCCGTGATCTTCCCAGTTTATCCATTACAGTTTATCTGCAGAATTCTGAAGTGCTTGCGGGGAGACGTCGTCACTCTGGGAGTAAGTGGCGGGTGACTACGCCCGGGTTGTGGAAGGCTACGACGCAACTGCTGTTGTGGACCTGGGACTGGGCGTCCTTGGGCAAGCATTGGGGTACCCGGATGATTTGGGTTTGCGACCTGGCAACATGGCGCGATGAAACCCGTCGGGGGGTTGCCGTCGCGGAGACCAGAACATCTAGGAAAGTGGCACCACTCAAGGCAAGAGCTGCATTGGGCGGATGTCGCAAACATATATATTCTCTGCTGGCAAACGGTGCAAACGGAGGTAGGGACTAAGAGTCTGTCTCCCTGACCTACACGATTGCTGCCGGAAAAGAGGGGGGAGAAGACGGCGGCAGGGACTGATGCTCGGCATTGCTTCCGACTCTATTACGGAGATTGTAGATATGAGTGGGAGCGGTGGTATGAGTTGGTGGCGCCGTGGGGCGCGAGCAGCAGCGAATACTTTTTGTTGCTTGCTGGGAAGCGAGGCTGCTGGAAGGTAGGGGGGGGGGGGGGGAGGCCTAAGGCGTAGATTACGCGACACCCTAGGGCGTGAACAGCAAGGAGTCACAAAAGATTAATAGAAGCTGCGTGGAAGTCTGGTTTTGGGATCTAGCCCAGAACAACCTGTCCGATGCAACCATCCCTTACACGAGACATACTGACAATAGTATGACCGTCCTAAAAAGATTCTTTTCCGGAAGATGCAGCAAAACCAATTCTCAGGACCGGGGTCAGGAGACGGACCCAGATTGGGTTCGATACCTTCTCGGAGCAAGAGAATATGGAGCAGTCCCGCTGCAAGGAGCTGCTGGGAGGATGACAATTTATGGGGTGGACGCAACAAACTGAAATGACAGTCCTTGGTCGGAAAAAATCCCGAGTCGCTACGGTACATAGAACCGAATGCCTTTGGAAGCGAGGGCATTGGTCTGGTGGACGAGCTTAGATACTAAATCAAACCTACGGGTATTCCTCAAGGTACAAGGAAGTAGTCTAGTCTACGTGCCCTGCCCAACATCATTGAGGGTGATACTATTTTTATTTTGTTGCCAATACATTTAATGGCCAAACAATGTGCGGCCCTTCTGTTCTACGCCTGCGAGGGTTATCCAGCTGGAGAGACAATGTGAATGGCCATGCAGCCATCCTTAAGAATCTGGATTCGCCTTCGTCGGATTATTGCGCTCTGACTATATTTTTCGATGTGAGGTACTAGGTTGATATCCCGGATAGGGATTCGGTTCCGATTTCGTCGTCCTGGAAGGGATTGAGCATGCCGCTCGCTACCTGTAAGCTCAATTTTAAAGGGATTTTCCTTGGGGAACCCGGTGTTAGATGGAGCAATCTCGAATCCTGCTACCAGACCAAGCTCGTGTGGTCTGAATGGGACGCGAGACGCACAAGAAGTCTGCTTCTTTTTGGAAGGGGGACATATCTCTGGTGGTTGGACCTATAACTGGCCACATAGCAATCGGGAAGCATACGCAACGGCTGGGTGCTCCCTATAATGATTACTGCTACCAGACCAAGCTCGTGTGGCCTGAATGGGACGCGAGATGCACAAGAAGTCTCCTTCTTTTTGGAAGGGGGACATATCTCTGGTGGGTGGACCTATAACTGGCCACATAGCAATCGGGAAGCATACGCAACGGCTGGGTGCTCCCTATAATGATTAATGAAGGAGCTGCAAAAACGAAGATGAGATAGAAACAGCGAAGCATTTTCTGTGCGATTATCCTGCGCTTTGGCGAAAGAGGGATCTCTCTTCTTTGACGATCTTTGTGATCTTGCTAAGTTAGAACGTAAGAAATTTCTGACATTTGCTGAATCGACCTGTTGGTTTGTGTAGGGGAGAGATCCACGTGGTATCACAATGGGACCTTTTCGGCCCTAAGTGCACTGGTGCTCGCAACGGTGGCCACTCTAACCTAACCTAACCTAGCTATTCGCGTTTGTCCTCTTACGTAGTCACTACGTATTCACTGCGACTGTCAAAACCAATACGTAGCCAGTATAGCCACTTTCGTTATTTCGGAAAACTTTGCAGTGCAATTTTTTCGGAATATCATCGTTTCAACTTTCAAAAGTGGCGTGGTTATAGTCCGATATCGTTCATTTTAAATAACTATCTGAGATGAGTACTCAGGAACCTACATACCAAATTTCATCAAGATACCTCAAAATTTACTCAAGTTATCGTGTTAACGGACGGACGGACGGACATGGCTCAATCAAATTTTTTTTCGATCCTGATGATTTTGATATATGGAAGTCTATATCTATCTAGATTCCTTTATACCTGTACAACCAACCGTTATCCAATCAAAGTTAATATACTCTGTGAGCTCTGCTCAACTGAGTATAAAAACTTGGTAAAATGAGTGTGACACCTACCATATTAAGTAGAAGAAAATGATAAAGTCCTGCAGTGCGAAATAAAAAACCCTTGAAATCTTGGCAGGTATTACATATATAAATAAATTAGCGGTATCCAACAGATGATGTTTTGGGTCACCCTAGTCCACATTTTGGTCGATATCGGGAAAACGCCTTCACATATACAACTACCACCACTCCCTTTTAAGACTCTCATTAATACCTTTAATTTGATATCCATATCGTACAAACACATTCTAGAGTCACCCCTGGTCCACCTTTATTGCGATATCTCGAAAAGGCGTCCACCTATAGAACTAACCCCACGCCCTTTTAAAATACTCATTAACACCTTTCCTTTGATACCCATATCTTACAAACATATTCTAGAGTCACCCCTGGTCCACCTTTATGGCAATATCTCGAAAAGGCGACCACCTATACAACTACCACCACTCCCTTTTAAAACCCTCATTAATACCTTTAATTTTATACCCATATCGTACAAGCACATTCTATAGTCACCCCTGGTCCACCTTTATGGCGATATTTCGCAACGGCTTCCACCTATAGAACTAAGGCCCACTCCCTTTTAAAATACTCATGAACACCTTTCGTTTGATACCCATATTGTACAAACGCATTCTAGAGTCACCCCTGGTCCACCTTTATGGCCATATTTCGAAAAGCGACCACCTATACAACTACCACCACTCCCTTTTAAAACCCTCATTAATACCTTTAATTTTATACCCATATCGTACAAACACATTATAGAATCACCCCTGGTCCACCTTTATGGCGATATTTCGCAACGGCTTCCACCTATAGAACAAAGGCCCACTCCCTTTTAAAATACTCATTAACACCTTTCGTTTGATACCCATATTGTACAAACGCATCCTAGAGTCACCCCTGGTCCACCTTTATGGCCATATTTCGAAAAGCGATCACCTATACAACTACCACCACTCCCTTTTAAAACCCTCATTAATACCTTTAATTTGATACCCATATCGTACAAACAAATTTTAGGGTCATCCCTGGTCCACCTTTTTGGCGATATTTTGCAACGGCTTCCACCTATAGAACTAAGGCCCACTCACCTTTAAAATACTCATTAACACCTTTCGTTTGATACCCATATTGTACAAACGCATTCTAGAGTCACCCCTGGTCCACCTTTATGGCGACATCTCGAAAAGGCGACCACCTATACAACTACCACCACTCCCTTTTAAAACCCTCATTAATACCTTTAATTTTATACCCATATCGTACAAACACATTCTAGAGTCACCCCTGGTCCACCTTTATGGCGATATTTCATAACGGCTTCCACCTATAGAACTAAGGCCCACTTCCTTTTAAAATACTCATTAACACCTTTCGTTTGATACCCATATTGTACAAACGCATTCTAGAGTCACCCCTGTTCCACCTTTATGGCGATATTTCGCAACGGCTTCCACCTATAGAACTAAGGCCCACTCCCTTTAAAATACTCAGTAACACCTTTCTTTTGATACCCATATTGTACAAACACATTCTAGAGTCACCCCTGGTCCACCTTTATGGCGATGTCTCTGAGAAGGCGACCACCTATACAACTACCACCACTCCCTTTTAAAGCCCCCATTAATACCTTTAATTTGATACCCATGTCGTACAAACAAATTCTAGGGTCACCCCTGGTCCACCTTTTTGGCGATATCTCTGAAAAGGCGCCACATATACAACTACCACCACTCCCTTTTAAAACCCTCATTAATACCTTTAATTTGATACCCATATCGTGCAAAAAAATTCCAGAGTCAACCCTGATCCACCTTTATGGCGATATCCCTAAATGGCGTCCACCTATAGAACTATGGACCACTCCCTCATAAAATACTCTTTAGTGCTTTTCCAGGGTTGCCCTCGGTTCATTTTCCTACATGGTTATTTTCCCTTATATTGTCACCATAGCTCTCAACTGAGTACGTAATGTTCGGTTACACCCGAACTTAACCTTCCTTACTTGTTATATTATAGATTTTTCAGTAGACAGACGTTGACACTCAGATTAATTACGGAATAAATCAAACAACTCCTTGACCTGGCCCCATTTCCACGGGGAACATCTCAATAAGCACTTTGAAGATATTCGCACCTGCCAACACAGCACACTACCAAGGAAGACACGAGTCATCCTGACCCACCTTCATTCTGTATACTGTAACG
Source organism: Eurosta solidaginis (assembly GCF_040869045.1). Classification (NCBI taxonomy): domain Eukaryota; kingdom Metazoa; phylum Arthropoda; class Insecta; order Diptera; family Tephritidae; genus Eurosta; species Eurosta solidaginis. The sequence goes on from NC_090321.1 coordinate 122,569,033, forward strand.
CAATAGCGTTTACACAAAAATCAAGACCAGCAAAAATTTACTTAAATGGAACTAACTTGCCGTTCGTAGAGTCTATAAAACTTCTTGGAGTTATAATAGATAACAATTTAAATTTTATCAGCCATGCACGCTATATCATTAAAAAAATGCAACGAATTTTTAATAATATATGCAAATGTGTGAGACCTACATGGGGAATTCATGCCGAAAATGTTGCGATAATATATAGACTACTACTGCGTTCGTAAGCTTCTCCGATCTTTTCGAAGAAGTTTTGCTATAAGAGCGATACGTGGCTTTCACACTGTGTCCGCAACTTCTGCAGTAGCACTAGCTGCGTTCACGCCACTCCATCTTAAAGTTGCAGAAATAAGCAAAGTATACGAGGTCAGAAAACAAGGCGGAAAACCTGGATTACCAGTAGAAGTTGATTTAGATAGAGATATACATCCGAAAAACTTGCTAAACCCAGCCGATCGGCAAACCATTGAATATAGCAAAATCAGTAGACAGGTCGAAATTGATAGCTTAATAGCACATCATACCACACAGATCTTTACAGACGGAAGCAAACTAGAAACGGGAGAATGCGGATCGGCCTTTGTTATCATCAATCCAGATGGAACTTCTGAAAAGAAATATTTAAGCTTCACAATGTATGCAGCGTGTTCCAAGCTGAAGCGTACGCAATCGATTCTGCGCTTTTCTGGGCTCAAAGGTACTTGGCAACACAAAACCTACACATTTTTAGTGATAGCCAATCATGTATTGAAGCTTTCAAAAATAGAAGCAGTACGACGCCATTAATAGCGTCAATATATAAGCGGTTGTTCTTTCTACGTCAAAAAAACCAAATTAATTTCTCTTGGGTAAAAGCTCATACTGGTATCGACGGAAATGAGCAAGCGGATAAAGCAGCCAAGGAAGCGGCAGGTCTGACTACAAGTCCTGTTTACAAAAACTTTCCAATGAGCTATACTAAAGCAATTATACAACAAGAAACGCAAGAAGCATGGCGTCGTGAATACACAGATGAATCGACAGGCAGTACCACAAAAATGTTCTTCCAGGCGCCAAAAGAAGCAGAGATATACAGTGAAAGATTTGGAATTTCATTCGAAATGACGCAGTGCTTAACTGGTCACAGTTTCTGCAAAGCCTACTTGAAGCGCTTCCATATTATTGATACAGACTTATGTCCATGCAACGAAGGAGAAGCACAGTCAATTAGTCACTTAATCTACTCGTGTCCCAGGTACCAGAATGCGAGAAGAATTCATGAAACCCTTTGCAAGGAGCTCAACATACAACCATACAACATAATAGATATTTCACGGAATCAAGAATAGATCGAGTCTTTCAAGAAATTTATTAGTAATATATTTAGTACACTAAAAATCTTTAATTCATTGCAATAACAAATATTCATTACTGTATGCTAAGTTAAATACCTGAAATTTAAACTCACGTCTGTATCCAGTTGCAGAAAGTATTGTTTCATAAAATCATATCACCAACTATACTCACATGCATGTATATATTAAGTTATAATAATTTTAAATTCAAGTTATGCACATGAAAAGATACAAGAAAAGAAATAATACATTTTCTCGAAGCGCGGCCTGCGTGTAGAGACCTAAGGAAAAAAAAAAACAGGTTAAACTCTTACTTGTCCAGAACCAACCCCGACACACCTTATGTTTGTCCTGCATGCGATGTGTCCCCAGATGACGCCAACCATCTTTTTAATTGTAAAGTGTTCTATATGAATTGTGTCGAACGGCAGGGTAATTTTGGGGATAGCATACAACCGCCTTTACCTCGCTTGTTGTGGCATAATGCAGGCACAGTTTGGCCAGTGTTTTGTCCTCTGACAAATGACCCATCTTTTCATGTATCAAACGTACAACATTCTCCTCCATCTCGTAAGGTACGTAGAGAGTACTTTTTTCTTTCGGGTGTTTCTTATAAACACGTCCATCTAATTAGTCGTAGTATTTTACTTCTTCTTTCTCCAAACGGTTTCGGATTGACTCAATGGCTTTATCGCGCTCCTGGGCTACCTGTACTTGGAATTTAATGTCATCCGTGCTTATTTTTGAAGCAATCTGTCCTTTACTTAGTTCGTCAACGTGGCCCATAGAGGCTTCCTTCCTATGCTGTATTTTATAATTGTAATTTTGGAGCTCAAGAGCCACCTAGCTATCAGCGGATTTAGTTGTTTCTTCTCAAGAGTGATCCCCAGTGAATTGTAGTCAGTTACCATTGTAAACGGTATACCTTCTAAATACGGTCTGAAATTCCTTAATGCCTACATTATTTAAGTTGGAAACTTTGGTATTTTCATTCAGCACTTGAAGCAGTCTTGAATAAATACGAAACTGGGTGAAACTTCCTGCCATCTTGACGCCGCAGCAATATTGATCCAAAATCTATTCTACTGGCATCATAATGCCTACATATAGCTAGGAGTGGACTTTTTATCAACCTAGACTTTAATTCCTTGAAGGTTTCAATACCATTTTCGTTGAAGTCATATGGCGAACCTCTCTTTAGTAGATTTTTAAGAGGTTTAGCTATATGGGAAAACGATGGTACAAAACGACGAAAGGATGAGAACAGCCCAATATACGATTGAAATTGCTTGGCATTTGTAGATATAGTAAAATTCTATATGCTTTTAATATGTGAATCGTTCGGCCGTTTGTTCCTGAACGGATAACGGAATATGCTAAGTAATCAATTTCCTCACATCCGCATCTACCTAAAAGCAATGAGCATGTCTCGCTAATTAAATACAGATACATTTTTCCAAGTTAAGCTTCAAACTTCGTAAATTAAGTCTTTCAAAAACCTTTTTAACAGTTGTTTGTGTTCATTAAACGTTTCAGTAGCAATAAGAATATCGTCCATATTGATAATAATATCCCTACTTGCCAAAAAACTCCCATTTGCGTTACACCGCATAAAGCTCATTTACAGTATTATATCTATTGTAACCTCACATATTCATATTTGCCTTTCATTTAATTTTGAAACTTCTTTAGTTTTATTGCCTACTTATCATATTCTATATCAGACAAATGAAAATGCAGATGTGTTAGTGAGAGCGCGATGATCGCGCACATCACTTGATGCATCGTTTTGCGTTGTTGATTCACTTATAAGCAAGCAACAAAAAAAAGTCTTTTATTATTTTTTTCACTTTTGCCAGTTCTATTAAGCAAAATAATGGTTTATCCTAAGAAATTTTTTTTGCAGAATAGGGGGTGTTGTTTTGTTTACAAAATATGTACTCCTAACATACATATGGATAACATTTGTCAACATTGCGAGCGACGCACACAATCGATGTTACTGCGCCAAATGATCATGGACTACTAAACTAAAGAGAATAAGAATACGTCTGAATTGAGTACGAACAATTGTTTCACTATTTGCCGACGTCTTTTCTATATGTACTAAATTCAAATGAATATGTATATACATATACACACGTACATTTAACTATAAATCTGAATTATATGTATTCATTTGCGGTAAAGCGCTTTGCTCCATTCTTGCTTGCTGAAAGTCGATTCCTTCCTTGGCCAGGGAACGGAGGGTGTAAAAGTCCACGAAAGTGGGGAAAGCTTCTGACCGCCATTCACCTGGGAATGGTGAGAACGATTCTTGTGCATGCGGTTCAAGCAGCTCACTACTGCCGGTCGCTTGCGCCCAAGTATCCTCTGGGTAGCCGCTAAACATACGGTTAGCAAACATCCGTTTAGCGGTGAGCTAATAAGAGAAGCCGACAACCTGGCTAGGCCACTCTGACATAATTGGTTTAAGGGCTAGCCGGGGTAGATCTCATCGGCAGCATCTGTACACCTCTAGGTGCGGCTGCAAGCGGGCGTCTGTCTTGGAGCAAGCGGCTCGCTATATAAACGTGCAAGTAGTATTGTCACCCCCGCTGAGCGGGTTGTGCGCTGGGCTTAGGACCCGCCACGTAAAACCATACTCGAATGAAATATAACAACAAGCCTCGGATAAATACACTCTCTATTGATGACGACCATGGCAAACGTTTGAAGAACAATGAATTGAGGGCATGCACCTGGAATGTCCGCTCCGCGAATGGGATTGGTGCAGATGCCCGGCTGGTTGATGTCCTCGTCAAAGCAAAATCTGACATCGCCGCTATCCTAGAAATGCGTTGGACGAAGCAAGGAAGAAAGAAGATCAAAACTTGTGACATCTATTGGAGTGGCCATACGAATAAGCGCAGTTTCGACGTCGGATTCTTGGTGAATGAAGGTACTATAGATGAGCAAAATGGCCCTAATGTTTTTAAGTTTCAGAAAGTGTCCACTTCAGAAATAGTTGATATAGTAAGTAAGTTTAAAAATAAAATTGGAGGGAAGAAGCTTGTGTCGGAAGGAGTCGTTAAAGACTCCATAACGTATATAAGTTTTTTCTATTCTCAACTTGTTAATGAGAGCTTAGATAAAGGTCTCGTTCCTAGTTTATGGAAATCTTCTATAGTTGTGCCATTAGAAAAAGTTAAAAATACCATCAAAGCTGAGGAGATAAGACCTATTAACACGTTACAATGTGAGGAACAAATTTTGGAAACAGTGGTACAAAGTCAGCTGGTAAAATATTTAGAAGATAATGTAATTATTATACCTCAACAATCTGGTTTTTGAAAGAAACATTCCTGTGAAAGTGCTTTGAAATTGGTTGTAGCTAACTGGAAAGAAGACTTAAGCAGGAAAAAACACATATTTTTACATATTGGATTTAAAACGTGAATTCGAGACGATCGACCAAAACTTAATGCTGAAAAACCTTTCTTACATAGGCGTTTTTGGTATAGAACTAAAATGGTTTCAAGACTTCCTAATTAACAGATACCAAATAACAGTGATTGGAACGTCCGTATCGGATAAAAGGGAGGTACCTGTTAGTCTACCTCAAGGGTCTGTGCTGGCACCCATACTGTTCAATATATATATTAATGATATAACTAGCTCCATTAAGCACTGTGAAATAAAATTGTTTGCTGATGATAAGTGGGAACAATATTACTGAAATATATGCTAAGCTGCAAAAAGATCTTAACAGCGTATATGGTTGGTTAGGCGTAAACAGACTGAAAGTGAATGTCAATAAAACGAAATTTATGGTTATATCTAGACGCAATTTTCAAAACAGTTAGCTACAACACTTATATATAAATAACGAACTAATTGAAAAAGTCAGCACCATAAAATACTTGGGAATAAAAATAGATGATAAGCTGAATTTCAATGAGCACGTGGATTATAAGGTAGGAAAAATAGCGAAAAAGTTATATTTTACACAACGAACCTGCAAATATTTAAATAGAAGGTATAAAATCATCGTCTACAGATCTATAATCGAACCTCATTTTATTTCTTGCCCAACTATATTTTTCATATTGCGAGATAGTCAGATATACAAGCTACAAAAGCAACAGAATCAGGCTATAAGATTCATTCTCAAAAAAACGGTATGACACACCCATCAGAGACATGCCATGTTCTCTTAATTGGCTTAGCATTAGACAGCAACTTTTTTATTATACCATGAAATTTATTAAAAACATAATAGAGGGAACTTCGTCTGCGTATTTGAGGATTAATATAAAATATGTTAAAGATATGCACTCTGTAAATACTCGTAATAAAAATGATTTTAATCTGCCGGCTTATAAAACTGAAGCAGACAAATGTAATCTGTATTATAAAGGTCTTAAATCCTATAAAGAACTACCGAATGATATTAAATCATGTCATTCCAATAAATTTAAACAAAAATTGTACAATTATTGCAGAACACTACCAATTTAGTGATGGACAGGCGGGCTTTCATAGCATCGATAGAAGTGCAGCGAAACTATTATGCTATGTAGCGCCAAGACTTCCAAGTTCTTGTACGCATACAAAAAACGTTGCCGAAGCACATACTGAAACGCATCACTCGATTAACTCAGTGCATCGCCGTGCAGAGGTTGCCTTCGCGCTTTACTAACATGCGTAAAATGCCTACATACTACGCTAGCACAACACTTTGTTCGCATGGATGGAATTCTCCCATCCATAGTACTCCAAGGTAGGACATAGATGTAACTATTTAGATTGCATAGTCCAGAAGACAATTATAAACATGTAAAATAGATTTAAGTTAGGCTTAGGAAAGCCGTAATAAATATATACATTACATTACCCTTATCTGCATTTAAAATAACTATATTTTTGTTTTGGTTTAGAAATTTTCGGGTTCGCCCCACTGTATCGTTAATGGCAATATCAGCTGTGTTCGTTTTATGTTTTTTTACTGTTTCTTTTATCAGCAACGATAGTTTTGTTCTCGCAGACTCTTGATCCTCTTTATTTTTCACGCTCTGTATTAGTTGTTCCCCATCCGCTATACATTTGAATAGAGGGAAAGTGTTTTTTGCAACCGGTAGAGCAAACTTTGGACCTTTTGCGAGAAGCGCCTCAACATCAGGTGGAAAATCTGTCTTTGTTTGGTTTACCTACCAATGTTTGTTGTTGTTGTTTTCGAGTGCTTCGCAGATGAGTTTTCACTGAGAGCTTTTCATGGCAGAAATACACCCGGAGCGCTTGCCAAACACTGCCGAGGGGCGACCCCGCTTAGAAAAATTTTCTTCTGGTATGTGATTGTTAATGGTAAATATGTAATTTAGTTTTGTTGTGTTTTGTAAAAACTTAGGTATGATTTTAGATTCCCTACATTTTAATAAAAACCTTATATTGGATTGCAACTTTGTCATCTGGATGGATTCGGATTTATACTTGTTGATAGCTTGTTTTGTCGTGTTGTTGTAGGTGTTTTTTTAATTTTGCATAAACCACCTTGTTGGTTTCCTTTGTTCACGGCGTGCCTTCCGTAGTTCCAATTAATATTTGATTTTAGCGACCTTTGTACGTTTAAATGTAAAGTTTTTATTTTGATTTTTTTTTTTCCAATATATTTCGATCACCTTCGGAGATCTTCATTAGGGGGCTACAAAAATAATAAACAATTTAGCTTAGTTTGTAATAACTAACAATATTAATTAAATAAACCATTATATGTATATAATCACATTCCTATTTATATACATACATACATTTATATTTTTATTTTGCAAACCTGCGTCCGTTCGGTTCGCCATGTAGCTTTGAACTAATTTTCCACGATTCTAGCAAGTGTCTGTAGATACGTGAGCAGCCATCGGTGTCTATTTTATAGTTAAGTCTGTTGTTTAATGGTGTGTTTGTTATGTGGAGCATTTCTAAGGTGAAGCGTTTTTTGTAATTTTGCTCTGTTTAAAGTATGCTCACTGCTTCGAAATCTGGTTGATGGCCGCTCCCTGCACAGTGGGCCGCAAGTGTAGTTTATTGCGTGTTTCTAGCTGCTCTGATGGATTGCCTGCGGAGCTATTCAAGTACGGCGGCGAGGAGTTTGTAAGGCGCATGTAGCAGCTTCTTAGCAAAATATGGGTGGACGAGTGCATGCCCGACGGTTGGAATCTAAGTGTTCTTTGCCCAGTCCACAATAAGGGGATACTGCATAATGCACCCACTATCGTGGAATCAGCCTTCTTAATATCGCATATAAGGTCCTTTCAAGTGTATTGTGCGAAAGATTGAAGCCCACCGTGAACCGGCTGATTAACCAGATTTCGAAGCAGTGAGCATACTTCAAACAGTGCAAAATTACAAAAAACGCTTCACTTTAGAAATGCTCCACATAACAAACACACCAATAAATAACAGACTTAACTATAAAATAGACACCGATGGCTGCTCACATATCTACAGACACCTGCTAGAATCGTGGAAAATTAGTTCAAAGCTACATGGCGAACCGAACGGACGCAGATTAGCAAAATAAAAATAAAAATGTATGTATGTATATAAATAGGAATGTGATTATATACATAGAATGGTTTATTTAATTAATATTGTTAGTTATTACAAACTAAGCTGAATTTTTTATTATTTTTGTAGCCCCCTGATGCAGATCTCCGAAGGTGATCGAAATATATTGGGAAAATAAAAAAAATCAAATCGTTTTAGAGCCGACAAAATAAAAACTTTACATTTAAACGTATAAAGGTCGCTAAAATCAAATATTAATTGGAACTACGGAAGGCACGCCGTGAACAAAAGAAACCAACAAGATGGTTTATGCAAAATTAAAAAACACCTACAACAACACGACAAAATAAGCTATCAACAAGTATAAATCCGAATCCATCCAGATGACAAAGTTGCAGTCCAACATAAGGTTTTTATTAAAATGTAGGGAAGCTAAAATCATACCTAAGTTTTTACAAAACAAAACAACACTAAATTACATATTTACCATTAACAATCACATACCTAAATATATAAAACACGTATTAGACAAACACATAAGATTATTTCACAGTAAAATTCTAAATACTTTAATTTAATTCAAACACGATATTTTAAAAGTGAAAACAAAAAAACTTTCTTATACTAAGGCCACTTTAAGCCAAAATATGAAAGAGGATGATCTGAAAGTTTTTTCGAGAGTGAACAACAACTCGCACTCACGCAAAAACACGCAAAAAGCAAAGCTCGAAAAATTGAGAAACGCACGAAACAACGAAGCACTCGGAAAGAACTACAACAAACATTGGTTGGTAAACCAAACAAAGACAGATTTTCCTCCTAATATTGAGGCGCTCCTTGCAAAAGGTCCAAAGTTTGCTCTACCGGTTTCAAAAAACAATTTCCCTTTATTCAAATGTATAGCAGACGGAGAAGAAATAATACAGAGGGTGAAAATAAAGAGGATCAAGAAACAGTAACAAACCATAAAATGAACACAGCTGATATTGCCATTAACGATACCCGAACCCGAAAATTTCTAAACCAAAACCAAAAAATTTAGTTATTTTAAATACAGATAAGGGTAACGTGACTGTTACAATGGAAAAAAGTGACTACATGGCAAAGATGAATAATATATTATCCGATCTGTCAACATATAGAATATTACGACAAGACCCAACGTTGCGTTTACAAACAAAAAACAATCAATTAGGAGATAAATTAGAGAAACTAGTTATCATTACAAAAAGAGAAATATCACAAATGACAACCCATACCGCTCTACTACCACGAATATATGGTGCACCAAAAGTACACAAAGATAATATACCTTTAAGACCAATTTGTTCAATGATTAATTCTCCGTCTTATAATTTGTGTAAATACTTGACCAACGTTTTAAAAAATCTGACTTCCGAATCAAAATTTAATGTAAAAAGTGCAATAGAGTTCAAAAATAAGATAAACAACTCCTGTATATGTGATGATGAACGTCTTGTGACGTTTGATGTAGTATCACTGTTTCCAAGTGTACCAACGGATTTAGCTATAGGGACTATAATGACAAAGTGGGATGACATAAAACAATACACAGATATACCAAAAAAGCTCTTTATGGAAATATTGACCTTTTGTATCACAGAGAATAGATATTTTAAGTTTGAAGAAATTATTTATACGCAGTTAAGAGGGCTTCCAATGGGATCTCCAGCATCACCGATAGTAGCCTACATCATCATGGATGAAATATTGAAGAAAGTGACAAACACGAGACTACTTAGTAAGTACGTAGATGATGTGTTTGCAATAGTAATGGAGGACGAACTAGAAAAAACAATGAAAACCCTAAACACATATCATAAAGATATACAATTTACCAGAGCTAGAGATTGAAAACAGATTACCCTTCTTGGATTGTCTCGTATGTAAAAGAGGTAACCAAATAAAAGTAGATTGGTACCAAAAGCCCACATCATCAGGACGGATAATGAGCTACAAATACAAACATCCGAGAAGCATGATTATAAATACAGCCAAAAACTTTATTGGGAAAGTGTTGGACACGAGTGATGTAGTGGTCCACCCTGAAAACAAAAGAAAAATAGCAAATTTACTAAAAATGAATGACTTCCCTCATGGAATTATACGGAGGATGATAAAAGCTTACAGTGAAATAAAAATAACCAAAAATGGAGAAAAAACAACTACAAAGTACAGATCGATGTTATATATACCAGGCTTCTAAGACAGATTAAAAGGTTCCGACATATATGACAAGGAAGACATAAAAATTGCACATAAACCAGCCTATACGACGAATATTTTCTACAACAACATGAAAAGTAATGTAGCATTATTAGACAAAAACAACATTGTATACAAAATTACATACGCTGGAAATGAAAACGATAAATGTGACAAAGAGTATGTAGATATAACTAAGAATAAATTGAAAACGAGGATATCAGGCCACCGATCTGATATAAAATGCAGAGCAGCTAGTAACACGCAAAAAACTGCACTTGCGGCCCACTGTGCAGAGAGCGGCCATCAACCAGATTTCGAAGCAGTGAGCATAATTCAAACAGAGCAAAATTACAAAAAACGCTTCACTTTAGAAATGCTCCACATAACAAACACACCAATAAATAACAGACTTAACTATAAAATAGACACCGATGGCTGCTCACATATCTACAGACACCTGCTAGAATCGTGGAAAATTAGTTCAAAGCTACATGGCGAACCGAACGGACGCAGATTAGCAAAATAAAAATATAAATGTATGTATGTATATAAATAGGAATGTGATTATATACATAGAATGGTTTATTTAATTAATATTGTTAGTTATTACAAACTAAGCTGAATTGTTTATTATTGTTGTAGCCCCCTGATGAAGATCTCCGAAGGTGATCGAAATATATTGGAAAAAAAAATCAAAATAAAAACTTTACATTTTTGTTGTCCGGGCCACAGCTCAGGGATGGTGCCGGTCAAGATATAGTGCAGAAAAGAACAAAAAAAGTTGGTATTAGTATTGATAATCACAAATAGTCTTTATTGAAGATAAAGATTAAACACAGAAATTTATATATATATATTTGCAGGTTACTTTTTGGTTGAAGCCGGAAACTGCGGCGGGATACGTCCTTTCTCCTTGATGTGTGAAAACAAGTGAAGTAAAAGAACATAACAGGTCAATACCGCTTGCCAGTCAAACTGTTTATTTATTCCAGCGATGTTCATTTGTATGGTTAACATAAACAATTTGACTGGCACTGTTAACCAATATAGGAAAAATGCGAGGGCGACCTTTTATGTTTGGAGTTTGGGCTGTCGGCCTAAACATGCCGGCCCCCTTGCGACACGCAAGATCTATTTGGACATATTCCGCAGCATACACATCATAGTCGGAGAGTGGAATCATCCGCATTCCACCTCCATCCAACTCGTGGTTTCCGGGCTGGGACGGTTGTCAACCCACGCGCACCGCCGCGGTTGATCCAGTGCCTCATGTCGGTTGCGCCCACTGCCGTCGTTAGGGTCGAGTCGGGTGGACGTTTGCACCTGATGCGAGCTCTTCTCGATCTATGCGCTGCGACGTCTATCATCGCGGAAGATCTCGTCCGCCAACTCCGCCTCGAGGTGATGGTTGTGGGCGATCGGCGTGGGTGCTTTATCAAGCTGCGGGGCAAGCATGGGCAGACGGCAACCGTTACCACATATGCTGTGGCGTTGCCACAATTCCAGAGGCAAACCCTTTTAACTAGCCTCGACGCAACGGTAGCCACGCCGTATGCAAATATCGGGCTCGCAGACCCGCGGTTTTACAACGCCGCCCCAGTCCGATTGGTGCTCGGTGCAGACGTGGTCCCAAGGGTTCTGCTGGGCTCCATACCAGCCGGGACTTTGGGGCCGCTGTTGGCACAGAATACCATCTTTGGCTGGGTATTGTCTGGCGCCTGCTAAATTGATTTATATATATATATTAATTGCATTTCATACTATACATACTATACTTTTCTTACACAAAAAAAACATAACTGAATTTATAGTAAATTTGAATACTTTTATATATATACTTTTTACAAAAAAATGAATTTTAAATACTGCTTATGCATACACATAAGCAATGACGTATTTTATACATAAATGTATGAAATTTGAAAATAAATGTGCCACTGAATTAGAACCTAATTCTAATTTCATCGACGTAGCGAGCGTATTTCGGTTGGCGAGCAATTCTGACAAGGTAAATGTAGACTTCACCTTATAAGGGGTTGTTGGTGGAAGCAGGGTAAAGTATGCGATAAATAAATACGCGATGGATGTATTGTAGTGTAGTATAACTGCTATTCATTTGTTTTACAAATGATACCCTCGGACCCCCAAGACAGAAACAACGCCAACCCAAACATTACCAGGAAAGATTTTCATGTCTAATTTATACATTTCCAAGCATTTATAGCATTTATTTTTGATTACTAACTCGTTTCTCAAAAATGTAAATGTCTAGGTCATGCTTTTCCGTATGTGACGCATGTAGCCTTACGGATAATTGATGATGTGTCAATACCCTTATGCTACCGTACTAGTGAATCGATTGGTTGCAATATCAATATATTGCATATTTCACTAACTTCAGTTCCGGATTAATTAATGAAACGAAAAGAAAAAAAAAAACGTGCGGGAGTGAATTCTTTCTTAAAATTGTAATTTTAATTAGTGCGTGTGCGGGCGAGTAATGTAAATCGCGGGCATTTAACTTTTCCGTCGTTAATTTGTCGTTAGTGAAGTGTTTTTGTGAAACAAAATATACATATGTGTATATATATTACAACAAAAAAAGAGAGGAAAAAAGATATGATAATGAAGACCTATGAAAGTTCAAGCAAAAAAAAAAAACCTCCACCAAAGCAGAGTAACTGGCATAGTGAAAAGTGTGTGATTGTGTTTTTTTTTTTGTTTTTTGCAACGATCCGAAATAAAATTATGCGATCGTGGAGTGACAATATACATATGTAGTAGGGTGTGCAGGCTTTTTTTTTTATTGTGAAAGAAAAAAATTTTTTTTTTCACGTGTTGGCTTTTGCTTCGAAAAGCAAAAACTTAATTGCAATATGTTGCATTAGCAATCCGAAATTTCTCCTCTGTTTTTTTTTTTATTAGAAAATTTTTGTTCTTTGTTTTGTATTTAAACTTTTTACTTCGAAAAGTAAAAAGGAATTGTGCTATGTGCCGTGCATTATATTAGGGTGTCCTTAATTGAAAAATTTTTATTTCCGTAATTTTTTTTTTGTTACTCATTTTATTTTAGTTTTTATTTTTATTTCGATAAAAACGGGTGTATGCAATGGAATTGGCAGCGATTTTGTTTAATTTAAGTAACGTTGCCTTTGCCATTCTACTATCCTTGTTTTCGTTTCTTCGCAACCAAAATAAAAAATTATGTTTATGTGAGCACCCTTATATATAATGCATTAGGCAAAAAGAACAAAGGAAATATTTATTTGAGGGAAATTTCATGATGTAATATGTGGTTTGCGAACCCACGATTTTTTTTTTTTTTTTGATTGCCTAAGCAGACCCGAAAATTTTTCCTTCATGATTCCATGCACTCCAATGCATGTACATGTTTGTGCACATGTTTTCGGTGGAGACTACCAGATATATCTTCACTTTGTAGTGAGTGTGTAAAAACGCATTAAAAATTTAACATTTAATAATAAAATGTGTCCATCAATTGTAGCAAAATATTGTTGCCTTTGTAAATGTAAACCATACCACCCATGTGCGCAAGCATGCATATGTACGTATGTAACATTAGGCTGGATCAAAAAAGATATTTTTGTTTCCACTATGAGTTTTGTTGAAGTTGATTAGTTTGGGTTAGAAGTTTTTTTTTTATGTGTGGAGATTTTGTAACTCCGATTGTAGCGTTACTTCTGAATATTAGGGTCTGTCGTGTTGTCGGTTTCCGCGGTATATGGTGGTAATAATATTAGTTTGGCAAGTGGTCTTGTGACTTGCCCCCTATCAGTTCTTATATCCACAACGCGAACCCGGTTGTCTGATCCAGGGTTTAACCTTATCACACGCCCCAATCTCCATTCGTTGGGAGGAAGATTGTCTTCCCGTATAACCACCATATCTCCGACTTGCATATTTGATTTAGGATGCTTCCATTTTATCCGTTTCTGTAGTTCCGAAAGATATTCTGATTTCCATCTTCTGCAGAAGTTTTGATGTAATGCCTTGAGTTTCTGCCAGCGATTGACTATTGAGGCAGTATTTTCATCAACGCTGATTTCCGCTGGTGCTAATAGGTGTCCTCCAATCAGAAAGTGTCCTGGTGTTAGAGGCTCAAGGTCAGACTGTTCATTTGAAGCGGGGCTAAGAGGGCGAGAATTGAGACACGACTCAATTCTACATAACAATGTGTTAAATTCCTCAAAAGTGTGTATGTTGTTTAAGGCCACTTTTTTGAAGTGGCTTTTAAAGCTTTTCACTCCCGCTTCCCATAGTCCTCCCATGTGTGGAGCTCCTGCTGGTATGAAATGCCAATTTGATGCCTGATGGGAATATTTTGACAGGGTTTAGTTTCTTGCATCGGCAAGAAATTCCTTAAATTCAGTTTTTAATGCACGTGATGCACCGACAAAATTTGTTCCATTGTCCGAATAAATATTTCTTGGACATCCTCGTCTAGCTACGAATCTTGAAAGAGCGGCTAGAAACGAGGAAGTGCTCAAATCACTAGTGGCTTCTAAATGTATGGCCTTAATAGAAAAGCAAACGAACAGACAAACGTAACCCTTTGAGGTACGACACCCGCGCCCACTGTAACTCTTAATATCGAAAGGCCCTGCGAAATCTACCCCTGTATTGGTAAATGCACGCGAAAATGTGTTCCGTTCTTGAGGTAGAATTCCCATGAGCTGATTTTGCGATCGTTTCTTGAAGATCGTGCAGATCTTACAATTATGAATTACGGATCGTATCATGGTTTTAACTTTTGGAATCCAGTATTGAGTTCTAATGATGCGCAGCATTAATTGGTTTTCACCATGGAGAGACATTTCATGGACAAATTGAACATCTTTGGATGCACCAAGTCGTCCACCCGTTTTCACTACTTCGTCTTCATCAAGATATGGAGAGAGCGAAAGTATTTCGCTTTTAGATCCAATTGGTGTTTATGATTGCAAACTTGAAATTTCTGATCCATAATATTGCTTCTGAGCAAGTTTTATTAAACGGGTTGTTGTAGTTTTAATTTCATCTGAGGAAATTAAATAAGATTCAGGTTGACTACAATCTTTCGTTTTAGAATGAGTTCTACGAAAAAACCTGAGTATATATGAGATAACTCTTAAAGACCTAGGAAGATTTGAAAACCTATCGAGAATATCATTAATATTGCTTGAAATTGTGGTTGCATGTGCTTGTACGCGTTTTTCTTCAATATTCGTGTTAAAATCCAAATCTTGTGTTGGCCACTTTTCCTTCTCTTCTTGGAGCCAAGAAGGACCCTGCCACCACAGAGAGTTGTTGACTAAATCCTCGGCTAGTATTCCTCTACTGGCTAAATCTGCTGGGTTTGTACCTGAATCCACATGATACCATGATGAACTTCCAACCTTGTCGACGATTTTTGTAATTCGATGCGCAACGAAAGTTGACCATGAGCACGGAGGTTTTCGTATCCAAGCCAGCACGATTGTCGAATCTGTCCACAGGTGAATGTTTTGTTGACCTAAATCAAGGTTAGCGCAGATAGATTCGGTTATCTCCGCTAATAATACAGCTCCGCAAAGTTCCAATCGAGGAAGTGAGATGGTTTTGACTGGAGCTACTCTTGTTTTTGCCAAAAGCAGACTCACAAATATGCCGTCGTTGGTTTCCACTCTCAAATACACGGCTGCACCATATGCTTTCTCGGAGGCGTCGCAGAACCCGTGGATTTCGACCTTTTCTGTTGGAAAAAAGGCTACCCATCGCGGTATTCGTATTTTGTCGATATCCTTGTACGTATTGGTAAAATTTTTCCACCTGTCTAATGTTGAAGACGAAACGGTTTCATCCCAGCCAGTACCCTCTAACCAGATATTTTGCATGATCATTTTTGCCACGATAATTGTTGGAGCTAGCCACCCTAATGGGTCAAAGAGTTTTGCGATAGTAGATAGTATCGCTCTTTTTGTGGGCTCGGTGTTTTCTTCTATAGGGTTAGCTATGAAGTAAAACTGATCGGAATGAGCATTCCACCTAATACCGAGCGCCTTTACACTACTTGAATCTTCAAATTCTAAGAAATCTTCGCTCAGTAGATGAGCTTTGGGAATACCCTGTAATATTTTACTGGAATTTGAAGTCCATTTTCGTAATGGAAAACCAGCTGAACTTAAAACCCTGGAAATTTCATCTCTTGCTCTGATCGCAGATGCAATAGTAAGCCTCCCGAAAGAACGTCGTCGACATACATATTTTTTCGTAGGATATTTGAACCGATTGGATGAGATTTTTCGGAATCATCAGCCAGTTTAAGTAAAGTCCTTATTGCTAGATAAGGAGCACAATTGATACCAAATGTCACTGTTTTGAGCTCATACAGACTGATTTGATCATCTGGACTTGAGCGGAAAACTATTCTTTGGTATCTTGTATGATTATGATCTACTAGGATCTGCCTATAAATCTTCTCAATATCGCTATTGAAGACGTATCTGAAAAGTCGCCAGCGAAGAATTAATGTTGGTAGATCAGCCTGAAGCACAGGACCAGGAAGAAGAACATCGTTCAGGCTGACACCATTCGAAGAGCGTGATGAAGCATTGAAAACAACTCTAACTTTGGTAGAGATGCTTTCTTCTTTTATTACTGCACGATGTGGTAAATAGTAATTATCGACCGCATTGGCCGATTGAATTGAATCTAATTTTGACATATGCCTCATAGTCTCGTATTCTAGTATGACTCTATTGTACTCCTTCTGTAAATCGAGATTTTTTCTAAGTCGGGTTTCATTTTTATAGAATTGAGAGCACGCTATTCTTAATGATGGACCTAGATTTATCTCTCCTGGGAATTCTGACCTGAACGGAAGCGACACAATGTATCTTCCGTCAGAATTCCGCTGCGTTGTACGTTGATACAATTCCTCACAAAATGTATCTTCTAATGTGGAGGCTTTAGCTTTCGGCGTGTCTTCGAGCTCCCAAAATGACCTTAGCTGATTGTCTAAAGCCACTTCATTGTAAAAGGATACCCGATTATGATTGGTTGGACTGGCTGCATCAGCACGACCAGTCAGTATCCAACCAAAGACAGTTTCTTGAGCTAAAAGAGTGCTAAGAATATTTTTTTTGATACCGTCTAATATGATTTGCGGATAAATATCCCCGCCCAGAACAAGATCAACTGGCGCATTCACGAAGAAACGTTTATCCGCAAGCACTAGATCAGGGAATGCTTGTTGTGTTAATGCACTAACATCGCATGTTGGCAAATTACCTGTCAAATGTGGTAGAACTAAAACTAAAGCGTCAATAGAAATTAGTGGGTCAACTGGGGACCGCAACTGAATGGCGCATGCCTCTTTTACCTGCGCAGAAACTGAATTATTGATACCCGAAACTTGAGCATGCATCTTTCGAGTTGGCAGATTGATTCTTCGTCTGAGTCTTTCAGTGATAAAAGAGCATTCAGATCCCGAATCTATGAGAGCTCTGGCCGAAAAATCTGTACCATTATAATGAATGGTGACGCGAGCTGTGCCTAGTAAAACCCCTTTACTGGTATTAATAAAATTAGATTTTACAGTAGTTTTATTTTGCTGCTTTTTTTTGTTTTGCAGATTCATTTTGAGATTGAGCTTGCTTTGAAGTGCACGGTTGCTCATCCGATAAATCTGCAGAATTATTAGCCTGTGTGTGTTTTTCCTTACTTGTCTGTAAATGCAGAAGGGTATTATGTCTTAAATGGCAGTTGCTGCAATTGTGCGCACTTGTGCATTTTGACACTGAATGCCCCGATGACAGACAGTTCAGGCAGAAGCTATTTCTTTTTATGAAAGCAATTCTTTCATTGGTGTTCAAATTTTTGAACTTTGAACACGCATAAATTTTGTGGTCATTGCTTTGACACATTTTACAAATGCCTTTAGGTACACTTTCTTGGAAAGCGCCAAGTTTCTTTGGGGGATGTTCAGAGGCCTGCTTTGAGTTTTGTACCTTTTGAGGTTTTGTACTATTTGTACCTCTTAAACCTGAGACTCATTCTAACGTTTGAAAACGATTTGTCAGAAATCGGTCCATATCCGCCCACTTGGAAGTTTCTGTCTTGTTTTCTACGGACTGTTCCCATAGCGAAAGGGTCACATCAGGAAGCTTAGTTGAACATAAGTATGTAATAATTGGATCCCAATTAGATATGTCAATATGATGACTTACTAGCGAGGATATGCAATTATTTATGTCCCTTTGTAATCTTTTTATTGAATTGCCGCATTCAGTTTCGACTGATTGAAGGTTGAAAAGAATCTTTAATTGAGTGTTGACTAATATTCTTTTGTTTTCATACCTGTCGCACAAATTTTTCCAAGCTATATAAAAAACATCATTCGTCAATTCGCATTTCTTGACGATTTCTCTGGCTTCACCTTGGGTTTTTTGTATGAGATAATATAATTTTTGTACTGGCGACAGGCTTTTATTTAGAATATAAATGGCCGTGAACATGTCACGAAAAGTTGGCCATGACAAATAATCACCTTTCAATATATCAGTATCACAAGGTGCTAAATGCAAATTGCGTGGCGTGAAGGCAGCATCGTTCTCCTTCTCTGCCTTCTCAAATTTTTCCGACAGGTCATTAATTTTTGTCATGCACCGCACAAAAACGGTATAGCATGATTTATTTTTCTTTCTAATTGCAGTAACGTCTTTAGCGGTAATGTCCTCGGCCACTAGCAGATCATCGAAAGCAGCTTTGGCTTTATCCCACATGGACTTCAACTCCTGCTGCTGAATTTTCAGCGAATTTTTGGAGAGCTCGCTTGTGGGTTTGCTTAAGAATTCGATGTCGAATTCAATTACGGTGTCTGCTAGGCGGTTATATGCTTCCATATTGAAAATATTTTAAATATTACAAACAATGAATATTTTCAAAAATATTAAATGCACAGAGTCAGTGTCTGTGGAATTACCCAATTTGCTAATATAAATTAGTTAACGCTTTCCACCAACAAAATCAATCCAACAAATTAAATTAATTTCTGACAAATTTTGTGTAAAATTACAAACGTAAATATTTATGTTGAAACGAGTAAACTGAAATTTAATAATTTTCAGAGTAAAAACCCAGTGGACTGTATATACGTATAAATATACGTGTTAAAAAAAAATTATTGCTCGCCAACCAAATATATTTATATATGAGCGTGTATATATGTATGTAGCACAGTATATATTTAAAATCAAACGCAAGCGAGTCAACTGAGCAAAGTTGGAGGAAAATTGTTCCGTCCACTAAATAAATGCTCAAATTAAATTGTTTTGTTTTAAAAAGTGAATTGAATGAAAACCCGAGTGACTTTTGTGAAATAAATTTTTCTTAAATTCAAATATATTTATGTATGTGTGCGTGTATATATGTATGTAGCACAGTATATTCAAATCAAACGCAAGTGAAAAACTGAGCAAAGTTGGAGGAAAAATGTTCCGTCCACTAAATAAACGCTCAAATTATATTTTATTTGTTTTAAAAAAGTGAATTTAATTAAAAACCGAGTGACTTTTGTGAAATTAATTTTTCTCAAATTCAACTGTGATGAACCAAACCCAAAGTGAGGTTAATTACACAGTGCAGTGTTGTTGTTGTGGGCTGTTAATAACAGAGAAGTGCAAGTCATATAAATGTGAATTGAATTAATTAAATTTTGAAAAATTACTTGCACTTTCCTATTAAAATATTCCCAAACACTGTTTGTACAAATATTTGTGTGCAATAATGCAACCGCGAAGACCCTTAAGCCGTGTCAAATATTATTTACCGTCGGCGGCAAGCAATATTTGATGGTCAAAAAGGCTATTTGTACAAATCAAATTTAATTTTGTATTTTATTTTTCACAAAATCACTCGCGCACTTTCCACTTTCACTAATTTATAATTAAATTGGGCACACTGAATAACCACGTAACTTTTTATAATTTGTAGAATTTCCAAACCGATGAAATCAATATGAAGTTGCTGTTGCTTGTAGCACAAAAAAATCTCCGCAAATCAAATACTATAATTGTTGATGGAATTCACGTTTTAGTCCTCGCAAAAATGAAAATCCGCACGCAATCTAATATTTACACAGTGAGTTGTTGGTTCGCAAAATCCGCTTCTTTAATAATATATAAACAGTGGAATTGATGTGGTTCGCAAAATGGTCGCTGGATGAAAAAACGGTTTAAGGACCAATGTCTTGGCCGGGCCACAGCTCAGGGATGGTGCCGGTCAAGATATAGTGCAGAAAACAACAAAAAATGTTGGTATTAGTATTGATAATCACAAATAGTCTTTATTGAAGATAAAGATTAAACACAGAAATTTATATATATATATTTGCAGGTTACCTTTTGGTTGAAGCTGGAAACTGCGGCGGGATACGTCCTTTCTCCTTGATGTGTGAAAACAAGTGAAGTAAAAGAACATAACAGGTCAATACCGCTTGCCAGTCAAACTGTTTATTTATTCCAGCGATGTTCATTTGTATGGTTAACATAAACAATTTGACTGGCACTGTTAACCAATATAAGAAAAATGCGAGGGCGACCTTTTATGTTTGGAGTTTGGGCTGTCGGCCTAAACAACATTTAAACGTACAAAGGTCGCTAAAATCAAATATTAATTTCAACTACGGAAGGCACGCTGTGAACAAAGGAAACCAACAAGGTAGTTTATGCAAAATTAGAAAACACCTACAACAACAAGACAAAACAAGCTATCAACAAGTATAAATCCGAATCCATCCAGATGACAAAGTTGCAGTCCAACATAAGGTTTTTATTAAAATGTAGGGAAGCTAAAATCATACCTAAGTTTTTACAAAACACAACAAAACTAAATTACATATTTACCATTAACAATCACATACCAGAAGAACATTTTTCTAAGCGTGGTCGCCCCTCGGCAGTGTTTGGCAAGCGCTCCGGGTGTATTTCTGCCATGAAAAGCTCTCAGTGAAAACTCATCTGCCTTGCAGATGCCGTTCGGAGTCGACATAAAACATGTAGGTCCCGTCCGGCCAATTTGTAGGGAAAATCAAGGGAGCACGACGCAAATTGGAAAAGGGGCTCGGCCTTAGATCTCTTCGTAGGTTATCGCGCCTTAAATTTATTTTTTTTAATCACATACCTAAATATATAAAACACATATTAGACAAACACATAAGATTGGTTCACCGTAAAATACTAAATACTTTAATTAAATTCAAAAAAGATATTTTAAAAACGAAAACAAAAAACTTACTTATACTAAGGCCACTTTAAGCCAAAATATGAAAGAGGATGATCTGAAAGCTTTTTTCGAGAGTGAACAACAACTCGCACTCAAACGTACCAGCATTTGCAAAAACCCGCAACAAGCAAAGCTCGAAAAGTTGAGAAGCGCACGAAACAACGAAGCACTCGAAAACAACAACAACAAACATTGGTTGGTAAACCAAACAAAGACAGATATTCCACCTGATGTTGAGGCGCTTCTTGCAAAAGGTCCTAAGTTTGCTCTACCGGTTGCAAAAAACACTTTCCCTCTATTCAAATGTATGGCGGATGGAGAAGAACTAATACGGAGCGTAAAAAATAAAGAGGATCAAGAGTCTGCGAGAACAAAACTATCGTTGCTGATAAAAGAAACAGTAACAAAACATAAAACGAACACAGCTGATATTGCCATTAACGATACAGTGGGGCGAACCCGAAAATTTCTAAACCAAAACAAAAATATAGTTATTTTAAATGCAGATAAGGGTGAAGTAATGCATTTATTTATTACGGCTTTCCTAAGCCTAACTTAAATCTATTTTACATGTTTATAATTGTCTTCTAGACTATGCAATCTAAATAGTTACATCTATGTCCTACCTTGGAGTACTATGGATGGGAGACTTCCAGATCATGCGAAGTGTTGTGCTAGTGTAGTATGTAGGCTTTTACGCATGTTAGTAAAACGCGAAGGCAACATCTGCACGGCGATGCACTGAGTTAATCGAGTGATGCGTTTCAGTATGTGCTTCGGCAACGTTTTTTGTATGCGTACAAGAGCTTGGAAGTCTTGGCGCTACATAGCATAATAATTTCGCTGCACTTCTATCGATGCTATGAAAGCCCGCCTGTCCAGCACTAAATTGGTAGTGTTCTGCAATAATTGTACAAGTTTTGTTTAAATTTATTGGAATGACATGATTTAATATCATTCGGTAGTTCATTATACGATTTAAGATCTTTATAATACAGATTACGTTTGTCTGCTTCAGTTTTATAAGCCGGCAGATTAAAATCATTTTTATTGCGAGTATTTACAGAGTGCATATCTTTTACATATTTTATATTAGTCCTCAAATACGCAGGCGAAGTTCCTTCTATTATGTTTTTAATAAATTTCATGGTATAATAAAAAAGTTGCTGTCTAATGCTAAGCCAATTAAGAGAACATAGCATGTCTCTGATAGGTGTGTCATACCGTTTTTTGAGAATGAATTTCATAGCTTGGTTCTGTTGCTTTTATAGCTCGTATATCTGACTATCTCGCAATATGAAAAATATAGTTGGGCAATAAATAAAATGAGGTTCGATTATAGATTTGTAGACGATGATTTTATACCTTCTATTTAAATGTTTGCAGGTTCGTTGTGTAAAATATAACTTTTTCGCTATTTTTCCTACCGTATAATCCACGTGCTCGTTGAAATTCACCATATCATCTATTTTTATTCCCAAGTATTTTATGGTGCTGACTTTTTCAATTAGTTCGTTATTTATATCTAAGTTTTGTAGCTCACTGTTTTGAAAATTGCGTCTAGATATAACCATAAATTTCGTTTTATTGACATTCATTTTCAATCTGTTTACGCATAACGAACACGCTGTTAAGATCCTCTTGCAGCTTAGCATATATTTCAGTAATATTGTTCCCACTTATCATCAGCAATGTATCATCAGCAAACAATTTTATTCACAGTGCTTAATGGAGCTAGTTATATCATTAATATATATATTGAACAGTATGGGTGCCATCACAGACCCTTGAGGTAGATCAACAGGTACCTCCCTTTTATCCAATACGGACGTTCCAATCACTGTTCTTTGGTATCTGTTAATTAGGAAGTCCAGTTATACCAGACACGCCAATGTAAGAAAGCTTTTTCAGCATTAAGTTTTGGTCGATCGTCTCGAATGCACGTTTTAAATCCAAAAGCACAGCTAGTATGTGTTTTTCCTGCTTAAGTCTTCTTTCCAATTAGCTACAACCAAATTCAAAGCACTTTCACAGGAATGTTTCTTTCGAAAACCAGATTTTTGAGGTATAATAATTACATTATCTTCTAAATATTTTACCAGCTGATTTTTTACCACTGTTTCCAAAATTTGTTCATCACATTGTAACGTGTTAATAGGTCTTATCTCCTCAGCTTTGATAGTATTTTGAACTTTTTCTTATGGCACAACTATAAAAGATTTCCATAAACTAGGAACGAGATCTTTATCTAAGCTCTCCTTAACAAGTTGAGAATAGAAAAAACTTGTATACCTTATGGAGTCTTTAACGACTCCTTCCGACACAAGTTTCTTCCCTCCAATTTTATTTTTAAACTTACTTACTATATCAACTATTTCTGAAGTGGATACTTTCTGAAACTTAAAAACATTAGGGCAATTTTGCTCATCTATAGTCGCTTCATTACTAAAAGAAGTAGGAATATGCATGCTAATCTCCAATATACTATCAATGAAATAGTTATTCGAAAACTGCGCTATTTCATTCTCCTCTGTGTAGAGTTGGTCGTTTATTTAAATTTTTTTAATACCATTGTTTTCTTTAGCCATGCTTATGGAATTTTCAAGTTTTTCCACATAACCTTACTATCACAAACACTATGGTTGATTTTATTTTCCATGTACTTGGCTTTTTTATCTTAATTAGCGGTTTATATTGACGTTTCGCACTATAATATTCACTCCATTCTCTAGTGGATAGGGTGATCTTGTAAAGATTTAGCTTACGTTTATTTAAGTTAGCCAGCTCAAAATCATACCACTTGTTCATAAGTTTGACACTGACTTCTTTAGAGTATGTCAGGGTGGTCACTGCGCTTGATAGCGTATTATATAGGAATGTTGCCTTATTTTCGATACTCAGATTTTCAAAGTCAGTGTAGTTAACGTAATTCATTAACAAGGCTGTCGCTTGTATAATTTTCCCCGGAAGTTATTGTTCTCTTCGTTCTCATCTGAAATAGTTTATGTAATTTGATTTTGAATTTAACCGTTTCATGATCTGAAATCTGAAATTCGTATAATTTTAAACATGATATAGAGCTACTATCTGTAAATAACAAGTCTATAAATGTATCTGTCTTATCGCCCTTTCGTGTATAAAAATCTATTTTTTGCTACATAGCAAAGGATCGAAATAAGTCAACTAACTGTTTACTATAAGTAGTGCTCTTGTAAAGGTTTATATTGAAATCGCCCAAAAAGATAATATTATCCTGTGTTACGCAGTTATTATTTAAAATTTCGTATAAGTACGAAATAAATTCTGCATCACTCGAGCTCGGTGAGTGATATATCAGAGCTATTTGGTATTGGGGGAAAATATTTTTACTTATAGTATAATACACCAGATGTTCTTGTTTAATGTGACTGTTGCAATGGTTAAAAGAGACTACATGGCAAAGATGAATAATATATTATCCGATCTGTCAACATATAGAATATTACCACAATACCCAACGTTGCGTTTACAAACAAAAAACAATCAATTAGTAGATAAATTAGAGAAACTAGGTATCATTACAAATAAGAAAGATCACAAATGACAACCCATACCGCTCTACCACCTCGAATATATGGTGCGCCAAAAGTACACAAAGATAATATACCTTTAAGACCAACTTGTTCAATGATTAATTCTCCGTCCTATAATTTGTGTAAATACTTGACCAACGTTTTAAAAATCTGACTTCCGAATCAAAATTTAATGTAAAAAGTGCAATAGAGTCCAAAAATAAGATAAACAACTCCTGTATATGTGATGATGAACGTGTTGTGTCGTTTGATGTAGTATCATTGTTTCCAAGTGTACCAACGGATTTAGCTATAGGGACTATACTGACAAAGTGGGATGACATAAAACAATACAGAAATATATTTAAAAAGCCCTTTATGGAAATATTGACCTTTTGTATCACAGAGAATAGATATTTTAAGTATGAAGAAATTATTTATACGCAGTTAAGAGGGTTTCCAATGGGATATCCAGCATCTCCGATAGTAGCCGACATAATCATGGAAGAAATATTGAAGAAAGTGACAAACACGAGACTACTTAGTAAGTACGTAGATGGTGTGTTTGCAATAGTAAGTGAGGACGAACTAGAAAAAACAATGAAAACCCTAAACACATATCATAAAGATATACAATTAACATGGAGCTAGGACTGAAAACAGATTACCCTTCTTGGATTGTCTCGTACCTAAGAGAGGTAACCAAATAAAAGTAGATTGGTACCAAAAGCCCACATCATCATGACGGATAATGAGCTACAAATCCTAACATCCGAGAAGCATGATTATAAATACAGCCAAAAACTTTATTGGGAAAGTGTTGGACACGAGTGATGCAGTGTTCCACCCTGAAAACAAAAGAAAAATAGCAAATTTACTAAAAATGAATGACTTCCCTCTGGAATTATACGGAGGATGTTAAAAGCTTACAGTGAAATAAAAATACCCAAAAATGGAGAAAAAACAACTACAAAGTACAGATCGATGTTATATATACCAGGCTTCTCCGACAGATTAAAAAAAAAACATAAAAATTGCACATAAACCAGCCTATACGACGAATATTTTCTACAACAACATGAAAAGAAAAGTAGCTTTATTAGACAAAAACAACATTGTATACAAAATTACATGCGCTGGAAATGAAAACGATAAAAGTAACAAAGAGTATGTAGGTACAACTAAGAACAAATTAAAAACAAGGATATCAGGCCACCGATCTGACATAAAATGCAGAGCAGCTAGTAACACGCAAAAAACTGCACTTGCGGTCCACTGTGCAGACAGCGGCCATCAACCAGATTTCGAAGCAGTGAGCATACTTCAAACAGAGCAAAATTACAAAAAAAGGTTTCACTTTAGAAATGCTCCACATAACAAACACACCAATAAAAAATAGACTTAACTATAAAATAGACACCGACCGCTGCTCACATATCTACAGACACCTGCTAGAATCGTGAAAAATTAGTTCAAAGCTAGATGGCGAACCGAACGGACGCAGATTAGCAAAATAAAAATATAAATGTATGTATGTACTTATATAAATAGGAATATGATTATATACAGAGAATGGTTTATTTAATTAATATTGTTAGTTATTACAAACTAAGCTGAATTGTTTATTATTATTGTAGCCCCCTGATGTAGATCTCCGAAGGTGATCGAAATATATTGGGAAAATAAAAAGAAATACAAAAAAATCAAATCGTTTTATTACTTTTGACCTAGAGCCGGCAAAATAAAAACTTTACATTTAAACGTATAAAGGTCGCTAAAATCAAATATTAATTGGAACTACAGAAGGCACGCTGTGAACAAAAGAAACCAACAAGATGGTTTATGCAAAATTAAAAAACACCTAAAACAACAAGCAAAACAAGCTACCAACAAGTATAAATCCGAATCCATCCAAATGACAAAGTTGCAGTCCAACATAAGGTTTTTAATAAAATGTAGGGAAGCTAAAATCATACGTAAGTTTTGTACAACAAAAGTAAATTACATATTTACCATTAACAATCACATACCTAAATATATAAAACACATATCAGACAAACACATAAGATTATTTCACAGTAAAATACTAAATACTTTAATTAAATTCAAAAACGAAATTTTAAAAGTGAAAACAAAAAAACTTACTTATACTAAGGCCACTTTAAGCCAAAATATAAAAGAGGATGTTCTGAAAGCTTTTTTCGAGAGTGAACAACAACTCGCACTCACACGTACCAACATTTGCAAAAACACGCAACAAGCAAAGTTCGATAAATTGAGAAGCGCACGAAACAACGAAGCACTCGAAAGCAACAACAACAAACATTGGTTGGTAAACCAAACAAAGTAAGATTTTCCAAAAGGTCCAAAGTTTGCTCTACCGGTTGCAAAAAACACTTTCCCTCTATTCAAATGTATAGCGGATGGAGAAGAAATAATACAGAGCGTGAAAAATAAAGAGGATCAAGAGTCTGCGAGAACAAAACTATCGTTGCTGATAAAATAAAAAGTAACAAAACATAAAACGAACACAGCTGATACTGCCATTAACGATACAGTGGGGCGAACCCGAAGATTTCTAAACCAAAACAAAAATATAAAAAAAATAAAAAAACAAAAATATAGTTATTTTAAATGCAGATAAGGGTAACGTGACTGTTGCAATGGAAAAAAATGGCTACATGGCAAATATGAGTAATATATTATCCGATCTGTCAACATATAGAATATTACGACAAGACCCAACGTTACGTTTACAAACAAAACCCAATTAATTATTAGATAAATTAGAGAAACTAGGTATCACTACAAAAAGAGAAAGATCACAAATAACAACCCATACCGCTCTACCACCACGAATATATGGTGCGCCAACAGTACACAAATATAATATACCTTTAAGACCAATTTGTTCAATGATTAATTCTCCGTCCCATAATTTGTGTAAATACTTTACCAACGTTTTAAAAAATCTGACTTCCGAATCAAAATTTAATGTGAAAAGTGAAATAGAGTTGAAAAATAAGATAAACAACTCCTGTATATGTGATGATGGACGTCTTGTGTCGTTTGATGTAGTATCATTGTTTCCAAGTGTACCAACGGATATAGCTATAGGGGCTATAATGACAAAGTGGGATGACATAAAATAATACACAGATATACCGAAAAATCTCTTTATGGAAATATTGACCTTTTGTATCACAGAGAATAGATATTTTAAGTATGAAGAAATTACTTATACGCAGTTAAGAGGACTTCCAATGGGATCTCCAGCATCACCGATAGTAGCCGACATCATCATGGAAGAAATATTGAAGAAAGTGACAAACACGAGACTACTTAGTAAGTACGTACTTAGATGATGTGTTTGCAATAGTAAGGGAGGACGAACTAGAAAAAACAATGAAAGCCCTAAACACATATCATAAAGATATACAATTTACCATGGAGCTAGATACTGAAAACAGATTACCTTTCTTAGATTGTCTCGTACGTTGGACACGAGTGGTGCAGTGTTCCACCCTGAAAACAAAAGAAAAATAGCAAATATACTAAAAATGAATGACCTCCCTCATGGAATTATACGGAGGATGATAAAAGCTTACAGTGAAATAAAAAAAAAAAAACGGAGAAAAAACAACTACAAAGTACAAATCGATGTTATATATACCAGGTTTCTCCGACAGATTAAAAGGTTCCGACATGTATGACAAGGAAAACATAAAAATTGCACATAAACCGGCCTATACGACGAATATTTTCTACAACAACATGAAAAGTAAAGTAGCATTATTAGACAAAAACAGCATTGTATACAAAATTAAATGCGCTGGAAATGAAAACGATAAATGTAGCAAAGAGTATGTAGGTACAACTAAATTGAAATCGAGGATATCAGGCCACCGATCTGATATAAAATCCAGAGCAGTTAGTAACACGCAAAAAACTGCACTTGCGGCCCACTGTGCAGAGAGCGGCCATCAACCAGATTTCGAAGCAGTGAGCATACTTCAAACAGAGCAAAATTGCAAAAAACGCTTCACTTTAGAAATGCTCCACATAACAAACACACCAATAAACAATAGACTTAACTATAAAATAGACACCGGCGGCTGCTCACATATCTACAGGCACCTGCTAGAATCGTGGAAAATTAGTTCAAAGCTACATGGCGAACCGAACGGATGCAGATTAGCAAAATAAAAATATAAATGTTGTATGTATATAAATAGGAATGTGATTATATACATAGAATGGTTTATTTAATTAATATTGTTAGTTATTACAAACTAAGCTAAATTGTTTATTACTGCTGTAGACCCCTGATGAAGATCTCCGAAGGTGATCGAAATATATTGGGAAAATAAAAAAAAATCAAATCGTTTTATTACTTTTGACCTAGAGCCGGCAAAATAAAAACTTAACATTTAAACGTATAAAGGTCGCTAAAATCAAATATTCATTGCATTTTAATTTTATTAACATTTTTGCAATGGTGGGATGGCGTATAACTAACTAAAAACAGTTTTCAAATTTCTAAAAATATACAGAATGAGACAATTCAGGCGCAAAGTTCTAATCCTCTTCGCTCCACATAAAAGACAAGATCTGTAAAAAAATCTGTTGTGAAAATATCCCATGAGCTTTTGACCTAAAGGCTAAAAATGTACTAAAAATTGTACATATATGTCTTTATTTGGTAAGATCTCGTAAACAAGTATTTTATGGAGAAATAATAATATAAAGACTTTTATTTAGAATGGTATCAGGAGTAAATTGCCCATATAAATTTTTTACCAGCGAGTGTCCTTTTAAGGACTTTTCACAAGTCAAAGATTTTTTTTACCAATTCTTAAAAAATAATTTATTAAATAAGTTTTTTGAAAGTAACCCGATAACAAATTGTCACAAAGGGCTTAGAAATATATTTATAATAAACGTGCATTTTAATTGTGAGCTCTAGGCCAAGAAATTTATAATAAAAATAATTCTGATAAGGCAGCACAATGGAAAACAAAAAAGTGTTTATATTGTTTTATAGACTTCAAAACGTTTCATATTATTATTTAATTTGATTCTTTACTTAATATTTACCACCTTACTTTAACATAGCATATAAAATTAGAAATGTGTCCCTGAATTATCACATCCCTGGTTTTTGGAAATTTAGGAACCCTTTCTACTTAGTTTTACGCCATCCCACCATTGCAAAAATGTTAATAAAATTAAAATGCAATGTTAAAATGAATCTGTGGTTAATGTCCTACTAAACGGTGTATAGCTTATATAATCCACTATTTTGCATGTATTTTATTTGACCATTACAAAAAAATAAAACATTAACTTCGACGCAGGTACCACATTTATATGGGCAATTTACTCCTGACTCCAATCTAAATAAAAGCCCTTATGTCATTATTTCTCCTAAAATTACTGCTTTACGAGATATTAGCCAATAAATACATATAACATTTTTTAGTGCATTTTTAGCCTTCAGGTCAAATTTCCATGGAATTTTGTCACTACAGATGGCCAGATTTTTTTTACAGATCTTATTTTTTATCCCCATTTCTTTAAGGTTTCACTAGCCACTCTATTGTGCCTGCGGAGGGCAACTTACTGGCTGGGTTGGCTACTTACACCTTTTATCACCTTTCACTAAATAATTAACGCGGCACACGATTTTCAATAATAAAGGGGTTTATAATATTTATTTAATATTAATCCGTTCACAAATTAGCTTTATTTAGAAGAATACTTTTCTTGGGTTAAATTTAAACTTCAAAGTGCACAAAGCGAATTAACAAGAGTTTAGGGAGTAGAAAAGAAATATATAGCTTTCACCGCGCGCTCAACGATAACTGACTAACTCCGTTTTGCCGCTGACAGTTGAGCCTTTGGTTTTTTATCTCTTTACGTATGTATATGTACAGATGTATACTTAAGGTACGTACATGACAAAGAAGCGGTATTCTTCCAATTTGATTTAATAGATTTTACATTAGGGCGTTCAAATTTATGATATAAAAATTTTTAGGTGAGTATGAATTTACAGGTGAGTATGAGTTTAAGGTAAGTATATGTATATATGTATTTTACTTCATTAAATTAGTTCATTGGCTATATATACATACATGTAGGAATAGTTAATTTTTATAGAATTCAGGTAAGTATAAGCGTAGATTTACATATATAAAATTTGAAAATTATCATGTTTTACAATTCAATTAAATTTTCTTCCTCCATGTCTTCAACATGGCGCCGGGCCTGCGAAGTGGACGAATGCAGGAGTTCTTGAAGCTGATCGAGCGTACTCTTTGCTTGGTTGACTAACTTCCTTAGATGACGTTGGTTGGCGCTGCGGATCTGTAAGCACGCCGCTGGTCGTTCAATTGCACGCTGCCTGGTTCTTCCACGTCGATCATCACGCCTATGGCGTATGGGTGGTGCAGGTGACGGACGTCGATTACGTGTTGCTGTTGCAATATTAGGCCGGTGCAACAGCGTGTGATGAGCTCTGCCACGGTGGCGGCAGCTGCCGGTGGAAGTGCACGCCCCTGTGGTGTGAGATGTGGCCAAGCAGTTTATGCAGTAGCGATGGACGCGTGCAGACTCATATCGCTCTGCTGGAGTCATGGCCAAAAACGCATGGCAATGGCGCAAAGAGTGGGGGCGGCAGCACAGCCTGCATTTTCCGCGCTCCATTATGAGCTCTGTGGAGAAATTTGAGAGAACAGAAAAAGGGAAAACGAAAACAGAGGAATTAGTTGTGATATTAAAAGAGAAGGGTGGCAAGGAGATTTGGAGGGATAGGGCACAGGACGCGTGTGAGAGGGGGGCGATGACATGGGTAATAAACATATCCTTGTAATGTTGCGCCTAATTGTGCCGTTCTGGGTGTGAATGTCTACGACGCGGACCTTCTCGTCAGGTCCTACATGTAGGTTTGAAATTCGACTTAGTCGCCATTCGTTGGGAGGCAGAAGTTCGTCTTTGATGACGACTAGGTCCCCTACCTTGACGTTGGGTTCTCGGGCCTTCCATTTTTGACGCTTATGCAATTCCTTTAAATATTCATTTTTCCAGCGATTGCTGAATTGATGGTGAAGGACTTTCAGTTTTTGCCATCGGTGGAGGAGGCTAAGATTGTCGGGATTGGGTTCTGGGAGAGACAGCAGGTTCGGTACCCTCCTTTGATTGTCACTTTTAAAATTTCCGATTTTTGTGTTGGGCTCACTAACCTCTTTTGAACGCACTGAGCACGCTAATCTTATTTATTTTCAGCTCTTTTAAAGAATTTTGCAATTTTTTGATTTTTTTTTTTGGTTTTTATATCAACTCACTTTAAACGTATTATTGTTGTGCGAGTTTTTACTGAGCACCTTACCCTTACTTTCTTTGTATTTTCAGGTTTTCACGAGCACCCTATTTTTATTTTCTGGTTTTTTATGAGCACCTTATTTTTATGTTTTCAGGTTTCCACAAGCCCATTTTTTTTTAGTGTTTAATATAAAATTTGCTTTTCTTTTTCCGATTTTTCGACCACGCTTTTTTCAGTTTTATATTCTTCAGCACTTTAGTTTTTTGGCACTTTTCGCTTATATTCAGCTTTTTTCTTTTAAAAATGTTCCCTTAGAGCAAACTATAGCCTTTTCTAGTGCTTCGTTTTTTTTTTTTTTGGTTTAAATTTATATTTCCACTTTGGCTGGCGAGAGGACCATGTTTAAGGTTTCACTAGGCACTCTATTGTGCCTGCGGAGGGCAACTTACTGGCTGGGTTGGCTACTTACGCCTTTTATCACCTTTCACTAAATAATTAACGCGGCACACGATTTTCAATAATAAAAGGGTTTATAATATTTATTTAATATTAATCCGTTCACAAATTAACTTTATTTAGAAGATTACTTTTCTTGGGTTAAATTTAAACTTCAAAGTGCACAAAGCGAATTAACAAGAGTTTAGGGAGTAGAAAAGAAATATATAGCTTTCACCGCGCGCTCAACGATAACTGACTAACTCCGTTTTGCCGCTGACAGTTGAGCCTTTGGTTTTTTACCTCTTTACGTATGTATATGTACAGATGTATACTTAAGTTACGTACATGACAAAGAAGCGGTGTTCTTCCAATTTGATTTAATAGATTTTACATTAGGGCGTTCGAATTTATGATATAAAAATTTTTAGGTGAGTATGAATTTACAGGTGAGTATGAGTTTAAGGTAACTATATGTATATATGTTTTTTACTTCATTAAATTTGTTCATTGGCTATATATACATACATGTAGGAATCGTTAATTTTTATAGAATTCAGGTAAGTATAAGCGTAGATTTACATATATAAAATTTGAAAATTATCATGTTTTACAATTCAATTAAATTTTCTTCCTCCATGTCTTCAACACCATTCTTTCAGAAAATGCATGGGGAGCGAAATAATTTGTTACTTTTGCAATTCCTATACATTCTGTGGGTGTTCTAGTACAGATGCTTGCATCCTTGCTATACGAAATTTTATAAAACGTCGTGGTGTGCCCATATGATTGAGATCCGATAATATACAGTCCGAATTGTCTTCGCCGGGCCACAGCTCAGGGTTGGTGCCGGTCAAGATATCGTACGGAAAGAAGAAAAAATGTGGTATTAGAATTTAATTTAAATATAAATATCTTTATTTGACATAAAGAGTGATCACAATAATCAATGTGTATTTTTTTATAGGTTACCTGTATATTTTGGTTGGTGAAGCTGGAACTCCGGCGGGATACGTCCTTTCTTCTTGATGTAAGAAAACAAGTGAGGTAAAATAACAGGCCAATGGTTATAACCTAGTGGCACATTCAGTTTTATTTCATGTTTGTATGTATAAAATATTTCATTGCTTATGTGTATCCATAAGCAATATTTAAAATCAATTTTTTTTTGGAAAAAAACATATTGTATAAAAAAGTATTTACAATTCATATTTTGTTTTTTTTTTTTTTTTTTGTAAAAAATATATATGTACACAAAAAGTGTTTAAAAATTACTAGTTTTTATTAATGACAATTGTGCATTATGTAAATTATAATTACATATTTATACACATAAATTGTAAGTTTTTTATCTAAATGTGATATTTACACAAAAAGTTCTCCAGTTTTAAGTTTTATAATTTTCTATTTTCATGTTTCATCTTCAGCGTTGTTGTTTGTGATGTATTATACTATTATTTAATAAATGCAATCTGCCCCTGAGGAAGCTAAGGAGATTAGAGACAACAACAACAACAACAATAGTGGAGTCTTTTGCCTTGCACTAAAGCAAAAAAACTACTCTTCGTCAAAAATATGATATAAATGAAATTCAATTTAGGTCTTTTTTGTAAAAAATTTTTATGCATAAATTCAATTTACATATATAAAAAGCAATTTAGCAGGCGCTAGACAGCACCCAGCCAAAGACGGTATTCCACAGTTCCGGTTGGTATGGCGCCCAGCATAACCTTTGGGACCACGTCGGCACCGAGCACCAATGAGACTGGGGCGGCGATGTAGAACCGCGGCTCTATGAGCCTGATGTTTGCATACGCCGTGGCTACCGTGGCATCGGGGCTAGTTAATGGAGTTTTCCTCTGGAATTTTGCAACGCCACAGCATAGGTAGTGACGGTTGCCGTCTGCCCATGCTTGCCCGCAGCTTGATATATCACGCACGCCGATCGCCCACAACCGTCACCTCGAGGTGGAGTTGGCGGACGAGATCTTCCGCGATGATGGACGTCGCAGCGCATGGATCGAGAAGAGCTCGCACCAAGTGCAAACGTCCACCCGACTCGACTTTTCCGACGGCGGTGGGTGCAACTGACGTGAGGCACTGGATCAACTTCGGCGGTGCGTGTGGGTTGACAACCGTTCCAGCCCGGAAACTAGTTGGATGGAGGTAGAATGCGGATGTTTCCACTCTCCGACTATGACGCGTATGCTGCTTACGTCGATTTCTTCTTTTTTGGCTATTCTTCTGCGGTTGAAAAGTTTTCATTTCTAATCCGCTTGCGATCACCTCATGTTGAAGCAGGGGTGGAAAACGGCGCGGTTGGAAACCTTTCATTTCCAATCCGCTCATAGAGGGTGGGTGGAATGCAGATGATTCTATTCCACTTGAGTCCCCGGGCGGAAAGCGGACGTTTCCGTTGCAGAGGACTCTGCTTCGATCTCGGATGCATCGATGAAGAGGGTTTCGCTTTCTTCCGTGGTTCTCTGTGGCCTGCTGCGTATCCACGGATTTCGTTGCTGCCGCGTTGTCTTCTGCACGTCCTCGATATGCAGCATGGCGTGGGGGTGGTCGTCGCACTTCTTGCATCTTCCCTCATGTGTGCAGTGTGCTGCACTATGTAAAGAGGATAGGCATTTGGTGCAATAGCGTTTTTTAATTACAAAACACCACCTCCTTTCCGGCGTACTATCGCGGATGATGACCACAAGTGGGTGTTCCTTGTCGCATAAGCGGCAGGCCATATAGAACCCCTTAGCCTCAGATGTTTTCGCGAATTGCAGTAAATCGCATCATTTCTCGGAAAAGCAAAATAATTTGTTCTAATTTTATCGACGTAGCGAGCATATTTCGGTTGGCGAACAATTCTGATAAGGTAAATGTAGACTTCACCTTATAAGGGGTTGTTGGTGGAGGCAGGGCACAGTATTCGATATATAAATACGCGATGGATGTATTGTATTGTAATATAATTGATATTCGTTTGTTTTACAAATGATAAGCTCTGATCTCCAAGATAGAAACAACGCAAAACCAAACATTAACAGGAAATATTTTTAAAACAATGTCTCATTTATATATTTCCAAACACTTATAGCATTTATTTTTGATTACTTACTAGTTTCTCAAAATAAATGTATATGCCACGCTTTTCCGTGTGAAGATTGTAGCCTTATGGATGATTGATCATGCGTCAACACCCACAAATCACACAAGAAGATTGCACATTGCGCATGTAAACATTAGATCAGCTGTTTTATATGACGTATGAATTGACTCTTCTCCTTTAGCTCTTTTTTCTCGCTCTTTTTTTATTTGCTCAAGAGTCAACTATGATGTAGATGCGCAGAACGCAGCAATTTCGAACTCGTGACATTCACGATTTCAAAATTGCTTCGTTCAGCGCATCTACGTCAGAGTTGACTGCTTGAGCGAATGAAAGAAAGAGAGAAAAACACATTGCATTGCGCATGTAAACATTAGTTTAGCTGTTTTTTATGAGCAATTTTTACGTCATTTTCTTTTAGCTCTTGTTTTTTTTCTCTCTTTCTTTCATTCGCTGAAGCAGTCAAGTGTGACGTAGTTGCGCAGAACGAAGCAATTTTGAACTCGTGAATACACAATCTTCTGTGTGTGATTTGTGCTTAACACCCTTATGCTACTGTACCGTGATGGAATTATAGAAGGTGGCGCATTGCGCATGTAAACATTAGTTCAGCTGTTTTTAAGGGCAATTTTTACGTCATTTTCCTTCAGCTCTTGTTTTTTTCTCTCTTTCTTTCATTCGCTGAAGCAGTTAAGTGTGCCGTAGATGCGCAGAACGAAGCAATTTTGAACTCGTGAAACTCAATCCATGGCATAATTCATCGGTCACAACCACACGCATTTGCAACCAACCACCGAAACACAGTTAAGCTACCATACAAAAGATATGACACATTCGCATTCACAACCACAACCACATAAATATACGCATACCCTAAGCTCCGAACCATCCAGCTAGCAACCACACCTGCTGATCACAACCACACCTCCAACCACCTCAACGATAACACGCAACACGTAGAAATACCACGTCCACATTTCTGATACAAAAACGGAAATAGTAAAACCAACATCCAACACACAATCAAAATACACGGTAAGCACAAACACAACCAAAGCTATTTGCAGGTGAAAAACTATTTTCCGAAACGCAACTTAAACACACGCAAAGAGAGCGCTGCACAACACATCACATCGACCAAGAACACGCATCATATTACATCACATCACGTCGTATCACATCATATCACAAACAACAATTAGCGGTGAGTTATATTTAGCCGGTCGCTGGTGTGGATTGCTGCATCAGCAGGGCTGTGGTGAGAAGACCGCAAAAGTAGAGAGCGCACTCATCACCTCGTCGATTTTGACGTAACAACGAAATAATCACAACACCAACTCGAGGATACATGCACGGAGGGGACCAACAATATTCTTTAGTTTTTATTTTGGGTTAAAAATAATGTTTTATACATATTATTCATATCACACACTTTTTTCATCACACATATGTATATAGATTTCATTTTAATTGCCTTATTTAGTATTAGCTTAGTTTCTTTTTCTGATTTTTTTTTGCGAGCTTGATTTATTTCTGAATTTTTTTCTTACGCCCTAGTCCCTGGGCACACAAATGCAACTTTTCGTTTACAATGTATATTATAATTTTTATTTTTATTATTTTTTTCATTTCGTTTTCTACATAAAAATATAGAAATCCTTTGGCTTTTTTCGGTTTAGATTTTTTTATGAAAGGACGACCTTCCTCCGCGCATTTTTTTTTGAAACCACATGACACCTTTTTTTAACTTTTTTTTAAATCGCTTTATTTGAAAACCACTTATTTTGCGTTATAAACTAACACATTTTTTCATGATGTTTACTTTACACTTAATTAGCGATTATTTTAACTTTTTTTAATTAAATATTGTTTTCATCACTTATCACGATCACGAAAAAAATGTGCATGCGTGTTTTCAATTTAACACACCGGAACTGAAAGTTCGATGAGGTACTAATATATAATAGTACAAAAGTACATGGAATAGGGTTTTTCTTTGCTCTTTGTTTCTCATTTCTTTCAGCTCCCGCTGCTACAGCCTTGCTACCTGGTCTGCAGATGAGCGTGGGGAGATGAGTAATTGAATAGTTATATATAATGAATGGTAATATTTATGTATATAACATTGTCATAATATCTCTTTTTTATGCTTCTTTGCTAATATATAATCGTATGCACATATTTAATTGATCGCCTTAACTATTGCGTTATATAAGCAAGACATAGAGATTTTTAGTAAAGGGTGTTCCCGTCTGGGGTATTCTTATTTTTTTGTTAGCTATTTAATTTTTTTTAACTTTGAAAATTATATCTTTATAATCTTTTTTGTTTATTCAGATTGAGTGTATACCAGAATAAGAAATAATATAATTTAGGATATACAAATGACTAGCATATAAGTAAACATAGAATTTGTAAAAATAAACTTTGGTATGAAGAGGAAATGAGTCGCTTTGAATTCATTGGTTGAAACAATGTGTGGAAAAATGCAGGCCCTCTAAGTTAATGATGTTTGGGTTAGTGTGGGTGTCGCCCTTGTGGCCCACAAGGAATGTGTTAGGTGTTGAAACTTACTGACGGAGGATAATTTAGACTAGACCATTACAGACGGACAAATGTCAGGAAAGGGAACTCCACTCGGTTATGGGAGTCAAAGTGGAGTTCAAGGTTGTTCATGCCTCCTGCTTGCTTTTTTTCCTCTTCTTTCTCTTTATCTTTTACAGGCCCCTATATTTTTCTCATCTAGACGTGATGTAAATAGTTTTGTTTTTGTGACTGTGGCTCGAACTGTGCCTCAACGCCGACTAGCCTCAGCCGGGCTACCACCATGCCTAACCGCCATCCTATTCACCGAGCAGAGATGAAGAACCCGATCCCACAATCGATGATGATGGAACATATGTCTCCACGCCCGATTATGACGAAGTTAGAATAGCAATAACCAGATTGAAAAACAAGAAGGCCGTGGGCGCTGATGGATTGCCTGCGAGCTATTCAAGTATGGCGGCGAGGAGTTGGTAAGGCGCATGCAGCAGCTTCTTAGCAAAATATGGGCGGACAAGTGCATGCCCGACGGTTGGAATCTAAGTGTTCTTTGCCCAGTCCACAAGAAGGGGGATACTGCAAAATGCACCAACTATCGTGGAATCGGCCTTCTTAATATCGCATATAAGGTCCTTTCAAGTGTGTTGTGCGAAAGATTGAAGCCCACCGTGAACCGGCTGATTGCACCTTATCAGTGCGGCTTCAGACCTGGTAAATCTACCATCGACCAGATTTTCACAATGCGACAAATCTTGGAAAAAACCCGTGAACAGAGAATCGACACACATCACCTCTTCGTCGACTTTAAAGCCGCCTTCGACAGCACGAAAAGGAGCTACCTATATGCAGCTATGTCTGAATTTGGTTTCCCCGCAAAACTTATACGGCTGTGCAAAATCACGTTAAGCAACACCATCAGCTCAGTCAGAATTGGGAAGAACCTCTCCGAGCCGTTCGAAACTAAACGAGTTTTCAGACATGTTGACCCCCTATCGTGCGATTTCTTTAATTTGATGCTGGAGAAAATTATACTAGCTACAGAATTTAACCGCACTTGAACAATATACTATAAAAGCGTACAATTACTGGCATATGATGCGACATTGATATCATGGGCCTAAACACCCGCGCTGTTAGTTCTGCTTAATCCAAACTGGAAAAAGAAGCGGTAAAGATGGTTTTGATTTTGAATGAGGACAAAACGAAGTACCTGCTGTCATCCAGCAAAGAGTCAGCGCATACGCGCCTTGGCAACCACGGTACTGTTGGTAGCCATAATTCCGAAATAGTAAAAGACTTCGTTTATTTGGGAACCAGCATCAACACTAGCAACAACATCAGCACTGAAATCCAGCGAAGAATCAATCTTGCCAATAAATGCTACTTTGGACTGGGTAGGCAATTGAAAAGTAAAGTCCTCTCTCGGCGAACGAAAATCATACTCTACAAGTCACTTATCTTACCCGTCCTGCTATATGGGGCAGAAGCATGGACCATGACAACAGCAGATGAAGCGGCTTTGGGAGAGTTCGAGAGAAAAGTTCTTCGAAAGATTTATGGACCTCTACGCGTTGGCGATGGCGAGCACCGAAGAAGATTTAATGATGAGCTATACGCAGACATCAACATAGTCCAGCGAATTAAAATGCAGCGGCTGCGCTGGGTAGGCCATGTTATGCGAATGAATGATGATGCTCCGGCCAAGAAAGTGTTTCTATCGGAACCCGCCTATGGAAGCAGAGGTAGAGGGCGGCCCCACTCCGTTATAAGGACCAGGTGGAAACTGATTTATACTCCTTTGGTGTGACCAATTGCCGCCGGTTGGCGGAGCGAAGGAGCGACTGGCGCGCCTTGTGGGACGGCCATAACCGTTTAGACGGTTAAGCGCCAATTAAGTAAGTAAGTTCTCTGTTAGGATTACTAGGGCTCAACATATATTCAAATAAGTATAAAATTACATATATTTAAAAATTCATGAGCTTAACACCGGCTTATAATAATTGAATTTCAATTATTATGTTTTCTATGAGAAACTGAAAAGAAAGAAATATTTACTGGCATATTGCGATGGAACCATTTCACAAACCGCCACTAATCATCATCAGCCAATTTTGTAATGTTATCAAAGGTTTCACCGGGATTCGAACCGTGAATCACTTGGTGAAACTGCAGTTGCCTTAATCACTAGGCTATCCTGCTGGTATTTGTTTTCATGCTTAAGTCAGTTTTTCTCATTCCTACACTAACAACACAATTGAGACATTTTGTCTCTATATTAATTTGTGTGCCATTTAGATTTGTTTTTGTAAAGTTCTTCTTCGTTGCGAATGAGAAGCGTTGTAAACTCGGGCTCAGTTTTACATATTTATGTATGTTTGTTTAATGGTGTGTTCAGTTTATACTTATACTTAAGAATTCATGAGCTTAACACCGGCTTATAATAATTGAATTTCAATTATTATGTTTTCTAAGAGAAACTGAAAAGAAAGAAACATTTACTGGCATATTGCGATGAAACCATTTCGAAAACCACCAACGTAATCATCATCAGCCAATTTTGTAATGTTATCAAAGGTTTTACCGGGATTCGAACCGTGAATCCCATGGTGAAACTGCAGTTGCCTTAACCACTAGGCTATCCTGCTGGTAATTGTTTTCATGCTTAATTCATTTTTTCTCATTCCTACACTAACAACATAATTTTTTTCTTTTCAGTTTCTCTTAGAAAACATAATAATTGAAATTCAATTATTATAAGCCGGTGCTAAGCTCATGAATTCTTAAATATAAGTATAAGCTGAACACACCGTTAAACAAACATACACAAATATGTATAACTGAGCCCGAGTTTACAAGGCTTCTCATTCGCAACGAAGAAGAACTTTACAAAACCTAATCTACATGGCACACAAATTAATATAGAGACAAAATGTCTCAATTGTGTTGTTAGTGTAGGAATGAGAAAAACTGACTTAAGCATGAAAACAAATACCAGCAGGATAGCCTAGTGATTAAGGCAACTGCAGTTTCACCAAGTGATTCACTGTTCGAATCTCGGTGAAACCTTTGATAACATTACAAAATTGGCTGATGATGATTACGTTGGCAGTTTTCGAAATGGTTCCATCGCAATATGCCAGTAAATGTTTCTTTCTTTTCAGTTTCTCTTAGAAAACATAATAACTGAAATTCAATTATTATAAGCCGGTGTTAAGCTCATGAATTCTTAAACATAAGTATAAACTGAACACACCATTAAACAAACATACATACAATTACATTGTTTTTGTAATTCACGGAATAATTTGCAATTTAATAATAATAAAAAATAAATAATAAATAAAAAATCGTTTTAGTTAAATTCATTGTCAAGGTAAAATATGTTCTAAAGTTGGTTTATTTGTAAGTTGGACTATTTGTCAAAAATGCTGCGACATAATTTGGAACCTATTTTATTTTTGAAGTTTACTTCTATAGCGGCATGCATTTGAGAAAAACTGTAATGAAATTGGAAGACAACAACCATATGAATGTTGTTGTTGCGAAGCGACAACCACACCACACTCATATAGCAAAAGCACAATAGACAGTCCTAAGTACGGCAGTTGACATGAAAATGAAAGCATCAATATGGCTCATGTGGTAAGCGTGCGAATGAGCACGCAAAGGTCGCGGGTTCGACGCTGTCTACTGTTTCTAATTTTTTTTTTAATTGAATTTCTCGCCACCAAATTTAATTTAAAGCTTTGCAGCAGTCGCACTGAATCTACAACGCGATCAAAAACAGCAATTGACGCCGTGTTTCAAAGGAACATTGATCAAATCGAAACTAAGACATATGTTTCATATTTTAGTTATCATAAGCCACTTGTATGTTTATGAGAAATTTGATTAATAATAATAAAATTAAAAATCTAAAAATATTACTTAGTTTAATTTAAAGAAGGTTACGCTTCAGAATTACCGATATCTGTCAAAAAACAGATTTGCAGAGTATAAAATCACCATTCATTTATTTCAGAGTTTTTAGAGTATAAAATCACCATTCCTTTATTTCAGAGTTTATAATTCAACATCACCACACTCATATAGCAGCTAGTGATGCTTTGTATGTATATGTGTATGTGGAATTTTACGAACACACCACACTCATATAGCAAAAGCACCATAGACAATCTTAAGTACGGCATTTGACATGAAAATGAAAACGTCTGTATGGCACATGTGGTAAGCGTGCGAATGAGCACGCAAAGGTCGCGTGTTCGAGGCTGGCTACTTTTTCTAATTTGTTTTTTTTTTTTCGTATAATTTCTTTTTTTATCTTTAATATATGTTTTTTTAATCATTTAATGCGAAACGTCACTTACATCATAATTGCATTAGATTTGTCTTTGTGATGGAATCTATTACGGTTGTGATATTTTGTGAGAAATAGAATTATCGATATCTGTAAACAAATGAATTTTCATAATTTTGTTGGTTACGTGTAGGGACCCATATGCCGAAAGATAACAACGGGGCTCGTGATAGACGGCGAAATGCTAAATTAAAGAAGTAAACTTCCCCTGGGTGTGCACCGCACACACATATTTTTTTATTTTAAGTGCTATTCCACAGCACCCAGGAGGTTGCAAAAAAGCCGTTTGTCTGTTTAAAATATTAAAGGAAAATATCAATACAAAATTTGCTTAAATAACAATATGCTTACATATTTATATCCGCCTCTGTCGGGTAACTGAGCTGATATGTTGTGGTGCCTATAATAAAACAATGAACGACATACGTATTACTAGTTGGTGATAAATCTCTTTTAGTATCAGTTCATTCACGTCCTTTGCATTCATCCATCGCGGACTATAGGGCGAACCAATAGCCTTAAATAGCATGCGTATGCGCTCATCCACCGTCATATATTTCCGAAGAAACATAAACCCGGCTATATAGCCATCAAAATGGTCTTCCATTCTACCATGCCGGGGGACTTTTGCGCGACTCTCACGCCAATGCCGCTCAATATATTGTGTGTGAGCTCCCGTGGAAGGGTCCATAAAGTTCTCACTGTGGTTGACATTGGCGTGAACATACCTATGCT
This sequence comes from Eurosta solidaginis, assembly GCF_040869045.1. Taxonomy (NCBI): domain Eukaryota; kingdom Metazoa; phylum Arthropoda; class Insecta; order Diptera; family Tephritidae; genus Eurosta; species Eurosta solidaginis. The sequence goes on from NC_090321.1 coordinate 122,612,468, forward strand.
CCATTAAGCAGTCGTACGACTTCCATTTTCCAGCAGTCCGAAAAAATCGTGGTCCCTGCTTTATTACACTCATAAAAGTTTCCTTTGTCGGATCTACCACCGGTACCACAAACACCCATTGCCCTTCATTATAGCACAATGGGAGCCGGAAAAAAGGGTTCGCATAAATGCTGCACATAAAATGCATTTAATTACACATTTTGTTTTGTTCTTAATGACGGTTTTGGTCTTGAGGTACCGAAAAAGCCGACATCGAGCACTGTTTCTTACACTTCGGACACAACTTGTACTCACTAATCACTCCATGTTTGATTAAAAAACTGAGTTGCTCTTCGTTCAGTTTCAAAACACTTTTCACAACAATTCATCATAAAATGTTAATTTTTCTGTCACACGCGGAAAATTTTGTCTATCACCATCGGACACCAAAAACTATAATATACCTCCATCGGTTATTTAAATAAGCAATTAACTTAAAAAAATATTAACTGTTATTTCGTACACGAAATGAAGCGTGATCACAAACTTACAGTTGGAAATACTGCTACCGATTCCAACCTTGCCAGACTTTTGCTAATGGGCAAAATTTCTTTTAATGTGCAAGCGCACTTTTTGACGCGGATTGTGATAGACGAATTTTTCCGCGTGTGACGGAAAAATTATTATTTTAAGATAAGTTCTTGTGAAAAGTGTTGTGAAACTGTAATATCTTTCGCTAGAAAGGACGAAGAGCAACTGCATTGTTTTTTAAATGAACATCAAGTTATATGTGAATATATGGGAGCCAAGATTCTTGTCTTGGATATCATACGTGGGTTCAGGCTCTGAATCAGGGACTGGTATCATTCTTAGACCGGCCATAGTGACGAATTGTCTCGCGTGATTAGTTATCACGTCCTGCACGAGGTGCCCCTGCTTCTACTGATAATGGCGGATCTAGAGAGGACAACTCGATAAAACCCGCACCCCTGAGTCATTGTGCCGAGCTCAGGGAGGGAGGACTCTTTTAAGTGTCAAGAACTGGATTGTTAGAGTTTTTGATGTAGACAGTGTTTTTGGACTTCATGGTGCGAGGGATACGAAAAGGCGCGGAGAGCGCTCCGAAGCAGGTCGCTACCAGCCGGGAAAACTCCAGGCGGATCAAAAGGGCTGATCAGATGGATCTGCACAGGGGTTTGGGTTCAAACCCTGTTGGTGCGGGTAGTGGAGGGGGGTCGAAAGCGACACCCAATGCAGACCCATAAGGGGCTTTGACTAGGAAAGGGAGAGGTCCGGCGAATGCGACGGACCAGCCCAGCATCAGTAAGGAGGCCCTGTCTGGAGGACCTTTCCCAAAGCGAGCCCTGGGGTCGAAGCCTGCCAGGAAACGCAGACGGTCGACGGTGCGTAGGAAAGCTGTGGGTGATGGTCGCCTGGCCGAGAAAATCTTGGAGCGTTATGGTGGAAGGGATGCAGCTAAGATTTTTCAAAAGCGTGCCCGGGCGCTGGAGTAGAACAGGAGCATCGTAGCTGGCGACGATCACACACCGTTGTGGAACGATTCGGGTGAGCAGCAGGTTTTGGGGGCAAAGAAGCGGCAAAGGTCGGATGATCCGATTGCCTCAACGACAAAAAGGGCCCGCGGAGGTGGGGACACACTTGCGTTTAACGAAATCGTTAAACGAACGGGCTCCATCACCCTCGGTGTCCTGGATAGGAGTAGCGAGGATGGTGTCATCTCCCGAGAGGAGCGGCTGTGGGTCGCCAGCGCCATATTAGCGGCCTATATGATCGCCGTTACGGAGAGCCCAGGTCCGCGGCCATGCTTCGAGTACTCGGGGTGGTATCTAGGGCTTAGATTGGTTACTTGTGCTGACGAGCGGTCGGTTTGCAACTTTAAGAGAATAATTTCTTTGGTTGGGCAGGTCTGGAAGGGAGCTAGGCTCGAGGCAGTGGAAAGGAGGGATCTCCCCCTTCGACCGAGGGCTCGAATGTGGTTGCCTGGCGGACCATCTCAGCCGGAGAAAATACCAGATTGAGGCTTTCTAAAATCCAATTTACGTATTCTAAAATTATATTGGCGCTTTTCAAATTCCAATTATCAATTCTAAAATCCAACTGACGCTTTCTAAAATCCAATCTACGGTTTCAAACATCCAACTGACAATACTAAAATCCAATTGACTCTTTCCAAAGTCCAACTAAACAATTTCCAATTTTCTAAAATCCAATTTATAACTTACAAAATCCAATTCACTATTCTAACATCCAATTGACGCTTTCTAGAATAAAATTGACTTTTCTAAATCCAATTGACGCTTTCTAAAATTCACGTCACTCTTTCTAATATACAACTGGAAATGGTGTAGTAAAAGATACTACAGTTTCAAAACACTTTTCACAAGAATTCATCTGAAAATAATAATTTTTCTGTCACACACGGAAAATTTTGTCTATGACTATCGGACACCAAAAAATATTAAACAGCTCCAACGGTTATTTAAATAAGCAGTTAACTTGAAAAAAAGTATTAAGTATTAGTATTATGAAGCGTGATCATAAATTTACAGTTGGCAATACTGCTACCGATTACAACCTTGCCAGACTTTTGCTAATGATAAGGTGCAAGCACACTTTTTGACGCGGATTGTGATAGACGAATTTTCCTCGTGTGACAGAAAAATTATTGTTTGAAGACGAATTCTTGCGAAAAGTGTTGTGTAATATCTATCGCTAGAAAGGACGAAGAGCAGTGCATTGTTTTTTAATTGAAGATCAAGTTATATGTGAATATAAGTTGTGTCCGCAGTGCAAAAAACAGGGCTTGACATTTTATTCCAAATTTTCGCCTGCGGTGCTTTTTTGGAAAGCAACACCAGAACTTGAAAAAGTGAAAATTCTAAAAATTTTCAAGTTCTGGTATCTGGTATATTCAAAAAAGCGCCACATGCGAAAATTTTGAATAAAAAAATCTCGCGATTTTTTATTCCAAATTTTCACTTTTTTCAAACTCTTGTATTGCTTTTCAAAAAAGAGGCGCAGGCGAAAATTTGGAACAAAATATAAAGACATGTTTGTTGCACTGCGGATACAACTTCACATAGAGGTTAGGTGAGGTTTGGTGGTAGCTACCCTAATAGGGTAACTCACTTGTACAACATGAAGGTCCGTTGTGGTACCACATACATCAAAATAAAATAAAGTAGTGGTGAAGTAGATAAAGCTACTTGGATAAATCGTCGGAAGATCCAAGTGAGTCGCGACCAAAATACCTTTGCCTTTTTCTGGCAAAAGCTGGGCAATCAAGCATAAAGTGATGTGATGAAACATCATCATCCTCCATACAGCTACAGCATGATGGAGTTGGCAGTATGTTGAGGCGTACCGCATGGATAACCATGGGACAGTGCCCTGTTAGAACCCCAATGACCATTGATAGGTGAGTCTTAGTGAACCCAATTATTTCAGCAGACCACCTGCCATCCACTTTCGGCCAGAAAGATCTTGCTACCCTGCAAGACGTGGTGTCCGTTCAACGTTTGCTGAGCGGACTCGAGGCCCAGCTATGGAGGAGCAATCCATAGGTGGCCAGCGGAATCCCGAAATCCCTAAAGCCATCCTCATCCGTCTCAGTTGTATCGATGCGGGCTAAGAGATCCGCTTGACAGTTACCCGGGATATCACTTTGGCCCGGGACCCAGATAATCTTAATTTTAAAATAATTCGATGGAATCGCAAGCGGGGTCAGGCACTCCCAGACCACCGTCGATCGCACTGTAGTTGAGCTCAAGGCCTTGATATCCGCTTGGCTATCAGAGTAGATGTTAAATTCCCCAACCGTATCAGCGCTGGATAATATTTCATCCACCGCATCCTTAATCGCAGCGACTTCCGCTTGGAATACACTGCAGTGATCAGCCAACTTAAATTTGCGGCTTACATTTAGCTCTTGACAAAAGACCCCCCACCAACCTTTCCGACCAACTTCGACCCATCCGTGAACACGTTAACCGGTCCCATGCTCCAGATAATTTCTCTTCCCCACTCCTCTCTCTGCGGAATGACTGGGGTGAAGGTTGTATAGGGAGCAGTTATCGGCATACAATAGTCCGTCCTGTCCGGGATAAAGTCGAAACTGTTAAGAAGGCTACAGTGTCCGAAGTCAGAAAGCACATATCCCATATCATGAAGCCTGACTAACGACCGGGCAGCGGCCGCCTTTCCCGCAATATCTACTGGATATATATTCAGCATGACGTGCCAAAGTAGGTGTTGTTCTAAGAGCGCCACTAATACCGATCAGCGCCGTCCGCTGCACTGACACTAACATTTTGGAGGAGCTCACCGTGTCCAGTGCTTTCCACTAGACCAGCACCCCATAGAGCAGAATCGCTTTGACCACCACCCCATAAAGCCAGTTTACTACTTCTTGCGAGAGTCCCCATCTCTTTACGATAGCCCCCGTGCAGCAGTACAAGGCAACCGCGGCCTTCCTGGCCCTATCTTACACATTGGGTCTCCAGGACAAATTCTTGTCCAAAACAATCCCCAAATATTTAAACCTATCAGAAAGTACCAACGGTACCCCTGCAATCTAGGGAGTTCTGAAATCGGGCATCTTATATCTCCTTATAAAAAGAACCAATTCCATTTTTGCCGGGTTGACCGCAAATCCACGTGATTCAGCCCACCTTGACACAGTATCCAGATAGCCCTGCAGAACATCGCGCAGGGTGCCTAGAAATTTGCCTCTGACTAAGATAGCGAGGTTATCTGCATAGCCAACTACCCGACAGCCATTGGCTTCCAGCTCCACCAGGAGCTCGTTGACTACCACAACCCAGAGCATAGGAGACAGGCACTCCCCTGTGACGTGCCCCTGCACACCTTCCTCTCAATTATGGTCCCTCCATACTCCGCTGCGACAACTCTGCTGCATAGAAGTTTACTAATAAATTCAACCAGAGTCGCCTCGACTCCTAAACCCACCAGAGCTCTTTCGATTAACCCCGGTAAGACATTGTTAAAAGCCCCCTCGAAGCCCAGAAAGGCACTCAGAACAAACTCTTTGTGTTCCAGGGGGTCGATTACGGTTGTGCGTTGTCGTAAAGTGAAAAGTATTAACACCAATTCACCACGATTAATGATTCTCGTTTTGCGTTAAAACTTCGAATTGAAGTGAAGTGAAAACAAAATTAACGCCCATACAAATTTTGTGTTAACCTTTGAATTTAAAAATATTGTCAACCAAACAACTTCAAACAAAAAGGAAACAAAAACAAAAGAAATCTGTCATAACTTATCATTCAGCAAAGAAAACTTCACACATCGTAAATTCAAATGTTATTCAGCTAACAGTTTTCACATCAGTTATAAGAATCGCATTTTAGAACTCAATGAAGTAAAAAAATGAAAACATTAAGTGATAACCAAAGTGATAAATTTTTTTTAACTTCACTATAACGCTCAACCTGAATCGAACCCCAGGGCCCCCTATTTAGTTTACAATCGAATGGAGGGCCGTTTCCGTCGATTTGCCCTTGCAGTAGGCATGCCGTGAAGACGACAGTAATCCCAGTGGAATCCTTTCCCGTAGGTAAAGGTCAATCAGCCGCTCAAACGTCTTAAGAAGAAACGACGGGAGACTGATTGGCCTGAAATCCTTAGGTGATACATGAGAGATTCTGCGGGCATTCGCAATAAAGATGACCCTAATCGTGTGCCACGCCTTCGGGATATAGTTTGTCCTGAGGCAGTTAGCGTAGATGATGGCCAACCAGGCAGGAATGGCAGCCATTTATGCATGGCCAGCGATCGGCGACCATGCAGGCGAAAATCCCTGCACAACCGGGACATCGGAAAATGATTGTCCAGTAAAAGCTTTAGGGACTCCTCGCTACTCACCGGCCAGTCCCCACAATCATCTCTCAGATACCCTAGAGGGGCGGGTTTTCTAGAGAGTATTTTTCTAAGCCACGCGGATTCATTGCAGCCTTTTACGTTTTCGCAGAATCTTCGCCATGAATCTCGCTTGGCTGTCCTTATTTCATATTTATAAATCCCCAGACTCACCTTATAGAGTTCCCAGTCTGAAGATAATTTACTCCTCCTGGCTCTATTGAAGAGCCGACTGCTGGACGCTTTTTGGCCGTCAAGAGAATTAGACCACCAGGGCGACTTGCCCTTCCCCCTGTAAGTTTTCAACGGACAGGACAGTTGAAAGGCGCTATTGCTTGCCGAGGTGAAGTTTTCCACCAGAGCGTCTATCTCAGATTCGAAAACGTCCGAACTAAGGCGCCGCAGGCAATAGCTCTCCCAGTTTCCTACAATACAAGTCCCAGTTAGTACTTTTAGAGTTCCTAAAAGATATTTTACCGGGACGTTCTTCGTTCACCGAGATCTGAATGTACCGGTGATCAGAGAAGGAATGCTCGTTGAGAACCCTCCAGCCAGACATCCGATCTCCCAGTTCTCCCCTTACCGCAGTAATAAAAGTCGGGTCATATTGTGACGAATATTAGCAAGGGATACTACCATCTCTAAGCCGATACTGAGCAGTGACTTGTATGCACATAACCAAAGTAATCATTATGTCAACACATATGTCCATACAAGCAGTGGATAACAACGCACAAACACATGCATATATCTGAGATACTCCCAAAAGTAGGCAATTATTGTGCAAGTATCACTCAAATTGTAACGAATTTAGTACAATTCAGCTTATTTGCAACCGTCTACTAATGTTCGAATCACTAAACTGTTGAATAAATAACTCCACTATTCAATAATGCAAAATGGCCCTTATTAAAGTACTTCCGATAGCGTGCTTAAATCAAACTGATTATGATTGCTCAGATTGCGTTCGTTGCACTGACACTAGCATTTTGGAGGTGCTCACCGTGTCCAGTGTTTTCCACTAGACCAGTACCCCATAGAGCAGAATCGCTTTGACCACCATCCCATAAAGCCAGTGTACTACTTCTTGCGAGAGTCCCCATCTCTTTCCAAAAGCCCCCGTGCGGCAGTACAAGGCAACCGCGACCTTCCTGGCCCTATCTTACACATTGGGTCTCCAGGACAAATTTTTATCCAAAACAATCCCCAAATATTTAAACCTATCAGAAAGTACCAACGGTACCCCTGCAATCGAGGGAGTTCTGAAATCGGGCATCTTATATCTCCTTATAAAAAGAACCAATTCCATCTTTGCCGGGTTTACCTGCGACAACTCTGCTGCATAGAAGTTTACTAATAAATTCAACCAGAGTCGCCTCGACTCCTAAACATACCACAGCTCTTTCGATTGCCCCCGGTAAGACATTGTTAAAAGCCCTCTCGAAATCTAGAAAGGCACTCAGAAAAAACTCTTTCTGTTCCAGGGGGTCGATTCCGGTTGTGCGTTATCGTAAAGTGAAAAGTATTAACACCAATTCACCACGATTAATGATTCTCGTTTTGCGTTAAAACTTCGAATTGAAGTGAAGTGAAAACAAAGTTAACGCCCATACAAATTTTGTGTTAACGTTTGAATTTAAAAAAATTGTCAACCAAACAACTTCAAACAAAAAGAAAATAAAAACAAAAGAAATCTGTCATAACTTATCATTCAGCAAAGAAAACCTCACACATCGTAAATTCAAATGTTATTCAGCTAACAGTTTTCACAGCAGTTATAAGAATCGCATTTTAGAACTCAGTGAAGTGAAAAAATGAAAACATTAAGTGATAACCAAAGTGATAAATATTGTTTCACTTCACAATAACGCTCAACCTGAATCGACCCTCAGGGCCCCCTATTTAGTTTACAATCGAATGGAGGGCGGGTTTTCTAGAGAGTATTTTTCTAAGCCACGCGGATTCATTGCAGCCTTTTACGTTTTCGCAGAATCTTCGCCATGAATCTCGCTTGGCTATCCTTATTTCATATTTATAAATCCCCAGACTCACCTTATAGAGCTCACAGTCTGAGGATAATTTACTCCTCCTGTCTCTATTGAAGAGCCGTCTGCTGGACGCTCTAAGAGCCGTGAAGAGAATTATACCACCAGGGCGGCTTGCCCTTCCCCCTGTAAGTTTTCAACGGACAGGACAGTTGAAAGGCGCTATTGCTTGCCGAGGTGAAGTTTTCCACCAGAGCGTCTATCTCAGATTCGAAAAGGTCCGAACTAAGGCGCCGCAGGCAATAGCTCTCCCAGATTCCTACAATACAAGTCGCAGTTAGTGCTTTAAAGTTCCTAAAAGATATTTTACCGGGGCTTTCTTCGTTCACAGAGATCTGAATGTACCGGTGTTCAGAGAAGGAATGCTCGTTGAGAACCCTCCAGCCAGACATCCGATCTACCAGTTCTCCCCTTACCGCAGTAATAAAAGTCGGGTCATATTGTGACGAATATTAGCAAAGGGATACTATCATCTCTAAGCCGATACTGAGCAGTGACTTGTATGCACATAACCAAATTAATCATTAGGTCTACACATATGTCCATACAAGCAGTGGAGAGCAACGCACAAACACATGCATATATTTGAGATATTCCCAAAAGTAGGCAATTATTGTGGAAGTATCACTCAAATTGTAACGAATTTAGTACAATTCCGCTTATTTGCAACCTTATACTAATGCTCGAATCACTAAACTGTTGAATAAATAACTCCACTATTCAATAATGCAAAACGGCCTTTATTAAAGTACTTCAGATAGCGTGCTTAAATCAAACTGATTATGATTGCTCAGATTGCGCTATTTTATACTCTTCGATTTCCTCGTTCCATACTTCTAGGCGTTTCCAGAATTTACTTAGTTACCGGCTATAAAATTACAACTACACATGCACGTGTATAGCTTCTCATATGCGCGTGTATATGTGAGTGATACTTGCACAAATAATTGCCTACTTTTGGGAGTATCTCAGATATATGCATGTGTTTGTGCGTTGCTCTCCGCTACCTGTATGGACATATGTGTAGACATAATGATTTATTTGGTTATGTGCATACAAGTCATTGCTCAGTAACGGCTTAGAGATGATAGTATCCCTTAGTGTTGCTAATATTCGTCACAACATACAAAGTCCCTCATCTACAATAAAAGTAAATAAAGACTCACCTCCCTCATGGGGCATGTACGCTGAGAACACCCACCTTTTGTTTCTGCCTCGCTCGAGGCAGACAGTGTTTACGTCGGCATTGCTGAAATTAAAGAGAACAAAAGCTTTAAATTCATTTTTAACAAGCACACAGGATCTAGGCCTACCTGCCTCCGCATGCACCAAGGTGTTGAATTTTCACGTGTTTAACCCAGAAATATTTCTGCCGTTACTTCTCAGCCACGGGTCCTAGACAAGGTCTTTATCCACTCCGGCTTATTCAAGGCAGAGCAACAAATTTGCGGTAGCAGCCTTAGAGTGCTTAAGATTGATTTGCGGATTATCATCAACACCACTCTTCTTCCGCACCCCATCCTTGGCGGATTCGCCCTCGGACACTCGGAGATCCCCCTCCCCACCAAACAGACGATTTAGACTGATGACGGATCCCGCCATCGATGATTCGCCCTCGGAGGCTAGGAGCTCCTCCTATGTCCTATAAGCCAGGCGACCAACACTGATGACAGATCCCGCCGCTGAAGAGACGTCAACCGTGTTTTCGCTGTCCGAATTAGCTGGGTCAGCAACCATAACCATGGGTACTGGCTCCCCTGCGGACGCCTCCCCCTCCGAACAGTCTCTGTGGGGAGAGGAGCCATCTCCCCTGGATCGCCGTGGTAGATTTTGAGGCCCACACGCTCGAGACCATAGGAGAAAACTCCCTCATGTCAGAGAGCAGACCGGTAGACTCTGCGTTTAACAGAATCAGCCGACGTGGCCCAACGGCCGTCTCCACTCTGATGACCCTCCAGTTATGCTTGGGAATGTTTGGGTTGCAATAACGCATCAACTACAGTACTTTCTCCGGCTGAGAGGGTCCGGCAGGCAACCACACTCGAACCCTCGGTCGAAGGGAGAGATCCCTCCTTTCCACGGCATCGAGCCTAGCTCCCTTCCAGACCTCCCCAACCAAAGAAATTATTCTCTTAAAGATGCAAGCCCACCGCTCGTCAGCACAAGTAATCAATCTAAACCCATGATACCACCCCGAGTACTCGAAGCATGGCCGCGGACCTGGGCTCTCCATAACGGCGGTCATATAGGCCTCTGATATTGCGCTGGCGACCCACAGCCGCTCCTCTCGGGAGATGACACCATCCTCCCTACTCCTATTCAGGACACCGAGGGTGATGGAGCCCGCTAGTTAAACGATTTCGTTAAACGCAAGTGCGTCCCCACCTCCTCGGGCCCTCGGGTCGTTGAGGCAATCCGACCATCCGACCTTTGCCGCTTCTTTGGCGCCAAACCCTGCTGGTCACCCGCATCGCTCCAGACCGGTGTGTGATCGTTGCCAGCTACGACGCTCCTGGTCCACTTCAGCGTCCGGGCATGCTTTTAAAAAATCTGAGCTGCACCCCTTCCAACGTGGCGCTCCAAGATCTTCTCGGCCAGGCCACGATCACCCAGAGCATTCCTACGCGCCGTCCATCGTATACCTTTCCTTCAGGCAGGCTTCGACCTCAGGTCTGATCAGCCCTTTTGATTCGCCGGGAGTTTTCCCGGCTGCCAGCGACCTGCTTCGGAGCGCTCTCCGCACTTTTTCGTATCCCTCGCACCATGAATTCCAAAAACAGTGTCTCATCAAAAACCCTAACAATCCAGTTCGTCACCGTTGCGTACCGATCTTGACACTTAACAGAGTCCTCCCTCCCCTGCGCTCGGCACAATGACTCAGGGGTCCAGGTTTTATCGAGTTGTCCTCGCTAGAACCGTCATTACCAGAAGAAGCAGGGGCACCTCGTGCAGGACGTGATAACTAATCACGCGAGACCATTCGCCACCGGTCTACCTGGCCGGTCTAAGACTGATACCAGTCCCTGATCCAGAGCCTGGACCCAAGTATGATATCCAAGACAAGAATCTTGGCCCCCATATATTCACATATAACTTGATGTGCGTGTGACAGAAAAAATATTATTTTAAGATTAATTCTTGTGAAAATTGTTTTGAAACTGTAGTATTTTTTACTACACCATTTCCAGTGGTATTTTAGAAAGCGTCAACTGGATTTTAGAATAGCCAATTGAATTCTAGAAAGCGTCAATTTGATGTTGGAATAGTCAACTGGCTTTTAGAAAGCGGCAATTGGATTTTAGAAGTCATATATTGGATTTTAGAAAATGGGAAATTGTTTACTTGGACTTTGGAAATAGTAAATTGGATTTTATAATTGTTAGTTGGATTTTTGAAAGCGTCAATTGGATGTTTGAAAATGTTAATTGGATTTTAGTGAACGTCAATTGAATTTTAGAATATGTAGATTTAATTTCAGAAAGCCTCAATTGCATTTTAGAAATTTTTCACTTCTCATTCCAAAATGTATACATACTTTGCGAATTAATTTTGTATATGCGGTATTTGTCAATGCAATTTTTTTTACATAAATAATAATTTTCAAGAGAACATTGTATCGTTTTATGCACTATGTATATACATATACAATGTATACTCATATAGTACATACTGTGAGTAATATTAGTGACACTAAGTGATACACACATCACTAGTCTGATGCTAAGTAAATGAAGCCACAACAACAATATAGCAGGTAGTCACTTGTATCTACATAAACGAATCAATCATTATGTCTACACATATGAACGTATACGCAGAGGAGAGAGACGCACAAATACATGCATATATATTATCTGAGATGCTCACAAAAGTAGGCAATCATTTGTGCAAGTATCACTCTATATACACGCGCATATGAGAAACTATAACGTGCATCTGTAGTTATAGCTGCTAATTGTATAGCTGGTAACTAAGTTAAATTCTAGAAACGCCTAGAAGTATGCGAACGAGGAAATCACAGAGTATAAAAGGAGGGAAAACTGAGAATCAGTAATCAGTTTGATTTAAGCACGCTATCTGTGGAGAAGTAGAAGTGTTATTTTGCAAGTAGTCTAATAAAGACCATTTTGCATTATCGAATATTGGAGTTATTTATTCAACAGTTTAATAATTCGAACGTTAGCAGAAGGTTGCAAATAATAGGAATTGCACTAAATTCGTTATAATTGTTGTCAGAAGTGGAAGTTTTGAATAAAATCTGGGGATTTCGAATACAATTTGGACATGGCAAAGTTAAGTGAATTAAGGACACAACAGCTGTTGTCAGAAATGTCATCTCAACTGGCAGAACAGAAGACAAGTATAGCGAAGCCTGGCATTATCACCGACTAAATCATCCGCGACCCTATTTACAACTTGGACGTCCCAAACGTCGACCATTTTGAACATCCACGTCGATGGCACTACGCTACCGACTGTCCTACACCCCAAAATCTTGGTGAAGTTTGATCAGGATCTGCATTTTGGTGAGCACGCAGCCGCAATTGTTCCGAAAATCCAGAGCCATAATAAAATCCTCAAATCCCTTGCTGGCAGTACTTGGGAAAAAGACAAAGAAACGCTCATTACCACATACAAAGCAATTGGCCAGCCGTTTGCGTGCTACGCGTCCCCTATATGGTCGCCAAGCCTAAAAACTACCCACTAGAAAAGCTACAGGCCTGCCAAAATACTGCGCTCAGAACCGCCACGGGCTGTCTTCTTATGTCCCCAGAACACAATCTACATAATGAGGCGAGAATACTCTCCATCAGGGAGAGAAATGAGATGCTAACCAAATAGTTCCTGTTGAATACCCAGAAACCTGGGCAACCCAACAGACATCTGATTGATGAGCCAGCACCGCCTAGGGACTTAAGGAGTCATCTCCGTAAGCATTTTGAGGAAATACGGCACCTGAGAAATCAGCCGTATGAAGCAAAAAAACACAAGCAGGTCCTTGGTGAACTCCACAAACATGCGTCGGACCTTTATGCCGGCAATTGCCCGGTGCATCCAGTACTCGGGGAACAGTACCCAAGACATGAGGAAGAGGAACGCATACTCCCCAAGGAAATGCGAGTCACTCTGGCTCAACTTCGTGCTGGATACTGTAACAGGTTAAACTCTTACATATCCAGAATCAACCCCGATACACAAAATGTATGCCCCGCTTGCAATGTATCCCCATATGATACCAACCATCTTTTTAATTGTAATGTGGAACCAACGCGTTTAACACCCCTTTCATTATGGCCCACCCCTGTCGAAAGAGCAGGTTTTCTTGGACTCCCGTTAGAGCATATTGATGACAATTTGTGATCGGTCGCAGCTATTACGTGGGGCGAAACATTGCTACAACAACAACAAGTATAGCATCCCAACTGGAATCGCAGGAGAACCATACAACAGTCAAGATTGAAGCAGAGGAAACACAAATTTCATCACAGCTGGAAGAACAAAAGACATATATGGCAACTCAACTGAAAGAACAAGAGGCACGCATAACCATACAACTAGAGGCACAAGAGACGCGTGTATCACCAAAACTCGAAGCGCGCATGGACTGAAAAATAATGCAGTTTGAAGAAAAATTCTAGGCAGAGGTGGATGTTTTGAGAGGTCGTATACAGGAATTGCAACTTAATCGCCCGGCTGCTTCAGCGAGTAATACGAAGGTAAAAACTCCATCTTTTGACGGTTCTGTTCCTTTCGAGGTCTTTAAGCTACAGCTCGAGAAAACAGCAGCAGTGAACAACTGGAATGCTGAACGTAGAGTTGCTGCACTGTTCATGGCATTGAAAGGGCCTGCAGCTGAAATCTTGCAGACAACTCCAGAGTACTAACGGAACAACTAAGAAACTTTAATGAGCGCTCTAGTGAGGCGATACGGAAGCAAACACAGGAAGCAGATATACCAAATGGAGTTACTGAACCGCTTCCAGAGGCCTGGTAAAACATTGCAAGTGTTTGAGTCGGATCTTGAAATGCTGGCACATTTAGTGAATGCGGACGCACCCGTGGAATACACCGAAAGTGTAAAAATCCGGAGATTTATTAATGGAATACGGGATATCGAAACGAAGTGAGCGGCACACGCAAACCCAGAACCTACATTTGCAGAAACGGTATCACATGCTCTGATTGAGGAAACAGCGTCGCTTCTGTATAGGCCAGTTTTCAAAGCACGCCGTGTGGAAGTGGAAAGGCCAGACTGGGTGAACACAATATTGGAGGCGCTGAAGGGATCACAACAGAAAAACGACGGAGTTATGAAATGTTTCAAGTGCGGTAACCCAGGTCACATTGCACGTCATTGCAGCACCGGTCCTGGTAGTTCCAACTTGGGTGGTCGTAAACTCAAAGCTGGAGGAGATAAGCAAGAGCGAGTCAGATGTAAAGATCGAAAACTTGCCCCAGCTATTGAATGTCCTCTGATATCTATCTCGCAAATTGGAAGAAAATCAAGCAGCCCTACCGTCAGAGGCTGTGTGGTAAGGAGTGTTTACTGACTGTAGATACGGGCGCATCCCATTCCTTAATCAGATCTGATTTGGTCAATAGGAGAGTAAAGTCATTACCTGGAACAAGGTTGCGTACGGTCACTGCCGAGTATAACCAAGTCCGGGGAGAAGTGATCTGTGAAGTCTTAATTGGGAAGGTCATGGTACTACACAAATTCGTTATGGCGGAGATTTTTGATGAAGTCATATTGGGAGTGGACTTCTCAGTTGACCATGACATCAAGATCGATATGCAGAGAATGGTTATGCGTTATAAGAACCAGGATGTGCCACTTAACTTCAATTTGGAGAGAGGGTTCAGCAGTAATCGATTGCTGGTGGAGAAAACTCGACAAAGACCACGAAAGTCAAAAGTAAAGGTTGATGGATCGAATGGGCCAAATAAAGCGAAATCAAAAGTACCTTCTAGAGAAACACTGATATTGACAAAACCAAGTGGACGCACAAAAACTAAGGAAAGAATTTCCCAGAATGAATGCGAGGGTAGTCTCAAACTAGGGCGCGCTACTGTTATGAAACATGGGAACGATACTGATTGTGCGAAGCCAATCCGTCAAGCGCAAGCTCTGCGAAGTAGTTCATTGACCAAACAACAGACTGTGAAGAAACGGTCCAGGATAATGAGTAGTAGGATGAAACACAGGTACGACAAGAACAATAATTCGGAAGGTTTCTTGGAGGGAGATTTGGTACTGCTATACAACCCTCACCGGCGGAAAGGTGTTCCATCCAAATTTTGGTGCAGTTGGGAAGGCCCGTACATAGTTGTTAAAAGGATCAGTACTGTCATCTACCGCATACAAACAATTGGAAAGCCACGAAATAGAAGGGTGGTTCATTTGGAGAGGCTAGCAGCGGTTAGATTGAGAGATTTGCTTGATCGGGACGATCAGACTTAGGTGGAGGACAGTGTGACGAATATTAGTGACAGTAAGTGATAGTCACATCACTAGTCTGCAGGCAGTCACTTGTATCTACATAAACGAGTCAATCATTATGTATACACATATGTACGTACACGCAGTGGAGAGAGACGCACAAACATATGCATATATCTTATCTAAGATGCTCCAAAAATTAGGCAATTACCTGTGGAAGTATCACTCACATATACACGCGTATATGAGAAGTTATAACGTGCATCTGTAGTTATGTTATAGCTGGTAATTTTATAGCTGGTTACTAAGTTAAATTCTAGAAACGCTTAGAAGTATGCGAAAGAGGAAATCACAGATCATAAAAGGAGGTAAAAATTAGAATCAGTAATCAGTTTGAAAGTATTCTAATAAAGACCATTTCGCATTATCGAATATTGGAGGTATTTATTCAACAGTTCAGTGATTCGAACGTTAGCAGAAGGTTGCAAATAAGAGGAATTGCACTAACTCGTTACAATACTTTATCAAATATAAAATAAAATTATAATACATAAAAATGCAAGCTAAAGATGTCTGTGGTGTTTGCCTTATTTCTATGCGCCGCGGAAAGGAAGTAAGCAAAATTTCGCTTTGTGGTCTTTTTTTCATACCGCCTGAGTCCAAAGAATTGTAGAGGAGCAAGGAGCTTGTCTTATGTATCGAAGTAATATAACAGGTAACTACATATACTTATCATCTTTTCTCAGCTTTTTTACATTGACTCTTTGTACTCAGGAATTAATGCGCGTATTAGAAGAGTGCACATTACAACCTCATCGCAAGACCGGGAGCGAATTGTTAACGTAGCTGCATGAGGAGAAAATTGGGAGACTTTGGCTCAGAATTTGGCTGTTCCCTATAAAACGGCGTGGTCATGGGTGAACTCTGGACGAAATGCATCCAAACCAAGATTAGTAATAGGCCGAAATTGTTAACATATGACAAGGTAGATGTTAGATGTAATTTGGGGTGGCTTGAAGAGAATTGCAGCTTGACGTTAAAAAAAAATCGGTGACCGTATTCAAAGCGATTTTGGCATAGTCCCCTCCTGGTCTACAGTGGGCAATTACCTCGAAGGTAAGCTGTATTCCCTGAACACTCTTCACTTGCAGCCGGTTACCCTGAACAGCGTGGAGAATAAAGAGAAACGTGCTGGCTACGTCGTGGAACTTAATAACAATATAAGAGATGGCAACCAAGTAGTTTGGATAGACGAGACCAATTTTAATTTGTTTCGTAGGCACACTAAGGAGCGGTCGAAAGTCGGCAGTCGTGTTGTACAGCAGGTTCCTGCAGCCAGAGGGCCGTATGTGCATCTAATTGGAGCAATTTCGGCTTAGTGACTATCGATAGACAACTAGGGTCGTACAACGCATCTACATTCATTTATTTATATATTAGTCTACAAATATAACAATTAATCAGACTAATTATAGTACAGATTACAGATAAATTATAGAAGCATACAAAGTGGACGAAATTATATTATAAAGTATGTATAAACATTATTAAATCAGTTGTCGGGATGAACTGTGATGCCGAGCAACGGGAATTGATTACTACGACGTAACGTAACGTAGGGAGCTGAATAAGTTTTAAATGGCAGGGGTAGGGACGAAGGATCCTTGAGGGGTCACATGGTAAGTCCCTTAGCGCAAAAATCAGGAATTGCTTTGAACCGACTCTAATTTGTCGCAGTGCGTCTGGTAATGATGGTTTCATATTATCGAAGCGTATTCTAATATTGGCGAGTATAACCAAGTCCGGGGAGAAGTGATCTGTGAAGTCTTAATTGGGAAGGTCATGGTACTACACAAATTCATTATGGCGGAGATTGTTGATGAAGTCATATTGGGAGTGGACTTCTTAATTGACCATAACATCAAGATCGATATGCAGAGAAGGGTTATGCGTTATAAGAAACAGGATGTGCCACTTAACTTCAATTTGGAGAAAGGGTTCAGCAGTAATCGAGTGCTGGTGGAGAAGACTCGACAAAGACCACGAAAGTCAAAAGTAAAGGTTGATGGTTCGAATGGGCCAAATAAAGCGAAATCAAAAGTACCTGCTAGAGAAACACTGACATTGACAAAACCAAGGGGACGCACAAAAATGAAGGAAAGAATTTCCCAGAAAGAATGCGAGGGTAGTCTCAAACTAGGGCGCACTACTGTTATGAAACATGGGAACGATACTGATTGTGCGAAGCCAATCCGTCAAGCGCAAGCTTTGCGAAGTATTTCATTGATCAAACAACAGAGTGTGAAGGAAAGGTCCAGGATAATGAGTATTAGGATGAAACACAGGTACGACAAGAATAATAATTCGGAAGGTTTCTTGGAGGGAGATTTGGTACTGCTATACAACCTCCACCGGCGAAAAGGTGTTCCCTCCAAATTTTGGTGCAGTTGGGAAGGCCCGTACAGAGTTGTTAAAAGGATCAGTGCTGTCATCAACCGCATACAAACAATTGGGAAACCACAAAATAAAAGTGTGGTTCATTTGAAGAGGCTATCAGCGGTTAGATCGAGAGATTTTTCTGATCGGGACGATCAGACTTAAATGGAGGGCAGTGTGACGAATATTAGTGACACTAAGTGATACTCACATCACTAGTCTGATGCTAAGTAAGTGAAGCAACAACAATAATAAAGCAGGCAGTCACTTGTATCTACATAAACGAATCAATCATTATGTATACACATATGTACGTACACGCAGTGGAGAGAGACGCACAAACATATGCATATATCTTATCTAAGATGCTCCAAAAATTAGGCAATTACCTGTGGAAGTATCACTCACATATACACGCGTATATGAGAAGTTATAACGTGCATCTGTAGTTATGTTATAGCTGGTAATTTTATAGCTGGTTACTAAGTTAAATTCTAGAAACGCTTAGAAGTATGCGAAAGAGGAAATCACAGATCATAAAAGGAGGTAAAAATTAGAATCAGTAATCAGTTTGAAAGTACTCTAATAAAGACCATTTCGCATAATCGAATATTGAAGGTATTTATTCAACAGTTCAGTGATTCGAACGTTAGCAGAAGGTTGCAAATAAGAGGAATTGCACTAACTCGTTAAAATACTTTATCAAATATAAAATAAAATTATAATACATAAAAATGCAAGTTAAAGATGACTGTGGTATTTGCCTTATTTCTATGCGCCGCGGAAAGGAAATAAGCAAAATTTCGCTTTGTGGGCTTTTTCTCATACCGCCTGTGTCCAAACAATTGTAGAGGAGCAAGGAGCTTGTCCTATGTGTCGAAGTAATATAACGGGTAACTACATATACTTATCATCTTTTCCCAGCTTTTTTTACATTGACTCTGTTTATTCAGGTATTAATGCGCGCGTTAGAATAGTGCACATTACAACCTCATCGCAAGACCGGGAGCAAATTGTTAACGTAGCTGCAAGGGGAGAAAATTGGGAGACTTTGGCTCAGAATTTGGCCATTCCCTATAAAACGGCGTGGTCACGGGTGAACTCTGGACGAAATGCATCCAAACCAAGAGAGTAATAGGCCGAAATTGTTAACAAATGACCAGGTAAATGTAATGTTGGGGTGGCTTGAAGAGAATTGCAGCTTGACGTTAAAAAAAATCGGTGACCGTATTCAAAGCGATTTTGGCATAGTCCCCTTCTGGTCTACAGTGGGCAATTACCTCGAAGCGAAGCTGTATTCCCTGAAAACTCTTCATTTGCAGCCGGTTACCCTGAACAGCGTGGAAAATAAAGAGAAACGTGCTAGAACTTAATAACAATATAAGAGATGGCAAACAAGTAGTTTGGATCGACGAGACCAATTTTAATTTGTTTCGTAGGCACAATAAGGGGCGCCCGAAAATAGGCAGTCGTGTTGTACACCAGGTTCCCCAGCCAGGGGGCCGTATGTGCATCTAATTGGAGCAATTTCAGGCTTAGTGACTATCGATAGACAACTAGGGTCGTACAACGCATCTACATTCATTTATTTATATATTAGTCTACAAATTTAACAATTAATCAGACTAATTATAGTACAGATTACAGATATTTTATAGAAGCACACAAAGTGGACAAAATTATATTATAAAGTATGCATAAACATTATTAAATCAGTTTTCGGGATGGACTGCGATGCCGAGCAACGGGAATTGATTACTACGGCGTAACGTAACGTAGCGAGCTCAATAAGTTTTAAACGGAAGGGGTAGGGAGGAAGGATCATTGAGGGGTCCCATGGTAAGTCCCTTAGCGCAAAAATCAGGAATTGCTTTGAACCGATTCTAATTTGTCGTAGTGCTTCTGGTAACGATGATTTCATATTATCGAAGCGTATTTTAATATTGGCCGCACCAAAGATATAAAGAGAGTTTTAGTAATATACGGATCATCGAATTCTTTAGACCATCGTTTGGCGAACACCAAAGTCCCTTTGGCTCTGTTCACGCAACCTCCTATGTGCAATTTAAAGGCGAGTTTAGGCTCCATCGAAACCCCAAGATCTACAAAACTAATGACTTGGTTAATTGCTTTTTTTTTGCGAGGAGGAAGCATCGAAAGCCTCATAGTCCGTGTGATCGCACTAAACTTCCTACCGTCTGAGTATCATTTACTCCCCGGTACTACCGTCAAGTATTCCGTCGGGAGGTAGGTTGAGCGCTAAGCTCTACGTCTGTCGGGGTCACGTTGCTGTACTTTGATAGTCCCGCGGTATAGTTAAAATTGGGACTGGCACGCCCTGCTTACTACCTCAATGTGCTTGACACATACCACTGCTATGAATATTTCCAAGCATACCTTAAAGACTGTGCATACAATGCTTGTGGCGTGTTTGTGCTTTCGACTACTTGTATTGTAGGTTTTTTTTTTATATATGTATATATATAAATAAATAAAAAATTTTTTTTGCATTTAATTTAATAGTTTTTTTTCATAATTTATTAAATTTTGATGAGTTCAAGGCAGTTTAAAAAATTGTAACATAGTTTAAGTGTTTGTGTTTCTAATTTTATTTGGTCGATATTTCGATCTCATTCTAAGATCATCTTTAGGAACTGTGGACAAAAACAACAATTAGTTAACATGTAAACAATTTTTCACCCTAAACATTATACCACTTAAAACACCGTAAGTATAAACAAAAATCTGCAAAAACAACAATACATGGAATGACGAACAAAAATACATAATCTTTGCATTAACATACAAATGTACATGTGCACATATATATTGGTCATCCCACTGCATTTGTCAAAGCTCTATGACAGAGATAAATATCAGATCGGATCAACTTATAAACACACGCTAAGAAATCTCTACAGCAATACAAAGGATAGAATTCCCAAACAAGAGAAGTCTGATGTAGTTTACAGGATTCCGTGTAATGGTGACGGGTCCCACTTATGCGATAAGGTATATGTGGGGACAACAAAAATGAAACTCAAGACAAGGATTTCCGCTCACAAGTCAAATATTAAACTAAGAAGCAGTTTCTCGGACAATAAGACGGCATTGTCATCACATTGCCAAGGATACCGGGTATTATCCTGATTTCGATAATGTATCCATTTTACACGAGGAGAAAAATCACGGTAAAAGATATACTTTAGAAATGCTGAACATTACGAACACCCCTAATGATACGAAAATGAATTATAAAATAGACACTGATCAGCTGGCGCGCGTTTACCGCGACTTAGTTTTAAGACGAAAAACTGTTCTAGTTAGAATTGCAGCTCAACACAACAAATGCAGTGGGATGACCAATATATATGTACATATGTACATTTGTATGTTAATGCAAAGATTATGTATTTTTGTTCGTCATTCTATGTATGGTTGTTTTTGCAGATTTTTGTTTATACTTACTGTAGAGTATAAATAGATACACATTATTTATATAGTATGGCAACGCCAAATCTATCATTCTCTATATATCTATGCATTGACATTCGTTGTTACGTTTAAGGAGATAAAGACTTGTATAATAAAGGGCTCGGTCTTCGTTGCTGAACCACCGACTATTAAACATTACTTTGGCGACGAAAAAAAGAGAGGTTAGATAACCGCGTGCAAGCAATCAACAAATTTTTATTAAATATTAAAAAAACATTCAGCAAAACATTTTTCAACAATTTTATTTTAATTTCACAATACGGATTTCGACAAAAAAGAGAGCAAAACATTTTGCAACAATTTTATTGTAATTTACAATACGGATTTCGACAAATAACGTAAGTTGAAAATGGCGGAAGAAATGAAAATTTTTCAAGCAGCATCTATGCCAGAATTTGTAATCACCGAAAATTGGGAATTATGGCACGAGCGACTAGAACTGCATTTTTTGGAGATAAAGTGCAGTCAAGACACTGACAAAGTCTCTACATTGCTGAAAACAATTGGATCAGAAGCATACGCCATTTTACGAGGAATTTGTAGTCCAGCGCTGCCAAGCAAAAGAATGGTGCAACGCTCTAAAACAGCAATTTACACATCCGGCCATTGTTTTTAATGAAATTAAACGATTTTACGCAGCAAAACGTGCTGAAAGTGAAAGTGTGTCCACGCGGTTCGCTAGAGTCAAAAGACTAGCCGTAAATTATAATTTTGGTAGAGCCTTGGATACCGTTATTTTCCACAAATTTGTAGTCGAACTACCTGGAAAAATTTTCGAGAAAATTGCACAAGAAGATGAAAAGTTGACACTTTCAAAGGCATTACAAAAAGCGTTAATACGTGAAACGAAGCTCGCTCAGTCAAGCAACGACATTTAGGTTAACTGCAGTACAGTGAAGCCGGGCGACAGCAGCAAAGGAAGCAAATGGTCGAAATGTATGCATTGCGGCTGGAAAAACCAACAATCCAATAGCTGCAAATTTAAGAACAGCAGCTGCAATTAGTGCGGCGCAGTTGGGCATTTGGCAAATATTTGCAATCGTAAAGTTAAGTGTGATAAAAATGTTCAATTTGTTCATTCGACAAATCAGAAACTTTCTAACAATTTTTTTGATTCCATATACAGCACTGATATGAATGAAAATAGCGATTTAAATTTTTCCGTGCATGCCATCGAAGGAAACGTGGCTCTGAATCATTATACACTGGAAGTTGAGGTTAACGGAGTAAGACTCTCTACACTTTGCGATACCAGAACCTCTTGTTCTCTGATGTCAGCTAATACATTTGACTCACATTACGATCGAAGTGTTCTTCAACAATGTCCGGTACCATATACCGGATACACAGGTAATCTGATCAATATTATTGGTGAGTTCAAAGCTTGTGTGAATTTCAATGGTCAAAAAGTTTATGGTAAATTTGTAGTTACAAATTCGAATAGGCCAACTTTATTAGGGTGAGACTTTCTTCGCTCTTTGAATTTTGAGTTGATTCAACTTAAGCCAACCTCAAACAATCGAGTGAATTTTTTAAATCCGAAGTCATCTTCCATTGACTTAGATTCTAATGTTTCTCAGACAGATTCTGTTTCCAATAGTTTTTCTCACACTTCAAATTCAGTGAGTTATTTAAATGCGTACAGTGAAATAATTGAACAAATTTAAGTAGAATTTGCTGAAATGTTTGAAAGTGACTTAGGTAAATACAATATCTCAATCATATCCTTACCTATTGCGAAGGATGCATTACCTGTGTTTTTCCAACCCATACCCATAGCAAGGCGTGGAACAATTGAAAAACAATTAGATGATTTAGTTGAAAAAGGCATGCTGGTTCCCGTCGACAAGTCAGATTGGGGTACGCCACTTGTTCCGATTCTCAAACCGTCAGGAGAAATTCGGATTTGCGATGATTATAAGGTCACAGTAAATAAATTTTTGATTGAATTTAGATACCCCATGCCACGAATTGATCAAATATTTGCATCAATGGAAGGAGGTAAAGTTTTTACGAAATTAGATATATCAAATGCATATAACCAATTAGTTCTCCATGAAGAGGCACAAAAATTGTGTACGTGGAGTACACACAAAGGAATTTTTAAAATGACTAGATTGCCATTTGGTGTAAAACCTGGGGCGCAATGTTCCAAAAGGTAATGGAAAACTTGTTGTGCTCCATCAAGAAGGTGCTTGTCTATCAAGATGACATAACGATCACGGGTCCCAATCTTACTGAGCACTTGAAAACAGTACGACTATTCTTGAACAAGTTGAAAGCAGCTGGCTTGAAACTTAATATCAATAAATGCGAGTTCTTTAAAACACAAATCTCTTATTTGGGATTTGACATCAAAACAGATGGTCTAACCAGAAACCAGGAACGAACTATGAACGTACTCAACGCACCAAGACCCAAAAATATTTCAGAGCTTCGAGCGTTTATAGGAATGGTAAACTATCATTCAAGGTTTATACAAAATTTCGCGCAGAAAATGTCTCCCTTGTACAAATTACTTAAAAAATATATAGAATTCAAATGGAATTCTGACTGTCAAGAAGCATTTGACCTGATGAAATCAGAGATCTCCTCTGATAAAGTTTTAGTACATTTTAATCAGGAACTACCAATAGTTCTGTCCACCGACGCATGCAACACAGCCATTGCCGGAGTCTTGTCGCAAAAGTATGAAGACGGTACAATGAGACCAACAGCTTACGTCTCTAGAGCATTAAATAATGCGGAATTGAATTATAGCACCATTGAGAAGGAAGCCTTAGCTATAATATTCAGCGTGATCAGATTAAGACAGTACTTACTGGGTATGTATTTTACACTCCAAACTGATCACAGACCATTGCTCACTATTTTTCGCAAAGATATACCAATAATGGCAGCGGCGCATATGCAGCGATTAGCATAGGCTTCAATTATAAAATCAAGTATATCAAAGGTTCTCTAAATAGTGCGGATAGTTTATCACGCATAGGTCAAACTGACAAGCCGGACACAATGCTTGAAAGTACATACATTAATTATGTGGAATTTGTAAATCCGCTTCAACTAGATTTTCTAACAATAACAAAATACACACAACGTGATGCTACTCTGTGGAAGGTTTCAGATTCGATTTTAAATGGTACAGTTTTTAATTTAACTGGCAATGAATTTCATGCATTTAAAATGAAAGCATCCGAGCTGACGATTGAGTCTGGATGTATTTTATGGTGTTATCGCACGGTGATTCCGAGTAAATTACAAAAATTTGTATTCAAAGAAATACACAAATCACATTTGGGTATAATCAAAACCAAATCATTAGCTAGATCGTACGTGTATTGGCCAAATATTAATAAGACGTTGAAAACATGAAAAAGACTTGCGAGCCATGTCAAAAATACCAAGCTAGTCCTGAAAAGAATTCCTTAATTCCATGGGAACCAACTTATTCCACTTAGAAACGTATTCACGTGGATTTTGCTGGCCCCGTTCATGGATATCACTTATTTTTAATCATACATTCTTTTTCGAAGTGGCCAAAAGTTTTCAAAACTAAGGTCATAACCACTTCCGTTACCATAACTAAATTACGAGAAGTCTTCAGCCGCTTTGGTTTGTGTGACGTGGTGGTAAGCGACAACGGAAGACAGTTTACTTCTGTGGAATTACAAACTTTCGCTAAAACAAATGGCATTAAACTAATTCTGACTGCACCAGCTCAACCCTCCACTAACGGACAAGTGGAAAATTTTGTAAAAACAGTAAAAAAATCTCTTATGGCTACTTTAGAGCAAAATGATGTAAGTAATGATGTAATTTTACAACAATTTTTATTCGATTATCGAATCACAAAGCATTGTACAACCAGTGAATCTCCATCAAAACTTTTACTTAATCGCGAATTGAAATCTTGATTTAGTCTCATGAGGCCACCAACAACGAAAGACATTATTCAGTGTAAGCAAATAAATCAAATAAAAAATTTCAAAAGTAAACGCAACCAAAGTTTTTCTGTAGGTCAGAAAGTTTATGTTCGAGACTGCAAAAGCCCAAACAAAGCAGTATGGTCCCCTTCTGTAATAAAAAACAGGTTAGGCCCAAGAAATTACACATGCTATTTAACACGCGATAAACGTGATATTAAGAGATATTTAGATCAAATTGTCATCGGTTCCGAAAAAAATGAAGAAACATTGTCTGAGGAACCTTTCGAAGAAACAAATGGGCCGCCGGAACCCAGTGCTGTTGTACAATCAGAAGAGCCTCTTGTTGTAATTGATGACTCTTCAGTGGAGGATGATATATGTGAAGATGCAAACGATTCCATTCCGAACGTTATTCAAAGGCCTGAAACAAGGCAAACAGCCGCAAGAGCTAAAGAGAAAATCGCAGAATGGATAGCTCCTCGAAAATATAACAAAAATGGCAACCGGAACAATTGAAGTCACTACTTTTCGATTAAAATCATAATTGCAAATTAGTCATAAACAAAATTTCACATATATAAATCAGGATATAAAATACATTTGTACATATATATATATATATAAAAATTTAAGTTTTGAATTACAAAAATAATATACTCGATACATGTATATACGTATGTGTGTAGGTATACAAATATCTTTAGGAGAGAGTTGTAGAGTATAAATATATACACATTATTTATATAGTATGGCAACGCCAAATCTATCATTCTCTATGTATCTATGCATTGACATTTGTTGTTACGTTTAAGAAGATAAAGACTTGTAAAATAAAGAACTCGGTCTTCTTTGCTGAACCACCGACTATTAAACATTACACTTACGGTGTTTTAAATTTTTTATATATTCATATTTATTTGACTTCTACGCTTTCTTTTTTCGTACATCTTGTTAGTGGGTAAAACATATTCAATTGTGTAAGTGGTATTATGTTTAGGGTGAAAAATTGTTTACATGTTAACTAATTGTTGTTTTTGTCCACAGTTCCTGAAGATGATCTCAGAATGAGATCGAAATATCGACCAAATAAAATTTGAAATACAAACATTTAAAATGTGTTTCAATTTTTTAAACTGCCTTGAGCTCATCAAAATTTAATAAATTATAGTTTTTTTTCATTTAATTTTAATATATTTTTTTTATTTAATATTAATTAATAGGTTTTTTCCTTTTTTCATTTAATTTTAATAGGTTTTTATTTTTTTACCCACAATACGTAACAGCGGCTTTTCTCGTACTTCCACCGGCTGGAGAGGCCTTGTCTCCAATCCGTGTATATACCCTGATTACATGTGAGACGTTTACACTCCTACTCGTTGTTTCTACAGTTGGAGAAGCTTTGTCTCCAATCCGTAGGTTTGTCGTTGCGTGTATGTTGACTGATTTTGGTCACTCGGTTGAAGAGGCCGTGTCTCCAATCCGTGCTTTATTCCTTCACCTGGGGCAGTATTCGAACGGTTGAAGATGCCTTGTCTCCAATCCGTCGCCTGGTTTACTATTATATTACC
Source organism: Eurosta solidaginis (assembly GCF_040869045.1). Taxonomy (NCBI): domain Eukaryota; kingdom Metazoa; phylum Arthropoda; class Insecta; order Diptera; family Tephritidae; genus Eurosta; species Eurosta solidaginis. The sequence goes on from NC_090321.1 coordinate 122,639,259, forward strand.
TATATATATTCCGGTATTTTCTTATTTTATCATTCTGACGCCGCTAAGTTTACGGAGGTCTTGCATCCAATACGTGCTCAGCTCGATCCCCTCCACCTTTGCAGTTTTGTTCTCCACCCACAAAACTCCACTGTTCAATGTTCGCTGCTGCGCTGGAGCCTTTCCAGATTTCGTAGACACTTCATTATTTCCGCTATTACATCGCATGCCGCGGACCATTTTACCTTGCTTTGTAGCATGCATCTAACAATTGTTTCAAGAGTGTAATCCGCTCCAAGAATTTTGCGTAGTTTGCATCTCGAGCTATAGAACCTAGGCCACTCGAAAAATACATGGTAAACATCTTCTACTGTACAGCGATCGCATATGTTGTTATACTCGTGATTGAATCGGTGCAAATATTCCTTAAAGGATCCGTGACCACTCAGAAATTGTGTGAGGTAGAAATCTACCTCGCTGTGATTTCTAGATATTCATATATTAATATCTTGGATACATCGGTGTGTTCAGCGTCCATTGGTTGAGGCATTCCATCTGAGCTGCCAGTTCTGGACGCTTAGCTCTCGTGCTCCATCACGAGAGCTTTGATCCTGATAATTCGTCGCTGTTTCTTTTGCTTTTGTCCTATAGACACATTCCTTCGATGATTAGTGCTGCGTCGTCAGAGACAGTTTTAAAGGCGCTACATACGCTTAGTGCCCTCAGGCGGTAGATGAATTTTACCCCGCAGAAGTATGACTTATACTCCGTGGCCTGATTCCAAACAGGAGCCCCGTAAAGTATTTGGCTTTTTACAACGCCAGCCAGAAATTGACGCCGTCGTTGCTTTGGTCCTCTTGCATTTATAATTATCCTAGAGAATGCTGCTACGGTTTTTGCTACCTTTTCATTGGCATATTCTAAGTGGGGTTTGAATGACAACCTCCTGTCTATCACAACCCCCAAGTATTTTATTGCAGGCAGCGTTTCGACGTCATGGCGGCCGATTCTTAAAGTGGCCTACCCTTTTCCTACTTCATATGAGTACAGCCTCTGTTTTTTGTTCCGCCAGCTGCAGTCCATTTTCCGTAAGCCACGATTGAACCATCGCTATGCTTGTATTAGCTTTGGCGCATATTTCGCCTAGGTGCTTGGCCGTGACTACAAATGCGATATCGTCCGCAAGCGGACAATTTTCACCACATTGGGTACCTTGAGGCGAAATACCCCGTCGTACATTATGTTCCAAAGCAGTGTACCGAGCACGGAGCCTTGAGGGACACTGCTTGTGACGTGAATCTTTTCGTCTCCAGCAGCCGTTTCATATTCCAGCACTCTAGCTTCAAAGTGGCTGCGTATGATCCCATCCGGTCCAGCGTGTCTAGAATTTTTGCTCAATTCGTAGTGTTGAAGGCATTTTTCACATCTAAAGTAATGATAAGGCAATATTCCTTAGAGCCTTCGAGCCATCGAGTGCCACTTATGGCTTCTTGGGCCACTTTCTTCGCCATGTTCGCAGCTTGGATGGTAGATCTACTTTCCTAAACACCAACTGGTTATCGGAAATACCCCCCATATCTTCGATTTCTTTTTCGAGTCGATTATAGAGGACTCGTTCAAGAACTTTACCGGCGGAGTCGAGCAGGCAAATGGACCTGTAGCTAGAAGGTTCCGCCGTATTTTTACCAGGCTTTAGCAGCAGTACCAGCTTTTGTCATTTCCATATTGTAGAAAATGTCACCTCAGCCAAGCATGCATTAAATAGTTTCGCAAATGTTGGCGTGTTATAAGTGAAAGCTATCTTGAGTGCTCTGTTTGGTCCCCGTCTGGGCCAGGAGACTTGCGGTCTTGCAGTCTATTCACCGCTTGAAAACTTCGATTACGGTAACCTCGTCAAATGAGTATAGTGCGGTACCTGATATGGGAGAAACTAGCTCCCTTTGCGTGGGAATTAGAGTATCTACAACGTTTCTGAGATAAGAGGGGTATGTTGGCATCGCCTCTCCTTTGTGTTTCAATTTCTTAAAAACCAATTTATAAACTGTATCCCAAGGGTAATTCTCGACGTCTTTCGCAAAGCTTAAGAAAGCATTCGCGCTTACTATCTTTTATTGCTCTCTTAAGTGCGAGTCGCGCTCTTTTGTAGGTAGCTCTGCACTCTAGAAAGTCCGGTCTCCCTCTGGCCCATTGAAAGCGCCTCCTAGCCTGAATACACTCTATCCTTAGGGAGTGTATGCATTCGTCCCACCAAAATGTGGAACAATGTTGTTTGCGCTTGCACTTTCTAGTCATTGGCGTATCGCATGCTGCTCTAATATCCGCCATTAATTTAATCGCCATGTCGTTTGCACTTCCTCTATGTTCGACTGTTGTCAACATTAGCTTGAATATGTCGGGGTCAAAAGTATTGATATTCCAACCTCTGTTTTTTAAGGGTGGCCGCCCTCTCCTCTCGAGGTTGATGTCGCGGAGTGATCGCTTTGGGTATAGCAATCACTGATTTTCCACTCAGCCAACCTGTATAGATTGGCGCTGACAAACGTTATGTCGATCACGGAGCCGAACCCGATCTTAAGAAGGTGTTTTGGCCACCCACGCTAAGGAGCGCTACATCAAGGCATGCAAATTCTTCGAGCAGAGCCCTCCCTTTGGGAGATGTTCTCTGTGAGCGCTACTCTATGGTAAATGCCATCTAACTTACCGCATACTAATCCTCGTTCCTTAAGTATTAATTCCGCATATAAGATATTATGTCTGCAGGCCAAATAGCAGCCTTGCTCAAATCGTCTTGTATCCAATTCGCAGTCTTCGATTTGTAGGGCTCACTAAGAAGTGCTAAGTCAATCTTCAACCCCAAAACTGTTTGTGCCAGAAGGTCCTGGGCTGCTTCACCATGGTTAAGATTTAGTTGCAATAATCTCACAAAGGTCTTTGTTTCTGGACCGCTTCTTTATATACTGTGCACTTATAGCCACCAGTGTGGTGGTCTGTGCCGCTGAGCCGTCTTCTAGCACACAATAAGCACTTAAGCCCCCGCACTTAAAGCAAACACCTTTGAGATTAGATTCGGTGCCGCAGTTCTTTGCTATGTGTCCGAATTCGAGACAGTTAAAGCATCGTTTCGATTTGAGCATCGTAACTTGGTTATTTGTGTAATCATATACTCGTAGGATTGGTGTGGTTTCCTTGCAAAGCACATGAACTTGCACTTCAACAGGTTCAGTGACATTATATTTACACTACACCATTCGACTAGGCTATTCAGATCCGATTGTAGAGTTTGACATCATGAGCGTACATTAGCGCCTTGCAGTACTTAAAACATTTGGAAGGTCGTTAATGAACAGCAGAAACAGCACTGAAGCGAGGTAGCTGCCTTGAGGAACACTAGAAGTAACATTTATAGCTTCTGACAAGTGATGGAACGATATTTCGCTATTGGTGATTGCATCGCCGCTATTGACAAATCGCTAATAGCTATAGCTATTGCAATTCAAATATATCAGTGATTGGCGATTTTTCTTCAACATGAAATTCTAATACTAATAGTGATAGCGGGGATGCAATCATCGATAGTGAAATATCGTTCATCACTACTTATCTGTGTGCTTTACTTTTCGACTGAGTAAAAAATTTGTTGGATACAAAAAGGAATAATTTTCTCTAAAATTGGAAAAAGTATACTTTTACAAAAGTTTTCCAGCTATTATCGAAAAATGGGGATAGTTGTCTTAAGAACTGGACAACGAAAAAAATATATCGTCAAGAGATAGTGGTAAATAAGGGCGAAAAAGTGTGCTTTTGTGCAGAGAAATTGTGGTAACGCAAACGGAACAAAGGAAACTTGCGCAACAACAATTTCGACCACGAAGTGATGTGCAATAATTGCAAAAAATGGTTTTGCAATGGGCGTGGAAGCTCATCTGAATCCCAAATTGTTAATCTTTCGGTGAGGGCTAAACATAGGGAAGTCACCCTACATTCTGAAGGTCCACTTGGAGAAACAGTACTAAAATGTTACTCGTGTGGCGTACGTAATGTATATGAATTGGGATCAAGAACAATGGAAGCCACTTATAACTGATCCTTCGTTTTTGCCGTGGTTGGTTAAGGTGCCTAAGAAGCAAGAGCAGTGGCATGCACGACAAATATCAGCAGCACAAATAAACAAATTAGAGCAATTATGGAAGGAAAATATGAATGCAACATTTCAGGATTTAGAGAAGCCAGGTATAGATATTGAACCATCACAAGTTCTATTGCGTTACGAAGATGGTTATGAAGGGGAATATTTTGAATAAGGTGCCACGATTTTCCAACTTTTTTTTTCGAGGGGTGGCGGGAGTCCTAAAAATCACAAAATTATTATCCGCAACTCTAGGAAAATCTTAGTTTATGAAATATACGCTTTTTAATTTCCAAATTTAGTAAAATTTGAACTTAAGTCCTGCACTTAAAGTTCGGGTTGCACATGTCGATAGGGGTATCAAAAGACGCGTATTTGCGTCAAGATTCAGAATCCGAAAGCAGAAACTATATTTTTTATCTCGTTGAAAAGTTATTCGCGAAAAAGGCGTCGGTACTATTGTCGCTTCTTCGTTGTTGCAATTAAACAATCGAAAACAAATGAAGGTGGTGAATAGTGTTGCCAGCTCCGCAACAATATCTTTTTATCTTGGTAGAACATTATATGGTGGTGGCACGTCGACATAAATGCAAACAAACATACACAATCAATGTATTTTGTTTTGTAATTCTCTGAATAATTTGAAATTAATGTATTTAATTGGAACAAGTGCACAATACATACATTTGTAAAAAAAAAAATAAAAAATCGGACTTTATAGAGATTTTTATACTGATTCCAACGGCAATTCTGCGTAGAACACCTTTCTGCATAGGCGGCCTTTGGCCGCGCTTATAAAAAATAACCCTGGGCTACGCCATGCCAAGTCCGGGTGTGTGGTATAACCGTGGCTACCGCCACGGTGATGTCCTTCTGCGTAGTACACCCTTCTGCGCAGCACCCCAAATAATATTAGACTACAAATTATTAAAAGTGTTTTACAAAAACAAAATACATAGATAGTGTATGTTTGTTTGCATTTATGTTGACGTGCCACCACCTTATAATGTTCTACCAAGATAAAAAGATATTGTTGCGGAGTTGGCAACACTATTCACCACCTTCATTTGTTTTCGTTTGTTTAATTGCTACAACGAAAAAGCGACAATAGTACCGACGTGTTTTCCGCGAATAACTTTTAAACGAGATAAAAAAATATAGTTTCTGCTTTCGGATTCTGAATATTGACACAAATACGCGTCTTTCGATACCGCTATCGACATGTGCGAACCGAATTTTAAGTGCAGGACTTAAGTTGAAATTTTACTAAATTTGGAAATTAAAAAGCTTATATTTCATAAACTAAGAGTTTCCTAGAGCTGCGGATGATAATTTTGTGATTTTTGGGACCCCCTCTTCCCCTACAAATCAACAAAAGTTTGAAAATCGTGGCACCTTATATAAAATCCAACCCGTTATCAATACGAGAAAGTGTTTGGTCCACTTGTGCGCCTGGAAACAGAATACGATACAAATTTAAAAGAACCGCAAACACAGGAGGGTAAAAAATAAGATGGGACGTTGGCCTAAACAAAAAAGCAATAGCATATTTTACGATTGCTAATAATTGTTATTCATAAGTTAATACTTCTAGGCTGTAGCCGTTAAAAGTTTTATAAAATTTGTGTTTTTGATGGAAAAATAAAAGAATTATAGAAACATATATCACTCGTCTTATTGTAAACAGATTAACTCAAAATTTAAGTTTTTTGGGAGAATGCAATTCAAGCTTTGTCATATGGTTTGTATATGGTTGATTCTCCGGCTAATTTCTAGGGCACTGCTAAAGAATATTTTTATACCAGTTTGAAGAATTTGCTATATTTTGCTCTATATTTTTCATTAAAAATTGATTGACTTTACTATGCAAATATTATGCAGCCAAATACAACTTTCAAAATAAATTCATACGGAGTATTTCTGAATACATCGGTGTAGTATAATATAGTAAATAAATCATTTTTTTATGGTGTTACATATACAGATTTATTTCGGGTTGATTCATCTTACATTTAAAAATCAAAGCATTTTCAATTAGCAAAATTTATAAAACAAAGATGCATAGACATTTATTTCAGCTAGTTTCATCCCATTGAGTGTAATACGAGACTGAACATATTATCGTAAGCCAGTTAATAATATATATCATAACATCTCAGAAAATTAGAATTTCACATTACATCAGTTTACAACAAAAGGTACATATTTTTGTCTTTTTATTCCAATTTTGGTTCATATATTCTGTATACTAAATTAAATTAATGTATAACATTCAATCTACTCCGGTAAACAAACTTAAACATTCATTTTTATACTCAGTTGAGCAGAGCTCACAGAGTATATTAACTTTGATTGGATAGCGGTTGGTTGTACAGGTATAAAGGAATCTAGATAGATATAGACTTCCATATATCAAAATCATCAGGATCGAAAAAAAATTTGATTGAGCCATGTCCGTCCGTCCGTTAACACGATAACTTGAGTAAATTTTGAGGTATCTTGATGAAATTTGGTATGTAGGTTCCTGAGTACTCATCTCAGATCGTTATTTAAAATGAACGATATCGGACTATAACCACGCCCACTTTTTCGATATCGAAAATTTCGAAAAACCGAAAAAGTGCGATAATTCATTACCAAAGACAGATAAAGCGATGAAACTTGGTAGGTGGGTTAAACTTATGACGCAGAATAGAAAATTAGTAAAATTTTGGTCAATGGGCGTGGCACCGCCCACTTTTAAAAGAAGGTAATTTAAAAATTTTACAAGCTGTAATTTGGCAGTCGTTGAAGATATCATGATGAAATTTGGCAGGAACATTACTCCTATTACTATATGTACGCTTAATAAAAATTAGCAAAATCGGAGAAGGACCACGCCCACTTTTAAAAAAAAATTTTTTTAAAGTAAAATTTTTACAAAAAATTTAATATCTTTACTGTATATAAGTAAATTATGTCACCATTCAACTCCAGTAATGACATGGAGAAAATACAAAAACAAAAGAAAATTTCAAAATGGGCGTGGCTCCGCCCTTTTTCATTTAATTTGTCTAGGATACTTTTAATGCCATAAGTCGTACAAAAATTTACCAATCCTTTTGAGTAGGGGCATAGATCTGATGACGCTAACTGTTTTCTGTGAAAATGGGCGAAATCGGTTGAAGCCACGCCCAGTTTTTATACACAGTCGTCCGTCTGTCCTTCCGCTCGGCCGTTAACACGATAACTTGAGCAAAAATCGACATATCTTTACTGAGCTTAGTCCACGTACTTACCTGAACTCAATTTATCTTGTTATAAAAAATGAACGAAATCCGACTATGACCACGCCCACTTTTTCGATATCGAAAATTACGAAAAATGACAAAAATGGCATAATTCTATACCAAATACGAAAAAAGGGATGAAACATGGTAATTGTATTGGTCTGTTGATGCAAAATATAACTTTAGAAAAAAAAACTTTGTAAAATGAGTGTGACACCTACCATATTAAGTAGAAGAAAATGATAAAGTCCTGCAGTGCGAAATAAAAAACCCTTGAAATCTTGGCAGGTATTACATATATAAATAAATTAGCGGTATCCAACAGATGATGTTTTGGGTCACCCTAGTTCACATTTTGGTCGATATCGGGAAAACGCCTTCACATATACAACTACCACCACTCCCTTTTAAAACTCTCATTAATACCTTTAATTTGATACCCATATCGTACAAACACATTCTAGAGTCACCCCTGGTCCACCTTTATGGCGATATCTCGAAAAGGCGTCCACCTATAGAACTAAGCCCCACGCCTTTTTAAAATACTCATTAACACCTTTCGTTTGATACCCATATTGTACAAACGCATTCTAGAGTCAACCTTGGTCCACCTTTATAACGATATCTCGAAAAGGCGTCCACCTATAGAACTAAGCCCCACGCCCTTTTAAAATACTTATTAACACCTTTACTTTGATACCCATATCTTACAAACATATTCTAGAGTCACCCCTGGTCCTCCTTTATGGCAATATCTCGAAAAGGCGACCACCTATACAACTACCACCACTCCCTTTTAAAACCCTCATTAATACCTTTAATTTTATACCCATATCGTACAAGCACATTCTAGAATCACCCCTGGTCCACCTTTATGTCAATATTTCGCAACGGCTTCCACCTATAGAACAAAGGCCCACTCCCTTTTAAAATACTCATTAACACCTTTCGTTTGATACCCATATTGTACAAACGCATTCTAGAGTCACCCCTGGTCCACCTTTATGGCGATATTTCGAAAAGCGACCACCTATACAACTACCACCACTCCCTTTTAAAACCCTCATTAATACCTTTAATTTTATACCCATATCGTACAAACACATTCTAGAATCACCCCTGGTCCACCTTTGTGGCGATATTTCGAAAAGCGACCACCTATACAACTACCACCACTCCCTTTTAAAACCCTCATTAATACCTTTAATTTTATACCCATATCGTACAAACGCATTCTAGAGTCACCCCTGGTCCACCTTTATGGCGATATTTCGAAAAGCGACCACCTATACAACTACCACCACTCCCTTTTAAAACCCTCATTAATACCTTTAATTTTATACCCATATCGTACAAGCACATTCTAGAATCACCCCTGGTCCACCTTTATGGCAATATTTCGCAACGGCTTCCACCTATAGAACAAAAGCCCACTCCCTTTTTAAAATACTCATTAACACCTTTCGTTTGATACCCATATTGTACAAACGCATTCTAGAGTCACCCGTCCACCTTTATGGCGATATCTCTGAAAAGGCGACCACTTATGCAACTACCACCACTCCCTTTTAAAACCCTCATTAATACCTTTAATTTGATACCCATATCGTACAAATAAATTTTAGGGTCATCCCTGGTCCACCTTTTTGGCGATATTTTGCAACGGCTTCCACCTATAGAACTAAGGCCCATTCCCCTTTAAAATACTCATTAACACCTTTCGTTTGATCCCCATATTGTACAAACGCATTCTAGAGTCACCCCTGGTCCACCTTTATGGCGATATCTCCAAAAGGCGACCACCTATACAACTACCACCACTCCCTTTTAAAACCCTCATTAATACCTTTAATTGTATACCCATATCGCACAAACACATTCTAGAATCACCCCTGGTCCACCTTTATGGCGATATTTCGCAACGGCTTCCACCTATAGAACAAAGGCCCACTCCCTTTTAAAATACTCATTAACACCTTTCGTTTGATACCCATATTGTACAAACGCATTCTAGAGTCACCCCTGGTCCACCATTCAACTCCAGTAATGACATGGTGCAACAAAATACAAAAATAAAAGAAACTTCAAAATGGGCGTGGCTCCGCCCTTTTTCATTTAATTTGTCTAGGATACTTTTAATGTCATAAGTATAACAAAAATTTACCAATCCTTTTGAAATTTGGTAGGTGCATAGATCTGGTGACGTTAACTGTTTTCTGTGAAAATGGGCGAAATCGGTTGAAGCCACGCCCAGTTTTTATACACAGTCGTCCGTCTGTCCTTCCGCTCGGCCGTTAACACGATAACTTGAGCAAAAATCGACATATCTTCACTGAGCTTAGTTCACGTACTTACCTGAACTCACTTTATCTTGGTATAAAAAATGAACGAAATCCGACTATGACCACGCCCACTTGGTAAAATGAGTGTGACACCTACCATATTAAGTAGAAGAAAATGATAAAGTCCTGCAGTGCGAAATAAAAAACCCTTGAAATCTTGGCAGGTATTACATATATAAATAAATTAGCGGTATCCAACAGATGATGTTTTGGGTCACCCTAGTCCACATTTTGGTCGATATCGGGAAAACGCCTTCACATATACAACTACCACCACTCCCTTTTAAAACTCTCATTAATACCTTTAATTTGATACCCATATCGTACAAACACATTCTACAGTCACCCCTGGTCCACCTTTATTGCGATATCTCGAATAGGCGTCCACCTATAGAACTAAGCCCCACGCCTTTTTAAAATACTCATTAACACCTTTCGTTTGATACCCATATTGTACAAACGCATTCTAGAGTCAACCCTGGTCCACCTTTATAACGATATCTCGAAAAGGCGTCCACCTATAGAACTAAGCCCCACGCCCTTTTAAAATAATCATTAACACCTTTCCTTTGATACCCATATCTTACAAACATATTCTAGAGTCACCCCTGGTCCACCTTTATGGCAATATCTCGAAAAGGCGACCACCTATACAACTACCACCACTCTCTTTTAAAACCCTCATTAATACCTTTAAGTTTATACCCATATCGTACAAGCACATTCTGGAGTCACCCCTGGTCCACCTTTATGGCGATATTTCGCAACGGCTTCCACCTATAGAACAAAGGCCCACTCCCTTTTAAAATACTCATTAACACCTTTCGTTTGATACCCATATTGTACAAACGCATTCTAGAGTCACCCCTGGTCCACCTTTATGGCCATATTTCGAAAAGCGACCACCTATACAACTACCACCACTCCCTTTTAAAACCCTCATTAATACCTTTAATTTGATACCCATATCGTACAAACAAATTTTAGGGTCATCCCTGGTCCACCTTTTTGGCGATATTTTGCAACGGCTTCCACCTATAGAACTAAGGCCCACTCACCTTTAAAATACTCATTAACACCTTTCGTTTGATACCCATATTGTACAAACGCATTCTAGAGTCACCTCTGGTCCACCTTTATGGCCATATTTCGAAAAGCGACCACCTATACAACTACCACCACTCCCTTTTAAAACCCTCATTAATACCTTTAATTTGATACCCATATCGTACAAACAAATTTTAGGGTCATCCCTGGTCCACCTTTTTGGCGATATTTTGCAACGGCTTCCACCTATAGAACTAAGGCCTACTCACCTTTAAAATACTCATTAACACCTTTCGTTTGATACCCATATTGTACAAACGCATTTTAGAGTCACCCCTGGTCCACCTTTATGGCGATATCTCTGAAAAGGCGACCACCTATACAACTACCACCACTCCCTTTTAAAACCCTCATTAATACCTTTAATTTTATACCCATATCGTACAAACACATTCTAGTGTCACCCCTGGTCCACCTTTATGGCGATATTTCATAACGGCTTCCACCTATAGAACTAAGGCCCACTCCCTTTTAAAATACTCATTAACACCTTTCGTTTGATACCCATACTGTACAAACGCATTCTAGAGTCACCCCTGTTCCACCTTTATGGCGATATTTAGCAACGGCTTCCACCTATAGAACTAAGGCCCACTCCCTTTAAAATACTCAGTAACACCTTTCTTTTGATACCCATATTGTACAAACACATTCTAGAGTCACCCCTGGTCCACCTTTATGGCGATATCTCTGAAAAGGCGAACACCTATACAACTACCACCACTCCCTTTTAAAACCCTCATTAATACCTTTAATTTGATACCCATATCGTACAAACACATTCTAGTGTCACCCCTGGTCCACCTTTATGGCGATATTTCATAACGGCTTCCACCTATAGAACTAAGGCCCACTCCCTTTTAAAATACTCATTAACACCTTTCGTTTGATACCCATACTGTACAAACGCATTCTAGAGTCACCCCTGTTCCACCTTTATGGCGATATTTAGCAACGGCTTCCACCTATAGAACTAAGGCCCACTCCCTTTAAAATACTCAGTAACACCTTTCTTTTGATACCCATATTGTACAAACACATTCTAGAGTCACCCCTGGTCCACCTTTATGGCGATATCTCTGAAAAGGCGAACACCTATACAACTACCACCACTCCCTTTTAAAACCCTCATTAATACCTTTAATTTGATACCCATATCGTGCAAAAAAATTCTAGAGTCAACCCTGATCCACCTTTATGGCGATATCCCTAAATGGCGTCCACCTATATAACTATGGCCCACTCCCTCATAAAATACTCTTTAGTGCTTTTCCAGGGTTGCCCTCGGTTCATTTTCCTACATGGTTATTTTCCCTTATATTGTCACCATAGCTCTCAACTGAGTACGTAATGTTCGGTTACACCCGAACTTAACCTTCCTTACTTGTTTATATCCAAGTATACAAATAATTGCAGATTCACTTATCAAAGATAAATGAAAGTGATCGTCATAGCTGTAAAAAATAGCCATATCTATATTCACTGATAGCTCAAAATCGCTGTATCGCCCTTCATATCTTCTGTATAGAATCGCTTGTTAAAATAAAGCGATCGCTATAGCTATAAAAATAGCCGTGATTCAAAAATAGCCATATCTATTTTCACTGATAGCTCCAAATAGTCATATCGTCCATCACTACTTCTGACCTACAGTTATTACATATAACCGCCCTACAAGACAGGCACCCGTTACCTAATCGATTACTTAATCGGTACCAATAACATGGTCACCAATTATCGTCTTAATGACATTTACATTGCTGTCGTGAAAAAGGTAACGCATGTGCTCTCTCAAAATAGTGTACGGGTGACTCACTTTCTCGCTCTTTCCTATTGTGTTTTCGACATTCCTTCTCGCTCGATGCTATTTACATTTTTAAGTTACTTCATTATGTATGTTTTCGTTATCGCTAACCAAAACATATGCAACAACAACAACACGGGTAACTGGCCTATCGGTTACCGAACCGGTTATATGACTGAAACGTGTCCTTTTTGTTTGAATAATATTTAATTAATAAATAATGCATGTTTAAAATGGTTTTTACAGTTAAAATCATGTGCTATTATACTAGTAATTTTTACATATGTGCATTTTTATATTTATAAACTATATAAATACATTAACGTCTATTCATAGTCGTGCCCTTTCCGAAACCTTGTTTTGAAGTTCTTATTTTTCCTGCGCTGGTAGTATTGCTCATCAGTTTGCAGGGTCATATTAGTTTGGTAGGTATAGTAAGATCAGACGTAGCGAAATTAGGAAGCATGTCAGGAGTATCACCAGATACCAAAGAAGCCTGGTGAATCATTTCGTCACTTCCGTTTTCTTCCATATCCGGATTCATTCCATACTAGTCATTATAAATAGCTTGTAGATTCCACATAGGTGTAACCATACCCTCAAGATCTTTCCGTTCAAATCTTGTGGTGTACAATGAGCAAACTTTTGATAAACATGTACACGTAAACTTGTATTTGTTCTAAATTGTTCACCACATTCTAAACATAGAAAAGATGTTCTTTCATCCACTGATTTCTCATGTTCCTGTATTAAGTGTTTGCGTAAATACCATTGTGATTAAAATATGGACAAACAGTTAATTCTAAACTTTTCGTTGTTACATCAATTGTTTCAGCGTGTTGTACACGTAAATGAAAATTCATACTTGAATCTATTTTCGTCTTCCAATCGCGTAATTTACATTTTAAATAATGACTATTGGGCATATGAGAAATCTCATGGTCCAATAATTTGTTGAAGCTTGGTGTAGCTGCTAGAATATCACAAAATTTACATTTTGCACCACGTTCGTTATATTTAAATTGTAAATTTTCTGGTTTCTCAACACGACGCACAAAGTTTAGATGCTTTTTCCAACAATATGCTGAATTTAATTGAAATACATACATTGGCATTGTCTCATGATAAATTTTCCATAAATATACTGAGCTTCTTTATGTAGGCTCTTTTCTTAACATCTAATTCTGGTCGTACCGGATATGACAGTTTTGCTTCAGGTTATAATCCACACTCATACTATTTTCAGATTCTGTTTCATAATTTTCATCATTTTCAACATTGGACTTTGCATCAACATCATTATCATCATCGTCATTTTTTGATAACTCTGTTTAGAATTAGAAACATCGTCATCTTCGGTTAAGTTTTTATCAAGTTTAGCTTTTTCCCAGGTTTAAATTTTTCACTATCCGTACTAGAATTAATACCATCAATAACATTTTTCGTAGTCTGTTTGAGTTTTTAAATTTGCCAATGGTTCGCTGTTATCAGTATTAGAATCAGAATGGCCTTGGTCATCTTCACCCGGTATATATTGATATTCGGGCGAATAAACAAATGGACCACTTATAATTGCACACCTGATATGCATTCGCATACATATGTTCCATATGTGAAACATATAACGGTGTACCAGTGGCTTGTTATGCAGCTGACGCGGGATGAAGCATTGGATTTTGTGTTGCAAAGTAGGCGACATATGTTGGCGTTGATAGATGCGCATATTGCGGATATGTTGGTGGTTCACTAGTCATTAATTGTTTAGAAGTTCCAACTTGTTGCGATTGTTGTTGTTGTTGCTGGCTGCTGATGTGGTTTTAACGTTTGTTGTACAATTTATTCGGGTGCTTGCACATATTGCTGGTGTTGTTATGGTGCTGGAAAACCTTCCGATATTGAAAGTCCTTGATTAGTGTAATCCCCACGTAGTGAACTACTCCTGTGACCGCGTCCGCGGTAACTGTTACATCTGAAGGCGCTTAAGTTACAGGCATAGCTGACATCGCTTATATAACCGGTTGACTCTAAAGTAAAAACCAAAACAAAATATTAGAATCAGTGTTTATGAATAACATATTTAAAATAAGCTCTTATAACAACGTGATCGGCGGCTACATCCCCGTGAAAGTAGTGTGGTATTCCTCCTTGTACAAACTGTACTGGATGTGCTCAACCGTGCAGTTTTCTTCTAATTTGAGGAAATTAATATTCTTACAGCCACAGCTGGAATATTTGGGATATTTCTATCCGCACATCGTCAAAATCAAATTACCTAGAATGAAAAAGAAACTCATATCAGTAAGAATAGATTAAAAGTTTTTAATATGAGCCGAAAAGTGTTCCATAAATAGTGCTCCACAATTAGCTATTTTCTGAGAGGCCAAACGCATAAGTGAAATTTCAGATAACTAGAATCAGGACCTGGTAAAGTAACTTCAAATGAATCTCCTCCATGCCTATGCATCTTCTGGGGGTACCCAAAGATACTTTGCTGTTGCATTCATAGCGAACATAAAATTATAACAAGGAAAATTGATTGATGTTACGAAGTAAATTAGACGTGCTACAATAACAAATAAATAGTGATGACTGTTTAATATATTATGCGAAGTTCTTGAATGGATGTTCAAATTGAAAAGGGCAAATTAATGCTAAAATTGCTTTCCCCGACTAACCCGGGAACGAATTAATATGACTACGCCTATCCTTCTTTAGCAGCAGTGCCGTGCACCAGTTCTGTTTTGGACAGGAAAATAAACGTTTGGTTGTCTCCAAGTTGATCATATGATACAGAATATAGTCGTTTGCTACATCTAATTTTCCCCTGAAAGGTGCACTTGTTGCACCCTGCTGTCTGGCCGCTCACCCAACAACACCAGGCACGACGGAACTTGTCTTTTTTTATTGGATGTTGTGGCCCAATGAAACCAGGCTAATCCTGTTCATTGTGAAACATTACATGTTCTGCGCTTTCCAATTCGGATGGACAGCTTGGACAGAAAGGATGCTCCTCTACCCCAAGCTTATGTAGATATTCCTTGAAGCCACCGTGCCCGCTCAATATCCGTGTGAGATGGTAATTTAGTTCGCCGTGTTTTCGCCCGTACCATTCCACTATATTCCGGACTAGCATGAAGGTCCAGCGCTCTTTTCTCGAATCTTCCCACCGTTCTTGCCACCTAACTATTGTTCGTGTCCTTGCGCTTTTCTTAGCTTCTTCAGATGGTCGGCTGAATCCAATGCCATACAGATCGGCCATTTCACCTGAGAGTAGATCTACCGGGATTTTCCTGGATAAAACATGGATCGCGTCGTCGGAACAGCACATGCTATTCGTATAGCAGTAATGCGGTAGGCTGCTAGTATACCTTTTTGGTGGACCATTTTAGACCTGTGCCATACTGGTGCTGCATATAATATTATAGAGCTGGTTACGTTGGATAATAGCTGACGGGTAGCTTCACTTGGGCCGCCGATGTTGGGTATTATTCGCGTTAGGGTTCCACTAACTCTAGAAACTTTCTCCCCCACCGCCCTGAAGTGCTCCCCAAAAGTTAGTTTTGAGTCAATGATTACTCCTAGATATTACAAGGAGGGCTTTGAATTTATTTGATAATCTCCTATGGTTAGGACCAACTCATCTACAGTCCGCTTTGAGCTCATCACAACCACTTCTGTCTTATTGCTAGCCATCTCCAGCCCCATGTTCGTCAACCATTCCTTTATTCTTCCCACGGCGTCATTACATAATGCTGGGAGCAGATCAAGTTTCTTGGCCACTGCTACTACGACAATATCATCTGCATAGCCGACAATTTCCGTGCCTCCGGGAAGGTCGATTTGTAGCACCCCGCATACATCGCATTCCAAAGAGTTGGACCTAGAGCAGATCCCTGAGGGACACCGCCCGTGGTGTTGTGCTTTCTTAGTCCCTCATCTGTATCAAAAGGAGTACTTTGTCGCTTAGATAGCTACAAATTATTCGGAGCAGATACGGAACTTTCTTGGGACACCCAAAGTGCACTCACGCTTCTAATGGCTCCAGCGGGTTAGCGGCTTCCTAGAACTTAAGCCACTTGCTGCTTCTAGATCTGACAGCTGTCAGCTGGAGTCTTAGCCTGGCAAGCGCAGGGCACGAGCACATAACGTAATCGATCGTTTCCTCCTCCAACCCGCACTTCCTACATCTGCTATCACTGACCAAGCCTAATTTAAAGGCATGTGACGCCAGAAGGCAGTGTCCAGTAAGAATACCCGTCATGAGTCTAGTCTACAGTTTAATGATAATGAAAATATAAGAATCAGTATTTATGAATAACATATTTTAATTAATCTCTTACAACAACCTGATCGGTGGCTACATCGCCATGTAGGTAGTGTGGTGTTCCACCTTGTATAAACATAGGTACCGTATGTGCTCAACCGTGCAAATTGACATTAGCAGTAACATTATTTACATAAACATAGCTTGGTATTAGTGCAGGCCTCAATATAGCATACATTGGTCCAGTTAGGTGTGCACCAGCCGCTGGTACAAACACTTTTGAATGCATAGCTTTCATATAGGACGGATGTCCAGCAGTGCTCCGGTTGTGCGAATATGTAATTAATGGGCTGCTCCGTCTCTTGGTACGGCTGTATAGGTATAGGCGGGTGCAATGTATTACTAGTCTGCTCAACATCGTATGGTACATAGATGGCTCGAAGACGCCAGAGGGGATTGGAGCCAGAGTTTTCGGACCCATAGCCAAATTATCAGTACCTCTAAAAGCACATCTGAGCATTTTCCAAGCGGAAGTATTCGCCAAAAGTTAGTGCGCTAAGCTGAAACTTCAGCGTTGATACCCCAATGAAACAATTGCCATACTCAGTCAGACAGTCAGTCCCCACTAAAGGCATTTGCGGCGTTCGAAATAAAGTCAGCACTGGTCCTTCAGTGCGTAGAAAAGCTGAATCAATTAGGAGCACACAACGTAGTACTGTTGCCCTGGGTCCTAGGCCACAGGGGAGTGGAGGGTAATGAGCAGGCGGACTCAGTGTTTAATTTGTTGCGTCTCTCCCACCAATTGTCAACCTTCCAGCAGATCCTTGCAGCGGGTCTGCGCCATACTCTCCTCTTCCGGGAAGGTATCGACCCCAATCCGGGTCCTTCTCCTGACCTCGGTACTGAGAAATGGATTTGCTGCGTTTGCCCGGAAAAGAATCTTTTTAGTACGGTCATATATATAAGGGCCTGAAATATTTCAATGAACTTCCTAATCACATAAAAAGTAGTAATAACTGCAATACTTTTAAAAAAAGTTTATTGGAGCATTGTAAAACCCTTCCAATAAGATCAAGTTTTTCTCCTCTTATTTTTTACATGATATATCCGATACTGGAGCGTGAAAAGGGAATGGTAATATTGGAAGCAGCAAAATACAATGCATCCGGCCCTATGGAAAAGAAAATCGGTCGCCACCTGTAACTCAAAACAGTTCCAAAAACTAATTTCGCTGGAATTCGGTATTTTCAGCCGATATTTACTGTTGCTGATAGGAATCACTCGCATTACATTATGAGGAAATACGGCACCTGAGAACACAGCCGTATGTAGCTAAAAAACACAAGCATGTCTTCAGTGAACTCCACAAACAGGCGTCGGCCCTCTATGCCGGTGATTCCTGTACTCAAAGAACAAAACTAGCAGAGGAGGAACGCACTCACCCTAGGGAAACGCGAGTAGTCACTCTCAACTTCGATCTGGATACCGTAACAGGTTAAACTCTTACCTATCCAGAATCAACGCCGACATACAAAAATTCTCCTGCTTGTAATGTGTCCCCACATGACACCAACCATCTCTTTAACTGGGTTGTGGAACAAACGCCTCTAACACTCCTCTCATTATGGTCCACCCCTGTTGAAACAGAAAGTTTCTTTGGACTCCCGTTAGAGGACATTGATGAAATTAGTGATCGGTCGCACCTATTGGATGGGGCGAAGCACTGCTACAACAACAACAGCAGGCGGACAACACGGAAAGAGAGGCAGCAACTGCATGACCCATCGATCCCGAGCCGTTCCTGCCAGTTGGCCCACAGGGGCATTTATTAGCAGAAGGGAGGGAAAAGAGAGAACACTGGCGCAATATGCCAGGCCTGAGTCAATCTAAGTTACTGTTAGGGGGTTACAGCACAACTCGATATAGGGCCTTAATAGGCCTCTCAAAAAGATAACCTAAGAACCCTAACGGCTATTCTTACAAGACACTGTAGACTGAACAGTTACATGCAAAAGCTGGGTATAATATCGAACAACACATACCGATTTTGTGATGGATCAGCAGACGGTGGACCATATCCTTCTAGATTGCGGCCCAATTTCAAGACGTAGGGCTAAGTTTATGGGCTCACCATGGCCAGAGCATTCCCACATTTAATCCCTCAAGCCAAGAACACTGCTGGTGTTCATCAAGGAAGTCGGCTAGGATGAGGTGCTCTGAAGGAGATGTGCAAGTCACTGTGCAATCCTCAATAAATTATCTATCTATCTACGTTCCAGTAAGAAGCACCATTGTGGTACTAGCCCCATCATCTCGGGAACTATTGATATGACTACATTAAACCTTCTAGGGATTGAATATTAATAATGACCGGAATGCGAAAGTTTGCTAAAATGTACCATTCTCCATGGAATGCTCGATATATAACTTTCCTCGTTTTGAAACAGTGATGAAAAGAGCAAAATTGACTAAAATTTCAACTGGCTGTGGCTAGTAAGTTGTTGATGTCCTCTCTTAAGGCAATGTAATGACAACTGCGATGCAGGGAAAATTACAAAAATCTTGCAAATCTACTGATAATTATTTAATTAATTCCTCCCCTTCTATGCAGTTCTATGCATACATACATATGTATTTTCTCACCAAACGCTAATTAAAAAAATTAATTGGTTTTCACATGAACTTCGAACTCTGTCGTATTTGCATTCTTCAGTTGATTATCAACAAAAGCATGACAAATTATCACTAAAAAATGCATACATGTTGCTTATATATTTAATATGGTAGCCAATTTACTTACTCTTTCTGGTGCGATGATTCCTGGAAAATCGGGCCTGACTAAACGCGATTTTTTTTGCCTTAAGATAGCGTGCTTAACACGAACCATATCATGTTATGGCACACCTTTGGTGATGCAAAAAATCAAAGACATTTCTGCTTCTAATGATTCTAGGATAGCAGCAGCAGCTCGCGGTGGCGCCACATAAATAACAGTTGCATGCCGATCAGTTGCCTTTTATGCTCCGGCTACCTATTCAATTTTAATTCACATTACATTATCTACTATTGCAATTTTTAATCAATACAAATCAATATAAATTACCGAAGCAAATACTGGCAAACCAGAATGCGTAGTTCCACCCTTTTTAGGGAAATACATCCAACCAATTTGGTACCCTCCCTAAAATGAGTTCTAAAGTTTATAAGGAATTATTGGAGGGTGCTCTCGTTTGATCTTCAATTGAAAAAATGGAGGAAGACAGCAGTTTTCAACAGGATAACGCCTTTCATGATTCTAAGGGGTCTTTGAAATGGCTTGCAGAACACAAGACTCCACTTATGAAGTGGCCTGCATACAGTCGCGATTCGAAGCCGGTAGAAGAACTTTGTAGAGCAAAATTTATGGTCAAAAGATTCAACGGCACCTCTACAGAATTCCATTAGAGTTGAAGTTGAATACTAAAGAAACTTGGGAAGATTTAAGCAGTATGATCCTGCAAAATTTAGCCATGTCAATACCCAATCGAATATATGAAACCATTAATAAAAATGGAGGACCAACTAATTGGTAAAAATGTAATAAATGAAAAAATATTTAAAAATAAAGTTGCTAAGTTTAAACGAATATGCACTTGTTTGTAGTTTTGAATATGTGATGATAAGAGTACAACAACAACAACGAAAACAGGTTTTTTGGGCCAGTCCAATTTCTTTGGACTCCCGTTAGAGGACATTGATGAAATTAGTGATCGGTCGCACCTATTGGATGGGGCGAAGCACTGCTACAACAACAACAGCAGGCGGACAACACGGAAAGAGAGGCAGCAACTGCATGACCCATCGATCCCGAGCCGTTCCTGCCAGTTGGCCCACAGGGGCATTTATTAGCAGAAGGGAGGGAAAAGAGAGAACACTGGCGCAATATGCCAGGCCTGAGTCGATCTAAGTTACTGTTAGGGGGTTACAGCACAACTCGATATAGGGCCTTAATAGGCCTCTCAAAAAGATAACCTAAGAACCCTAACGGCTATTCTTACAAGACACTGTAGACTGAACAGTCACATGCAAAAGCTGGGTATAATATCGAACAACACATACCGATTTTGTGATGGATCAGCAGACGGTGGACCATATCCTTCTAGATTGCGGCCCAATTTCAAGACGTAGGGCTAAGTTTATGGGCTCACCATGGCCAGAGCATTCCCACATTTAATCCCTCAAGCCAAGAACACTGCTGGTGTTCATCAAGGAAGTCGGCTAGGATGAGGTGCTCTGAAGGAGATGTGCAAGTCACTGTGCAATCCTCAATAAATTATCTATCTATCTACGTTCCAGTAAGAAGCACCATTGTGGTACTAGCCCCATCATCTCGGGAACTATTGATATGACTACATTAAACCTTCTAGGGATTGAATATTAATAATGACCGGAATGCGAAAGTTTGCTAAAATGTACCATTCTCCATGGAATGCTCGATATATAACTTTCCACGTTTTGAAACAGTGATGAAAAGAGCAAAATTGACTAAAATTTCAACTGGCTGTGGCTAGTAAGTTGTTGATGTCCTCTCTTAAGGCAATGTAATGACAACTGCGATGCAGGGAAAATTACAAAAATCTTGCAAATCTACTGATAATTATTTAATTAATTCCTCCCCTTCTATGCAGTTCTATGCATACATACATATGTATTTTCTCACCAAACGCTAATTAAAAAAATTAATTGGTTTTCACATGAACTTCGAACTCTGTCGTATTTGCATTCTTCAGTTGATTATCAACAAAAGCATGACAAATTATCACTAAAAAATGCATACATGTTGCTTATATATTTAATATGGTAGCCAATTTACTTACTCTTTCTGGTGCGATGATTCCTGGAAAATCGGGCCTGACTAAACGCGATTTTTTTTGCCCTAAGATAGCGTGCTTAACACGAACCATATCATGTTATGGCACACCTTTGGTGATGCAAAAAATCAAAGACATTTCTGCTTCTAATGATTCTAGGATAGCAGCAGCAGCTCGCGGTGGCGCCACATAAATAACAGTTGCATGCCGATCAGTTGCCTTTTATGCTCCGGCTACCTATTCAATTTTAATTCACATTACATTATCTACTATTGCAATTTTTAATCAATACAAATCAATATAAATTACCGAAGCAAATACTGGCAAACCAGAATGCGTAGTTCCACCCTTTTTAGGGAAATACATCCAACCAATTTGGTACCCTCCCTAAAATGAGTTCTAAAGTTTATAAGGAATTATTGGAGGGTGCTCTCGTTTGATCTTCAATTGAAAAAATGGAGGAAGACAGCAGTTTTCAACAGGATAACGCCTTTCATGATTCTAAGGGGTTTTTGAAATGGCTTGCAGAACACAAGACTCCACTTATGAAGTGGCCTGCATACAGTCGCGATTCGAAGCCGGTAGAAGAACTTTGTAGAGCAAAATTTATGGTCAAAAGATTCAACGGCACCTCTACAGAATTCCATTAGAGTTGAAGTTGAATACTAAAGAAACTTGGGAAGATTTAAGCAGTATGATCCTGCAAAATTTAGCCATGTCGATACCCAATCGAATATATGAAGCCATTAATAAAAATGGAGGACCAACTAATTGGTAAAAATGTAATAAATGAAAAAATATTTAAAAATAAAGTTGCTAAGTTTAAACGAATATGCACTTGTTTGTAGTTTTGAATATGTGATGATAAGAGTACAACAACAACAACGAAAACAGGTTTTTTGGGCCAGTCCAATTTCCGTTAGATTAACAAAGAATATGGGCTAGAATTTGTTGTTATGAATGTATAAACAAAAAAGCCAAAGTGGTAAAATTAAAATTAAGAGTGGTTTTAAACGAATATGTACCACTGTACAATTGATTCGGATTCATTTTGTAAGGTTCCATTTCGAAACCTCCGGAAAAGTTGTACCTACGTACAAACCCTACTGCACACTCCACACCAAACACCAAAAACCAGGTATTTTTAGTTTAGTTTTAGTTTCTTTATTTAGGTTAGCTTTAGTAACTGTAATATATTTAATATACTAATTTATTTAGCAATATCCTTAGTTTGATTTAATTTAATATTTTTGTCCGCACACACTTGTTCGGTTTAGTTCAACATTTATATTTGTGTGTATAACATTTTTCATGTCAGTGATGTGGGCCGCAGTTGTATTTGACATGCGCGTTGCCTTCTGTACGCGCCTGTCAAATAAAACTTAAGGACCAACCACATAGAATAATTATTATATTTTGGTGTAAGGCTTATGTTCCTTATATCACCCTTCCTTTTCAAAAGAAGAATTTGGCAAATTAAACACGTGTGCCATATTCTTCTTTTGTATGCTGTTAATTGGTTCAGATGAACGAAAATATTAGGGTGTACCTTCCTTTTTGAAATTCGTTCATCCGGAGCAATTTTATGACTATTTAGAATATTTTAATTAAAATTTTGGTATTTTTGAATTTTTGTTTGTACAATATTTACATTTTATATATTCAACTTAAGGTTTTTTGTTGTTTATAAAATATTAATTTGTTTTTTTTTTCACTTGTACTATACTATGAATAATTTCGAAATACATTTTTTCGTTTTGATATACAAAATTTTGTGTTCTATATATATATTCTTGTTTTGTTTTTATATATATTTTTTTGTTGCCTTCGTGGCTATTTAAAAATGACGAGTATGAAATTACTTCTAAAAATTTTGGATTTTGTTCAATTAAAGTATTACGGTAATATTAATTTACTTTACTAAGGCGGTTTTTATGTACCCCTTTTTCTTTGCTTTTAACTTCATCGAAAATAATTACATTGGGTTCGTTAATTTTGGTTATTGTAAACGGACCTTGATAAATATTTTCGTGTTTATGATGTGGTTCTTTCTGTAAAAGTACTTTATCTCCGATTTTTACAACTAAAGGACGTGCCGTTTCATCATACAGGGTTTTAGTTTGTAATTTATTTTTATTAATTAGATTTTGTGCCATTTTGTGCGTTTTCTGCATCCTAAACTTAACTTCTTTGGCATAGTTTTCGACATTATAGATCGGGTCAATTTTTTCTTTTGTTAATTCAATAGGCAAAGTTGCCTTTTTCCCAAAGACTAACTCGTAAGGCGAAAATTGGTTGTCGAAAACTGTGCTACTCGTAGTATTGTGTAGGAAAGTAAAGTATTTTAAATAAACATCCCAATCAGAAAAAGTGTCTTTTAGATATGCACGTTAGTATTCACTAAAAACTCTATGATTACGTTCAATCGTGCCAACAGTTTCATGATGGTATGCAGTTGAAAAATTATGTTGAATATTTAAAAGTTTTGTTAATTCTTCGAATAATTCATTTTTAAATTCAGTACCTAAATCTGATTTTATGGTATTCATTGTGCCGTAAGTTAAAATGAATCCTTCAAAAATTTCTGAAGCGATTGTTTTTGCCGATTTGTCTGGCACAGCGACTGTTACCAGGTATTTAGTCATGTCGCAAATCATGGTAAGTGCGAACTTGTTACCATATTTGGACTCAGGTAGGGGTCCTATTGTGTCAATTACCAGTATATCGAATGGTTTACAAGGAGTTGGTGTTAAAACAAGTTTTTCTTTTGCTTTAGGTTTAACCTTGTTTAAAAGACAATCTTTACAATTTTTGATATATTTCGATATATCACGAGTCATGTTCTTCCAATAAAATTTTGTTCGTCTTTTCATTCCGCAATGTCCACCAGAAATGGGATCATTATGGTAAATTTTCATTAGTTTTAATTTTGTATCTTCGTCTGTTACTGTCTCCACTGGATCTGTTAGTTTACTTTCTAATGATTTTAAATTTTTATTTCCAATATTTTTGAAATTTGTAATAGTATAGTGTTCGAACAAAATATCGTTTTTAGGCCATTCAATCTGCTTAATTTTTCGTTTGCTGGCTTCTGATTCAAGCCTCGAAAGTAATTTCTCTAAAGTTATTATTTCGTTAACAAGCTCAAAACTAAGTAACTCGAGTTTCTTATGTTTAATATGCGCAAAAATTCTTAAATTTGTTGTTTTATTATTTTTATCGTACTTAATTGCAGATCTAATTCGTGGGACTTTTTTCGAAAAATTAAATGAAAATTTGTCGTAGACATGTAAAGTAATTTGTTTTTCGTCGTTTTTGTCTGTTTTCCTATGTAAATTTTTGTCGTTTGCCTTTTTTGTCATGGCTCTTGTCTGTACTGCCAAAATTTGTTTGTTAGCTTCTTTAATCTCATCGATTGTTATACGCGATAGTGCATCAGCACAAACGTTTGATTTACCTTTTATATATACAATTGCAAAGTTATATTCAGATAGTTCCAGTCTTATTCTTGAAAGTTTTAAAAATGGGTCTTTCATGTTGAATAAGTATACTAGAGGTCTATGGTCTGATTTTACAATGAAATGGGTGTCATAAACGTATGGTCGAAATTACTTGATTGCAAAGTAAATAGCTAAAACTCTTATTCTATAATGGGTTTTTTCTGTTCGGCTGTATTAAATGCTTTAGAAGCGAAACAGATTGGTAAATCACTACCTTGTTGTTCTTGACTCAAAATAGCGCCACATCCAGTTGTGGAAGCATCAACTGTAATAATGAATTGTTTAGTAAAATCTGGATATTGAAGTAATTTCGGTGAAAGTAACGCTGCTTTCAAAGATAAAAATGCTCTTTCGCACTCTACATCCCATACAAATTCAACTATTTTTCTGCTTAATCGGTTTAGAGGCGCTGCCAGAGATGCAAAATTGGGTATAAACTGTCTGTAATAGTTTGCAAACGCGACGAATCGTCGTACCGCGTCTTTGTCAGTCGGTTTTGTATACTTTTTAATTGCGTTTATTTTAGAGTCGTATGTTAACAAACCTTTGGCTGAACATTTGTGACCTAAAAATGTAACTTCTGGTCGTAAAAAGTTGCATTTATTTGGGTTAAGTTTGAGATTGAAAGACCTAAAAGTATCGAAAACTTTTGAAAGATTTTTAATATGGTGTGCTTCGCTACAACCTATGACGATAATATCGTCGACGTACAAAAATGCGACATTGGGTGGTATACCCGAAAAAGCTATGGTTATCATTCGTGAGAATGAATTTGGTGCTATATTTAAGCCGAATGGAAGCACTTTCCATCTAAATGCGCCACGGTCAGTGCTGAAAGACGTAATGTCACAGAGTCAGGATGCAAGGGGATTTGATGAAATCCTGAAAAAAGATCTAATGTGGAAAAATACTTTGCTCTACCGAGATTGTCTAAAATATCGTCAACTCTAGCTAGTGGGAATTTATCAGCAATTAGTTTTTTGTTTACTGCGCGAAAATCTACGCACATACGATATACTTTTGGACCATTTGTATCTTTCTTTGGGACTACAATCAAAGGACTATTGTAATTCGAATAACTGGGATCATTGTCTAATAATTTATTTACTTGGCGATTTATTTCTTCGCGTTGAGAGTATGGCAATCTATAGTTTTTAACATATACCGGTTCGTTGTCTGTCAGTCTTAATTTTTGCTCGTAAAAGTTATTTAAAAATGTCGGCATAATCTATGCAAAGGTCAATTAATTTACTATGAGCATGTTGAGGTATTTGATTTTTTAAAATTGAGGTCAGTTTTTTTGTACGTTTGTCTTCTGTTTCTGTCTTGTTAATTGTATCAACATTGTAGTTTGAAAGTTTTTCTGTCCGAATACTTTTTCTTTTCACATACTTTATATCATCCGTGGTATTTATAACTTTAATTATTGGGTTACTGGAATTAACAATGCACCTAGCTGTGAAAACACCTTTTTCAATTTCCTGCGAGTCCACGAAAAGTGGTTCGGGTGAATCTCCTAAATCAAAAAGTCTGAATATTTCGCATCTTGGTGAAATGATACAACTGTCGCCTTCTGTTCCGTGTAGGATTGGTATCGCAACTTTTTCATTACCTACCCAAAAGGAAATACTATTTCTTTCATAGTTAATAATGCATTTGTTAATACTCGGATGGAATACTAAAGTCTTCATTTACTACATGTAATGTATGTTTAATAGAAAAGTTAGAAAAATTTAAATTTACTGTAATTTTACCTAAAGTGGAAACTGAATTGGAAGTGACACCGGTAATGTTAATAATGTCGTTCGTATTTAATGAAATATTGCTGTCTAAACAAGATATCTTTATTAAAGAAATGTCCGCTTGAGTGTCTACTAGGAAAGAACAAAATTTTTGTGACTCGTTAAGTTGTAATTCTATGAAATCAGAGTAATTTAAATTTAAACAATAGATAGCTATTGGTGAGGGAAGTTCGCTTACTCGCTTAATCCGTCCTCCCTCAGTG
The DNA here is from genome assembly GCF_040869045.1 of Eurosta solidaginis. Taxonomy (NCBI): domain Eukaryota; kingdom Metazoa; phylum Arthropoda; class Insecta; order Diptera; family Tephritidae; genus Eurosta; species Eurosta solidaginis. The sequence goes on from NC_090321.1 coordinate 122,666,505, forward strand.
TTCGCTCCTGAGGGGCACTGGCGTTTAAAGCGCGAACTTTTGCGTTTCTACCTCTACCGTTGGATGATCTAGAATTGTTACCTCTATTGTTACTATTATTTGTATTTGGATTAGATATAGCCGCGGTTTGGGTAAAAACCTCGATAACTACCACGTGAATTTCTGAATTTTCTGTTACAACGTGATCGAAAAGCTAGAACCTGACGTTCAGTTACTTCGTTGTTCTGTTCTACAGTTAATTTTGCTACTACGTCTTGCGGATCAGTAAATGCTGTTGAGGCTAAAATGGTTTTTACTAAATTTGATTTTGCATTTAAACGACATACGTTAGCAGTTTGTTCGACTGCCATTTCGTGAGCTTTCGCTTGAGTGATCCCTTCAATAATAAGAGACCGCTAAAGTGAGTCAGCTAAATCTTCAACTTTTTTGGCAAAATCTGTATAATTGTTACCGTTAACATGCAACGCTGCAATTCTCCCTGCTACAACTTTCGAGTTGTCTGGTTTGATCCTATTACGTAGAGCTGTTTTAATATCATTGACTGAAGTTACTTGTGTTGGTATTGCTTCACGGGCTTTACCCTCTTAATTTTGATTTTAAGAACGCTATAAAAGTGTCATTTAAATCTGCAGTAGCGAATTGTTAAAGTAATGCAATTTTGTCTATAAAAGAATCAAGTGCTAGAGGATCACCACTGTAGTTTTCTCTAATAGAATTAGCACATGTGTTAATAAAAATTTTCTTTTCCTCAAGTGTTGCCACGATTTAATCGTTCAAATCTGGAGCTGAATTAGCAGAAGGTGAGGCCACGTTTGTACTATTTGGATCCTTAAGATCTGATTTTGAAGTAAAAGAAGTTGAAATTAGTTTTGCGCTATTTGAATCGTTAAGATTTGAATCTAAATTAGAAGTTCAATTTTTAATGGAAGAATTTTCGAAGCCTGGAAAATCTGTTGATAAAGAAAATCTATTTTCCTGGTTTGTGACTGCTTCTGTCGAGGATGAAGCTAAACTTTCGTAGCTTGAGGCTGAAATATCGGAATCGGATTCTGAGTCTGAATTTTTTTTCACTTGCTTACCACTTCTAAGGTACATATGTAGTTATCAGAATAGCACCAATAATTCAGTTCAAACTATAAAATTAATGAAGTACTTATTTGAATGTCTAAATTTATATTTGAAGTTGAATTGTTGAGGAAAAAGGGAGAAGAAAAAAAATTTTATAAAAGGGAACTGATTTGCAGGTGAATAGTCACTTAAGGAGTATTTAACTATTTATCGGAAGAATTAATTAAAATTGCAGTAAACTTGTATGAAAAATCTATAAAAGTAATTGATTTTAAAATGGCTCAAAAGTATGTGTATTAATTGGTAAAAGTCTCAAAATGTAATCACGGACGCACCGCTTTGTTCAAAAAATCTAAATTTGCTTTTTCACGGAACCACCGCATGTATTAAAAATTGAATTGGTTTTTCACGGAACCACCGCATGTAATAAAAATTGAATTGGTTTTTAACCTGTCACGGTCGCCATGTAAGGTTCCATTTCGGAACCTCCGGAAAAGTTGTACCTACGTAGAAACCCTACTGCACACTCCACACCAAACACCAAAAGCCACGTATTTTTAGTTTAGTTTTAGTTTCTTTATTTAGGTTAGCTTTAGTTACTGTAATATATTTAATATACTAATTTATTTAGCAATATCCTTAGTTTGATTTTATTTAACATTTTTGTCCGCACACACTTGTTCGGTTTAGTTCAACATTTATATTTGTGTGTATAACATTTTTTATGTCAGTGATGTGGGCCGCAGTTGTATTTGACATGCGCGTTGCCACCTGTACGCGCCTGTCAAATAAAACTTATGGACCAAACACATAGAATACCTTATTATATTTTGGTGTAAGCCTTATGTTCCTTATAATTTTCTGATTTTGCAATATAATTGCTTTTTGCAGGTGATGTAGAAGTGGATGCCTTTGGGTTTTTATTATTATTTTTAGTTGGTGGTGAAGATGTAGAAGTAGACATTGTGTTAGATTTATGTGAGGATATAGCAGGTGACGTTGTATGTGTAGATAATTTAGATGTAGAGGAGGTTGAGAGAAACTTTTTTGTTGTAGTATTGTTAGATATCGTATTTGACGATTTAATTTGTTTATTTGCTGCAGGTGTTAATGTTGTTGTAGATATAGATGTTGGAAGCGCCTTAACAGTAGAAGTAAAAGTGGAAAACGAAGAAGATAAAGTTGAAGCAATGCCAATGTTGGCAGAGAGAGACGATGCATTTGTTTGAGTGCCACGGTATGCGGGTTAGTCGACACACATTCAAAGGATATTGAGAGAATTCCGTGCCGTGAGGGGTAGCGGGAAATTCAATAAGATTGTTTGCCCAAGGGTTATTAGTATTGCTGTTGGATGGCATAGATATAGGAGAGATAAATAATGCGCTGTTTCTGGTACCATACACGCTATTTTTGGCGCAACAACAAGATTCAACAGTAAGAACTTTGCTGTTGGCTGACTGCAAAGTTGCCATTAATTGATTTTTTAGTTCGTTGTACCTGCGCTGAATGGGCAAAAAATATGCTTCACAATTGGGACTTGATCCTTGCATGTGACAACGTGCCATGCCACTTGCGCTTAGGAGCTGTCTTCGAGGTATATTCGAGTGGAAGGTGGAAACTTTTGTGGCTGAATCCATATAGTCCCATGCTAAACCCCATCGAGAAGATATTGGCTAAAGTAAAAAGCTACGTAAAAGCCACATGGAAATTCCTGGAACAGTAGGCTGCGGGGTATGCGAGCAACAACTTCAATATGTTGAAAAATTAATAGATGACGCTAAGGCTACAGTAACCGGAAGAGCAGTACAACACAGTGCTAGTTTCTATGCGGATGCCATTACCAGAGAAGACATAAGTGTTGGTGAATAAATGTCTTGTATTATTTCGTATATATATATGTATACCCACATTTTAAATACAAATTTCAATTGCCTTTCCATGTTCATGATTGTCTTTTTGTTATATTACATTTATGTTACGCTGTTATCGATAATAATTTATGTTGAAAAACATTCAAAATAAATAGAATATGAAATAATAAAAATTTACTATTTCTAAAATTCAACTGACGCTTTCGAAAATCCAATTGACTCTTTTCAAGGTCCAACTTAACAATTTCCATTGTTCTAAAATCCAGTTTTCTAAAATCCAAATGACATTTTCTAAAATCCAATTGGCAATTCCAATATCCAATTGACACTTTCTAAAATCCAACTGACAATTCTGAAATCCAATTGACGCTTTTTAAAATCCAATTAATTATTCTAAAATCCAACTTACGTTTTCTAAAATACAACTGGAAATGGTGGAGAAAGAACGAAGAGCAACTCCACAGTTTTTTAATCAAACATGGAGTGATTAGTGAGTACAAGTTGTGCCCGAAGTATAAGAAACAGTGCTCGATGTCGGGTCGGCTTTTTCGGTGCCGGAAAACCAAAACCGTGATTAAGAACAAAAAAATGTGTCATTAAGTGCAATCTTAAGTGCAGCATTTATGCGAACACTTTTTTTCCGGCTCCCATTCAATTGTCAAAACCGAGTATTTAGAGCAAAACATTGGCATTGTACGCCACACGGTTGTCGACTGGGCAAACTTTACCCGCGGGGGTACTATTTGAGTGGGCTATTTCCAATATCGATACTATGGTGGTGTGGGAAAGATTTTTGAAGTGGATGAGGTGAAAATGGGACGCCGGAAATATAATTGTGGAAGCTATATTGAAGGGCAATGGGTGTTTGGGGGATTGAGCGTGACTGAAGTAAAATGTTTGTGGTACCGGTGGTAGATCTGACAAATTAAACTTTGCTGAGTGTAATAAAGTAAAGGATAGCACCAGGGGCCACGATTTATTCGGACTGCTGGAAGTCGTACGACTACTTAAAGGAGCATGGGTATGTTCACGCCAATGTAAACCACAGTGAGAACTTTGTGGACCCTTCCACGGGAGCTCACACACAAAATATTGAGCGGCATTGGCGTGAGCTTCGCGCAAAAGTCCCCCGGTATGGTAGAGTGGAAGACCATTTTGATGGCTATATAGCCGAATTTATGTTTCTTCGGAAATATAAGACGATGGATGAGCGCCTACACATGCTATTTAAAGCCATTGGTTCGCTCTATAGTCCAAGCGATGGATAAATGCAGAGGACATGAGTGAACTGAAACTAAAAGAGATTTATCACCAACTAGTAATACGTATGTCGTTCATTGTTTTATTATAGTCGCCACAACATAACACCTCAGTTACCCGACAAAGGCGGAGAAAAATATGTAAGCATATTGTTATTTAAGAAAGTTTTGTATTGATATTTTCCTTTAATATTTTAAACAGATTGCGTAAGCCACGCTTCACTTCATCGAAGGTAAGCATTTCGGGTGAAAATGGGCCTACCGAGGAGCCGAACACCCAAAACAATCAGTAACCCGCCTGTAAGGCCTTCTAACATGAGTCGATTTCTTACAACCATTAAACCACTTGAACCGTAATAAAATTGATAGCTGAATGTCAATATACCACAAAATCTATTCGTATGAAAACGGCTTTTCTGCAATGTCCTGGGTGCTGTGGAATAGTAGTTAAAATAAAAATAAAATTGGTTCCAAATTATGTCACAGCTTTTTTGACAAATAGTCAAAAAGCTGTTGCTAACTTACAACATATTTTACCTTGACCATGAATACGCGCCATGGCGGCCACCGTGGTGTGATGGTACCGTGCTCCGCATACCAAACAGTATGCCCGGGGTTCGTACCCCGGGCAAAGCAGCATCAAAATTTTAGAAATAAGGTTTTTAAATTAGAAGAAAATTTTTCTAAACAGGGTCGCCCCTCAGCAGGGTTTGGCAAGCGCTCCGGGTGTATTTCTGCCATGAAAAGCTCTCAGTGAAAATTCATCTGCCTTGCAGATGCCGTTCGGAGTCGGCATAAAACATGTAGGTCCCGTCCGCCCAATTTTTAGAGCAGCACGACGCAAATTAGAAGAGAAGCTCGGCCTTACATCTCTTCGGAGGTTATTGCGCCTTACATTTATATTTTTTTATTTATGAATACGCGCCGTTGATTTTAACTAAAACGATTTTTTATTTATTATTTATTTTTTATTTATTATTATTGTTAAATTGCAAATTATTCTGTGAATTACAAAAACAATTTAATTGTATGTTTATTTGAATATATGTTGAGCCTAATTAATTCTAACAGAGAACAACAAAAGTTGTTGTTGTTGTAGCAGTGCTTCGCCCCATCTAATAGCAGCGACCGATCACAAATTGTCATCAATATCCTCTAACGGGAGTCTAAGGAAACTTGTTGTATCAACAGGGGTGGACCATAATGAAAGGGGTGTTAGAGCCGTTGGTTCCACATTACAACAAAAGTAATTTCCATCGTTGCTGAGCTGGCAACACTGTCACTTTCATGTGTGTTGATTTCGACCGAAATTGTTTGCAATATTTGTTTTAATATTTTATATGTAAATTAGTGAAATTTAAAATTATTTTTTCGTTAATTCATGCAAGTTGGATTATATTAATATACTAAATATCATAAGTAAAGTGATGAAATTGTAAATGTGCTGGAACAATATGTACCAGACAAACCAGTTATTCGCGAATAACTTAAAAACGGGTAAAAAAGTTAACTTCTGCTTTCGGATTCTTAATCTAGACGTAAATACGCTTCTTTTAGTATCTCACTTGAAACTCTTGGCCCAAGTTTAGGGCGGGACCACTAAACTGCACTACTACCGTAAAAAAAAATACTATTTCAAATTAAATTTTATTGCAATGATGAGTGCTCCTGTAAATGGTGGCACAGAGCAGAAGAGACCGTGATAAGAACAGCAACAGATTTACAAAGACTTAAGTTGGAGGAGTTGATGAAAAGTCCGTTATGTGATAAGCTAAAAATGATTAACAAAACATGATGCAATAAAACTAAATTGGGTATAAGTAAAGAATGTTTAAATTTATCGTATCGGAAAACAAATATGGTCTTCGTTAGAAGTTTTGGCAATAGTCTAGTTGAGGGGTCGACTGCTAATACGCCAACAAAAATATTGAGAGGGGTGTCAAAAGACGCGTATTGACATTGTTGTTGTTGTAGCTGTGCTTCGCCCCGTCCATTAGGATGCTACTAGTTATGTGGTAAGAAAGGTTGTCGAGGAAAGGGCGCTGGACCTTCATGTTAGGTCGGAATATACTAGAATGGCATGACGAAAGCAGGGCGAACGAAAATACCACCTCACGTAGATATTAAATGGCAAGGCGATTTCAAGGAGTATCTATATAAGCGTAGGATAGAGGAGGATCCTTTCTGTCCACACTGTCCCACTGAATTGGAAACACCGTACACGTAATGTTTCATTGCCCTCGTTTTCACGGCGAATGATTTTGTACACAGAGTTTTTGGAGAGGAGCCTTCCATTAGGAATTTAGTTCCCCTAATTTGCAGAGATATACTATGTTAGACTGCGTTGAGTAAAATGGTGTTTCTAGGGATGACGCGATGGATGCATGCCGAAGCAGGGCCGACTAAACCGCCTTCCCCCATCCCAGCGAAGTAGCCAATCCATCAAAGACCTTATTGTTGATCGCACGATTTTTATTCCAAATTTTCATATTTTATTATACGAAATGAAAAGAAGCACAGATATTTTTTCATTTAACGCGCGATTTTTTTCCAAATTTTCATTTTTTATGATACGATTTAAAAACAACCACAAACCGCAGGCGAAGTGAATTTAACAGGAATTTGCAAGGAAGAGACGTGAGAAGGCGATAGGGGGAGGGAAGAGAAGAGAAGAGAAGAGAAGAGAAGAGAAGAGAAGAGAAGAGAAGAGAAGAGAAGAGAAGAGAAGAAAAGAGAAGAGAAGAGAATAGAAGATAAGAGAAGAGAAGAGAAGAGTAGACAAGAGAAGAGAAGAGAAGAGAAGAGATGAGAAGGAAAAGAAAAGAAGAGGACTAGTATATTAATTAGTAGGATGCTGATGCATAGACTGAGTAGTATGCCAGCTGGTATGTTGATATTGAATACACTTACTAGTATGTCAATTAGTATGATATTGGTGTATATAATAACGCGATTTTTTATTCCAAATTTTCATATTTTATTATACGAAATGAAAATAAGCACAGATATATTTTCATTTAACGCGCGATTTTTTATTCCAAATTCTCATATTTTATGATACGATTTAAAAATAACCACACACCGCAGGAAAAATTTATTTAACAGGAATTTGTAAGGAAGAGACGTGAGAAGCGATAGAGGTAGGGAAGGAAAGAGAAGGAAAGGAAAAGAAGAGGACTAGAATATTAGCGAGTAGGATGGTGATGCATAGACAGAGTAGTATGCCAGCTGGTATGTTGATGTTGAATACACTTAGTAGTATGTCAATTGGTATGATATTGGTGTATATAATAACTAGTATACCATCTGGTATAATGCTGGCGCAAAGGCTGACTAGTGGGTTAATTGGTATGACTTTGATGGGTATTGTGACTAGTATGGCATCTGGTACGATATTGGTGTATATATTGCCAATCAGTTGGCATGATGCTGATGCAGAGACTGGCAATTGATATTTCGTAGGACATCGCCGTTTTAAAAATATCAGTTGCTAATATGGAAAAATTACAGAATTCATAATAGTTGGGATTTTTGGCAAACTATTATTCTTCTAGTATACAACTAGTTGGTTTGACTGCCGGGTAGGAGTGATATTAATTATAATCACAATTTTAATAATACTAATAATTTCCAACGGATTTGCCTTGCAAAGCCCGCCTAACCGACACGAAGAACGCATCCGTATAACGCACAGTATTTTAATTTTTGTTTGTCGAGTCAATGATAGGCAGGAATTTGCTAAGCGTCGAGATCTAAAACTGTTTAGCTTCAGAGAATTGTTAAACTCATATGCTAAGTAAAACACTAACAATATAGGTGGAATAATACTGGCATACAAATATGTAATTAGAAAAGAATACCAATCAGGAAAGTAGGATGAGTGAATTGCTAATTATTAAGAGAGGAAGAAATAGATTGTCTAATGCTAAAAAGTGATTCCGAACTATCAATTTTGCTTGAGTGAGAGTTATAATCCTGACACAGGCTGCGGAAGGGCTCATTTAATTCAAAATTCAGAAAAAGGGACTGTCTCTTTTCCTCTTTCACCTTGCTATAGCAAATTGCATTTAATAAAAAGCAGTGCAAAGCTTATTGCCTACCTTTTTATAACTCTGGTGCTAAATTATTATAAGTCCCCGAGTTTCAAAGACTGCTCTCGAAGCGTGCTAAAAGTATAAATATCATACACATCAACGCGCAAAGCCCCTATAGAAAACTTGATGAGTTAAGATATCTGTGCGAGGCCTCCGACATAGGTATTATCTGCATTTCCGAAACCTGGTTTTCTTCAGGCCATAACGATGAGATAATGAAACTAAATGGCTATCGACTTTTCAGAGCTGACAGAAGTGGTCATGGTGGTGTTGTCGCTATATATGTTAAAAATAGTTTGTCCTGTAAATTACGTAGTATAGACCTAGTCGCCAAGTAAATTTTGTTGACTTTACTGATTTTCTGCAACCTCTATTCTTAAATTACGAAAATATGGTCCCAGCTGGTGACTTCAACAGCAACCTGCTCGTAGATTCAAGTCTTAAGCTAAGTATGGAATCTCAGGGACTCTTCCCTGCTAACATTACCGTACCAACACTAGTTCCTTGCTGCTAGACCTCTTCTTTGTAAACGACTCAGAGAAAGCACTTCTTTACGACCAGCTGTCTGCTCCCAATTTTTCTAAACACGACCTCGTATTCATTACTTACAACTTTCAAACGTTGTTTACACCGAGCTCGTTTACATATCGTGACTTTAAAAATATAAATTATAGTGCACTTGCTGAATCAGTTGTGTCTGTCGACTGGAGAATGATTCGAACGATGGCATCGGTGGATTGGCAAACTAAGTTCCTTCAAGACAGCATAAATAAGTTCTTCGACGACCACGTTCCTACGGAACTTAAGGTGACGAAACACAATAGCAATCTATGGTTTGACGCCAGTATTAAACATCTAATTCACTTGCGTATCCTAGCTTACTCTCCGTGGAAAAGATACAGAACTGTGGAAATGCACATGCGCTTCAAAGCTGCACGACTCACTGCCAATAAAGCCATAAGATCGGCTAAAGTACATTTCTACGAAAATAATTTCAGCACCGCTTTAAATTCAAAAGAAACGTGGAACACTATCAAGATAATTGGAAATGGCAAATCCAAATCCGATCTCTCTGTCCTCCCCGATGTAAATGTTAACGATATCAATGATAGTTTTTTAAAGTTACCTCCCTCGGCTGCTAATGTATGTATTGACAAATACTGTGATTGTATTAATGTTGATGCAAGTCCCCTCGAGTTTGTTCGTGTCGATAATTGTGATGTTGTGAAATCCATACTTTCTGTGAAGTCCAAACGCTATAGGTTTAGACGGAATTTGTGCAAAATTTGTGAAAATTATTCTACCCATAATCTTGCCCCATATAACCTATGTAATAAGCTCTATCCTAACCACACTGAGTAGAGACCGATAGACATACTGCCTTTTCTTTCGAAGGTCGTTGAGCGCATCCTACATGAACAGATGGCCACATATTTTGGTAAATAAACTTTTAACGGACCACCAGTCTGGTTTCAGACCAAAAAGAAGCTGTACTACCGCGCTTCTTTCTGTGGTAGAATATATACGGGAGCGCATAGATGATAATTTTACGGTTTTCCTAACCCTTCTTGTCCACTCCAAAGCCTTTGACTCTGTTGACGATACCCTACTTTGTAAAAAGCAACCAATCTAATCAGATCTTATCTAGACGGCAGAACGCAGGCAGTATGTGTAGAGTAGAAAGTCAAACTTGTTAGACGTTTCGTGAGGTGTACACCAATCCTTGGTCCTTTGTTATTTGTGTTGTACATTAATAACCTGCCTCGTGTCCTTAAGTTTTGTGAAGTCCACATTTATGCTGACGATGTTCAATTGTAAACGTGCTGTCCTGTCGATTGTATGAGTTTATGTATAAGTAATTTGACTCATGACCTTAGTCAAATAGGTGTATGGGCTTCTATGAACGGTTTATGTCTTAATCCCAAAAAGTCGAAGTGTATTGTCATCCCTTGAAAGCCGCTAGCTACAAACGGCTTAGACAATGTTATGTTTGAAAATTCTGTTATGGAATATGTTGACACGGCAAGAAATCTTGGCATAGTTTTTAACAAAACATTGGATGGACCATATCTTTAGTACCGTACGAAAAGTGTACGGTATGCTCCGTAAACTGTGGTTGAAACATTATTTCACTCCGCTACATATCGTACTACTTTTATCCAAAGCGTTCTTAATACCTACGCTCCTCTACGGCTGTGTCCTTTTTTTAACTGTGACGCTGTGAGTAAAAAGAAAACACCATATGCTAATTTCTGAACGACAATTCTTCGTTACTTCGATCCATCTTTGGAACTCCCTTCCATCCAGGATAAGACAAATAAGTACTGCACTGCATTTCAAAAAAGAATTAATCTTTTTTTATAATTGAATCACCTCTCCTTCTTCAACTGACTTTGTTTACTGATATTCTATCCGTTTTTCTTGCCACCTCTTATTTTCTCTAAGGATAGAACATAATAATTATTACTGTACTACCATTGCAAAGTCCCCTTTATTCCTTTTTCTGTTCTGTGTCCCTAGGCTAAGCTCTATAAAATTTATTGTAACCATTTTGTCTTATTTTACAAATTATTTATTGTTTATCTAAGTTATTGAAATATTTTTGAATTTTCGCTTTTGTTCTCTGTCACTGTTCTGACTAGCACTATGAAATAATTTTGCCAAATTGTTGTGTTAGGAAAAATTTAATAAAAAAAAAATACAAATACACATGTTTACACCATTTACAGTTGTCAATGAGAAAGCGTAATATGGGAATTAGAATAGCCAAGTGAAAATGAGGAAGCATAAACTGAATATTCGAAAGAGTCAAGTATTATTATCCTTAGAGGATATGACCGTTGCAACATACATAGTTTATCCTCATTACAATTTTTATATTCTCAATTACAAACTACGTTTTCGCATTTTCATTTAATGCTCTGTCATTTACAAGTGACTATTCTCATATCCATATGACGCTTTCGCATTAACAATTGACTAATCTAATTAGGATCCCACCCGTGGTTTCGGAGGGACCCGAGGGTAATTTTTCGCATTTACAATTTATTATTTTATTTACAACTGACTACCAATTACAACTGACGCCTTCTCAATTACAAGTGACTATTATCCTTTCCACAAGACGCTTTGGCATTAACAATTGACTAATCTAATTAGGATCCCACCCCCGGTTTCGGAGGGACCCGCGGGTCATTTTTCGGTTTTCATTAATATCTTTTGAACAAGTCAGCGTTTTCTTGTTAGCACCGCCGTTCGCGTCGTTGTTGCTGCGGTTTTCCGCAGTCGGTGCGGCTTTGACGGTCTCGTCGTCACTAATTTTGCTAGAAGTCGAAGTGTCGTTGAGGACCGTTGCGATATGTGCCGTTATGATCACGTTGTCGTACCTATGCCATTGATCTTCGATTCCTATGAATCTCCTGAGGCCCCAAAGGTCGGTGCGCCCCCGTACAAGCAATTTCACTGGAATCGTTCGTTTTTAGATTCACTATATCGTCGTTTTAGTTTGGGGTCACCACTATATGGGGATATTGAATCAACGTGTTTGATTTTTAGGTTTTAACTTTAATTGTAAATTATTGACTACAGGTTGGGAAACTTATACTTATTCAATAAAATTGAAAAATGGATATTTGGTTTCGAGTTTTATGTGAAAGTGCCGGCGTTTCGATGACGAGTGAAAATTACCTTTTTCTTTACTGAGTGTACTTATATTTCGTTTTGTTTCGTTCTTTCGCTTTTTATTGGGTTACCAACATAGTTCAATTAGTCTTGTTGCCACATTAAACTTATTTAGTTAATTTTTAAAACAAAATAAAGACTCTCAAAGTACTTTTCCTGATGACGGGTCACTTTGACTGTTAGCCACTACTGCATCCTTCGGAAAATGGGAAAATCCCCATTTGTTTCCAAGGGTTTTCTTGTAGTCGTTGTTATATCTAAACACTGCACAGCGTATTATTAATATGATTGTTTAATAAAAACTTTTACAAATAACATCAAAGAGAGCTATATCAAAGCGCGGCTAAATGAAAAGGGTCAATGAATACGTCATCATAACAGCTGATCTAATGTTTACATGCGCATTGCCAAATCTTCTTTTGTGATTTGGGGTTCATTTGAATGTGAGGTGTGTTATGAGCACTTACCAGTTTTAATTGCATCGCACATTCAGCTTTGTGCCATCGGGTACGCCACTTTTCGCGTTCTAATGAACAGTGATCCAGGGGGTCAATTCACGTTCTATAAGGTGGTGAAGTGAAAGCATTTTTCAACACTTCAGCTGATAAGCGATTCAGTTTGAAAAAAAAATGATATTTACTGTAAAATTTTTTTCATTTAACGAATATTTTTTCACCGTTGAATTTGCCCGTGAAAATCTATATATATAAAAGGAAGTGGTGTTAGTTACACTATAACTCAAGAACGGATGAACCGATTTGTCTGAAAATATGTGCGTGAGGTAGCTTAGAACCAGGAAACGGCCATAGGATACTTTTTATCCCGTCCGGATGGTTTTCAGTATCCGTCCGGGATCCCGTCGGGGTCATTTCGCACCTTTTTCGGGACTATTTAGGGATCACTTTGGGACTCATGCGAGATCAATTCTGTATAGTTTTCGGGATCTCTCCGGCATCCCGTCGGGGTTAGTTTGGAACTTTTTCTGGACTATTTCAGGGTCATTTGGGGATTCTTCCGGGATCCCTCCGTGATCATTTCTGGGTGGTTTTCGGAATCCATCTGGGATCCCGTCGGGGTTATTTCGGTATCCTTCTGGGATCATTTCTGGGTGGTTTTCCTGATCCATCTGGGATACCGTCGGGGTCATTTCGTGGCTTATTCGGGATAATTTCGATAATTTGGGGATCCTATCAGGTTATCAGCTTATGTAGTTTTTTTTAATCTATTACAAAAATGAAATATATTAGAGAGAAAATTTTTTTAAAACAAATAATTTGCTAAGCAGGTTAACGTGAATAGTATATATTTTATTGTCTCCTTGCGCACGAGCCCGCGGGTAAAGGCTAGTATAATATATATAGTAGTGATAAAGAGTGATGTATACCACTTGGGGTTAACCCACTTCTTGGGAATGGTCCCTATCCTACGAATAAGAATAGATACAGGAATGCAGATAAGGGTAGAAAAAGCACAAGAATAAAGAGAGGAAGAAGGAATAGGAGAAGGAAAACGGAACGAAAACGAAAATTAAAAAGTATAGGGAAAAGGAAATAGAGAAGTGTAAGATATCGGGAGGGTGAACGATAGGAGCTGAGAAGGAGAGGGGGATGAAGATGTAAAGGAAAAGGAAAAGGGGAAGGAAAAAGGAAACGAAAAGAAGGGAAACGAAAGGAGAAGAAAAACGGAACGAATTGTGTTTTAGAAAACTCAGCTGCACAGTTAAAGTACCAACTAACTACAGCGAATTAATCCAAGATAACATTTTTAAGTCAGACACTGGTCGTGAAGAAAATGAATCCTTCGACGCACACAAAATCTATTATGAGGAAGACAAATTCTCTGACCCAGCAAAGCCGGAAGCACTCGATAGTCAAATCGGTGAACAAAGTCGTTGTTTACCTCATATTTCATTACAAAAAAACTTATGGGTTTCGATAAGCCAGTCAGTACATCAAACAATTCTTTAGGGCTTTTAACTTTTTTTTCAAATTCCAACCAATCTCGTAGTAATTTTCCAGAACCAACAATAATGGCTGCATCAGAGCAAAAGAAACATTTTATTGGCACGTGTGCCCCCGTATTCAGAGAAAACTATAACGGTAACCCATTAGCGCTAGGGTCCTTCATAAATAAAATTAAACCAGTAGAAGGCTTTATAGATCCAGATCTTATATCAACTTTTACTTCATTTCTTAAATCGAAGCTCGAAGGGAAAACAAGAGAAGCAATTCCGACATATAAAAATCTATCTAAGAAATTAAAGATGCGCTTAAAAGTCGAATAAAGCCAGACAATTCAAAAGTCGTTGCAGAAAAATTAGCTTCACTTAAAGTTACCAACAATAATTTAAGTTTGCTAAACGCGAAGAGGTTTTATCTGGTGCTTTATAGAGGTCTCTAATTATTGAGGGCATGTCAAAAGCCAAAGCGCACGAGATGGCAGTCGAACAGTTAGTAAACGTTTGTAGGCTAACTATGCGCTCAGATTTAGTCAAAGCAATTCTGGCATCAACCTCTTTAGTCACGCAAAAGACGTCGTAGCAAAAATGATTGTCGAACAAAACAATCAGGCTACAGAAAGACAGGTATTAGCTTTTCAATCAAGGTTTAACAATCAAAATAATTTTCGAAACAACAATAGAGGAAATAACTGCTACAACTAATAGATACAACAATAGTAATTTCAATAGGTACAACAACAATAATAACGGTAGATACAACAATAACAATCAAAATAGGTAAAACAACAATTATAGGCAAAACAACAACAATGGAAGCAATAGTAATTCGCGTAACACTAGCAACAGTCAAAATAGGTTAGAAAACAGAACCAATACTAGCAGCGGAACTTCAGATATAAGAAATAATGCAACGTTCGCTCTTTAAACTTGGTCGCCCCTAAGCAGCGAACACTGAGGGACGAGGAGATAAGCGAATAAATACGAAGAATGTTTTTTGTATGAATTAAAATTACTCGGATTTTTTCGGAATTTATATAACCGGATCTAACAAACTATGCACATTTTTACTAGATGCACAGGCTGATATTTCTGTGATTAAAATTTCAAGTTTAAATAAGCAAATTGCCTTTAACTCTGACGACGTAGTTAATATTACTGGTTTTACATCAAATTCTGTTCCTACTTTGGGCAAAATAAACATAGACCTACATTTTTCTAATAATCCAGTCGAACATAGCTTTCATGTGGTAAACGATGACTTCAATATTCCATAAGACGGTATACTGGGCAAAGACTTTCTTCACCATAAGAAATGTGTAATAAATTATTTAAATATTAGCATCTCATTCTGGGCAAATAAAGAAAAAGTCATTATGCCAATCCTACACGGAACGGAAAGAGATATGTGGATTATACCACAAAGATGCGAAGTTTTTCAAATTTTCGACTTAGGTCACTCAACAACTGCACTTTTCGTTGAATCTGAAGAAATACAAAAAGGCGTTTTTACCGCAAGATGCATTACAAACTCCAATAAGCCAGTCATAAAACTAATCAATACTACAAGCGACGTACAATTCGTACACAAAAATTCTATTCAAACAGAAAATTTATCAAATTATCACATCTATGTAATCGACAAAACTAAGTCAGATGAGAGGCGAATTAATGAAATAACTTCGATTTTAAAAAATCAAATTCCCAAAGATCCACCATCTGAACTTTTAGATCTCTACATACAATATGCTGACATATTCGCGCTTGACAACGACAAAATGACGTTAAACAATTTTTATGAGCAGAAATTGCGGGTAACTAACAACGAACTAGTGTTATAAAGAATTATCGTCTACCTTATTCTCAGCGGGAATAAATTAACAAACATGTTACAAAATTACTAGAAAACGATTTAATCGAAGAAAGCTATTCTGACTGCAACATTTCTCTTATCCTAGTTCCTAAAAAGGAAATAAATGAAACAAAAGCGAACAGAATGTGTGTTGATTTTCGTGCAGTTTACAAGAAGCTAATAGCAGACAAATTCCCATTAGCACAAATAGATGATATTTTAAACAATCTTGGCAGAGCCAAATTTTTCTCATCCTTAGACCTTTTTTCTGGATTTCACCAAATACCATTACATGTAGATTTAGGCGATATAACCTCATTTTCTACTGACCGCGGAGCGTATCGATCGAAGGTATTGCCATTTGGTTTGAACATTGTACCAAACTCGTTTTCAAGAATGATGACCATCGCATTTTCAGGAATACCACCTAAAGTAGCTTTTTTTATGTAGATGACATTATAGTTATCGGCTGTAGCGAATCTCATCACATTAAAAATTTGTCTAAAGTATTCAATTAAATTAAAATTAAGAGTGGTTTTAAACGAATATGTACCACTGTACAATTGATTCGGATTCATTTTTTAAGGTTCCCTTTCGGAACCTCCGGAAAAGTTGTACCTACGTACACACCCTACTGCACACTCCACACCAAACACCAAAAACCACGTATTTTTAGTTTAGATTTAGTTTCTTTATTTAGGTTAGCTTTAGTTACTGTAATATATTTAATATACTAATTTATTTAGCAATATCCTTAGTTTGTAGTCTTAGTTTGATTTAATTTAATATTTTTGTCCGCACACACTTGTTCGGTTTAGTTCAACATTCATATTTGTGTGTATAACATTTTTCATGTCAGTGATGTGGGCCGCAGTTGTATTTGACATGCGCGTTGCCATTTGTACGCGCCTGTCAAATAAAACTTAAGGACCAACCACATAGAATACTTATTATATTTTGGTGTAAGGCTTATGTTCCTTATATCACCCTTCCTTTTCAAAAGAAGAATTTGGCAAATTAAACACGTGTGCCATATTCTTCTTTTGTATTCTATTAATTGGTTCGGATGAACGAAAATATTAGGGTGTACCTTCCTTTTTGAAATTCGTTCATCCGGAGCAATTTTATGACTATTTAGAATATTTTAATTAAAATTTTGGTATTTTTGAAATTTTGTTTGTAAATATTCATTTTATATATTCAACTTAAGGTTTTTTGTTGTTTATAAAATATTAATTTTTTTTTTCGCTTGTACTATACTATGACTGAATGTCATGCTGAATATACATCCAGTAGATATTGCGGGAAAGGCAGCCGCGGCCCGGTCGTTGGTCAGGCTTCGTGATATGGGTTATATGCTTTCTGATTTCGGACACTCTAGCCTTCTTACTAGTTTCGACTTTATCCCGGACAGGACGGACTATTGCATGCCGGTGGCCGCTCCCTATACAACCTTCACCCCAGTCATTCCCCCGAGGGAGGAGTGGAGAAGAGGAATTATCTGGGGCATGGGACCGGTTAACTTGTTCACGGATGGGTCGAAGTTGGACGGAAAGGTTGGCGGGGGGGTCTTTTGTCAAGAGCTAAATGTAAGCCGCAAGTTTAAGTTGGCTGATCACTGCAGTGTATTCCAAGCGGAAGTTGCTGCGATTAAGGATGCGGTGGATGAAATGCTATCCAGCGCTACTACGGTTAGGGAATTTAACATCTACTCTGATAGCCAAGCGGCTATAAAGGCCTTGAGCTCAACTACAGTGCGATCGAGGGTGGTCTGGGAGTGCCTGACCACACTTGCGATTGCATCGAATTATTTTACAATTAAGATTATCTGGGTCCCGGGCCATAGTGATATTCCGGGTAACTGTCAAGCGGATCTCTTAGCCCGAATCGGTACAACTGAACCGGATGAAGATGGCTGTAGGGATTTCGGGATTCCGCTAGCCACCTGTGGATTGCTCTTCCATAGCTGGGCCTCGAGTCAGCTCAGCAAACGTTGGGCGGACACTACGTCTTGTAGGATATCAAGATCTTTCTGGCCGAAAGTGGATGGCAGGAGGTCTGCTGAAATAATTGGGTTCACTAAGGCTCACCTATCAATGGTCATTGGGGTTTTGACAGGGCACTGTCCCATGGGTATCCATGCGGTACGTCTCAATATATTGGAAACTCCATCCTGCTGCAGCTGTATGGAGGATGATGAGGTGGAATCACCAAATCACTTTATGCTTGACTGCCCAGCTTTTGCCAGAACTAGGCGAAAGTATTTTGGTCGTGACTCACTTGGATCTCCCGAGGAGCTATCCAAGGTTGAGATCGGGATCATTCGGAACTTTATCGTTGCTACCCAACGATTCTCTAAGTAGTTATATCTACGTCACCGTTAGTTTAGTTTATTATATGTGGTATCACAACGGACCGTCATGTTGTCCAAGTGAGCTTCCTCTCATCAGGGAAGCTACCACCCAACCTGACCTGACTATACTATGAATAATTTCGAAATACATTTTTTCGTTTTGATATACAAAATTTTGTGTTCTATATATATATTCTTGTTTTGTTTTTATATATATTTTTTGTTGCCTTCGTGGCTATTTAAAAATGACGAGTATGAAATTACTTCTAAAAATTTTGGATTTTGTTCAATTAAAGTATTACGGTAATATTAATTTACTTTACCAAGGCGGTTTTTATGTACCACTTTTTCTTTGCTTTTAACTTCATCGAAAATAGTTACATTGGATTCGTTAATTTTGGTTATTGTAAACGGACCTTGATAAATATTTTCGTGTTTATGATGTGGTTCTTTCTGTAAAAGTACTTTATCTCCGATTTTTACAACTAAAGGACGTGCCGTTTTATCATACACGTTTTTAGTTTGTAATTTATTTTTATTAATTAGATTTTGTGCCATTTTGTGCGTTTTCTGCATCCTAAACCTAACTTCTTTGGCATAGTTTTCGACATTATAGATCGGGTCAATTTTTTCTTTTGTTAATTCATTAGGCAAAGTTGCCTTTTTCCCAAAGACTAACTTGTAAGGCGAAAATTGGTTGTCGAAAACTGTGCTACTCGTAGTATTGTGTAGGAAAGTAAAGTATTTTAAATAAACATCCCAATCAGAAAAAGTGTCTTTTAGATATGTACGTTAGTATTCACTAAAAACTCTATGATTACGTTCAATCGTGCCAACAGTTTCATGATGGTATGCAGTTGAAAAATTATGTTGAATATTTAAAAGTTTTGTTAATTCTTCGAATAATTCATTTTTAAATTCAGTACCTAAATCTGATTTTATGGTATTCATTGTGCCGTAAGTTAAAATGAATCCTTCAAAAATTTCTGAAGCGATTGTTTTTGCCGATTTGTCTGGCACAGCGACTGTTACCAGGTATTTAGTCATGTCGCAAATCATGGTAAGTGCGAACTTGTTACCATATTTGAACTCAGGTAGGGGTCCTATTGTGTCAATTACCAGTATATCGAATGGTTTACAAGGAGTTGGTGTTAAAACAAGTTTTTCTTTTGCTTTAGGTTTAACCTTGTTTAAAAGACAATCTTTACAATTTTTGATATATTTCGATATATCACGAGTCATGTTCTTCCAATAAAATTTTGTTCGTCTTTTCATTCCGCAATGTCCACCAGAAATGGGATCTTTATGGTAAATTTTCATTAGTTTTAATTTTGTATCTTCGTCTGTTACTGTCTCCACTGGATCTGTTAGTATACTTTCTAATGATTTTAAATTTTTATTTCCAATATTTTTGAAATTTGTAATAGTATAGTGTTCGAACAAAATATCGTTTTTAGGCCATTCAATCTGCTTAATTTTTCGTTTGCCGGCTTCTGATTCAAGCCTCGAAAGTAATTTCTCTAAAGTTATTATTTCGTTAACAAGCTCAAAACTAAGTAACTCGAGTTTCTTATGTTTAATATGCGCAAAAATTCTTACATTTGTTGTTTTATTATTTTTATCGTACGTAATTGCAGATCTAATTCGTGGGACTTTTTTCGAAAAATTAAATAAAAATTTGTCGTAGACATGTAAAGTAATTTGTTTTTCGTCGTTTTTGTCTGTCTTCCTATGTAAATTTTTGTCATGGCTCTTGTCTGTACTGCCAAAATTTGTTTGTTAGCTTCTTTAATCTCATCGATTGTTATACGCGATAGTGCATCAGCACAAACGTCTGATTTACATTTTATATATACAATTGTAAAGTTATATTCAGATAGTTCCAGTCTTATTCTTGAAAGTTTTGAAAATGGGTCTTTCATGTTGAATAAGTATACTAGAGGTCTATGGTCTGATTTTGCAATGAAATGGGTGCCATAAACGTATGGTCGAAATTGCTTGATTGCAAAGTAAATAGCTAAAAGCTCTAATTCTTTAATGGGTTTTTTCTGTTCGACTTTATTAAACGCTTTAGAAGCGAAACAGATTGGTAAATCACTACCTTGTTGTTCTTGACTCAAAATAGCGCCACATCCAGTTGTTGAAGCATCAACTGTAATAATGAATTGTTTAGTAAAATCTGGATATTGAAGTAATTTCGGTGAAAGTAACGCTGCTTTCAAAGATAAAAATGCTCTTTCGCACTCTACATCCCATACAAATTCAACTCTTTTTCTGCTTAATCGGTTTAGAGGCACTGCCAGAGATGCAAAATTGGGTATAAACCGTCTGCAATAGTTTGCAAACGCGACGAATCGTCGTACCGCGTCTTTGTCAGTCGGTTTTGTATACTTTTTAATTGCGTTTATTTTAGAGTGGTCTGGCAACAAACCTTTCGCTGAACATTTGTGACCTAAAAATGTAACTTCTGGTCGTAAAAAGTTGCATTTATTTGGGTTAAGTTTGAGATTGAAAGACCTACAAGTATCGAAAACTTTTGAAAGATTTTTAATATGGTGTGCTTCGCTACAACCTATGACGATAATATCGTCGACGTACAAAAATGCGACATTGGGTGGTATACCCGAAAATGCTATGGTGATCATTCGTGAGAATGAATTTGGTGCTATATTTAAGCCGAATGGAAGCACTTTCCATCTGGGTTCAATCAAATCATTGTCTAATAATTTATTTACTTGGCGATTTATTTCTTCGCGTTGAGAGTATGGCAATCTATAGTTTTTAACATATACCGGTTCGTTGTCTGTCAGTCTTAATTTTTGCTCGTAAAAGTTATTTAAAGTCATTTTGTCCGTGTCAAGAGCGAAAATGTCGGCATAATCTATGCAAAGGTCAATTAATTTACTATGAGCATGTTGAGGTATTTGATTTTTTAAAATTGAGGTCAGTTTTTTCGTACGTTTGTCTTCTGTTTCTGTCTTGTTAATTGTATAAACATTGTAGTTTGAAAGTTTTTCTGTCCGAATACTTTTTCTTTTCACATACTTTATATCATCCGTGGTATTTATAACTTTAATTATTGTGTTACTGGAATTAACAATGCACCTAGCTCTGAAAACACCTTTTTCAATTTCCTGCGAGTCCACGAAAAGTGGTTCGGGTGAATCTCCTAAATCAAAAAGTCTGAATATTTCGCATCTTGGTGGAATGATACAACTGTCGCCTTCTGTTCCGTGTAGGATTGGTATCGCAACTTTTTCATTACTTACCCAAAAGGAAATACTATTTCCTTCATAGTTAATAATGCATTTGTTAATAATCGGATGGAATATTAAAGTCTTCATTTACTACATGTGAAGTATGTTTAATAGAAAAGTTAGAAAAATTTAAATTTACTGTAATTTTACCTAAAAACCAAAATTTTTGTAACTCGTTAAGTTGTAATTCTATGAAATCAGAGTAATTTAAATTTAAACAATAGATAGCTATTGGTGAGGGAAGTTCGCTTACTCGCTTAATTCGTCCTCCCTCAGTGTTCGTTCCTGAGCACTGGCGTTTAAAGCGCGAACGTTTGCGTTTCTACCTCTACCGTTGGATGATCTAGAATTGTTACCTCTATTGTTACTATTATTTGTATTTGGATTAGAATTTGTATTTGGACGCGTATTATTATTGTTGTTATTATGGTATCTGTTTCTGTTATCAAAGCGATATCTCTGATTATTGTTACCGTTATAGTTACTATTATATGAAAATTAACTATTATTTCTATAACCAGTATAGCGGCGGTTTGGGTAAAAACCTCGATAACTACCACGTGAATTTCTGAATTTTCTGTTACCACGTGATCGAAAAGCTAGAACCTGACGTTCAGTTACTTCGTTGTTCTGTTCTACAATTAATTTTGCTACTACGTCTTTCGGATCAGTAAATGCTGTTGAGGCTAAAATGGTTTTTACTAAATTTGATTTTGCATTTAAACGACATACGTTAACAGTTTGTTCGACTGCAATTTTGATTTTAAAATGGCTCAAAAGTATGTTTATTAATTGGTAAAAGTCTCAAAATGTAATCACGGACGCACCGCTTTGTTCAAAAAATCTAAATTTGCTTTTTCACGGAACCACCGCATGTATTAAAAATTGAATTGGTTTTTCACGGAACCACCGCATGTAATAAAAATTGAATTGGTTTTTCACGGAACCACCGCATGTAATAAAAAATTAATTGGTTTTTAACCTGTCACGGTCGCCATGTAAGGTTCCATTTCGGAACCTCCGGAAAAGTTGTACCTACGTACACACCCTACTGCACACTCCACACCAAACACCAAAAACCACGTATTTTTAGTTTAGTTTTAGTTTCTTTATTTAGGTTAGCTTTAGTTACTGTAATATATTTAATATACTAATTTATTTAGCAATATCCTTAGTTTGTAGTCTTAGTTTGATTTAATTTAATATTTTTGTCCGCACACACTTGTTCGGTTTAGTGATGTGGGCCGCAGTTGTATTTGACATGCGCGGTACCACCTGTACGCGCCTCTCAAATAAAACTTAAGGACCAACTACATAGAATACCTTATTATATTTTGGTGTAAGCCTTATGTTCCTTATAATTTGCTGATTTTGTAATATAATTGGTTTTTGCAGGTGATGTAGTGGATGCCTTTGGGTATTATTTTTAGTTGGTGGTGAAGATGTAGAAGTAGACATTGTGTTAGATTTATGTGAGGATATAGCAGGTGACGTTGTATGTGTAGATAATTTAGATGCAGAGGGCGTTGAGAGAAACTTTTTTGTTGTAGTATTGTTAGATATCGTATTTGACGATTTCATATGTTTATTTGCTTCAGGTGTTAATGTTGTTGTAGATATAGATGTTGTAAGCGCCTTAAGAGTAGAAGTAAAAGTGGAAGACGAAGAAGATAAAGTTGAAGCAATGCCAATGTTGGCAGAGAGAGACGATGAATTTGTTTGAGTGCCACGGTATGCGGGTTAGTCGACACACATTCAAAGGATATAGAGAGAATTCCGTGCCTTGAGGGGTAGCGGGAAATTCAATAAGATTGTTTGCCAAAGGGTTATTAGTATTGCTGCTGGATGGCATAGATATAGGGGAGATAAATAATGCGCTGTTTCTGGTACCACACACGCTATTTCTGGAGCAACAA
This sequence comes from Eurosta solidaginis, assembly GCF_040869045.1. Lineage (NCBI taxonomy): Eukaryota > Metazoa > Arthropoda > Insecta > Diptera > Tephritidae > Eurosta > Eurosta solidaginis. The sequence continues at coordinate 122,689,813 of NC_090321.1, forward strand.
CAAGATTCTGCAGTAAGAATTTTGAACTCCAATAAGCCAGTCATAAAACTAATCAATACTACAAGCGACGTACAATTCGTACACAAAAATTCTATTCAAACAGAAAATTTATCAAATTATTACATCTATGTAATCGACAAAACTAAGTCAGATGAGAGGCGAATTAATGAAATAACTTCGATTTTAAAAAATCTAATTCCCAAAGATCCACCATCTGAACTTTTAGATCTCTACATACAATATGCTGACATATTCGCGCTTGACAACGACAAAATGACGTTAAACAATTTTTATGAGCAGAAATTGCGGGTAACTGACAACGAACCAGTGTTATAAAGAATTATCGTCTACCTTATTCTCAGCGGGAATAAATTAACAAACATGTTACAAAATTACTAGAAAACGATTTAATCGAAGAAAGCTATTCTGACTGCAACATTTCTCTTATCCTAGTTCCTAAAAAGGAAATAAATGAAAAAAAAGCGAACAGGATGTGTGTTGATTTTCGTGCAGTTTACAAGAAGCTAATAGCAGACAAATTCCCATTAGCACAAATAGATGATATTTTAAACAATCTTGGCAGAGCCAAATTTTTCCCATCCTTAGACCTTTTTTCTGGATTTCACCAAATACCATTACATGTAGATTTAGGCGATATAACCTCATTTTCTACTGACCGCGGAGCGTATCGATCGAAGGTATGGCCATTTGGTATGAACATTGTACCAAACTCGTTTTCAAGACTAACGTAGCTTTTTTTATGTAGATTACACATTAAAAATTTGTCTAAAGTATTCAATACATATAGATTATTCAACCTTAAACTCAATCCAAATAAATGTAATTTTCTAAGATCGGAAGTAACATTCCTAGGACACAAATGCTCAGCTGAAGGTCTGTCACCAGACGAATCGAAAATAGATGCAATTCGTAACTATACAAAGCCAACAGACAAAGACGCTGTAAGACGGTTTGTAGCTTTTGCTAACTATTACAGATGATTTATTCCAAACTTTGCATCTCTGGGAGCACCTCTGAATAGACTGAATAGAAAAAGAGTAGAATTTAACTGGGACAATACATGTGACAACGCTTTTGATGCACTACGTGCATCCCTAATTTCACCAAAAATACTACAATACACAGATTTTTGTAAACAGTTCACCATTACGGTAGATGCTTCTAGAACGGGGTGTGGAGCAATACTCAGCCAAGAACACCAAGGCTGCGATTTACCGCTATGTTATGAGTCAAAATCCTTTAATGCAATAGAACAAAAAAAAAAAGCAATCAATGAGTTGGAATTACTAGCCGTTTATTTTGCCACCAAACAATTCAGACCGTACTTATATGGAAATCACTTTATTGTAAAATCAGAACATAGGCCTTTAGGCTACTTATTTACTATGAAATAACCATCTTCAAAACTTTCTAGAATTAGACCTGAGCTGGCAGAATACAATTTTACAATAGAGTACATATAGGGAAAATCGAATGTAGGAGCTGATGCACTTTCTCGTATCACCATTGGCGAAATAAAAGAATCGCTAAAAATATATTTGCATTTCAGACTAGGGCTATGAGTGAGAAAAAGGATAAACGTGGCTCTAACGAAAATATAGACTTATTTGAAAATATACAAGCATTAACAGTTTAAGATAAATTCACTCATAACTTTTCAAAAAAAAATTCCTCGTATTAGATCCGAAATATTTCATGATAAAAACAGTAAACAATTTTCAAGAATATGCGCGCATATAAAGCACATTACAATTACAAATTTTACAGAAAGAGGAAATGAGCTTTTACAATTTTTAATGGATCCAGTTGGTACAATCACTGACAGAAATAAAAATCTAAATTATTAGCAATTTATTTTTATTTATTTTATTTTTTATTTTATTTATTTATTTAAAGTCGCCACAAAAGGAAAGCGGTCGATTGGTAAAGTACAAAATTTGTACAAAAAGTATTAAACTTATAATTATAAGATTAACATTAAATAAAAGTAAACTTATGCATTTAACAATTCAAATTGTTTCAGAGAGAATATCAAACTATAAAATATCCGGTCAAATTAAGAAGTATCAGGCAATTTAATGCAGGAAGCGAACATTCGATACTTATACATTTATACAGGCCATTGTAGTGCGCTCACCAAATCCGCAGAGGGTCACTTTTTGCGAAGTTTAGGCGACATAACGGTAAAAGAAAAGATACGTAGTGTCTCGACGTCCTAGCGGGAACAGCGAAATTAAGCCGAGCTAGCAATTCAGAAAGTCAATCTCACCAATGACCAACTTATGGATGAACAACACCCCAAGTAGAATCCTACGATTTTCAAGAGTAGGCAGATTGATGAGAAGGAGCCTACTTCTGTAAGGTGGAAGGTGAATGCTAAAATCCCAATTAAGACCGCGAAGTGCAAATATTAAAAATTGTTTCTGCACAGACTCAATCCGCCTTATGAAGATAAGGATCATTAAACTCTTTCGCCCAAAGTTGAATAAAGCCAAGTATACCCGTTGCTTTATTTACAATGGATGAAATATGCGTATTAAAATGTAATTTTGGGTCGAAAAGTACACCTAAATCATGAACGGAAGATAATCGCTCCAGACGTGTAGAATTTAGAGTATATAGTGTCAAATTTGGCTTTACTCCGTGTAAGCTTGCATTTTGTGCAGTTTAAAACGAGTAGATTCGCTGTGCACCAGCTCTGAAATGAATCAAAATCAACTTGAAGGAGGTTCCGACTATACAAGTCCGAGGGCAAGTATGTATGGCAAAGTTTTACATCATCCGCATCATACATAAGAGCCCGGGAATGTTTAAGTATTATTGGTAAGTCATTTATGAAAAAGGTAAAAAGCAATGGACCCAGATGGTAACCCTGAGGTACGCCAGAAGTTACATTAATTATCTTAGATGCAATATTTTTATACAGAACATATTGAGTCATGTTTGTAAGGTAGCTTGCGAGCCATAATAATAATCACTTTGGAAAACTTATGAATCAGTAGCTTATGGTTGACAGAGTCGAAAGCTTTACTAAAATCGGTGTATATCACATCTGTTTGTTGTTTATACAGGAAGCCGTCTCTTACTATGGAAGTAAACTACAGTAAGTTGGTGGTGGTTGACCTTCGGCCCACAAAACCATGTTGGCATGAAGATTATACAAATTTACACATATGTTGAAGCTGGAAAGAAATTAATTGCCCGAAGGTTTTAGGGATAGCTGAGAGCTTAGCAATATCCCTGTAATTTTCGATATTAGACCTGCTACCTTTTTTATGAATGGGAATAATAAATGACTGTTTCCAAATTGAGAGAAATATCGCAGAATTTATAGATAATTGAAATAATTTCAAAATAGGTTCCGATAAACTCACAGCGCAGTACTTGATTACACAACCAGGTACACCGTCAGGCCCCGGATAATTTTTTGGTTTCACTGCTGAAAGACTTTGGAATACTGTGTTGTCATAGCAATGCTTCTCCAACACAATTGTCAACCTCACCTATCCGTGGCGAATCCTGTTTCATTAACAGCCGAGACTCTGGCGACCCCGAACTCCTCATGGATCTAGGGCGTGGGAGGGCGGTATGGCCTAGGTCGCATGTGGTCATACCAAATCGTTCCCGAGATGGTCGGGCTTGGTACTGGAACGTACCAGATATGCATCTGCAGAGGATCGTCAACATCGATAACACACCCCAAGGCCTTCGGAGATAGATAGCAGAGCGCTTCCCAAAGCAGTCGGTTCTATGTACCGGAGCGACTACCAGGATTTTCCCGACCAGGGACTGTCATATGTGTAACCCAATTTAATTTGTTGCGTCCCTCCCACAAATTGTCATCCTCCCAGCAACTCCTTACAGCGGGACTCCTCCATATTCTCTTGCTACGGGAAAGTATCCAACCCAATCCGGGTGTGTTTCCTGACCCCGGTCCTGAGAAATGGTTTTGTTGCGTCTGCCGGAAAAGAATCTTTTTAGGACGGTCATACTCTTGTCAGTGTGTCTCGCCGCATACCAAAATACACCAATGCTTACCCAAGGACGTCAGTCCCAGGGCCACAACTGCAGTTGCGTCATAGCATTTCACAACCCAGGCGTAGTCAACCGTCACTTACTCCCAGAGTGACGACGTCTCCCCCGTTGCACTTCAGAATTCTGCAGTTAAACCGTAATGGATTAACGGAAATAGTCGATTTCATGAAGCGGCACAACATCCACATTGCTGCGATTCAAGAGACTAAACTCACAGCAAGATCTGCACTGCAGACCTGTTCTGGGTATAATGTCCACAGAAAAGACCGCGCGAGCGGAAATGGAGGCGACCTCGCGTTTACCAATTTGTGCAATATCATATATTTGATCCCGACATCGGCCACAGGGACAGTGTCTTAGAACGTCAAGGCTTATCTGTCCGGCCAGGCGATGCAAACCTAGAAATCATCAACATCTGCATCCCTCTTGCCACCTGTTGCCCCAGTAGATACCGCCCTAATATCAGCGCCTTACAATAATCGCATTATATTAGGTGATTTCTATGCCCATCACGATCTGTGGCATTCAAACTTGCAGGGGTGAGATGCTGGCGGATCAAATAGAAGACGCGACGTTCTGCACAGTAAACGGAGACGCCCCCACACATATGGTAGGAAGCTGTTACAGTTCGCCGGATATATCAATCGTGAGTGCAGGACTCGTAAACTGCGTCAACTGGCAGCCGATGGTAACATTGGAATCCGACCACCTGCCTATAGTTATTTCGCTCAAGCTTACCGCAGATTTCATCGTCACAGAAAAATGCACTTTCATAAACTTTAAAAAAGGAAAGTTGGACGAATACAAATCCTTTACAGGCAACCGCTTTGCTGCCCTCGCTATCCCGACCGATGCTCGCCAAAGGGATCATGTTTTCCATAAAGTCATTCAATCCACCTCGGCTCGCTTCATTCCCGATGGTAGAATTCCCGAAATTCGGCTTCACTTTCCGGCGGAGGCCGCAAATTTAGCAAGAGAACGCGACCTTATAAGACAGCTCGATCCCGGCGACCTCCAAATAAGGGATATACACCAACGAATCAGATTGCTTCTGGATGAACACAAGCGGGCGAAATGGGAGGAGCCCATAAGCGGTTGTAAGCTCTCTGCCGGTGTATGTAAACTTTGGCCCACCGTAAAGACCCTATTGAATCCGTCAAAACACAAAGACAAAATTTCCATGGCCTTTGGCGATAAAGTGCTGTCGGATGCGAAAAAATCCGCGAGCGCCTTTTGGCGACAATATATAATGCATTCTACGGTCGACAAAGGCAGACGGAGGGCCAACAGGCACGCACATAAACATAAATTCAGATCGTCTCCAATTACCATCACCGTCAAAGAGGTTGAGGACGCCATCGGTCATGCTAAACCTTTCAAAGCAGTGGGTCCAGACGGCATAGCCATACCGACGCTTAAAAGCCTAGGGAAAGAGGGTTTCAAATATTTAGCACTTTTCTTCAACCTGTCTTTTTCCACCTTTGCCGTTCCCGAAAAATTGAAAATGGCCAAGGTGGTCCCGCTACTAAAGCCTGGGAAACCAGCTAACATAGGAGTCATACGGCCCGATATCTCTCCTATCGCCAGTAGCCAAGACGCTTGAAGCCACCACCGCGCTAAATGCCATTAGCACCCAAATAAATTGCGGTTTAAATCAAAACCCCACCATAGAACAGTACTCGTTGCGCTAGGCCTATCAAAAGCTGTTGATACGGTCAACCATGGCACGTTACTGTAAGACCTGGAAGGGTCTACCCCCCCCCCCCCCCCCTGTCTTAAAAGGTTGTCGGCAAGCATCGGCGCAATTTAGAAACGAAACATCAAAACCAAGAAAAATTAAACAAGGGGTGCCACAGGTAGATGTCCTATCCCCACTTCTGTTTAACTTTTACATATCAAAGCTACCTTCGCCACCAGAAGGAGTTACTATCGTTTCCTACGCCGATGACTGCACAATAATGGCCACAGGCCCAGGCCCACAGATCGATGGGCTTAGCAACAGAATAAACAGTCACCTCCCTTATCTCTCCAGTTTCTACGCCTCGCGAAACCTGGCATTATCACCGACTAGATCCTCCGCGACCTTATTTACAACATGGACTTCCCAATGTCGACTATTTTGAACACCCACGTCGATGGCACTACGCTACCGACTGTCCTACACCCCAAATCTTGGGTGTGACGTTTGATCAGGATCTACATTTTGGTGAGCATGCAGCCGCAATTGTACCGAATATCCAGAGCCGTTGTAAAACCCTCAAATCTCTTGCTGGCAACGCTTGGGGAAAAGACAAAAGAATGCTCATTACCACTTACAAAGCAATTGGCCAGTCGACTGCTTGCTACGCGTCCTCTATATGGTCGCCAGGCCTAAAAACAACTCACTGGAAGAAACTACAGGCCTGCCAAAATACTGCTGTCAGAACCGCCACGGGCTGTCTTCTTATGTCCCCAGAACACCATCTACAAAATTAGGCGAGAATACTCCCCATCAGGGAGAGGAATGAGATGCTAACCAAACAGTTCCTGTTGAATACCCAGAAACCTGGGCATCCCAACAGACATCTGATTGATGAGCCAACACCACCCAGGGGCTTAAGGAGTCATCTCCGTAATCACTATGATTAAATACGGCACCTGAGAACTCAGCCGTATGAAGCCAAAAAACATAAGCAAGTCCTCAGTGAACTCCACAATGAATCCAGTACTCAAAGAACAGTACCCAAAACTTGCGGAAACGCGAGTCACGCTAGCGCAACTTCGTTCTGGGTACTGTAACAGGTTAAATTCTTACCTATCCAGAATCAACCCCGACATACAAAATGTATGCCCTGTTTGCAATGTGTCCCCACATGACACCAACCATCTCTTTAATTGTAATGTGGCTCCAACTCCTCTAATACCCCTATCATTATGGTCCACCCCTGTTGAAATGGCAAGTTTCCTTGGGCCGTTTAGGTAATTGGTGACAACTTGTGATCGGTAGCACCTATTGGATGGGGCGAAGCACTGCTACAACAACAACAACATAGATAGCAGAGAGACTTGGCAACTTCCCTTGCGCCATGTTGAACAACAGTAATAGCACCCCTGCTGTCGAAGGTACTGCAGCCTCCTCTGCTATCACAATGCATCACAACACCGGCAAACCGGAAGGCGCCGGCCTTTCCCAAGAGGGGAATTCTTCAATACAATACTTTAAACCAGGGATGCACCTTAACGTTAAGTTAATCGTTTATCAAAGAATTTCCACCGTTTCCGTTGAAACACTTCGAAATATTAAAGAAATTATCAAGATAAATTGTATCTCGTTTTTAACCGAAACGAAAAGCTTTCGTTAACGTTAAAAACGTTAACAAAACCGTGATAATTTTATATTATGGTTTCCGATCGGTTTATTGATTTTCGTATATTTTTAGTAAGCTTTTCCGATCTATTCTGAACTAGTGCAAATAAAACAATTTATTTCACCTTACAGCTCGACGTTTCGCCAAATTTCCTTGGCTTCTTCTGGAGCAATTCTGTATTTATTAACAATAAAAACACAAAACAACAACATTAATTTGGAATTATCACAATTACACATATTAACATTTAACATTTATTTATATGTTTTCAAATTTTCACTTACATTTAAATTACGGCATTAAATTAAAGAAATAAAACATAATTTACAAGAACAAAGGTTAAAAAATATAGAAGATTAAAAATATAAAATAAAAAATGAAAAATAAAACGATACCATCTACTGTGGTACACTTGTCATACTAAAAGTAAAATGTTATAAACATAATATGTAAGTGGCAGCGATACCATCTGTGTTCTCTTTCTTATTCATAGTCTTTTCCCTATTTTGCAAAATTCGTAGGCTTTCCAAGGTGTATCGTTTTTTCTCTCTAGCTTCTTTGTCTATTATTTTCGTGTTTTCGAAGTCAGCGACGTGGTTGTGTGTTATTACGTGTTGTGAGAGAGCTGTATTTTGTTTTTGTTTCCTAATATCAGCTTCATGTTCGGCTAATCGTGTACCCAAAGCGCGCTTAGTTGTTCCTATATAAACTTTGTTGCATTTTTCTTCGTTATTCCCTTTGCATTCTATTTTGTAAACCACATTGCTTTGTTGTTCTCTGTTTATAGGGGCTTTTGTGAAAACATATAAATAAATGTTAAATGTTAATATGTGTAATTGTGATATTTCCAAATTAATGTTGTTGTTTTGTGTTTTTATTGTTAATAAATACAGAATTGCTCCAGAAGAAGCCAAGGAAATTTGGCGAAACGTCGAGCTGTAAGGTGAAATAAATTGTTTTATTTGCACTAGTTCAATTTTGAAAACTTCTGTAATAAAGTTCAATTATAATGATAGTTTAAAATAATAATTAAATAAAGTAATTAAAATCAACCGAAGAGTTTTTCCTTAAGAATGGGCACCGGTGCAACGATATGGAGGCGGCGACTTCGACGACCACGGGTGAGTTTTTTTTGGTCGGCTAGCGAAGCCGGACTCAATATGGCGACCGTGACAGGACAAAAGTGGCAGTGGGTGATAGGAATTTTTGGAAAAATTAATTAAAAAATTAATATTGTATAATAAAATAAAACTAAAACTACGACCAATTAAAACAAAATTAATATAAAAATCGATTAAATAATAAAATTACAAATAAATAAAACAGAAGTAATATAGAGCTAATTATAGAAAAGAAAATTTTCGATTAAAAGCAAACTAATACTACGTTTAAGGGAAGCAGAAATAATACAAAGGACAAATCATTTTAAATAATGAAATCATAAAAAAAAAAATAAATAAATGTAAGGCGCGATAACCTCCGAAGAGATTTTAAGCCGAGCTTCTCTTCCAATTTGCGTCGTGCTCCTCTTGATTTTTCCTACAATTTGGCCGGATGGGACCTACATGTATTATGGACTCCGAACGGCATCTGCAAGGCAGATGAGTTTTCACTGAGAGCTTTTCATGGCAGAAATACACTCGGAGCGTTTGCCAAACACTGCCGAGGAGCGACCCCGCTTAAAAAAATTTTCTTCTAATTGAAAAACCTTATTTCTAAAATTTTGATGTTGCTTTGTCCGGGGTGTGAACCCAAGACATTCGGTGTGGTAGGCGGAGCACGCTATCATCACACCACGGTGGCCGCCGATATAATAATAAAAATAAAATCACCTAAAGAAAAAATACACATAAATTATTCGAAGGTAATACGAAATTCAATACTTTAATAAAAGAAAACTTTTAACAAATCAATTAATTCTACGACTAAATTCAATAGCGATAATATAAAAATATTTTAAATAACACTACTACTGTACTAAAAAACTACAACTAAATAATACAGAGGTAATACAAAAATATATATCTACTTCTAGGAAATAAAATTTTTATTAGAAATAAAACTAATACAAGGACTTAATTCGACAGAGATAAAAAAAATCTTTAATTTAATAAAACCAACTAAAAACTACAATAAATATAACGGAGATAATATAAAGGCAAAAACGAAGAAAATTTTCATAAAACATAACGCTATTAAGTAACGGAATCTAAAACCCACGCCACTAGCCAATTTGTAAAACATCGCCATCTTTAAACACCACCACCACCACTAGCAATTAACATCAGCAGCAGCAGCGACAACAGTGGACACAAGCAGCAGCAAAGCGGAAATAAGCAGCAGCAACACCAGCAGCGAGGCAGCAATTGAAGCAGCGAAAAAAGTATATATGTATATGTATTGATAAATTCTACCTACGGTTTTTTTTACAACACATATATGTATCTATAGAAAACAGAAACATTTTTTTTAATAAATTCGGTGCGTTCCCATATATATACATTTGGATTTAACTACTTCAATTTCCAACAATTTTTAAAATTTACGATTTCATTAGAAGGTGAAATGAGACCATTAAATTTCTGTGTGAAAACAGTATTAGAATCCGATTCCAATAAATCAGCCTCAAGAGACGAAAGTTTAACTTCATCTTCGACCGAAAAAGTCACAAACCAGGAAAATAGATTATCTTTGTCAACAGATTTCCCAGGCTTCGAAGATTCTTCTAGCAAAAACTCAATTTCTAATTTAGATTCAAATCTTAGCGATTCAAATAGTGCAAAATTAATTTCAACTTCTTCCAATTTAAAGTCAAATATTAACAATTCAATTGGTTTGCACCTCATCTTCTTCTAATTCAGCATAAGATCTTCACGATCAAATCATGGCAACACTTGAGGAAAAGAAAACTTTCATTAACATGTGTGCTACTTCTATTAGAGAAACCTACAGCGGTGATCCTCTAGTACTTGAGACTTTTATAGACATTTTGAATTACTTGAAGAATTCGCTACTGAAACTTTAACTAATACTTTTATAGCATTGTTAAAATCAAAACTTGGGGGTAAAGCCCGTGAAGTAATACCAAGGCAAGTAACTTCAGTTAATGAATTCAAAGTAGCTCTACGTAGTAGGATCAAACCAGACAACTCGTAAGTTGTAGCAAAGAGAATTGCAGCGTTGCAGGTTAACAATAACAATTATACATATTTTACCAAAAAAGTTGAAGACTTAGCTGACTCACTTGAGCGGTATCTTATTATTGAAGGGATCACTCAAGCGAAAGTTCATGAAATGGCAGTCGAACAAACTGTTAACGTGTGTCGTTTAAACGCAAAATCAAATTTAGTCAAAACCATTTTAGCCTCCACGGCATTTAGTAATCCGAAAGACGTACTAGCGAAATTAATTGTAGAACGAAATAACGAAGTAACAGAGCGCCAGGTTTTAGCTTTTTGATCACGTGGCAACAATACATTCAGAAATTAACGTGGTAGTTATCGAGGCTTTTACCCAAACCGCGGCTATACTCGTTATAGAAACAATGGTTCATTTGCATACAACAGCAACCGTAACGGTACTATAGTCAGCGATCCGATATGATAATAGAAATAGATACCAAAATAGTAACAATAGCAATACACGTTCAAACTCAAATTCAAATACAAATAATAGTAACAATAGAGGTAACAATTCGAGATCGTCAAGCGGTAGAGGCAGAAATGCAAACGTACGTGCTTTAAACGCGAGTGCCCCTCAGGAGCGAACACTGAGGGAGGACGAACTACGCGAGTAAGCGAACTTCCTTCACCAATATGCATCTAAATTTAAATTACTCAGATTTCATATAATTACATCTTAACGAGTCACAAAAATTTTGTTCTTTCCTAGTAGACACTCAAGCCGACATTTCTTTAATAAAAATATCACGCATAGACAGTAATATTTCTTTAAATACAAACGAAATTATTAACATTACCGGTGTCACTTCTAATTCAGTTTCTACTTTAGATAAAATTACCGTAAATTTAAAATTTTCAAACTTTTCTCTTAAACATATTTTGCATGTAGTAAATGAAGACTTTAATATTCCATCCGAAGGCATACTGGGTAAGGATTTTCTGAAAATTAACAAATGCATTATTAATTATGAAAGAAATAGTATTTCCTTTTGGGTAGGTAATGAAAAAGTCGCGATACCAATCCTGCACGGAACAGAAAACGACAGTTGTAGCATTCCTCCCAGATGTGAAATATTCAGACTTTTTCATTTAGGATATTCACCCGAGCCACTTTTCGTGGACTCGGAGGAAATTGAAAAAGGCGTTTTCACAGCGAGAAGCATTGTTAATTCCAGTAACCCAATAATTAAAGCCATAAACACCACGGATGATGTAAAGTATGTAAAAAGAAACAGTATTCGGACAGAAAAACTTTCAAATAATAATGTTTATACGATTAACAAGACAGAAATAGAAGACAAACGTACGAAAAAACCTTGACCTTTGCATAGATTATGCCGACATTTTCGCTCTCGACACGGGCCAAATAACTTTTAACAACTTCTACGAGCAAAAATTAAGATCGAGCCGGTATATGTTAAAAACTATCGATTGCCATACTCTCAACGCGAAGAAATAAATCGCCAAGTAAATAAACTGTTAGGCAACGATTTGATTGAACCCAGTTACTCCAATTACAATAGTCCTTTGATTGTAGTCCCAAAGAAAGCTACTAATGTTCAAAAAGCATATCGTATGTGCGTAGATTTTCGCGCGATAAACAAAAAACTCAATGCTGATAAATTTCCACTAGCTAGAGTTGACGATATTTTAGATAATCTGGGTAGAGCAAAGTTATTTTCGACATCAGATCTTTTTTCGGGATTTCATCAAATCCCCTTGCATCCTGACTCACGTGACAATACTTCTTTCAGCACTGACCGAGGTGCATTTAGATGGAAAGTGCTTCTATTCGGTTTAAATATAGCACCAAATTCATTCTCATGAATGATGATAATAGCTTTTTCGGGTATACCACCCAATGTCGCATTTTTGTACGTCGACCATATTATCGTCAGCGGTTGTAGTGAAGCACACCATATTAAAAATCTTTAACAAGTTTTCAAGACTTGTAGATCTTTCAATCTTAAGCTTAACTCAAATAAATGCAACTTTTTACGACCAGAAGTTACATTTTAAGGTCATAAATGTTCATCCAAAGGTTTGTTGCCGGACGACTCCAAAATAAACGCAATTAAAAAGTATACAAAACCGACTGATAAAGACGCGGTACGACGATTCATCGCGTTTGCAAACTATTACAGACGGTTTATACCAAATTTTGCGTCTCTGCCAGCGCCTCTAAACCGATTAAGCAGAAAAAGAGTTGAATTCGTTTGGGATGTAGAGTGCGAAAGAGCATTTTTATCTTTGAAATAACGCTGCTTTCACCAAAATTACTTCGATACCCAGATTTTACTAAACAATTCATAATTACCGTTGATGCTTCCACAACTGGGTGTGGCGCTATTTTGAGTCGAGAACAGCAAGGTAGTGATTTACCAATTTGTATCGCTTCTAAAGCATTTAATAAAGCAGAGCAGAAAAAACCAATTATAGAATTGGAGGCCTTAGCTATCTATTTCGCAATAGAGCAGTTTCGACCATACGTTTATGGCACAAATTTTATCGTAAAGTCAGACCATAGACCTCTAGTATACCTATTCAACATGAAAAACCCCTCTTCAAAACTTTCGAGAATTAAGATACAATTAGCAGCTGATGCACTATCGCGCATTACAATGGATGAGATTAAAGAAGATAACAAACAAATTTTGGCAGTACAGACAAGAGCAATGACAAAACAGGCAAACGACAAAAATTTACATAGGAAAACTGACAAAAACGACGAAAAACAACTTACTTTACAAGTTTACGACAAATTTTCATTTAATTTTTCGAAAAAAGTTCCACGGATAAGATCTGAAATTACGTACGATAAAAATAATAAAACAACAAGTTTAAGAATCGTTGCGCATATTAAACATAAAAAACTCGAGTTACTTAATTTTGAACTTGTTAACGAAATAATGACTTTAGAGAAGTTACCTTCGAGGCTTGAATCAGAAGCCGGCAAATGCAAAATTAAGCAGATTGAATGGCCTAAGAACGATATTTTGTTCGAACATTACACTATTACAAATTTCAAAAGTATTGGAAATAAAATTTTTAAATCATTAGAAATTATCTTAACAGAACCAGTGGAGACAGTAACAGATGAGGATAGAAAATTAAAGCTAATGAAAATTTACTATAACAATCAAATTTCTGGTGGACATTGCGGAATGAAAAGACTTTACGCAAAACTACGAACAAAATTTTATTGGAAAGATATGACTTGATATATCGAAATATATCAAAAAATTGTAAAGATTGTCTTTTAAACAAGGTTAAACCTAAAACAAAAAACAACTTGTTTTAACACCAACTCCTTGTAAACCATTCGATATACTAGTATTGACACAATATGGTAACATGTTCGCACTTACCATGATTTGCGACATCACTAAATACCTGGTGACAGTCGCTGTGCCAGACAAATCGGCAAAAACAATCGCTTCAGCAATCTTTGAAGGCTTCATTTTGACATACGGCACAATGAATGCCATAAAATCAGATTTAGGTACAGAATTTAAAAAGAATTATTTGAAGAATTAACTAAACTTTTGAAGATTAAACATAATTTTTCAACTGCATAATATCACGAAACTGTTGGTACAATTAAAACGTAATCATATAGTTTTTAATGAATACTTACATGCATATTTGAAAGATACTTTTTCTGGTTGGGATGTTTATTTAAAATACTTTACTTTCCTACACAATACATACTACGAGTAGCACAGTTTTTGACAATCAATTTACGCCTTTCGAGTTAGTTTTTGGAAAAAAGGCAACTTTTCCTAATGAATTAACAAAAGAAAAAATTTACCCAATTCATAATGTCGAAAACTATGCCAAAGAAGTTAAGTTTAGGATGCAGAAAGCATCTAATAAATAAAAATAAGTTCCAAAGTAAAAATTTATATGATAAAACGGCTCGTCCTTTAGTTGTCAAAATCGGAGATAGAGAACTTTTACGGAAAGAACCAAATTATAAACATGAAAATATTTATCAAGGTCCGTTTATTATAACTAAAGTTAATGAACCTTATGTAACTATTGAATAAACCTTAAATTTGATTGAAAAAAAATCCAAAAAATGTTTGTTTAAGTAGTAGCATTTAAGCAGCGACGAGGCTCAAACACGGTTAAAAAAAAGGGAAATAGTACAAATTTTGTATATTCAAAGAAAAAAGAGATTCATACATGAGTATAGCATTAAAATATAGCAAAATCCAAAACAAAAATGAAACAAATTCATGTTTAACAAAATTTTATAATTATAACAAAATTTGAAGTTGCAATTTAAAGTTGCTGAATTTAGATTTTACTCAAAATTTGGTTTTTTTTCGAAAGTTTTAATTTTTTACGACGCCGTTTACAACAATGCCAAGTTAAAGCTTCAAATTTTTTAAATCTGAAAAATTTATGATTTAAGCACCTTTTGCCGAGATTTATAAAATATTCGATTTTTTTATAGACATCCAGATGTCATACTTTAGTAAAAAAATATACGTGATATATAAAAAGCAATGTTGTTTCAAATTCAGTGGCCAGAATGTATAATTTTCCAGTTTCTAATTGGATCAGTGATGATAGTGACAGAGAGAGTGATGGTGAAGATGGTACCGTTGAAATAGTACCACGCCAATCCTACACATTCATTCGCTGATTTAACATGAATTGGCTTAACGATGATGAATTTTTTTCGCGATCTCGCACGTATACTTGAAATGATCGAGCCAGGTTTGCCGTTTAACCCAACTCGGTAAATTTTACACACAATACATTCCCTTGAGATAATAACGTTCGTGATTAACCCGTAAATATTAAAATTATTATATGAAGGTCACGGAGCATAACACCTTTGCACCAGTTATTAACCGCGCTACGATTTTCGCAAGCGGAAGTTTTCAAATCACCGTTGGCGACTTAATTGGATGCATTCGGCGAGTGTCTGCATTATTTTGGCACGCGTATCCACAGCAATAACTCGCTTACTACCACAGTTCATACGTATGCCTGACATTTCGGAGAAGATGCGGAGGACAAGTTTGGAATTCTACATCAATACTAGGTTTCCCGGAGTCATTGCACGCACGTGAGGATTCAGTCTCCTGGTACTGATCAAGCCGAGAACTATCGTAATCGCAAAGGTAGAGAAATAAGTTTGATTTTTTTTGTGATTTTTCAAAATTTTTTTTCATTCTTCATAAGCGTGGTTTTCTATTAACGTGTAAACAGTAGTAGATACGAAAGCCAGAATTACGAATATTGTTGCACGATGGCCAGGTACTACACATGATTCAACGGTATTCAACAGTTCGCGATTGTCCCGCCGATTAGAGTCTGGGGAATTCAATAACTATTTGCTTGTTGCAGATGGTGGCTATCGAAATACCGAATATATGGTGACGCCGCATTTAAATCCACAAACAGCTGAGGAGCGATTGTATAACTCCCGCCACATTAGCACGCGTAATGTTGTTGAGCGATCATATGGTATATATAAACGACGTTGGCCAGTATTAACAATGGGGATGCGAGTTCGTGTACGTACAGTAAAATCATCATCGTCGGCATTTGGATCGAGACCTTCGATTGTTAAAGCAATCGCAGCGTGTAGTTCCTGCTTCGAGCAGCTTAACACCTTGTCAATATTTTATAGAGGTTCGCCGCCACCGGTGAGGTGACGGGCAAGATTGTTGGCAGCGTAGTCCTTCCGAAGAGCAGCTTAAATATTTTTAAATTTGCTTGCTATATTCTTGGCTGATCGGAATGTCTATAACAGGAACTCATCAGAAAAGACAATATAATAGGAAAAAAATACCCTGGAAATTGATGACGAATTGAACTCCTTTTCAACTTTCAGCCATGCTTCATTTTTCATTTGGTTATTTTGCATAATTGTGCCCTTGTACAAAAACACTTTTCCGCGCTTCACTACAAGGTCGCTCAAAAGATTCTCTTCGTCCTCAGAATAATTTTGATTCCGGCGTTGTCTCTTTTCGTCGCGCTTTGATGCCATTTCGGTATTGAAACATTTTTTATTTGAAATTGACAAATAAATAATTCTCTATAACAGGTCGCAAACTGACAATTCAGCATATTGTCAGCGTCTCAAACCCAAGTCGTAAATTCTCGCTTACGACGGGTCTCAATTCTAATAGTTTTTGTGAACAAACCGAAAAGTTTTAGCTGAGGTGTAAACGGCGTTGTATTATAAATCGGGATTTAACTACATCGAAAATTAGACGGCTTTACGACTCGGTCAACAAATTGGCCATTAATTTAATATTGCAAGATTTAACGTTAAATCCTTTCAAATGTTTAAATCTTGAATAATGCTCAATGTTATGTAGATATTCGAATTAATACGACAAGGTTTTAAAATAGTATAGTAACTTACCGATGTTTATTTTAGATTTTTAGGTTCCGAGGGCTGCTTTTGTTGTTTTTTTCTTAACCGCTTGGCTCTTCTTTTTGCAGTCTTTTCGTCTGCAATTCTTCTGTTATCTTGGTCTTGCTGCTTCTTCATTCTAATAGCCTGTATGTTCTTTTGCCTAGAATATTCATTTCTTCGCAAATGCCTATATACATGAAATTCAACGGAACCCGCACCAGCGCTGGATCCCATAACATTCCTTACGAAAGTAGGGACAGTTTGATTATAGTCCCTTTCGTTATTGAACTCGGGCAGCACAACTGGTTTGTTCTGTCAATTGATAAAATGATATATATAAATTTAATATATTAGTTGAAAAAAAAAATAATAATATAAAGTAGCACACTATTCAATTTAATAAATACATATTCATAGTGGTATAGCCAGGATTTTGTAGAGGGGGAGTACACATTTTTGGAGGGAAATTCAAATTGAGGCAAACACCAACAAACTGTATACTTTTTATAAATTAGCATAAAAATAACAAAAAACCGGACAGAAAATTTCTGAAAAAAAAAGCTGAATCTTTTCGTGGGTGAAATGAGGGGATTGATAAAGTAACATATCATGTGCCTAAAGAGCACCTGCTTTCATTCTCACCATTTATTTTGCACGATTGCAAAAAGTATTATTATCTTTTTGACACAAATTTTCGAGCTCTCAAAAACTCTTATTATTGATTGTTATATGTCGAGAAATAATTTCAAGTAAACTTTTGATTTAATTTAAGAAAATTGTATGTACTTTCATATTTCGGTCGGTAGCAATGCCGAGCATCAGCCCCTGCTCCGTCTTCTCCCCCTTGTTTTCCGGCAGCAATCGTGTAGATCAGGGAAACAGACTCTTAGTCCCTACCTCCTTTTGCACCGTTTGCCAGCACAGAATATATATGTTTGCGACATCCGCCCGATGCAACTCCTGCCTTGGACGGTGTCACTTTCCTAGCTGCTCCGGTCCCCGCGAAGGCAACTTCCGACGGGTTTCATTGCGCCATGTTGCCAGGCCGCATACCCAAATACACCGCGTACCCCAATGCTTACACAAGGACCTCAGTCCCAGGGCCACAACTGCAGTTGCGTCCTAGCCTTTCACAAGCCAGGCGTAGTCACCCGTCACTTACTCCTACTTACTGTAAAGGATTAACTGGGAAGATCACGAAGATAGTCGATTTCATGAAGCGTCACAACATCCGCATTGCTGCGATTCAAGAGACTAAACTCACAGCAAGATATGCTCTGCAGACTTGTTCTGGGTATAATGTCCACAGAAAAGATCGCGACAGCGGAAATGGAGCCGGCCTCGCGTTTATCATACACCACTCTGTGCAATATCATATTTGATCCCGACATAGGCTGTAGGGACAGTATCTTAGAACTTCAAGGCTTATCTGCCCAGTCAGGCGAAGAAATCATCAACATCTGCATCCCTCCTGCCACCTGCTGCCCCAGTGGATACCGCCCTAATATCAAATGCAATAATCGCATTATTTTAGGCGATTCAAATGCCTATACTTATTTCGCTCGAGCGTACCGCAGACTTCATCGTTACAAGAAAACGCACTTTCATAAACCTTAGATAAGGAAAGTGGGACGAATACAGATCCTTTACAGACAACCGCTTTGCTGCCCTCCCTATCCCGACTTATGCTCGCCGAGGGGAGCTTACTTTCCGCAAGGTCATTGAATCCGCCTCGGCTCGCTTCATTTCCGACGGTAGAATTGCCGAAATCCGGCCTCACTTTCCGGCGGAGGCCGCAAATTTAGCGAGAGAATGCGACCTTATAAAACAGCTCGATCCCGGCGACCCCCAAATAAGGGATATAAACCAACGCATCAGATTATTTCTGGATGAACACACGCGGGCGAAATAGGAGGAGCACAAAAGCGGTTGTAAACTCTCTGCCGCTGTAGGTAAACTTTGGTCTACCGTAAAGTCCCTATCGAATCCGTCTAAGACAATGAAAAAATTTCCATCGCCTTTGGCGATTAGGTGCTGTCGGGTGCGAAAAAATTCGCGAGCGCTTTTTGACTAAAATATATAATGCTTTCTACGGTTGACAAAGATAGACGGAGGGCCAACAGGCACGCACATATACATAAATTCAGCGCGTCGCCAATTACCACCACCGCCAAAGAGGTTGAGGACGCCACCGATCATGCTAAACAATCCAAAGCAGTGGGCCCAGGCGGCATAGCCATACCGATGCTTTAAAGCCTAAGGAAAGAGGGTTTCAAATATTTAGCACATTTTTTCAACCTATCTCTTTCCACCTTTGTCATTCCCGAAAAGTTGAAAATGGCCAAGGTGGTCCCGCACCTAAAGCCTGGGATTCCAGCTAACATAGGAGTCATATAGCCCGATATCTGTCCTATCGCCAGTAGCCAAGAAGCTTGAAGCCATTTTGCTCCCCTACTTCGAAGCAAGCCTGTCATCAGCATGGCTTTAGAAAACTCCGTATGACCAGCACCGCGCTAAATGCCATTAGCACCCAGATACATTGCGGTTTAAATCAAAACCCCCACCATAGAACAGTACTCGTTGCGCTAAGCCTATCAAAAGCTTTTGATACGGTCAACCATGGCACGTTACTGCAAGACCTGGAACGGTTTCTTCCCCCATATCTTAAAAGGTGGCCCGCAAATTATCTGGATGGTCGGCAGGCATCGGTGCAATTTAGAAACGAAACATCAAAACCAAGAAGAATTAAACAAGGGACACAGGGTGGTGTCCTGTCCCCACTTTTGTTTAACTTTTACATATCAAAGCTACCTTCGCCACCAGAAGGAGTTACTATCGTTTCCAAAGCCGATGAATTCACAATAATGGCCACAGGACCAGGCCCACAGATTGATGAGCTTAGCAACATACTAAACGGCTACCTCCCTGATCTCTCCAATTTTTTCGCCTTGATTGGGATTTACATTTTGGTGAGCATGCAGCCGCAATTTTACCGAAAATCCAGAGCCGTAATAAAATCCTCAAATCTCTTGCTGGCGACACTTGGGGAAAAGACAAAGGAATGCTCATTGCCACTTACAAAGCAATTGGCCAGCGGATTGCATGCTACGCATCCCCTATATGGTCACCATGCCTGAAACAACTCACTGGAAGAAACTACAGGCCTGCCAAAATACTGCTGTCAGAACCGCTCGGGCTGTCTTCTTATGTCCCCAGAACGCCATTTACATAATGTGGCGAGAATACTCCAATCGGGGAGAGAAATGAGATGCTAACCAAACATTTCCTGTTGAATACCCAGAAACCTGGGCATCCCAACAAACATCTGATTGATGAGCCAACACCGCCCAGGGGCTTATGTATTCATCTCCGTAAGCATTATGAGGAAATACGGCACCTGAGATCTCAGCCGTATGAAGCCAAAAAACATAAGCAGGTCCTCACTGAACTCCACAATCAGGCGCCGGACCTTTATGCCAGGAATTGCCCGGTGAATCTAGTACTCAAAAAACAGTACCCAAAACTTGCGGAAGAGGAACGCATCCTCCCCAGAGAAACGCGAGTCACTCTAGCTCAACTTCGATCTGGATACTGTAACAGGTTAAACTCTTACCTATCCAGAATCAACCCCGACATACAAAATGTATGTCCCGCTTGCAATGTGTCCCCACATAACACCAACCATCTTTTTAATTGTAATGTGGAACCAACGCCTCTAACACCCCTATCATTATGGTCCACCCCCATTATGGTCCACCCCTAAAAAGTTCTCTGGCCTGGGTCAGAAAAAATATTGCTGCCAAGAACAACAGTAATAGCATCACAGCTGTCGAAGGTGCTGCAGCCTCCGCTGCCATCACAACACCGGCAAACCGGAAGGCGCCGGCCTTTCCCAAGAGGGGAATTCTTCAATATAATACTTTAAACGATAGTATCGATAGTCATAAAACATAGATAGTACCATCAATAGGTAAAACTACCGATACTATCGTCGATAGTTTTCCACCTCTACTAATACGCTCCAAAAAATATCGAAAGAGGTCTCTAACGACGCGTCTTGACATCAGTATTAATAATCCATACGGAGAAAATACAAATTTTAAGGCGTTCAAAAGATATTAAGGAAAAACCGAAAAATTACCCGTGGCTCCCTCCGAAACCAGGGGTGGGATCCATAGTATTTTTGCGCAGAACACCTTTCCGCATTGGCGGCCTTCGGCCACGCTTATAAAAAATTACCCTGGGTGCGTCCAACATCGCTTTGGAGACCAAACTATATCCGCGCAGAACACTTGTGTTCACAATTTTTTTTGTGTGTTCTAAACATTACAACAACTACATGAAAATCGCCAACTTCAACTGCAAATATCTCCGAACAGAAATAAAATTTTTCTTTTCCGCCTTCGGATAATTGTTGTCGAGGTCAATACGTGTCTTTTGACACCTCTCGATATTTTTTGACGCATATTAGCAGTCTTGGCTAAAACCATTATGGAAAAAGAGAAGGTGACTCATTAGTTCAGCTGTTTTTTATGCGCAATTTTTACCTAATTTTCCTTTAGCTCTTGTTTTTTTCTCTCTTTCTTTCATTCGCTGAAACAGTCAGTTGCGCAGAACGAAGCAATTTTGAACTCGTGAATGCACAATCTTCTGTGTGTGATTTGTGGGCTAAAACAATGTTGAAGTTGTGTTGACGTGACGCGACATAAAATTTGTCAACACAGTTTTTGGTGACGACAAACGCGGCAATACAGAATTCAGCTATTAAAAATTCAGAAAATAAGCTTTTTTATGCTCTTTTGTAATGCACTTATATTTAATCTGTCATGTCACCCATTTTATTATACCATGCATTTCTGACAGATGGTAAATGTCACCTGCTGGCGGAAATGCAGCCAACTTAGCTTTTGCTCTGGGGCCTTCTTATTCCGGTTGCAGCGAATCGCGGAAGATGTTCAAATAAAAATAAAGCAAAAGAAATAAATCAAATCGTTTTAAATTAAAAGAAACAAATTGCATCCTCAGGTGTGGAGTGCTACCTTCTATTCGCATAAATAAATATTAGAAGGAAAACTCTAACCATAAAAGAAAAAAGTGAAAATGCCGCTCACACATTTTAATACATCAAGCGCATCGACAGTGGAGCAGAAATCTACAGGTACACAAAGAAGACCTAAGGATTCTGAAAATAGTACCATCGTTGTACCTCCGCCTGCTCCTGGTACTCCTGCTGCCTCTGCCATTTCATCGACCGCTGTAACTAGTACTTTTGGAAATACATTGCCTGCTGCCACTACCTCTGCCACTATGACCCTGTTGTCACCGCTGCCAAATTGCCTGCCGCTGCCGCTGTTACTATAGCGCCTGTTGTCACCGCTGCTAAGTTGCCTGTTGCTGCCGCTGCCACTACATTTCCTGTTGTTACCGCTGCCTCTGCCACTACATCACCTGCTACCTCCACTACTACATTGCCTGCTTTTAACGCCGTTGATGCCAATACATTGCCTGCTGTTACTACTACTACTGTACATCATAATTCACCCGCTGTTATGCTGTCCGATGCCTCTGGTAGGACCGTGTCCAGTGAGAATACTAACAACGTTGCCTGGTATGGTTCCACTCAGCCTCATATGAATGAATCCGCTGCAAACTATGCCATAAGCCCAACTATTGTTTCTGACGCATCTATTGGCCTTGAATCCACACCATCAAGTGGAGAAATAAACCACCTTGAAGAGCAGTTAAGATTATTGAAGCTACGTAAAGAAGTAATGAAGCTCCAAGGTGTAGTCCAGCAATTGGAGTCGGCAAAGGAAAGTACATCCATTTCGATGAACTTCATGCAGCAGTCCCGAAGTTTAGTGGCGACAATCACTACGGTTTAACTCGGGGGTTTTTACAGTTTGAAAACTGTGCTTATGCTAACAACTACAATGAAAGACATAAATGCCTAGCATTGCGCCGATGCATGATTAGGACAGCGAAAGAATTGGTTTTGCACCAAGGCCTAACGGATTATTCCACGTTGAAGCTTTTATTATGCGCAATGTTCCTCCGTAATAGCTCTCGACAGGAGGTCTTTCGCCAGCTACGGTTATGCAAACTAAAACCGTCAGAATCGTGTGTCAGTTATGTGGTGGCAATGCAATCAATCGCTGCCCAATCGGATATAATGGAGCAGGAGTTGGTAGACATTATAGTGGACGGAATCCCAGACAGCATAACGCCGAATGGAACTTTACGAGCAACATCGTCACAGCGTTGGTGTGCGCAAACAATTGAGCACAGAGGTATCAAATACCGCAGTAAAGGCAAACACTACTTAAGATCTTTCCATTGTACGTTGATTCAACTGCTCGCGATTCGGGCATAATCAGAGTGCCTGCCCAAAGCCGCAATGCCCAGCCGGGTCATGTTTTATTTGCCAGCAACTAGGACATATGCATCGCAATTGCCCATAGAAGAAAACCCAAACATCTCAAGCTGCAGCCGTATCCATGGATGAGTATGTTCCTTTAGAATCTCAGCAAGAGGCCTTTTACGATAAAAATCGAAACAGATGTACATGTTTTACAAATATCATCTCTCTTTTCGATTCCGGTAGTTCTATTAGCCTTATGCATAGATCAGTTACTGAAAAATTTGTTAAGCTGTCATTTCGGGCAAAGCCTACACAATTCGTTGTCGTTGGTAAAAGAAGGTTATATTCTTTTTGCACAGCATTGTTTGCAATTTATTTTCGTAAATTAATTGGAAATGGTAATGTAATAATAGTTCCAGATGAAACCTTAACTCTTCCGTTAATTCTTGGTCGAGATTTTTTGCAAAAATTTAACATTCACTTAAAGCAATTAAATGATTGGCGGCCACCGTGGTGTGATGGTAGCGTGCTCCGCCTATCACACCGTATGCCCTGGGTTCAACTCCCGGGCAAAGCAACATCAAAATTTTAGAAATAAGATTTTTCAATTAGAAGAAAATTTTTCTAAGCGGGGTCGCCCCTCGGCAGTGTCTGGCAAGCGCTCCGATTTTATTTCTGTCATGAAAAGCTCTCAGTGAAAACTCATCTGCCTTGCAGATGCCGTTCGGAGTCGGCATAAAACAGGTAGGTCCCGTCCGGCCAATTTGTAGGGAAAAATCAAGAGGAGCACGACGCAAATTGGAAGAGAAGCTCGGCCTTAGATCTCTTCGGAGGTTATCGCGCCTTACATTTATTTTTTTTTTTTAATTAAATGAAATATCAAATGAATTTAATAAAAACATAAAACAAAAGGTACCTTCTAGAAATACTGAATTAAATAAAGAAGATCCGAAAAAACATATATCTGATTCGATTATTAATAAATTTGTTGATGGTGACTTAAGTGTTAAACTAGATGGTAATAAGCCTACATTAAGTGGAGTATATGACAGATGTGATCATAATAAGCAGGACTCAAAAGAAATTGGCAATTACCCCTATGATATGACGGATCTGTTTGATTCAGCTGTGAAAGAGATAGGAGCAACAGATGAAAGTGTTTTTCAGTCGGAAATATATATAGGGCCCAGTTTGGCTAAACGAGAAAAGGGGTAGTAATGGAAGTGTTGTCTAGTGAATATTTATTGCCTACATCAATTGAAAAAAAAAACATGACAATCCGAACAACGGATGATATACCTTTCTATTCTTTGCCAAGACAATTATCGTTTAAGGATAGGGAAGAGGTACAAAAGATCACTGATGATTTGACGAAGCGCGAAATTATACGACCTAGTAACTCCCCTTATGCTTCTGCGATTGTCTTGGTAAAAACAAAGAGTGGCGAAACTCGTATGTGCATCGATTACAGAGCTTTGAATAAGAAAACAGTACGCGGCAATTTTCCATTGCCCCTAATAGACGATTGTATATATTATATGTCGGGGAAAAAGTGGTTCACTCTCTTGGACTGGAAAGATGGGTTCAATCAGTTAGCAATGGATGAGGGATCTATTCCATTAACATCTTTTGTTACACCACATGGGCAATTCGAGTACCTTAGAATGTCATTTGGGTTAAAGAATGCACCGGCTAATTTTCAGAGATTTGTCTATAACATCTTCCGAGACCTAATTGATGCAAAAGAAATCATTGTGTATATTGATGACATATTAATAGCGTCAAGTGATCTTGAAAGTCATATTAAGATCCTACGTAAAGTGCTTAGGAGGACTTATGAAAAAAATTTGGAACTTAAGCTTAGGAAGTGCAAGTTTTGCTACAACGTCATTGACTATTTGGGTTATCAAGTTACTCCTTCAGGAATACAGCCTTCGAGGATCCATATTAAGGCAATTGCGAATTACCCAGTCCCAAAGAATCATAAAGAGCTCCGCTCTTTTATTGGTTTGTTTCCTTATTTTCGAAAATATGTCCCTTCTTTTTCTAAAATCGCTAAGCCACTCTTAGATTTACTATACAAGGATGCTAAATTTAGGTTTTCAAAGGAATGTTTCAAGGCATTTGAAGAATTACGCAATATTTTAGTAAGTTCACCGCTTTAGCAATATATGATCGCAAACGTGAAACACAACTTCATTGCGATGCAAGCAGTCAGGGCTTTGGTTCCGTGCTTCTACAAAAGCAGGACGATGGGAAATTTCATCCAATAGCGTACTTTTCCAAAACAACAACACCAGCTGTGTCTAGATATCATAGCTTTGAGCTAGAAACCCTATCGATCGTATATGCTCTCCGCAGATTTAGAATATATTTAGAAGATGTGCCATTTAAAATCATAACAGATTTCAACTCATTCACTATGACCCTAAATAAGAAACAAATCAATCCAAGATTAGCTAGGTGGGCATTGGAGCTGGAAAATTTTGATTATTTTATTCAGCATCGGGTTGGAGCAAATCTGGGCCATGTAGACGCGTTAATCCGGAGTCCGTTGTTGGAAAGAGAATACGATTCCATAAATTTCATTTCAAAATCCGATGAAAGAAGTATCAGCAGTCGTCAGTATTCTCAACTTGTAGATTCGCAATTCTGGTCTGACGAAGTTGAAAGTGAGTTAGTGGCCGCTGTAGACTTGGATGATCTGGATGTTCAGATCCAAATTGCTCAGAACCGAGACGAGAAGCTTAGGGAGCTCATGACCAAACTGGAGAAAGAGGAAGTCATAGGGTATAAACTAGTGGACGGTTTAGTGTGTAGGAGAATTGGCGAGAATATTATGCTTTGTATACCTTCAGAGATGGAGGAAAATGTAATACGCACAACTCACGAGAAATTTGGCCATTTAGGAACAGAGAAATGTTATAATCAAATACGCGAGACTTATTGGTTTGAAAGTATGAGGGATAAAGTTGACGGGTTCCTTAAGAATTGTCTTAAGTGTATTGTGTACTCTGCCCCAGCTCGTTCCAATGAGCATAACATGTTTAGTATTCCTAAAAAACCAATACCATTTGACACCATTCACTTAGATAACTTCGGTCCCTTGCCAGCGATTAAATCAAAACGCAAACATATTTTAGTCGTGATTTACGCATTCACAAAATTTATAAAATTATATCCACGAGGTCAAAAGAAGTGTGTTGCTCACTAGATAAATATTTTTCTTACTATAGCCGCCCCAGACGTCTAATAACTGACCGCGGAACTTGCTTTACGTCCCCCGAGTTTAGTGACTACTTATCGAAAAGAAATATAAGCCATGTGAAGGTTGCAGTAGCATCACCGCAGGCAAATGGACAGGTCGAGAGAGTAAATCGTGTCCCCAAGACGATGTTTAGTAAATTTACTGAGTCCGTGGAATACTCCGACTGGACCGCCAATTTACCTCAAATAGAATATGCTCTAAACAACGGTATTCATAGTACTGCGGAAAACTCGCCTGGCGTTTTACTCTTTGGGTAAATCAAAGTGGTAGTATCGTGGATGAATTTAACGAATCTATGGAAAACAAACAAGTGGATGAAACCCCTAGAGACCATGAGGAAAATAGGCAAAAGGCACTTAGGAATATAGAACGTTCTCAAGAGTATAATTACCAATATATTTTGAAACACAGTGTTCCGGCAAAAACCTATTCAGTAGGACATTTTGTAGTCATTAGGCACGTGGATACCATGGTAGGAACTAATAAGAAACTCGTTCAAAAATATAGAGGCTCGTATGTTATACACAAAGTACTACCGAATAATCGCTATGTCATAAGGGATATAGATAACTGCCAACATACACATCTGACATATGACGGCATTGCTGAAGCTATGAAAATTCGTAAATGGTGCCTGCCTAATAATGATGAACAAGACCCACTTCAGTCACCAACTGCAACAGGTCACACAACCTCAGCTGATTGAGGTCAATCATTAAGTCAGATTGGCCGAGTTGTAATGTACTTATATTTAATCTGTCATTTCACCCATTTTATTATACCATTCATTTCGGACAGATGGTAAATGTCACCTGCTGGCGGAAATGCAGCCAACTTCGCTTTTGCTCTGGGGCCTTCTTCTTCCGGTGACAGCGAAACGCAGAGATTGTTCAAATAAAAATAAAGCATAAGAAATAAATCAAATCGTTTTAAATTAAAAGAAACAAATTGCACTGTATTTATTAATTTTTTATTCAATTTCAGAAAATAGCGGCCACCGTGGTGTGATGGTAGCGTGCTCCGCCTACCACACCGTATGCCCTGGGTTCACACCCCGGGCAAAGCAACATAAAAATTTTAGAAATAAGATTTTTCAATTAGACTAAAATTTTTCTAAGCGGGGTCGCCCCTCGGCAGTGTTTGGCAAACGCTCCGGGTGTATTTCTGCCATGAAAAGCTCTCAGGGAAAACGCATCTGCCTTGCAGATGCCGTTCGGAGTCGGCATAAAACATGTAGGTCCCTTCCGGCCAATTTGTAGGGAAAATCAAGAGGAGCACGACGCAAATTGGAAGAGAAGCTCGGCCTTAGATCTCTTCGGAGGTTATCGCGCCTTACATTTATTTTTTTTTAACCAGCAACAGTCAGTTTAATAGAATTGTGGCAATGTTCTAGGGTAGAGGTCGACTAATAAAACAATTCCAAAAAACTCAGGAGAGGTATCAAAAGACACGTATTGACCTCGATTTTAATAATCCGATGCCGGGAAATAAAAACTTTACTCACGTTAGGAAATATTTGCAAAAAAAAAAACAGTTGCAAGCTTTCAAGTGGTTCATTAAAAGGTGTCAAGGATTTTTTATTTCCGTCTTCGGATTATTAATACTGAGGTCAATACGGGTATTTTGATACCCCACCCCATAATGTACAAGTACAAGTGTGTTGAATTTTAATTTTATATCATGGCGAAAATTGTTCAACTCAGAGTTATTGATTATCACTAAAAGTTTAATTTATTATGGAGGGTTACTCCTTTAAGGGTAAAAAGCCGAGAAAACGTAGAGTTTTTTAAATTATTGTGAAAAACTTTTTAATTTGAAGTTCTGTACCCAAGTTCACTATATTTGTGTAACACAAGAATCTCGAGGGTCAATTCCTTAACTATGAAAAACTGAAAAATGTACACTTATTGAAAACTCATTTGCACACACAATTTACACTTTGAATTTAGTTGTGTTTTATGCACAAAATTTTAAAACAAAAACCAAATTTTCATTTGTCAGTAAAAATAAAAATAAAACGGCATAATATCAAAAAAAACCTATCGAAATAAAACTGGCTTGTTTGTTTTTAATGAATTCCGTTGTATTTTTCTTGTATTTCGTTAGTTTTTTTAAATATGGTTTACACACTTACACCAGTACTGAAACCTTATTTGCTCCCTCGACAAGAAAATATAAGAGAAAATACAAGAAAAATACATAGAAAATAAAGTAGTGTCATATAGAAGTTTCATTTTTTTGCACTTACAGCACCATTTTATTTGCAGGAGACTTACACAGCTACAAAAATTAAGGCGGATTTACACAGACTCTTTGGTTGTGTTGCATCCATTAATTCATCTGTCGGGCGAAGTATCGAAAAATTTACATAAATGCTTTGGTTGCGTGCCTACGCTTTGATAACACCATACGAAAAACAATGAAACGCCTTATGTTCTCTTTGCTTTGAAGCGACCAAAGCGTTTATATAATTTTGCCCTTATGCATTTGTGTAAACAGCCTTAGAAGTGAAATGTTTCCATGTTACACGTGTGGTGCTTTATATTTTGACTCTAATTTAAAAAAATTTGGCTGTCCGTATGTTTCCGCATTGTTGCAGGCTACAAATCTTCTAGTATTTGTTATAGTCCACTTGGGAGATTCAACCTTGGAACGTACCAGTTGGCTAGTGATAGGGAAAAGGTAGGATTCACCCTCACTCATGTCTGCCTGGGGTGGTTAAAACAAAATTTTGTTGGTTTCGTGCGGGTGGCATCGCCAAAAAAAAAAAATTCCCATGACATTGACGAATTTTCAATAACACCTAGCTCAATGGTATAGGTGGCTCATCTCATCAGCTGATTTTATTCGTTTCATTGTACTGACCTAGAGATTGTCAAAAGGAGATGGCGAACGTAAAATGCAACCGATGCATTAGCAATTATGCACTGCCGGAGTGGTAAAGCTTTATCTAATCTAGCGCACAACGTTCCCACAGGACACAAAAGTTGCAAAGTTTTACGTTTTCTTTACATTCCATTCACCTAACATCAACACAAAGGGTTGACAGCTGGAACGCGACATATATAATGCTGTAGGGATGAGTTAACCGTAACAACGAACCAATCGATAATCGCCGCCACAGTTAGATAACTGCGTTCTTCCAACGCTGAATGGAAGAGAAAAAAATTTACAGACAAAAGGGTGCGAATTTAAAAGTCGGAATTATTGCAGAAACATAATTTATATTTAGACATAATACAAACGTCCTAATTAAATTATTGTGGATGCATAAAATATGTGATAAATTGAGTTTATGGCGATAGCTGAAAGCCAAATAAATCTAGTCAAATAATGGAAGGACAAAAAAAAAAAAAACAACAAAAACGGAGAGTAGCCGCAGAGATGTCAGTAATGAGAGAATTTTCGCATTTTTTTAAAAGTCGGAGAAATCATCAAAACTGTGCAGTTTCCCATAAAATAACTTTTGCTAAATAAACTTTGGACATATAGTGAAAATTTTGCATTGATTTTATCGTGTGCCATTGACTGCATTAATATTGCATTTCGTGTGATAGAATAAGCCAAGAAAGTGGCGAAAAAGTTTAGCTTTCAAAAAAAAAAATAAATAAAAATTCATCTTATTCAACTAAGCAAAAATCTACAGTTGTTTGCTTTTGCCAATTTTTGCCTTATCAAAACGATTTATATACTTTTAAATCCGCCAAAATCAAATTTTCAAACGCTATTCAAAAAGGAAAGAAAAAAGGAGAAGAAGTTTTGTGCTCATGGCAGGCAGAAAAGTTTGAAGGTATATTCCAATTTTCAGGTGTAAGTGCAGTTTTGTAAAAGCCCTAAGCAAATCTAAAATTTTGGGCAAAAGAAAAGTAAAATTTGTGGTCGGATAAAACTTGAGTGCCAATTATTGGAGTTCTATATTAGTTTAGATCTCAAGAACAATCTTCAAGGCTACCACTCTTATTTAATGCATTTCATTTTAATCGTCCAACATCAAAACATGAAAGCAAAGGGCTAATACTGCCAGACGCAACCACAGCCATTTAGACGTCCCAAACCCGAGCTCAACCGCCACCTACTGCGCCAACCACCATCGCCAGTGGCCACAACGACCACTTCGACCGCGCAACCGCAACCGTAGAACCCCATCGGCAGCGTCAACCAAACGCACAATAACCACCAGAATTACCCCTACCAGCACTAGTAACAACAACCAGCAGGGCCGCCGTATATAGGCCTGCTGCAACCACCCAGCTGTGACAGCATAGTACCAATTTACCAGCAACAAGCGATGATTTCGTTCCGTATTCGGAAACCAAATTTTTTCTACCTTTAAACTTAATCAATTTATGAAATAACACACTGAAATATACACTTACAATTGTGCATACACATGAGTTGTAAAGGGTGCTTTTAAGTTTAATCAGTTTAGGTTAGATTCATGAAATAATCCAATTTAAAATACGCTTAAAAAAATGCGCCTATACATAAGTGTAAAAGGGGCTTTTAAATTTACTCAATTTTTTAAATATAAACGAGCTCTAGGCCAAATATTTGTATATTCTTAATAAAACACAATACGTGAATTTTTGATATACAATTATATTATTTAATTTGTCGATATTTCGACTTCAGTCTGAAGTCATCATCAGGACTAGGTACGAAAAGAACAAACATACATATTAAAATCATAAAAATACACATTTGCACAAGTACAGAACTTACATTTTTGAATGCAATATGTCGACTAGTGTAACAAAAATATAAGTTTACGAACAGTGCAAAGCAAATAACAATAAAATGTAAATAACACACAGCCGTTATCATAAACAAAAAATGAACATAAGCAGAAAGTTATCTAAATGAGTAGTGAGCGCCGCTCAAGTGATATCAGCTGCAGCCTGCAGGTGAACTCTTTGGTAAACAGTGGGATATGCTCTTATCTATTATTGTTGTTGTTGTTGATCAGCTGCCTAAAGGCAGAGGCAATACCAATTGTATCAGATTTGAAGTTCATCCGTTTGTCGCTGGGTGTATTTATTATGTGCAGCATCTCTAATATGTAGCGTTTGTTGTAATTCCTCTCTTGCTGTAGAATTTCTACATTTTCTAAATTGGGAGAGTGTCCAGTTTCTCTGCAATGCTGTGTTAGCGCCGTTTTGCCATCATTAGGGTTGTTGCGATTTTTAATATTCGTTTTATGCCCGGAAATCCTCGTTTTTAATTTCGATTTAGTAGTCCCCACATATACTTTGTCGCATACGTGGGACCCGTCACCATTACATAGAATTTTATATATCAAGTCCGATTTCTCATATTTATCTATTCTACTCTTGGTATTACTGAAAATTTGTCGCAACGTATTATTGTAGGTAAAGGCTAAATTATATTTCTCTTTGTCATAAATATTTGAATATTTTATTCTGTTAGACAGGCCTGACACATATGTAGTCGATTTATATATTTTATTATTTTCGGCATTTTTCCTCGCAGTGGGTTTCTTATAATAATCTCTTATAAAGTTTTTTATTATGCGTGTAGGAAATTCATTATTTTCTAGAACATTTATTATTATTTTAATGTTTTCTTTATGATAAACTTCATCGCTGATCGAGAGAACTCTGTTGATAAAATTTCTGGCCGTATTGACTATTGTAGATTTGTCATGTTTAGAATTAAAGTTAATTAACGCGGTAGGTTTTTTATACCAATCAAAACATAATTGGTTATTCTTTTTTATAATAAGAGTATCGAGAAACGGTAGTTTTCCGTCCTTCTCCACCTCAATTGTAAATTTAATACTCCTGTTGTATTCATTTAGAATATTTAGCAATTCTTCCACCGTATCAGTTTTCACAATTGCGAAAAGGTCATCGACGTATTTGGTAAGCAAACGTGGCTTATAAGGGGAGTCATCTTCAAATTTCTCCAGTAATTCTTCCATTACAATGTCTGCTATGACGGGGGATGCTGGGGAACCCATGGGCATACCGCAGCGTTGCTCATAAATTTTATTGTTTAATTTAAAATATCTATTATCTCTAATGCAGAAACGAACAACTTCTAGAAAAAGTTCTTTTGTGAGTGTGGTGTGGCTCTTTATCTGGTTCCACTTAGATGCTATAATTTCTAAGGCATGATCTACGGGAATGCTGGGAAAAAGTGAGATGACATCAAATGACACGAGACTCTCATCATCATATATGTATGTATCTTTTATTTTGTTTTTAAATTCAATTGAGTCTTTTACGTTATATTTGGACGATTTGGTTATGTTCGTGAGAATATTAACCACATACTTGCATAAATTGTACGAAGGGGAGTTGACAGACGAACAAATAGGTCTCAATGGGATATCTGCTTTATGAATTTTGGGCAGGCCATATAATCTAGGTGCATTGGACGTTTTGCTTATTAGTTTGTATTTCTCTTTTAAATCTATAACTTTGTTTTTAAACAATTTTTCTACAATTTCGTTATTTTTTTCTTGTAATTTATTAGTGGGATCTCGTTTCAATACCCGGTATGCCGAAATGTCATTTACCAAAAGTTGTAACTTCTTTTCATAGTCCGACTTATCCATTAACACGGTAACATTACCCTTATCTGCATTCAGAACAACAAAAATAATTTACTCAATTTATGTTAAATTCATGACCTAATACAATTTAAAAGTGCGCCTATACCTAAGCTGTAACCGGGGCTACTAAATTTAATCAATTTATGCTAGATATATGACATAATACTATTTAAAATATGCTTAAAAATATGTATATACATAAGCTGTAAATAGGGCCTTTAAATTTAATCAGTTTAGGTTAGATTCATGAAATAAGCTAATTTAACAATTTAGGTGGGATTCATGAAATATGAAATAATCTAATTTAAAATACGCTTAAAAATATGCATATACATGGGTGGTAAAAAGGGGGGAAATACTTGATATCTATAATAGAGTTGGGTCGTTTCATTCTGAACTTGTTCAATTGACCGGGTTTCTCAACTGAACAAGTGGACTAGATCTTCGATCGCGGTCCTAATTGTTCTTTTGGTTCATTTGTTCTCTTTAGTTCGTTTTATCTTAGGTTATCCTTTCTCCCCTCTCGTTCGTGAGCATTGTTAATTTCTATATACCTACGCAGAAATTCTGGGCACGAATGTCGGTGAGGCCACTCGCACCAAATATGCGTGGTATTCTTTGTGGGTGGCATTGCTGCAGCAGTACTAGTAATGGAAAACCTCCTTTGTAAGAAAACTAATAAGGTTTCTTAAACTCGGGAGGATCTTATTTACAATTCACGTCAATACCCTTTAAATTTCATGGATCTTCCGAAATTCGTAACTTTCTTTTGAAGTTAATTAAACCCATATGCATATACTAATATAGTTACTCATAACCCATTTAAATATATATACGCAAAGCCTTGCAGCATACCCACCCCCAGCTATACTGGGTGGGTTTTTTGTTTTTTTTG
Organism: Eurosta solidaginis; assembly: GCF_040869045.1. NCBI lineage: Eukaryota > Metazoa > Arthropoda > Insecta > Diptera > Tephritidae > Eurosta > Eurosta solidaginis. Next base: position 122,723,884 of record NC_090321.1, read on the forward strand.
CGGGTGCAAGCAGCAGCGGACATATTTGCTCGAAAAAGAAAAGGGAACCGATGAACAAAGGAATAACTTGTTCGTTCATCAGAAAGAACTAAGGAATCGAATCTCTGAAATGAACGAAAAAACACAATTCTAATCCATATGAATGCAAATTGCAATCTTTTTTTTTTCAGGCCTGAAATGAATTTTTTTTTTATGCTATGCACATATATTACGCCTAGGGCGTATTCGTTCGAATATAATTAGATTGTAAGGAAGAACACTTTTGAAGGGTGTGAAATAGTGCCGCTGACGGCCAATAAGCGTTGAAACTTTTACGCTACGTTCATGATTATCGAGCGCTAATATGTACGGCATACCAAATTTGTAAATTTCGAACTATTAAATTTAAAATGAATAACAATTAAATATTTGATATCACATGCGTAGGTATGAAAAATGCATTAACTATAGGTGCTTAATTAACTTTAGTGACTGGACATGCAAATTTGTATATTGCATAACCCTAATTGAAATGTAAAACGGAATATATTATTTAGATGGGTCCGGACTACTTTCATTTGCCCGTATTGAAAATAAGTACATTCATATGTACATAGATATATTTCAGTTGTTTTTTCTTGAAATGAATTATAAATAAAATATTGTAATAATGGGAATGCTGGCGTCTATAATTATTTAGAAGGCACATAGGGTATGCAGGTAAGGGGCCACCGAAAATTTAGGTGCGTCGGTGGCCAGGGTTTTGAGGGTGGGCTTTGCACCGGGCGTCGCAACAACACTCGCGGCGCCCCAAGTTATATTTGGCCCTTTTCTTTTTTTAATTTTATTTTAATCTTTCAGTGTTTTTTTTTATTTTTGAATTTCAGCGTTTGTAACCGGCCAGGGCCGGTTCGGTAATTTTTTTGCGTTAGATTTTTGAATTTTTTGAATTTTTAAATTTTGAATGTTTAACGGTCTGTCCGTGACATACGGTTCGGCCGGATGTTATTTTAGTTTGAATTTATAAGCGTTTTGAATTCGTTCTGCCCCTTTTGACGGTTTTTTTAAAGGCATGATAGGAACTTTTTTCTGTTTATGGCGCAGGAACAGTAAGATTGGCAAGGACCCCGCCCAACCGATATGACTAGCCACTGTGCAACACCAGATCATGCCGACTGCCTTCCTTACTGCTCCATCAAAGATGCGAAACCATAACAGATGGCGCCCAACGTGGCACCTGAGGAGGTGGTTGTTGTTGTTGTTGTTGTAGCGATAAGGTTGATCCCCGAAGGCTTTGGGGAGTGTTATCGATGTGATGGTCCTTTGCCGGATACAAATCCGGTACGCTGCGGTACCATAGCACCATTAAGGTGCTAGCCCGACCATCTCGGGAAGGATTTATGTGGCCACATTAAACCTTCAGGCCATTCCCTCCCTCCCTACCCCCAAGTTCCATGAGGAGCTTGGGGTCGCCAAAGCCTCGTCTTTTAGTGAAACAGGATTCCCCGCGGATAGGTGAGGTTGACAATTGGGTTTGGAGAAGCTATATATTGCACTGGCAACCTAAAAGGTTGCGCTACACAGCCCTTTGAATCTGGTATTTTAGTCGCCTCTTACGACAGGCATACCTACCGCGGGTATATTCTGATCCCCTAACCCGCTGGGGTTAGGGAGCTGGTCTCAGTGGTCAGTTCGGGCAACGTTGAAGTTGACCATTCCACCAGACCGAGGTGAGCAACCGCAGGAGCAGCCACCTGCGTTGCGGTGGAATGGTTGATGGACTGTTCATCGGGGTCAGTGGCCGAAGGAGCCACGGGACTTAACGTCAGTCCTCCGGACTTTTGCATTCACCCGGTGAGGCAGTGCTGAACGCACTTAGTTTTTATTGTATATTTGGGATTTTAGTTTTTCCGGAAGTTGTCCGTAGTCGGCTCTGGTTAAAATATGTGTCCGCTAATTGGGCTTCTTTTTTTTTTTGTCATGTTTAAATTTTTTTCTTTTGCTTTGCCGAATTTGTGATGTCTGGTGTGATTGGGTGAGTGAAATTGTAAGGATCCCAGCTCGGCCCATGTCTCAGGTGGTACCACAGAATACCACCTGGATTGTGACGGGTTGAGCTGGGATTCAAAGTGGCACCCCTTCCTGTCCCACCAGACTGGGGGAGCGGCTCCGAAACCGCTCCACTCATTGCGGCGGAAGCAGGAGGGTTGTCCAGTGCGGATGGACGGGAGGCCTCAACACCCCCAACCAGTCCCAGGGGTGAGCTCCTGGAGACTGTCCCTGCGTTGCGGCTGGGCGTGTTGAGACCAACCCGTGTGTGCCTGGAACTGACCCTAGTGGCCCCAACCAGTCTCGGAGGGGGGCCTTAAGACCCCCTCGCATTGCGGTTGGGAGCCCTAGGGACAAGTATGAATGGATTTGTGTTTTTTTTTTTCTTTTCCCTGTAGCCTTACTGCCTTCTGGGGATGGGATGTCAGAATTCCCATTGTTCATATAAGATATATATTCAACTAACCACTTTCTTTTTCAGCTTGAATTTTTTTTGACACGATTATCGGACCAACGTGATTATTGTATTTATTCTCGCGAAATTTTTTTTTTTGTTCCCTCGCGCTAAAATTTCTTTTTTTATGTATATACACTTTTTTTGAAACGAATCATCGCCTAGAATATAAGGTAAGGAGGGGTGAATTCTGACCTTTTCCCTAACCCCTAACTGCCTTACGTTTTGCTGTAAATAAAAGTTTTTTTAATACAGATACTAGGATTTGACAAATTACATCTTTTTCCCTGATTATAATGTCGCGTGGCCAGTCATTTGGGCAACCGGGCCAGAATACTCCGTTCGGGAGTGCGGGAAATTTTCAAGCACCGGGGTGTTAATAATAGGGGGGCCTTTTCCAAGGCCAAGCGTCCCTAGGTGGTGCATACCCCAGTAGGGGGGCAATACGGAAATCCCGCAGGGACTCATACAGGCTCGGACCTGAACGATCACCGTGAAAAATTGGAAAGACCTGGAGGTACCAGTAATTTGAACGCCCCCCTACTAAACGCGCATGATATCTCGGGGCTTATGACCAATGTGTCGACCTACGCACCGGATGGAGCTGGTGCTTTACAACAAAATTATGGAATGGGAAATACTAGAGAAGCTGCATGTGACCGGACGAATACTCCAGGGACCCACAACGAAGCCCCTCGTAGGGACTCGTGGGTGGAAGTGTTACACCAGCTGTTCAGGACCTCGCAGGAAGAGATGTGGTCAATCCGAAACAATATGGACCAGCTTAACGCCGCGCTCGAATCTGCGCAGCAGTCCATAAATTTGATTAGGAACGCGAACAGAAAGGAACGTAACCCACTTCTAACAGTAGTACCACCGGTGTACCCTGCTCCGAGCAGCATAGTAGTGAAACCTCAAGAGTGGAAGATATCGTTCGACGGTACTGGAAGCGTGGCAGATTTTCTTTTTAAGCTAAACACCCTGTGTGAGAGCACACAATGTACGGACGAAGAAATAATGGCTAGTTTCCACTTATTCCTTTCTGGGCGGGCCGAAGAGTGGTACTGGTTGTTCACAAAACAGAACCCAAGCGCGACATACGCCTTTTTGTTGTATTCCCTGAAGAGAGAGTTCGGTACTCTAAAAAGTGACAACGAGATCATGATGGAGATCTCCATGCGGAAGCAAAAAGCAAGTGAGTGCTATAACGTATTCTACACGGACATAATCTCCTTGAACGCGCGCTTAAGAGAACCCATGTCAGAGGTATTGCTGATTGACATCATAAAAAGGAACGTCTTAAGCTGATGCTTTTCAACGCGGATGTAAGAACCCTTCATGATCTACGCGATGTAGCACGCAGAGGAGAACAAGTGCTGAAGGAAAGCAAGCAGTTGGGAGCCACTTACCCAGGACGGCATGTGAACGGAGCCCGTGTGACAACTCCGGACATGAGGATGGAAGGCGAGTATTGTGAAATGGATCCGCAGATAGAGGCGCTGGAATATCGACGCAGCAGGAAACCGGACTATTCAGGAATCCAATGCTGGAATTGCCAGGCAATGGGCCACTCTTATATATACTGTGAGGAACCCATTAGGAATTCTTTTTGTTTTAAATGTGGCCAGAGGGGAGTATTAACTCCAAAATGCCCTAGGGACCATCGCAGGCAGGGGAACCAACACCCGAGCGAGAAGGCGGGGGAATCTCGTTCGGCATCATAGCTCCCACACCAGCCAGTGCTCGAAGCGTCGTCCCATGCATTGAACAAGAGGGTGGATCTCTCGCAGGTACCGAGTTGCATGGCGATGGTGAGCTTCCGAGGTGCAGTAGTACCCTGGCGAAAGAATCTCCAAATGTAATAATAACCTTCCCTGACAGCACGGATAATTCCAATAGTTCTGAATCCGACAGTCAAACGTCATCATCCGTGAGGGACGAACCGACCAAAATTCTGCGACGCCAGCATAGGGATGTCGCTTTCGAGATACATCTCGCACCTGATCTAGAAGAAAGGGAACATAGGTACGAGCAAATAAGACATGCCATTTTCGAACAACAACCGGTGTCAGAAAATATTTCGAAGTGCAGGAAAAGATAACACAGGAGAGTACAGGAACGTAGACTGCTGCAAGCCACCATGTTAACGCTTACAGAGGATGAAAGGCCTCTCGTAAAGGCAAAAATTAAGGATAGTTTTATTGTAGGGTTGTTGGACTCGGGAGCCAACGTCTCCATTTTGTGGAAAAATGGAGTAGAATTCCTAAGAGATAACGGCTTCGATTATCAGCCCTTACATGCATTCGTATATACCGCGGGTCGCAGCAAACAAAAAATCTTAGGCTGAATATCCCTACCAGTCACTTTCAAGAACACCACGAAGGTTATTCGTTTTTACCTTGTTCCTTCACTTCTCCAAGAAGCTTAGTTCGGGTAGATTTTTGGAGAGCATTTGCGTTAGTTCCCGAAATATTCCCAAGCGTAGAGTGCATAGAGATTAGAAATGAAAAGGACGAAGAACTTAATCTCCATGATTTGTCGCCAACCCGGAAAATAGAATTGCAAAAGGTCATAGAGATGTTTCCTTCGTACGAAAAGTTAGGACTGGGGCAAACTAAATTAGTGGAGCATCACATTGACACCGGTGATGCCGTTCCTATAAAAAGCAAACATTTCCCTCTTTCGCCACCGAGGCAAGCCGAAGCTTTTAGCGAATTAGACAGGTTACTCGAATTGGGAGTTATAGAAGAATCAAACTCTCCGTGGTGTAGTCCTGTGGTACTGGTCCGGAAACCAGGTAAAGTTAGGCTGTGCATTGATTCCAGGAAGGTCAACGCGGTGACTAAGAAGGACTCATTCCCCCTGCCTCATATCAACGGCTTGTTGAGCAGACTGAAAGATACGCATTTTATTAGTGGCATTGATCTGAAGGACGCGTTCTTCCAGATCAAATTGACAGAGTCCTCTAAGGAAAAAACAGCATTCGCAGTTCCGGGGAGGCCTCTGTACCACTTCAAGGTAATGCCCTTTGGTCTGTGCAATGGACCGCAGACTATGAGTAGGCGGATGGACCAGGCAATCCCCTCGCGCCTAAGGGAGAACGTATTCGTCTACCTGGACCACCTGATGGTATGTAGTACAAATTTTGAAGACCACCTGAAACGCAGACGCAGGTCTGACAATAAACGTAAGCAAAAGCAAATTTTGTCAGAAGGAAATTCGTTACTTGGGGTACCTTATAGGCAGCGGGTGTTTGAAGGTGGATCCAGGAAAAATAGAAGCGATGCAAAACTTCCCGATCCCTAAATCCCCTCCGCAGGTGCGGAGATTCGTGGGAATGGCAAATTGGTACAGGGCATTTATTACAAATTTTTCTGACTTAGCAAGCCCCGACCGTCTCCGTAAATCATCAGGCCAGTTCAAGCTTACCTCTGAAGCTATAGAGGCCTTCGAAAAACTAAAATTTGCCTTGAGTTCCGCTCCTGTCTTGGCCCAACCAGACTTTTCCAAAGAATTTGTAATACAATGCGACGCTTCCAAAATAGGTGTTGGCGGAATGTTGTTCCAGGTCGATGATGAGGGCGCTGAGCATCCAATCGCGTTCGTGTCGAAAAAGCTGAATTATGCTCAACGCAATTATACAGTAACCGAGCTGGACTGTCTCGCCGCCATAATCAGCGTGAAGCGTTTCCGACCCTATGTTGAAGGATTACCGTTTCGGATTATCACGGACGACTCCAGCCTCAAGTGGCTAATCACGCAGAAGGACTTGAGCGGGAGGTCGGCGAGGTGGTCACTTCTGCTGCAAAGATACGATTTTAAAATGGAACATCGTAAAGGCACCCTGGATGTAGTACCCGATGCGCCTTCGCGGTTTGATTGGGAAATAGATTTAGTCTCTCCCGAATTTAACAGTAACGAATATTTAGACTTGATTCGGACCGTCGCCGAAAACGAGGAATCACTTCCGGATTTATGAGTGGTGGACGGGGTAATTTTCAAAAGAGTTAAATTTCGTAAGGGGGTGGAAGGGGAAGAAGACTCGCTGTGGCGATTATGGTTGCCGAAATGGTTGACTGAGGAAGCAGTGAGACTAGCACATGACGCTAACCCGAGTTACCATGGCGGGTGGCAGAAAACCTTAGAACGTGTTAGGCAAAAGTACTTCTGGCCACAGCAGGCTAAGGGCGTCAGGGACTACGTCCAGCGTTGTGATACCTGCAAAACTGTAAAACCCACTAATCAACAGTCGAAATCACCTATAGGGAATACCTTTGCAACTGAGAGGCCATTTCAGCGATCATATTGCGACTTTCTAGGGCCGTATCCGAGATCTAAGCGGCGAAATCAATTTCTTTTTAAATTATTAGACCATCTTTCAAAATACGTTTGGCTAAAGCCCATGCAGAGAGCCACCACTGTAAACGATATAAATTACTTCGCTTCAGAAATTTTTCCAGCTGCAGGGGTCCCTGAGTTTATTCATAGTGACAATGGTAAACAATTTATCTCGAAGGAAATGAACCAAATTTTAGAAAATTACGGGGTTACGCACGTGAGGACGGGTTTATATACCCTTCAAGCGAACGCATCCGAACGCGTTAATCGAGAAATTGTTTCGAAGATTAGAATTTTCCTGAAGGAAAAACTAGACGATACCGATTGGGATAAGCATATACCCGAGGTTTTATCAGTTTTGAGAAGTGATTTTCATACGGCGATTCAGTGCTCTCCCTATTTTGCATTATATGGCCAGAACATGGTCCAACATGCCGCAACGTACAATATTTTAGAGAAACTCGGCAGCCTTCGGGAAGACCAGGTTACGATAGTGAGCTGAACTGACAAGCTGACTAATATTCGTGAGCAGATCCGTAGGAATTTAGATCAGCCAAAGGATAGGGGAGTAAACACCTATAACAAGCGCTCTAGGCAAGTCAACTACAAGGAAGGTCAGGAAGTTTTCGGGAAAAACTTTGCCTTAAGTAACTTCAAACAGGGTATTAACGCCAAATTCCTGCCGAAATACCTTAAGTGTCGAGTGCTCCGAAAAATAGGCAATGCACTGTATGATCTCGAGGACCTAAACGGGAAATTGATAGGTCGCTTCCATGCTTCGGGTATTCGTCCACAATGAACCAACAAGAATATTATTTTTTGCCAAATTACAATTTGAATTTTTTTTTAAACGTACCAATTGGACTTTTTCTGTCTGGGCGTTTGGCGGACGGTGTAATGGAACCATGCAAAAATATTTAAAACCTACATAGCATAATAGGGCCCTTAGCATATAAATAGTAATAGAAATAGCTTTAATGACATTCGCCGCAGCGCAACCGCAACCAAGTTAACGTGCTTTAAAAAGCTCTACGATAGGTAGAGACAAAAAAAATGAAAAAGAAAAAAAGAAAAGTCAATTGGAGTGGTTCACGCGCGTCGGGTGTTAAAAAGTGATATCAAAAAAGAAATTTCTGTGAAAATATAAAATAACTAAAATATTAATAAAGACGCTAATCACCAACGCTTCTGTAAGCAAACAAATTGGTTTTCTTTTAATTAGTGCCTTCACAAGTAAAGCATGCAGTTTACGATGGCGCGTGGCCATTTTAAAGCTACGGTGAGTGCAACTTCATCAGGCTCCAATCTGGAGTCGTTTCATGGCGACCGTGACAGGTTGCTATTTAAATGCGTTTCCCGACGGAAAATATAAAATTTTTTTTATTAAAGGCTAGCAATAATTTGGAAATACAGTGCCTACCAACAAATTCGAAAACCCTTGAACAATTATTTCGCAAAAAAACATTATTTTCTTATAAATACAAAATAAATTCGTGCCTACATTCTTTTGCTTTTATTTAAAGCTACAGTGCCAATCAACATTTTCATAATAACTTTTATACAATTTCAACTTTGAATTTTTTTTAACATTGTCGATTTTTAGAAATTGTTCTCTGAAACTACAGTGCCTTCTACAAATTTACAAAATTTTTTCGATTTTTTTTTTGCATCTGTGTCTACAAAATATTTTTTCATAAAATAAACCTACAGTGCCTATAACAACGTATTCTGAATCCTCTAATGTGAATACCTCGTTACCAAGTGCCTATAACAACAATTTTACATTTACTCTACTTACAAACTTTTCAAAGTCTATATTTTGAGTGTCACCATAAAGCCATTGCCGCCTCTTCCCTTGAGCCAAGCTAGATTTTTTTGATAAACCTACACATTTTTTTTAACTTTGCTATAAATTTTCAACACAAGTTATCGAATTTTACTGTAGATGTCAGATTCTGAAAAAGATTTCCAAGACGCGAGCTCAGAGGAAGTATCATTTACGTATAGCCCTCCACCAAGAATATCCTTAGGTGAAGATTTTCAGGGGTTTAATAACGAATCGAGCACAACAGACGATTCAGATAATAGTACAATCATTAGCGTAAATTGCAGCAATACAATTTCTAACGAAAGCAGCAACGATACAATATCCACTAATTGCGTGAACACAACTGCTGATAGAGATATAAATATGGCTACACCGGAACAGAAAAGAGCAGCTATTAGTCTATGGGCTTCTATGATGCGCGAAAATTATAGCGGAGACCCGTTATCGCTTCCGTCTTTCATTGACAAGATAAACCTAATAGAAGATCTTTCAGATGATTCACTAACGCCAACACTAATAGCTTTTCTCAAATCAAAGTTGGAAGGCAAAGCTCGCCAGTCATTACCAACAGAAGTTAGTACAGTTAGTGAGATAAAAGAAGCGTTAAGTAGCAAAATAAAACCCGACAACTCCAAAGTTGTCGCTGGCAAAATCGCAGCATTAAAAATGACCAATAACAACTATGCCGAATTTGCAAAACAGGTAGAAGAATTGTCTGATTCGTTAGAACGCTCTATAATAGAAGGCATGACCCAAGCAAAGGCCCACGAAATGGCCGTGGAACAAACAACTAAGGTTTGTAGACTCAACAGCAGATCAGACATGGTCAAATCCATTTTAGCTTCGTCCACCTTCACCGATTCGAAAGACGTGGTCGCGAAGATGGTAATAGAAAAGGATAACGAAGTAAAAGAGAGACAAGTATTGGCATTTCGCTCTAGACCAATACGGTCAAACAATTTTAGAGGTAACTTCCGTGGTAACAATTTTAGATACAATAACAATAATTACAGGTACAGTAATACAAATAGGCAAAGTACTAGTTGAAATTATAGAGGAAATAACAATTATAGTAGAGGAGGTAACAATTACAACAGAAGAGGCAACAATTCGTCCAATAGGCCGAATAACTACAATAGATCAAATACGACAAGCGGAAATAGCAATTCGAGTTCAAATAATAGAGGCACTGCTAATGTACGGAATTTAAACGCCGAAGCCCCTCAGACTCGAACAATGAGGGAGAAGGAGTAAAAAGACCCCAGCGGGTTAGGGGATCAGAATATACCCGCGGTAGGTATGCCTGTCGTAAGAGGCGACTAAAATACCAGATTCAAAGGGCTGTGTAGCGCAACCTTTTAGGTTGCCAGCGCAATATATAGCTTCTCCAAACCCAATTGTCAACCTCACCTATCCGCGGCGAATCCTGTTTCACTAACAGACGAGGCTCTGGCGACCCCAAGCTCCTCATGGAACTTGGGGGTAGGGAGGGAGGGAATGGCCTGAAGGTTTAATGTGGCCACATAAATCGTTCCCGAGATGGTCGGGCTAGCACCTTAATGGTGCTATGGTACCGGAGCGTACCGGATTTGTATCCGGCAAAGGACCATCACATCGATAACACTCCCCAAAGCCTTCGGGGAGCAACCTTATCGCTACAACAACAACAACAACAGGAGTAAAAAGCTCTACTACACAATCCATTTACTGTCTAAATTTAAACTACTCTGATTTCATTGAGGTTAATTGTTCTGATTCCGACAAAACATGTACATTTTTAGTAGATTCGCAAGCAGATATATCCGTCATTAAAATTTCCAGTCTATCAAAAAAAGCAGAAATAAATAACAATAACATTATCGATATCACTGGTGTAACTTCTGACAAGATTACAGCTTTAGGCACAATAGATACGAACCTAATAGTACCGCATTTTTTAATTCCACTCACTCTTCATGTTGTGCACGACTGTTTCAATATACCATCCGATGGCATACTCGGGAAATATTTCTTAAAAATAAACAAATGCATAATCAATTACGCGAACGACACAATACAAATTTATCACGGGGCAAATAGGGTTAATGTTTCAATTCTACATAGTACATCTAGCAATAGTTTAGCAATTCCACCAAGGTGTGAAGTTTTCCGTATTTTTAATTTGGGTAATTAAAAAAATCCAATTTTCGTAGATTCACATGAAATTTCCGATGGCGTTTTTACAGCCAAATGCATAGTCGACACGAAAAACCCAATTTTAAAAGTAATTAATACTACAGATGAAGTAAAATACGTAAAATATTTCAACATTAAGACTGAAGATATTAATAACTTTAACATATACAAAATTAATAAAGCGTTAGATAATCCAGAAAGATTAGAAGAACTAAAGTCAATTTTAATAAACCAGATGCCCGCGTACGCAAACGATGAGCTAATTGAATTATGTTTAAAATATCCCGAAGTATTCGCCCTTGAAACAGACGTAATGACTTTAAATAACTTTTACCAACAAAAACTTAGACTTTCGGACAAAACACCAGTTTACATTAAAAATTACAGATTACCGTATTCACAGCGCAGAGAAATTAATAGACAAGTTGACAACTTACTGCAAGATGATTTGATTAAACATAGTCATTCGAATTATAACAGCCCGCTAATATTGGTACCCAAAAAAGACCCAAGTGGACAGAAAAAATACCGCATGTGTGTCGATTTTAGGGCAGTTAATAAAAAACTAATAGCCGACAAATTCTCGCTAGCACGCGTGGATGACATTTTAGATAATCTTGGTCGAGCAAAATATGTTTCTACTTTGGACTTATACTCAGGTTTCCACCAAATTCCGTTACATAAAGATTCGAGAGACATCACCTCTTTCAGCACTGATCGTGGTGCTTTCCGTTGGAATGTTTTACCCTTCGGTTTAAATGTCGCGCCTAACTCGTTTTCACGAATGATGTCCATTGCTTTTTCCGGTATTTCCCCAAGCCAAGCCTTTTTATACGTAGACGATGTAATAGTCATAGGGTGTAGCGAGTCTCACCACCTCAACAATTTGGAGAAGGTCTTTCAAACATGTAAAAAGTTTAACTTGCGTTTAAATCCCAAAAAATGCAATTTCATGCGCTCAGAAGTCACATTTCTAGGGCATAAATGCTCGTCCGAAGGACTGCTACCTGATGATTCGAAAATAGTTGCAGTTAAGAAATATCCCAAACTGTGTGATAAAGACGCGGTACGAAGATTCGTTGCATTCGCTGACTACTACAGAAGATTCATACCCAATTTCGCATAAATAGCAGCACCTTTGAACAGACTGAGCAGAAAGAAAGTAGAATTTAAATGGGATGACCAATGTGAAAGTGCGTTTGAAAAACTCCGCAAATCTCTCATTTCCCCTCAAATACTGCAATATCCGGACTTCACAAAGGAATTTACCATTACAGTTGATGCGTCGAAGATTGGTTGCGGTGCCATTTTGAGCCAAAATCACAATGGCAACGATTTACCAATCTGTTTTGCTTCAAAATCATTTAATAATGCAGAACAAAAAAAGGCAATAATCGAACTGGAATTTTTAGCTATATATTTTGCTATCAAACAATTTCGACCCTATGTCTATGGTACGCATTTTAACGTAAAATCAGATCATCGTCCTTTAGTTTATTTGTTTAACATGAAAGACCCCTCTTCAAAACTTTCACGCATAAGACTAGAACTATCGGAATACAATTTCACTATAGAATATATAAAAGGAAAATCTAATGTCGGTGCAGATGCATTATCTCGAATTTCAATTGATGAACTTAAAAACTCAACAAATCAAATTTTAGCGGTACAAACAAGGGCAATGTCGAAACAAAATAAACAACAGCAACAAAAACATGAAGACATGGACGAAGAAATAAAATTACAAGTATACGACAAATTTTCATACAACTTTTCAATGAAAATCCCGAGGATAAAAAGCCAGATAAGTCATGACAAAAACAATAAAATTTCGAATATAAATTTATACGCACATTTAAAGCATAAAAAACTCGAGTTAATAAATATTGCGCCTACTTACAAAATAATTCATCTCGATGAATTACTTTTGAAGCTAGAAAAAGAAGCTAGTATACGCGGTATTAAACAAGTAGAATGGCAAAAAAATGATAATTTTTTCAAATATTTTTCGATATCGAATCTAAAAGTTACCGGGAACAAAATTCTAAAACATTTAGAAATTATATTGACTGACCCCGTAGAAACAGTGACCGACAACGACAAAAAACTTAAACTGATGACAATCTACCATAACGATCCGATAACAGGTGGACATTTTGGAAGCAAAAAACTATAAGCGAAATTACGTACTAAATATTATTGGTAGAATATGACACGTGAAATTGCAAAATTCGTAAAAAATTGTGAAAAATGCTTGGTAAACAAAGTAAAACCAAAAAATAAAGAAAGAATGGTACTTACGCCAACTCCCTGCAAGCCTTTCGATATCGTCGTTATGGACACTATAGGACCATTACCTGAGTCAATTAATGGTAATAAGTTCGCAGTTACCATTATATGTGACTTAACAAAATATTTAGCAACAATACCAATACCCGATAAAAGCGGTAAAACTGTCGCTTCTGCCATTTTCGAATGTTTTATTTTGATATACGGCACTATGAAATCAATAAAAACCGACCTTGGCACAGAATTCAAAAACGAAATATTTTCAGAATTAACAAAACTTTTAAAAATTACACATAATTTTTCTACACCATATCACCACGAAACAGTTGGCACGGTTGAAAGAAACCACCGCGTTTTTAATGAGTATTTATGGGCTTATTTAAAAGACAATTTCGATGATTGGGACGTTTATTTACGTTATTTCACTTTTTTGCATAATACAACGACAAACACTGTATTCGATAATAAGCTAACACCGTATGAATTAATATTCGGAAAAAAGGCAAATTTGCCACTCGAAATGCAAAAAGATGAAATTGACCCAATCTACAATATTGAAAATTACGCGAAAGAAGTAAAATATCGTTTTCAAAAAACAAACTCACTCGCGGAAAAATACGTTAAAAAGCACAAGGTTCAAAACGAAACCGGATACAACCGGGACTCGCAGCCAATATCGGTTAAAGTTCATGACAAGGTTTTATTACAAAAAGAACCTCGCGATAAACATGCTAGCATTTACCAGGGTCCACACGTCGTAACAAAAATCGACGGCGTTAACATAACATATTTTGATAAAACAAAGAACAAAGAAAACACAGTACATAAAAATAGGATACGAAAAATTGTAACCTAAATAGCTTGAGAATACAAAAATCAATACTGTTTTTTTTTTTCAAAAAATAGTATTTTTCTAAACATACATTAAAAACGAAATACATAACATTTACCTTGCAACAAAAAAATATATATTTTAACTTTACTAGTTAGTATTAAACTCATACAATTTAATAAGTAGCTAGTAATAACAACCTACTTTAAAACGTAGAAATTTAAGTTCTTTTAAGATGTGAACTTTATTTTGAACTATATCAAGTGTTTTGAACGAGCGAAAACGAGGTATGGATTCAGTAAAACATAAATTCGCTCATTCAAGGCAATTTACATCATCTGGGTCAAGAAGAGTTGGTCAAGATTGATCCCCTTGACAAACTCTTCTTTTCCAAAGGGGAATGTAATGGAACCATGCAAATATATTTAAAACCTACATAGCATAATAGGGCACTTAGGATATAAATAGTAATAGAACTAGCTTTAATGACATTCGCCGCAGCGCAACCGCAACCAAGTTAACGTGCTTTAAAAAGCTCTACGATAGATAGAGACAAAAAAAATGAAAAAGAAAAAAAGAAAAGTCAATTGGAGTGGTTCACGCGGGTCGGGTGTTAAAAAGTGATATCAAAAAAGAAATTTCTGTGAAAATATAAAATACCTAAAATATTAATAAAGAGGCTAATCACCAACGCTTCTGTAAGCAAACAAATTGGTTTTCTTTTAATTAGTGCCTTCACAAGTAAAGCATGCAGTTTACGATGGCGCGTGGCCATTTTAAAGCTACGGTGAGTGCAACTTCATCAGGTTCCAATCTGGAGTCGTTTCAACGGGGACATCTCGCCCAGTATTCTCCCCGAGCAATGACCTCATAGGATGTTCACACGCGTACTCAACGAGAACCGGGAACAGCCTGGCAGTCCACGCTTGGGTTGGACTAGCCTTTCGCAGTTTGGACGAGTTCTCCTTATCAAAATGTCCACACCCATATTTTTTTTTGCCTTTCTGTGGGGGCGATAACCACTAGAAAACACCATACGGAATTTTGACGAGTTCTCCATAACAGATGTATAATTGTCGCAAAGCCTTTTAAACTAAGAAACAAAATTACTTCACTATTTGACATAACTTGATTTCTTTTTTTATGGACCTTGTTGCCCGGCTAGCTTCGCGGTAGAACTTTGAGACTCTTATCTTAGGGGTGAGTCGTTTCCCACGTTGCTTGGCATCGGAGGTTCCTGGAAGTGGCTTCCCACAGGTGAACCGGTTTCCTGTTCGCTTCATCGTCAGGTATTCAAAGCGAAGCAGGTTTGTTATGGTCCAATTGGGAGATTTAACCTTGGAACGTACCAGTTGGCTAGTGATAGGGAAAAGGTAGGATTCACCCTCACTCATGTCTGCCTGGGGTGGTTAAAACAAAATTTTGTTGGTTTCGTTCGGGTGGCATCGCCAGAAAAAAAATTCCCATGACATTGACGAATTTTCAATAACACCTGGCTCAGTGGTGTAGGTGGCTCATCTCATTAGCTGATTTTATTCGTTTCATTGTACTGACCTAGAGATTGTCAAAAGGAGATGGCGAACGTAAAATGCAACCGATGCATTAGCAATTATGCACTGCCGGGGTGGTAAAGTTTTTCCTAATCTAGCGCACAACGTTCCCACAGGACACAAAAGTTGCAAAGTTTTACGCTTTCTCTACATTCCATTCACCTAACATCAACACAAAAGGTTGACAGCCGGAACGCGACATGTATAATGCTGTGAGGTTGAGTTAACCATAACAAAGAACCAATCAATAATCGCCGCCACAGTTAGATAACTGCGTTTTTCCATCGCTGAATGGAAGAGAAAAATATTATTAATTATTAATTTCTATTTCGACAAAATACAAAAGTTCTAATTAAATTATTGTGGATGCATAAAATATGTGATAAATTGAGTTTATGGCGATAGCTGAGAGCCAAATAAATCTAGTCAAATAATGGAAGGAAAAAAAAAGCAAAAACGGAGAGTAGCCGCAGAGATGTCAGCAAGGACAGAATTTTCGCATTTGTTTAAAAGTCGGAGAAATCATCAAAACTGTGCAGTTTCCCATAAAATAACTAAGCTAAATAAACTTTGGACATATAGTGAAAATTTTGCATTGCTTTTATCGTGTGCCATTGAGTGCATTAATATTGCATTTCGTGTGACAGAATAAGCCAAGAAAGTGGCGAAAAAGTTTAGCTTTCAAAAAAAAATATATATATATATAAATTCAACTTATTCAAAGCAAAAATCTACAGTTGTTTGCTTTTGCCAATTTTTGCCTTATCAAAACGATTTATAAACTTTTTTTAAATCCGTCAAAATCAAATTTTCAAACGCTATTCAAAAAGGAAAGAAAAAAGGAGAAGAAATTTTGTGCTCATGGCAGGCAGAAAAGTTTGAAGGTATATTCCAATTTTGAGGTGTAAGTGCAGTTTTGTAAAAGCCCTAAGCAAATCTAAAATTTTGGGCAAAACAAAAGTAAAATTTGTGGTCGGATAAAACTTGATTGCCAATTATTGGAGTTCTATATTCGTTTAGATCTCAAGAGTAATCTGCAAAGCTACCACTTGCATTTAATGCATTTTATTTTAATCGTCCAACATCAAAACATGCAAGCAAAGCGCTAATATGCCAGACGCAACCACAGCCATTTAGACATCCCAACCACGAGCGCAACCGCCACCAACTGCGCTAACCACCATCGCCAGCGGCCACAACGACCACTTCGACCGCGCAACCACAACCGTAGAACCCCATCGGCAGCGCCAACCAAACGCACAATAACCACCAGACTTACCACTACCAGCACTAGTAAAAACAACCAGCAGGGCCGCCGCATATAGGCCTGCTGCAACACCAGCTTAGTAACAACAACCAGCAGGGCCGCCGTATATAGGCCTGATGCAACCACCCAGCTGTAACAACTTACCGACAATGACAGCATGTACCAATTTACCAGCAACAAGTGATGAGTTCGTTCCGTATTCGGAAACCAAATTTTTTTCTACCTTTAAACTTAATCAATTTATGAAATAACACACTTAAATATACACTTACAATTGTGCATACACATGATTTGTAAAGGGTGCTTTTAAGTTTAATCAGTTTAGGTTAGATTAATGAAATAATCCAATTTAAAATACGCTTAAAAAAATGCGCCTATACATAAGTGTAAAAGGGGCTTTTAAATTTACTAAATTTATGTTAAATTCATGACCTAATACAATTTAAAAATGCGTCTATACATAAGCTGTAACCGTGGCTTCTAAATTTAATCAATTTATGCTAGATTCATGACATACTACCATTTAAAATATGCTTAAAAATATGTATATACATAAGCTGTAAATAGGGCCTTTAAATTTAATAAGTTTAGGTTAGATTCATGAAATAATCTAATTTAACATATGCTTAAAATTATGCATTTACATAACCTGTAAAGGGGGCTTTTAAATTTAATTAATTTATGTGAGAGTCATGAAATATGAAATAATCTAATTTAAAATATGCTTAAAAATATGCATATACCTGAGTGGTAAAAAGGGGGGAAATACTTGATGTCTATATTAGAGTTGGGTCGTTTCATTCTGAAATTGCCCAATTGACCGGGTTTCTCAACTGAACAAGTGGACTAGATCTTCGATCGCGATTCTAATTATTGTTTTGGTTCATTTGTTCCCTTTAGTTCCTTTTATCTTAGGTTATCCTTTCTCCCTTCTCGTTCGCGAGCATTATTAATTCCTATATACCTACGCAGAAATTCATGGCACGAATGTCGGTGAGGCCACTTGCACCAAATATGCGTGGTATTCTTTGTGGGTGGCATTGCTGCAGCAGTGTATGTATGTACTAGTAATGGAAAACCTCTTTTGTAAGAAAACTAATCAGGTTTCTTAAACTCGGGCGGATCTTATTTACAATTCACGTCTATACCCTTTAAATTTCCTGTATCTTCCGAAATTCATAACTTTCTTTTGAAGTGAATTAAACCCATATGCATATACTAACATTGTTACTCATAATCCGTTTAAATATATATACGCAAAGCCTTGCAGCATACCCACCCACATCTATACTGTGTGGGTTTTTTGTTTTTTTTTTTTGCGGGTGCAAGCAGCAGCGGACATATTTGCTTGAAAAAGAAAAGGGAACCGATGAACAAAAGGAATAAATTGTTCGTACATCAGAAAGAACTAAGGAATCTAATATCTGAAATGAACGAAAAAACACAATTCTAATCCATATGAATGCAATTTGCAATTTTTTTTTCAGGCCTGAAATGTATTTTTTTTTATGCTGTGCACATATATTACGCCTAGGGCGTAATCGTTCGTGAAAAAACCTCTTGGGGCTTCGATAGCTCAAGTGAGTTCCCAAGGGGTTTTTGCGCTCGTTGGAAAAAGATAAAAAAAACGGAAAAGAACACACAGCAGATTAAAATTCAAGAATTTGACAATTTAATTATTTGCACTTTCAAAGCTAACTCACAATATATATACAGTTTAATTAATTATATATATATATATGTTAAAGTATGCAAACAGAAGAAAATCTTACCTAGAACAGGGCTGATGGCTGCAGTGATCGCGGAGCTTTCCAAAAAAGAAGTGAAAGAGTTTCTTTCTTGTAAAACGCGTTCACCCTTCAATTCCGTCGAAAAGCGGTTTTGAGGGGTAATAGAACGAAAGTTAAATTGGAAAGTTAAATTGGAAAGTCGCGCACCAACACGTACACATACGCCTGCACGGACATATATAGGCGTTGGTGTTAGTGCGCGAAAGTAGAAAGAAGCAAACACAAATAGTTTACATTAGGCTGGGTCACCATTGGCAGTGCTCATTCTTGGGTTTAGCTTGGTGGCCTAAACAGTTCGAATATAATTAGATTGTAAGGAAGAACACTTTTGAAGGTTGTGAAATAGTGCCGCTGACGGTCAATAAGCGTTGAACCTTTTACGCTAGGTTCAAGATTATCGAGCGCTAATTATTTAGAAGGCATGCGTCATGCGTCTATAATTATTTAGAAGGCTCATAGGGTATGCAGGTAAGGGGCCACCGAAAATTTAGGTGCGTCGGTGGCCATGGTTTTGAGGGTGGGCTTAGCACCGGGCGTCGCAACAACACCCGCGGCGCCCCCAAGTTATATTCGGCCCTTTACTTTTTTTTTATTTTATTTAAATTTTTCAACGTTTTTTTTTTATTTTTGAATTTCAGCGTTAGTAACCGGCCAGGTCCGGTTCGGTAATTTTTTTGCGTTAGATTTTTTTTGAATTTAGTTTTTTTGAATTTTTAAATTTTGAATGTTTAACGGTCTGTCCGTGACATCCGGTTCGGCCGGATGTTGTTTTAGTTTGAATTTATAAGCGTTTTGAATTCGTTCTGCACTTTTTGACGGTTTTTTTAAAGGCATGATAGGAACTGTTTTCTGTTTATGGCGCAGGAACAGTCATGTTGGCCCAGCCGACATGAATAGCCACTGTGCAACACCAGATCAAGCCGACTGCCTTCCTTACTGCTCCATCAAAGATGCGATTCCATAACATATTCTTATTTCCGCGGAAATATATGCAACTGTTTCATCTGTAAATACTACAAAGCTTTATTAAACTATCAAAAGCAACTCAGCTTGAAGTACTCTTACGTACGAAAAATGCAACTCTAGACCTGAGATTTGCATCAGGTGAGCGAGGCTGTTTGTAGCTTTGACGTTTATCGCTTAGTTGACACACCTGTATAGGTACACTATGCACCACCCGAATTCGATTAAGTTTTCCATTAGTGCACCACGCTCTGGGAGAGAAATGCAATCATCTACAATATATTCAAAAAAATTCCTTGTCTATATTTTGCCCGGAATGCTTAACTGTGGACTAATAGATTTCAGCAATTATTTAGATCCACAAATTGTTCACTAAACAAAAAATTCACTCAATACAAATTGCAAATAAACAACTGTCAAAAATATAGGGATCGTATATTTATCGATATCACGTCGACATCAATACATTGTCTTAGTAAATACTAATTATGCATTGACGTGCTTTCGATGACGATACGAAGTGATGGTTGACGTTGACAACCGTAATAGGGGTGACTGGCTCTACCTATAAAGTGGGACCACATGCACAGTTTCAATTTTTGTGGAGCTTTTCAGACACAAAATAAAATTAACATTTTCGAATTAAAGAAATTCATTTCCATATTGTCTATAAAACAACAACATATCGGAATATTCTCTTTTGATACATTATTTTACTCACAATTGTCAGTAAAAATCTTAACTTCAAAATCTTCAAAAAACATCTGTCATACATTAATTTAAAAACTGTTTCTACCTTCAAATGTTTTCCTATCAAAATTTACATGACATGAAATGTAGGTTGCCATTACTAAAATATTGTCATGATTGAAGATTTAGCATGAATCTTCTCCGTTTCGAGATATTTTATTTAATATTGCAAGATTTAACGTTAAACCCTTTCAAATGTCTAAATTTTGAATAATGCTCTATGGTATGTAAATATTCGAATTAATACTACAAGTTTTTAAAATAGTACAGCCTTTTAAACTAAGAAACAAAATTACTTCACTATTTGACATAACTTGATTTCTTTTTTTATGGACCTTGTTGCCCGGCTAGCTTCGCGGTAGAACTTTGAGACTCTTATCTTAGGGGTGAGTCGTGCTCCACGTTGCTTGGCATCGGAGGTTCTTGTAAGTGGCTTCCCACAGATGTACCGGTTTCCTGTTCGCTTCATCGTCAGGTTTTCAAAGCGAACCAGGTTTGTTATGGTTCACTTGGGAGATTCAACCTTGCAACGTACCAGTTGGCTAGCGATAGGGAAAAGGTAGAATTCACCCTCACTCATGTCTGCCTGGGGTGGTTAAAACAAAATTTTGTTGGTTTCGTGCGGGTGGCATCGCCAGAAAAAAAAAAATTCCCATGACATTGACGAATTTTCAATAACACCTGGCTCAATGGTGTAGGTGGCTGATCTCATCAGCTGATTTTATTCGTTTCATTGTACTGACCTAGAGATTGTCAAAAGGAGATAGCGAACGTAAAATGCAACCGATGCATTAGCAATTATGCACTGACGGGGTGGTAAAGTTTAACCTAATCTAGCGCACAACGTTCCCACAGGACACAAAAGTTGCAAAGTTTTACGCTTTCTCTACATTCCATTCACCTAACATCAACACAAAGGGTTGACAGCCCGAACGCGACATGTATAATGCTGTGTGGTTGAGTTAACCATAACAACGAACCAATCGATAATCGCCGCCACAGTTAGATAACTGCGTCTTCCATCGCTGAATTGAAGAGAAAAAAATGTTCCGCAAGACCATGGCGTGTGTGCCCATTTTGGAGGGACAGAAGAAAAAAATTGCCACGCTGACGAACGGAATCAGACAAAAGGGCGCGAATTTAAAAGTCGGAATTATTGCAGAAACATAATTTCTATTTTGACAAAATACAAAAGTTCTAATTAAATTATTGTGGATGCATAAAATATGTGATACATTGAGTTTATGGCGATAGCTGAAAGCCAAATAAATTTAGTAAAATAATGGGAGAAAAAAAAAAAACAAAAACGGAGAGTATCCGCAGGGATGCCAGCAAGGACAAAATTTTCGCATTTGTTTAAAAGTCGGAGAAATCATCAAAACTGTGCAGTTTCCCATAAAATAACTTTTGCTAAATAAACTTTGGACATATAGTGAAAAATTTGCATTGCTTTTATCGTGTGCCATTGAGCGCATCAATATTGCATTTCGTGTGACAGAATAAGCCAAGAAAGTGGCGGAAAAGTTTAGCTATCAAAAAAAAATATATAAATTCAACTTATTCAACTAAGCAAAAATCTACAGTTCTTTGCTTTTGCCAATTTTTGCCTTATCAAAACGATTTATATACTTTTTTAAAACCGCCAAAAAGGAGAAGAAGTTTTGTGCTCATGGCAGGCATAAAAGTTTGAAGGTACATTCCAATTTTAAGGTGTAAGTGCAGTTTTGTAAAAGCCCTAAGCAAATCTAAAATTTTGGGCAAAACAAAAGTAAAATTTGTGGTCGGATAAAACTTGAGTGCCAATTATTGGAGTTCTATATTCGTTTAGATCTCAAGAGCAATCTGCAAGACTACCATTTGCATTTAATGCATTTCATTTTAATCGTCCAACATCAAAACATGCAAGCAAAGCGCTAATACTGCCAGACGCAACCACAGCCAGCAGGGTCGCCGCATATAGGCCTGCTGCAACACCAGCTTAGTAACAACAACCAGCAGGGCCGCTGCATATAGGCCTGATGCAACACCAGCTTTAGTAACAACTACCAGCAGGGCGGCTGTATAAAGGCCTGCTGCAACCACCCCGCTGTGACAACTTACCGGCAATAACAGCATAGTACCAATTTACCAGCAACAAGCGGTGAGTTCGTTCCGTATTCGGAAACCAAATTTTTTTCTACTTTTAAAATTAATCAATTTATGAAATAACACATTTAGATATACACTTACAATTGTGCATATACATGAGTTGTAAAGGGTGCTTTTAAATTTAATCAGTTTAGGTTAGATTCATGAAATAATCCAATTTAAAATACGCTTAAAAAAATGCGCCTATATATAAGTGTAAAAGGGGCTTTTAAATTTACTCAATTTATGTTAAATTCATGACCTAATACAATTTAAAAATGCGCCTATACATAAGCTGTAACCGGGGCTTCTAAATTTAATCAATTTATGCTAGATTCATGACATACTACCATTTAAAATATGCTTAAAAATATGTATATACATAAGTTGTAAATAGGGCCTTTAAATTAAATCAGTTTAGGTTTGATTCATGAAATAGTCTAATTTCACATATGCTTAAAATTATGTATTTACATAAGCTGTAAAAGGGGCTTTTAAATTTAATTAATTTATGTGAGATTCATGAAATATGAAATAATCTAATTTAAAATATGTTTAAAAATATGCATATACCTGAATGGTAAAAAGGGGGAAATACTTGATATCTATATTTCAGTTAGGTCGTTTCATTCTGAACTTGCTCAATTGACCGGGTTTCTCAACTGAACAAGTGGACTACATCTTCGGTCGCGATTCTAATTGTTCTCTTGGCTCATTTGTTCCCTTTAGTTCGTTTTATCTTAGGTTATCCTTTCTCCCTTCTCGTTCGCGAGCATTGTTAATTCCTATATACCTACGCAGAAATTCTGGGCATGAATGTCGGTGAGGCCACTTGCACCAAATATGCGTGGTATTCTTTGTGGGTGGCATTGCTGCAGCAGTGTATGTATGTACTAGTAATGGAACACCTCTTTTGTAAGAAAACTAATCAGGTTTCTTAAACTCGGGAGGATCTTATTTACAATTCACGTCTATACCCTTTAAATTTCCTGGATCTTCCGAAATTCGTAACTTTCTTTTGAAGTTAACTAAACCCATATGCATATACTAACATAGTTACTCATAACCCATTTAAATATTTATATGCAAAGCCTTGCAGCATACCCACCCCCATCTATACTGTTTGGGTTTTTTGGTTTCTTTTTTTTGCGGGTGCAAGCAGCAGCGGACATATTTGCTTGAAAAACAAAAGGGAACCGATGTACAAAAGGAATAACTTGTTCGTTCCTCAGAAAGAACTAAGGAATCGAATCTCTGAAATGAACGAAAAAACACAACTCTAATCCATATGACTGCAATTTGCAATCTTTTTTTTTTTCAGGCCTGAAATGTATTTTTTTTTATGCTATGCACATATATTACGCCTAGGGCGTATTCGTTCGAATATAATTAGATTGTAAGGAAGAACACTTTTGAAGGTTGTAAAATAGTGCCGCTGACGGCCAATAAGCGTTGAACCTTTTACGCTAGGTTCATGATTATCGAGCGCTAATATGTACGGCATACCAAATTATTAAATTTAAAATGAATAACAATTAAATATTTGATATCACATGCGTAGGTAAGAAAAATGCATTAACTATAGGTGCTTAATTAGCTTTAGTGACTGGACATGCAAATTTGTATATTGCATAACCCTAATTGAAATGTAAAACGGAATATATTATTTAGACGGGTCCGGACTACTTTCATTTGCCCGTATTGAAAATAAGTACATTCATACACATAGATATATTTCAGTTGTTTTTTCTTGAAATGAATTATAAATAAAATATCGTAATAATGCGAATGCCGGCGTCTATAATTATTTAGAAGGCACATGGGGTATGCAGGTAAGGGGCCACCGAAAATTTAGGTGCGTCGGTGGCCATGGTTTTGAGGGTGGGCTTAGCACCGGGCGTCGCAACAACACCCGCGGCGCCCCCAAGTTATATTCGGCCCTTTTCTTTTTTTTATTTTATTTAAATTTTTCAGCGCTTTTTTTTTTATTTTTGAATTTCAGCGTTAGTAACCGGCCAGGTCCGGTTCGGTAATTTTTTTTGCGTTAGATTTTTTTTGAATTTAGTTTTTTTTGAATTTTTAAATTTTGAATGTTTAACGGTCTGTCCGTGACATCCGATTCGGCCGGATGTTGTTTTAGTTTGAATTTATAAGCGTTTTGAATTCGTTCTGCGCTTTTTGACGGTTTTTTTAAAGGCATGATAGGAACTTTTTTCTGTTTATGGCGCAGGAACAGTCATGTTGGCCCAGCCGACATGAATATCCACTGTGCAACACCAGATCATGCCGACTGCCTTCCTTACTGCTCCATCAAAGATGCGATTCCATAACATATTCTTATTTCCGCGGAAATATATGCAACTGTTTCATCTGTAAATACTACAAAGCTTTATTAAACTATCAAATGCAACTCAGCTTGAAGTACTCGTACGTACGAAAAATGCAACTCTAGACGTGAGATTTGCATCAGGTGAGCGAGGCTGTTTTTAGCTTTGACGTTTATCGCTTAGTTGACACACCTGTATAGGTACACTATGCCCCACCCGAATTCGATTAAGTTTTCCATTAGTGCACCACGCTCTGGGAGAGAAATGCAATCATCTAAAATATATTCAAACAAATTCCTTGTCTGTATTTTGCCCGGAATGCTTAAATATGCACTAATAGATTTCAGCAATTATTTAGATCCACAAATTGTTCACTAAACAAAAAATTAACTCAATACAAATTGTAAATAAACAACTGTCAAAAATATAGGGACCGTATTTTTATCGATATCACGTCGACATCAATACATTGTCTTAGTAAATACTAATTATGCATTTACGTGATTTCGATGACGATACGAAGTGATGGTTGACGTTGACAACCGTAATAGGGGTGACTGTCTCTACCTATAAAGTGGGACCACATGCACAGTTTCAATTTTTGTGAAGCTTTTCAGACACAAAATAAAATTAACATTTTCGAATTAAAGAAATTCATTTCCATATTGTCTATAAAACAACAACATATCGGAATATTCTATTTTGATACATTATTTTACTCACAATTGGCAGTAAAAATCTTAACTTCAAAATCTTCAAAAAACATCTGTCATACATTAATTTAAAAACTGTTTCTACCTGCAAATGTTTTCCTATCAAAATTTACATGACATGAAATGTAGGTTGCCATTACTAAAATATTGTCATGATTGAAGATTTAGCATGAATCTTCTCCGTTTCGAGATTTAAAAATTGTATGCTTTAACGTTATTTTATTTAATATTGCAAGATTTAACG
Organism: Eurosta solidaginis; assembly: GCF_040869045.1. Taxonomy (NCBI): domain Eukaryota; kingdom Metazoa; phylum Arthropoda; class Insecta; order Diptera; family Tephritidae; genus Eurosta; species Eurosta solidaginis. The sequence continues at coordinate 122,749,559 of NC_090321.1, forward strand.
TTAAATCCTTTCAAATGTCTAAATCTTGAAAAATGCTCTATGGTATGTAAATATTCGAATTAATACTACAAGTTTTTAAAATAGTACAGTAACTTATCGATGTTTATTTTACATTTTTAGTTTCCGAAGGCTGCTTTTCTTATTTTTCTTCTTAACCGCTTGGCTCTTCTTTTTGCAGTCTTTTCGTCTGCAATTCTTCTGAGGATAAGTTTGGAATTCTACATCATTGCTAGTTTTCCAGGAGTCTTGGTGCGATCGATTGCACTCACGTGAGGATTCAGTCTCCTGGTACAGATCAAGCCGAGAACTATCTTAATCGCAAAGGTAGAGAAAGAAGTTTGATTTTTTTGTGATTTTTCAACATTTTTTTTTCATTCTTCATAAGGGTGGTTTTTTATTAACCTGCAAACAGTAGTAGATGCGAAAGCCAGAATTATGAATATTGTTGCACTATGGCCAGGTTCTATACATGATTCAACGGTATTCAACCAATCGCGATTGTACCGCCGATTAGAGTCTGGGGAATTCAATAACTATTTGCTTGTTGCCGATGGTGGCTATCGAAATACCGAATATATGGTGACGCCGCATTTGAATCCACAAACAGCTGAGGAGCGATTGTATAACTCCCGGCACATTAGCACGCGTAATGCTGTTGAGCGATCATATGGTATATTTAAACGACGTTGGCCAGTATTATCAATGGCAATGCGAGTTCGTGTACGTACGGTAAAATCATCATCATCGGCATTTGGATCGAGACCTTCGATTGTTAAAGCAACCGCAGCATGTAATTCCTGCTTCGAGCAGCTAAATACCTTGTCAATGTTTTATGGAGGTTCGCCGCCAACGGTGATGTGACGGGCAAGTTTGTTGGCAGCGTAGTCCTTCCGAAGAGCAGCTTTACTGCTTGCCAGATTCTTGGCTGATCGGAATGTCTATAACAGGACCTCATCAGAAAAAGGAAAGACAATATAATAGGAAAAAAATACCCTGGAAATTGATGACGAATTGAACCCCTTTTCAAGTTTCAGCCATGCTTCATTTTTTATTTGGTCATTTTGCATATTTGTGCGCATGTCCACCAGAATAATTTTGATTCTGGCCTTGTCTCTTTTCGTCGCGCTTTGATGCCATTTCGGTATTGAAACATTTTTTATTTGAAATTGACAAATAAATAATTTTCAATAACAGGTCGCAAACTGACAATTCAGCATAATTTCAGCGTCTCAAATCCAAGTCGTAAATTCTCGTTTAAGACGGGTCTCAATTCTAATAGTTTTTGCGAAAAAACCGAAAAGTTTTCGCTGAGATGTAAACGGCGTTGCATTATAAATCGGGATTTAACTACATCGAGAATGAGACGGCTTTTCGACTCGGTCATCAAATTGGCCATTTATTTAATATTGCAAGATTTAACGTTAAATCCTTTCAAATGTCTGAATCTTGAATAATGCTCTATTGTATGTAAATATTCGAATTAATACTACAAGTGTTTAAAATAGTGTAGTAACTTATCGATGTTTATTTTAGATTTTTAGTTTCCGGGGGCTGCTTTTGTTGTTTTTTTTCTTAACCGCTTGGCTCTTCTTTTTGCAGTCGCTTTTTCTGCAATTCTTCGGTTATCATCAACCTGTTTTTGAAACTCTTGGTCCTGCTGCTCCTTCATACTAATAGCCTGTATGTTCTTTTGCCTAGAATATTCCTTTCTTCGCAAATGCCTATATACATGAAATTCACCGGAACCCGCACCAGCGTGGATCCCATAACGTTCCTTACGAAAGTAGGGACTGTTTGATTATAGTCCCTTTCGTTATTGAACCCGGGCAGCATCCACCCTATCGAATCCGTCTAAGCACATTGAAAAAATTTCCATCGCCTTTGCCGATAAAGTGCTGTCGACTGCGAAGAAATGCGCGAGCGCTTCTTGACGACAATATATAATGCATTCTACGGTCGACAAAGACACACGGAGGGCCAACAGACACGCAAATAAACATAAATTCTGCGCGTCTTTAATAACCATCACCGCCAAAAAGGTTGAGGACGCCAAAGGTCATGCTAAACCATCCAAAGCAGTGGGCCCAGACGGCATAGCCATGCCGATGCCTAAAAGCCCAGGGAAAGAGGGTTTCAAATATTTAGCACATTTCTTCAACCTGCCTCTTTCCACCTTTGCAGTTAAACTGTAATGGACTAACTGGGAAGATTACGGAGATAGTCGATTTCATGAAGCGGCACAACATCCGCATTGCTGTGATTCACAGAGACTAAACTCACAGCAAGATCTGCATTGCAGACCTGCTCTGGGTATAATGTCCACAGGAAAGACCGCGAGAGCGGAAATGGAGGCGGCCTCGCGTTTATCATACACCACTATTTGCAATATTATTTCTTTATTTCTTTATTTCACTTAGTCAATGGACTTAAATCCTTACAGACTATGATACAAACTAAAGTTAAGAGATAGTTATTTGAAAAATAATACATAGTACTTAGAAAGCAGATTTTAACATATTTAGCAGTTTCGCTTTTGGAGAAGAAAAGTCTAGATTTACAACAGTACTGATAGAGTTAAACTCACGGAGAGCACGAGCAATTGGAGCATTACTGGAATAGTGGGTTTTAAAATTGTCACAATAAAATGTATAAAAACTGCGAAGACACCTCCGAGGAATATTAAATCGAATCCTATCCAATAAATATGGACAGTCAACGAACCCATTAATAATATCATACGTAAATGACAAGCAGAGTATTGATCTGCGATTATCTGAAGACTTAAGGCTTAAAAGCATAAGTCGCGCAGAGTAGGCGGGTATAGGATCAGAGAAGTTTAATGGACGAAGGGCATATTTGAGAAAAATTTTTTGTATTCTTTCAATTCTGGTAATAGCAGTTTGACTACTTGGTCTCCAAATAAATACGCCATATTCCAGATTAGATCTAACAAAAGACGCGTAAAGTAGCTTAAACGTGTAGGGATCAGAGAATTTGGTAGCATTGCGCCTTACAAAGCCAAGCATAGAATATGATTTAGAGGTTATGAAATTTATGTGCTTACTAAAAGAAAACTTATTGTCAAAGACAACACCAAGGTCCTTAATCTCATTAACACATTGAAGCTCATAATTAGAGATACTATAATTTGTAGTTAGAAGATTAATTGACTTCGAGTAGGTTATTTGAAAGCATTTGGACGGATTCAAAGAGATACCGGAATTCAGGCACCATTGGTGCAATTTATTAATATCATTCTGCAACATTAAGGCATCATCTGGCGTCTTAATGGCAGAAAATAGCTTTAAGTCATCGGCGTATAGCAAATACTTCGCGAATAAAAAACAACTACTTACGTCATTAATAAATAAGATAAATAAAAGTGGGCCTAATATACTCCCTTGGGGAACCCCAGAAGTGGCTACAAACGGACTAGACGATTGTCCATCAATGGAAACAACACACTGTCTGTTACTTAAATAAGACTTTACCCATAAAAGAAACGAAGAGTGGAAACCAAGGCAACCTAATTTTTTAATTAAAACACTATGATGGATTTTGTCAAAAGCTTTTGAAAAGTCCGTATAAATGCAATCAACCTGATAACGTGCAGAAAAAGATTCAATACAATATTCACTAAAAACAGCAAAATTTGAAACTGTTGATCTACCAGCGACAAAACCATGCTGGAAGGGAGATATTAAAGACTTAACCGCAAAACTCAACTTGGCATTAACAGCATGCTCGAAAATTTTGGAAATGGTAGAAAGCTTTGAAATAGGTCTGTAATTACGCACATAATTTTTGTTACCACTTTTAAAGACGGGGGTAATGGAGGTGAGCTTCCACTCGTCAGTGAACGTACCGCACGAAAGAGATTTATTAAAGATTATTCATAAAGGAAGAACTAGAGTCGGGCAGTTTTTTAACAGGACTGAAGAGAACCCATCAACGTCTGTTTGAGACGAAGATTTAAGTTTGAGAATAGCATTACTAATATCATCAGAAGAGAGACAGAGGGGACCAAAGTTTAGAGCAGTGTCAAGATTCGAGGAGGCATCAAACGATTGATAACTATCGTCGGCAGAAAAATTTGATTTAAAAAACTCCGCAAATAAGTTGGCTGTATCACCCGGTGTTCGCGCTGAGTAGCCATCAAGGAACACTCCAGACGGTATACTGGAGCAACCTTTTTTGGACTTGAAATAGCTCCAAAATGTTTTCGGATTCAACTTAATGTTAGACTCGATTGTATGAATATAGTTGGTGTATAGAAGCTTATCCAAATTATTAAATTTCTTCAAGTATTGCTTATATTTAATAAAGAACAAATGGTTCTTCGTATGTTTAAACATACGCATATATTTATTTCTGAGATTCCTCAATTTTTTCAACTCTTTCGTATACCACGGAGGTTTGTAAGGCCTCATTCGTTTCATAGGAATTTTATGCAGGCAGTGATTTAATAGAATAGATTTGAAAGTTTGGAAACTATTAGAAGTATCCAGTCCTTCAAGTACCACTTCCCAGTCTATTTCAGATAAAAAACTATTAAAACTGGGAAAATCAAACGAATGAAAGTTAAAAGTAAATCTGCTTTCAGAAGTATCCTGTGCAAAACTATAAAAACTAAAATTAATAACCAAGGGTAGGTGATGCCTGTCCTTGTGAGTGATGGGATTTGTACATTCACTGATTTCACAATTAATATTATCACTAATAAATATGAGATCGAGTAATCTATTTAAAGTATTAACACATTTGTTGATTTGCAATAAATTAAGACTAAGTAAATTGTCAATGAAATATAATTCGTGATTTGCAGAGAGATTATTAGGTGTAAGACCAAAATTACAAACATTAGTTGACCAGTCAATATTGCATAAGTTGAAGTCACCAAGCACGCAGAGATGATTATCACTTAGGTTATTAATAACTAGCGAAACTATGTTGTCAGCGTGTGCCTTGTATAGTTCAAATGAACTGCCTGGTGGCACGTATGATGCAAGGAGATATAGGGAGCCTTGTGAATCAGAACCATTAATGCAAACACAAATTTGGTCGAGCAAAACGTCACCATTACTAAGCGGAAAGAAACAGGAGGATAACTGACGTTTGACCGCAATTAAGACCCCACCGCCACGAAGACAACCAGTAGCGTTAGCATCTCGATCTTTGCGGAATACATTAAAAAGTTTAGAGTCGAAGAACTCACTGTCGAAAAAACTTCCATTCAGCCATGTTTCGATGAAAAAAAGACGTCATAATCCAATTGGGAACTGAAGGTGTGAACAAGATCGGCTTTGGTCCTCATCCCAGAAAGGTTTTGGAAATATACCTTTATCTCACTATGACCATTAATTGGAGGCAGAGCACTCACCACATTGTTCAGTGATTGCTAATCGTCGCTTGACACTGGGTCCGAGCTACTTGCTTGCTTGCGAACATTTTTAAACGGTTCAACTTTCACATTTGCTGGCCATATCATGGGATCCATATTTGCGTCCAGGAAGGTAGCTGACACGCCAAGCTTAAAATTTACTCTAGAGAGTTTAGTAAAATTTGTATCTTTTTTAACCAGAGGGAAGCAGGCAAGTTCATTGCCATCCATTTTCGTATTTTTAACCACATAGGAGATTATATTATCAGCAGTGACATTAGATTTGAATGACGATAGATGGATCCATTTTTTTGCGGAAACTACATCAAATTCAGTGTTAGTACTGACTCCGATCACTAGACTACGCGAACTGCTTTGGACTTGGGGGGTTTTCTTTTGATGGACTTGACTTCCCGCGTTATTAGAATCACTGATTTTATCATTGCCTACCACGTCAACGTTAGTACCAGAAGACAGAGATTTAGTGCGTTTTTTGTTTTTACGCGTTTTTCTCTGAACCTGAGTCCACTGTGAGGCAGATTCAATATTATTTGCAGTAGAAGAGCTGTGAGAGAGATGTGTTGAGCATGCTTGAACCAAAGTAGTAACATTCTGCTTAGTGGCACATAGTTGAATTTCACTCACATTGTTATCATTAGAAATTGGGCAACAATCGGTGATAGCAGTAACAATTGGACTCTTGTTGTTGACATCAACATCAGCAGGCAGAAGTCATAGCAGCAGCAGAAATCGCAGTATCATTGCAGGTGGCGTCGACAATTGCACGGGCAAGAGATGCGTCATCTGTACTCGACGATGTTGTCTCTGACGTTTTAACTGCAGTAGCGGCGCAAGCGGAACGAATATCTGTAGATCATGTGCATTTGTTTGTATTTAAATCTGAAGCCAGCGAAGCAATGGCCGAGAACAACTCATCTAAACGAAGTTTGTTGTGTAGAGAGCGAATTTCACTTAATATTTCCAATTGGTCAATAAGAAATTTGTTATAATTTTTGAGAGAATTGATCTCAATTAGAGCCAAATCTAAAGCACTTGTTTGCTGAGATGAGTGAGGATGACTTACGTCAACATTGCCAAGATAAGAAAGCATAGGTTGACTATTGAAGTTATTTGTTTTATCAGGAATGCATGTTGTTGTAGCATCACTGAGATTAATAGACTTATTGAAATCTATGATAGGTGGCGGTGAGCGCAGAGAGTTACGACGCAAGGCAATACACCCATTACATATGAATTGTTTACCCGTTTCAGTCAAGCAATGCAGATCAGCTGGGCGAATCTTGACACACTCCATATGAAAAAGTTCAATGCACTTTGCGCACTGTACTTTTGGTTGCGTTCGCTCTACTCTACAGCCACATATGCACGGCATTTTGAGAGTAACGAAGAATAGTCATAAAGAATTAAAATATGCAGAAGCACTTATGCAAAATTTTTTTATATGAAAATCAATAAACTTTACTTAGAGAGCAGTGTAAACACGTCTGCACAGCACGACGTTTTCGCAGAATTATTATATATTATATATATATATATTATTATATATTTGATTCTGGCATCGACCGCAGGGACAATGTCTTAGAACGTCAAGGCCTATCTGTCCGGCCAGGTGATGCAAACCTAGAAATCATCAACATCTACATCCCTCCTGCCACCTGTTGCCCCAGTGGATACCGCCCTAATATCAGGGCCTTACTCACTGGCAACAATCGCATTATCTTAGGCGATTTCAATGCCCATCATGATCTATGGCATTCAAACTTGCGGGCGGACAGTAGGGGTGAGATGTTGGCGGATCAAATAGAAGAAACGACGTTCTGCACAATAAACGGAGACGCCCCCACACGTATGGTAGGAAGCTGTCACAGCTCGCCAGATATCTCAATCGTGAGCGCAGAACTCGTAAACTGCGTCAACTGGCAGCCGATGGTAACATTGGCATCCGACCACCTGCTCATACTTATTTCGCTCGAGCGTACCGCCGACTTCATCGTCACTGAAAAACGCTCTTTCATAAACTTCAAAAAAGGAAAGTGGGAAGAATATAAATCCTTTACAGACAACCGCTTTGCTGCCCTCCCTATCCCTTCTCATGCCCACCAAGCGGAGCGAGCCTTCCGTAAGGTCATTGAATCCGCCTCGGCACGTTTCATTCCCGCCGGGAAAGTTCCCGAAATCCGGCCCCACTTCCCGGCGGAGGCCGCAAACTTAGCGAGAGAACGTGACCTTATAAGACAGCTTGATCCAGGCGACCCCCAAATAAGGGATATAAACCAACGCATCAGATTGCTTGTGGATGAACACAAGCGGGCGAAATGGGAGGAGCACGTAAGAGGTTGTAACCTCTCTACCGGTGTGGGTAAACTTTGGTCCACCGTAAAGTCCCTATCGAATCCGACTAAGCACAAAGATAAAGTTTCCATCGCCTTTGGCGACAAAGTGCTATCGGATGCGAAAAATGAGCGAGCGCTTTCTGCCGACAATATCCTACGGTCGACAAAGATAGACGGAGAGCGAATAGACACGCACCTAAACACAAATTCAGCGCGTCACCAATCACCATCACCGCTAAAGAGGTTGAGGACGCCATTGGTCGTGCTAAACCATCCAAAGCAGTGGGCCCATACGGCATAGCCATGCCGATGCTTAAAAGCCTAGAGAAAGCGGGTTTCAAATATTTGGCGCATGTCTTCAACCTGTCTCTTTCCACCTTTGTCATACCCGTGAAATGAAAAATGGCCAAGGTGGTCCTGCTACTAAAGCCTGGGAAACCAGCTAACATAGGTGAGTCGTATCGTCCGATATCTCTCCTATCGCCAGTGGCAAAGACGCTTGAAGCCATTTTGCTCCCTTATTTCCAAGCAAATTTGCAGCTAGCCCCTCATCAGCATGGCTTCAGAAAACTCCATAGCACTACCACCGCGCTAAATGCCATTAGCACCCAGATAAATTGCGGTTTAAATCAATACCCCCACCATAGAACAGTAGGCGTAGCGCTAGAGCTATCAAAAGCTTTTGATACGGTCAACCATGGCTCGTTACTGCAAGACCTGGAAGGGTCTAACCTTCCCCCATGTCTTAAAAGGTGGACCGCAAATTATCTGGGTGGTCGGCAGGCATCGGTGCAATTTAGAAACGAAACATCAAAACCAAGGAGAATTAAACAAGGGGTGCCACAGGGTGGTGTCCTATCACCACTTTTGTTTAATTTCTACATATCTAAGCTACCTTCACCACCGAAAGGAGTCACAATCGTTTCCTACGCCGATGACTGCATAATAATGGCCACAGGCCCAGGCCCAAAGATTGATGCGCTATGCAATAAAATAAACGGCTACCTCCCTGATCTCTCCAGTTTTTTCGCCTCGCGAAACCTGGCACTATCACCGACTAAATCTTCCGCGACCTTATTTACAACATGGACGTCCAAAATGTCGACCGCTGGCAGTACCTGGGGAAAAGATAAAGAAACGCTCATGACTACATACAATGCAATTAGCCAGCCGATTACGTGCTACGCGTTACCCATATAGCCGCCAAGCCTAAAAATTACCCACTGGAAGAAGCTACAGGCCTGCCAAAATACTGCTCTCAGAATCGCCACGGGCTGTCTTCTTATGTCCCTAGAACACAATCTGTATAATGAGGCGAGAATACTCCCCATCAAGGAGAGAAATGAGATGCTGACCAAACAGTTCCTGTTGAATACCCAGAAACCTGGGCATTCCAACAGACATCTGATTGATGAACCAGCACAGTCTAGGGGCTTAAGGAGTCATCTCCGTAAGCATTTTGAGGAAATACGACACCTGAGAACCCAGCCGTATGAAGTGAAAAAACACAAGCAGGTCCTTCGTGAACTCCATAAACAGGCGTCGGACCTTTATGCCGGGAATTGCCCGGTGAATCCAGTACTTAAAGAAAAGTATCCAAAACTCGCGGAAGAGGAACGCATACTCCCCAGGGAAACGCGTGTCACTCTTGCTCAACTTCGTTCTGGATACTGTAACATGTTAAACTCTTACCTATCCAGAATCAACCACGACATACAAAATGTATGCCCCGCTTGCAATGTGTCCCCACATGACACCAACCATCTCTTTAATTGTAAAGTAGAGCCAACGCCTCTAATACCCCTATCATTATGGTCCATCCCTGTTGAAACAGCAAGTTTTCTTGGACTCCCCTTAGAGGATATTGATGACAATTTGTGATCGGTCGCACCTATTGGATGAGGCGAAGCACTGTACAACAACAACAACATAGATAGCCGAGAGACCGCTGCCCAAGGCAGTCGGTTCTATGTACCGGAGCGACTCGGAATTTTTCCCGACCAAGGACTGCCATTTCAGTGTGACCCCATTTAATTTGTTTCGTCCCTCCCACAAATTGTCATCCTCCCAGCAGCTCCTTGCAGCAGGACTGCTCCATACTCTCTTACTCCAGGAAGGCATCGAATCCAATCCGGGTCCGTGTCCTGACCCCGGTCCTGAGAAATGGTTTTGCTGCATCTGCCGGAAAAGAATCTTTTTAAGACGGTCATACTCTGTTCAGTGTGTCTCGTGCAAGGGATGGTTGCATCGGGCAGGTTGTTCTGGGCTTGATCCTAAAACCCGACGTCCACGTAACTATTATAAATATTTTGTTTCTCCTTGCTGTTCACGCCCAAGGGCGTCCCGTAGTCTACGCCTAAGCGCCCCCCACTACCTTCCAGCAGCCCCGCTGCTCAGCAAGCCACAAGGAGTACCCGCTGCTCGCGCCCCACGGCGCCAAGAATTCTAACAGCTGATACCACTCATAACTACTACCTTCATAGTAGAGTTGGTAGCAATGCTGAGCATCAGCCCCTGCCCCCGTCTTCTCCACCCCCCTCTCTTTCGCAGTAATCGTGCAGGTAAGGGAAACAGACTCTTAGACCCTACCTCCGTTTGTACCTTCTGCCAGCACAGAATATATAGGTTTGCGACATCCGCCCAATGCAGCTCCTGCCTTGGGTGATGCCACTTTCCTAGATGTTCTGGTCCCCCCGCGACGGCAACCCCCCGACGGGTTTCATCGCGCCATGTTGCCAGTTGTCAAACCCAAATCATCCGGGTACCCCAATGCTTGCGCAAGGACGCCAGGCCCAGGGCCACAACATCAATTGCGTCCTGGCCTTCCACAACCCAGGCGTAGTCACCCGTCACTTACCCCCCGAGTGGCGGCGTCTCCCCTTATGCACTTCAGAATTCTGCAGTTAAACTGTAATGGACTAACTGGGACGATTACGGAGATAGTCGGTTTCATGAAGCGGAACAACATCCGCATTGCTGCGATTCAAGAGACTAAACTCACAGCAAGATCTGCATTGCAGACCTGCTCTGGGTATAATGTCCACAGGAAAGACCGCGAGAGCGGAAATGGAGGCGGCCTCGCGTTTATCATACACCACTCTGTGCAATATTATATATTTGATCCTGGCATCGACCGAAGGGCAATATCTTAGAACGTCAAGGCCTATCTGTCCGGTCAGGCGATGCAAACCTAGAAATCATCAACATCTACATTCCTCCTGCCACCTGTTGCCCCAGTGGATACCGCCCTAATATCAGGGCCGTACTCACTGGCAACAATCGCATTATCTTAGGCGATTTCAATGCCCATCATGATCTATGGCATTCAAACTTGCGGGCGGACGGTAGGGGTGAGATGTTGGCGGATCAAATAGAAGAAACGACGTTCTGCACAATAAAAGGACACGCCCCCACACGTATGGTAGGAAGCTGTCACAGCTCGCCAGATATCTCAATCTTGAGCGCAGAACTCGTAAACTGCGTTAACTGGCAGCCGATGGTAACATTGGCATCCGGCCACCTGCCCATACTTATTTCGCTCGAGCGTACCGCCGACTTCATCGTCACTGAAAATTCGCACTTTCATAAATTTGAAAAAAGGAAAGTGGGAAGATTATAAATCCTTTACAGACAACCGCTTTGCTGCCCTCCCTATCCCGACTGATGCCCGCCAAGGGGAGCGTGCCTTCCGTAAGGTCATTGAATCCGCCTCGGCACGTTTCATTCCCGCCGAGAGAGTTCCCGAAATCCGGCCCCACTTCCGGGCGGAGGCCGCAAACTTAGCGAGAGAACGTGACCTTATAAAACAGCTTGATCCAGGCGGTACATGTTCAAATTCAATATAAAAAATTCAGGTAAAATTCAAGTTCTTTTAATTGGTTATAAAAATACGATTTTGATGGAGTTGGCTGTTGATGACTGCAATAGTCGCTCAACCATCGTCCCTGCCCTAGGCGCGTTCAGCGGCTAGAGCCTCTTGCAGCTCTTGAAGAGTTCGTAGCGCATCTCGTACGAGGAGGTCAGACACCTTTCCCCTGAAAGTGGCAGTTTGCAGCCCTTGAGCGGTGCACCGAACGGTGCGTCGAGCGGCAGTAGATGCTGGCGGTTGTGCTTCGGTAGCTGGGCGAGACCGAGAGATAGCTGGGCTAGAACGGGATCGCACGGTGGGGGTAGAGGGTACCTGAGGTGGTACTACTTGGGGACCATGCCGGGGTGCCTGGGTATGACGTGGGATGCTCGTGGTTGCATCCCGTCGATGCAGCAGAGAGTGATGTCGTAAGCCGCAAGTTCGGAAGCGATCATGTGAGCTGCATTCATCTGTGGTGTGCGATAGCGCTATGCAATTTAGGCAGAATTTATGCGCCCTCGCGAGAATCCATCGTTGTGGCGGCTTCAGTTTCTTGAATACTCTGCAATTGCGAAGAGCGTGGGTTTGCATACATACGCGGCATCGTCGGTAGTCGATTTGCAGCGGCGGGCTGCGCGCGACCACTGCTGACCGCAAGGAGTTTCGGGGTGCCCGTTGCTGATCGCGATTCATGACAATCTGAAAGTATAGTTGTAAATGCCTTTTAGGTGAGAGAAATGTTAAGGCAGGGAGTTTCAGTTGGCATAATGTTGCGAAATACGACTATTAGTGACGGTGATGTGGTAAGAGTGGACAGAGGTGGTTTGAGAGTAGCTACGAATTCTCCGGGGTTGCCACAGAAGGTGGGCTTTCAATCTGAGGGAGGAAACAGAGCTTGACAAGTGGTCGTGTGAGGGTGCCGGTTTGAGTACGAACGTCAACAACACGTATATGGCCGTCAGGTCCTGCATGTATTTTTTCAATACGTCCAAGGCGCCATTCAGTCGGGGGAAGTGGGACGTCATGAATGCAGACCCACTCACCGACCTTGGGTTCGGGTTGTGGATTTTTCCACTTTTGCCTTTTTTGGAGATCCTTTAGGTAGTCTTACTTCCACCTTTTGCTGAATTGATGATGTAAGCTTTTTACCCTGCCCCATCGGTTTATAAGAGATAAATCCGCGTGCTCCACTTCAGGGATAGCGAGGAGGGGGTTACCTCGGAGAAAGTGGCCGGGGGTCAGCGCGGTAAACTCTGTGGGATCTTGGGATAAAGGTGAGATAGGACGAGAGTTCAACACGGCTTCTATTCTTACCAAGAGGGAGGTAAATTCTTCAAAGGTGAACTTGTGGGCTCCTACAGTCCTTTTGAAGTGCAGTTTGAAACTCTTCACTGCAGACTCCCACAAGCCGCCCATGTGGGGAGCTCCGGGCGGAATGAATTTCCAATTGATGCCCTGGGGAGAGTATTTTTCGATTACTTCTTGAGAGGCAGTTTTCATGAAGTCAGTGAATTCCTTTTCCGTCGCTCTTTTAGCTCCAATAAACGTTTTGCCGTTGTCACTCATCATTGTGGCAGGATATCCACGTTGTCCGTCGAAGCGAGCAAATGCTGCGAGAAAGGCATTTGTTGTTAAGTCCGAGCACAGCTCAAGGTGGATAGCTTTTGTCACGAAGCAGACAAAAACGGCCACGTAGCCTTTCAGTAAGGTGTGCGACCTTAGCAAGGAGGCTTTTATTTGAAAAGGCCTCGCAAAGTCGACACCGGTAGTCGTAAAAGGCGGAGCGTATGTGCATCGTTCCGGGGGCAAGGCCGCCATGATTTGCGATCGCATTTGCTGCTTGTGGTGGGTACAAGTTTTGCACTGATGTACGCATCTCTTTATGAGGGGTTTGAGTCGTGGAATATAGAGATCCTGTCTGAGGCATTGCTGCATGAGACGTATTTCGGCATGGAGAAGAAGTTCATGTAGGTACTGTATATAGAGTACAGCGAATCTTGATTTTTCTGGGATAATAACGTGATGTTTTTCATTGTAAATCAACGTCGAACTAGTCTACCATGAACCCTAAAGAGCCCGTTTTCATCGAGGTATGGGTTGAGGGTTAGCAGAAAGCTTCTTTTATCAATTGGTTTTGCATTTTCCAAGCATGCTCTTTCGCGAGGAAAATATCGGGTTTGTGTTAACGTCACAAGTTTATTTTTCGTTTTGCGGAGATCTTCATGAGACAGAGAGGGAGTGTAAGCGGGTTTAATGCCTCGAATTCGGTCCTTGAGATTATTAATGAACCTAAAAGCATATGCCATGACCCTGAGGGCGCGAGGAAAAGAGGAAAATCGATCCAATACATCGGGGTCATCTTCAGAGTGTAGTGCTTCGACTCGGCGCATTTCAGGCGGGTTGATACTGTGGGTAGATGGTTTTGGCCAAGCTTCGGGGGGCTGGGTCAGCCACGCAGGGCCATTCCACCACAGCGAAGAACTTGCCAAGTCCATGGGTTTGCATCCTCTAGTGCCCATGTCTGCTGGATTGTCGCGACTGCCTACATGCTTCCAGGAGGCGCTTCCGACGAGATCCATAATTTCAGCTGTTCGATTGGATACGAAAGTTTTCCAAGCGTGGGGAGGCTTTTCGAGCCATGCTAACACAATTTCCTAGTCAGACCACATGTAAAGATTTTTAAGAGAGAGCTCGAGATGGGATTGTACGACGGCGATTAGTCGGACAAGGAGTAGAGCTGCACATAGTTTTAGTCTTGGAAGACTGGTAGTGCGAAGAGGGGCAACCTTGCCTTTAGCGACCAGAAGGTGGGACGACGTGGTGGCACCGTGGGTTGTTCGCAGATATATGGTGGCGCAATATGCCTTTTCTGACGCATCGCAGAAGCCATGCATTTCAACCTGCTGGTTCGGGATGTAGTCAACCCATCGAGGTATCTTTATATTTGAGATATTGGGTAAATTTTTTGGGAACTGCGTCCATTTAATGAAGCGGAGGGGCTTCACTGGTTCGTCCCAGCCAGTTCCGTCTATCCATAGCTCTTGGAGTAAAATCTTGGCCTGAATCATAATCGGCGTAAGCCACCCTGCGGGGTCAAAAAGTTTTGCGACCGAGGAGAGAATTTGTCGTTTTGTACTAGCGGACGAGAGCGGTATTGAGTCCACTGTGTACGAAAACGTGTCGTGCCGACTTCTTTGAGGCGTTAAACACGACCCGCACCTTTGATGTCTTTTTCTCGGGTTTGACAACTGCGTGATGAGGAAGATAAAATGAGAGGCATTTTCCTCCGTCAAATTTTTCATAGGAGCCGGTTTCCTCCATATGATCGAGGGTGAGGTATTCTTCTAGAACACTATCATATTGAGTCTTTAAGTCCCCTTTCTTCTGAAGACTTCTCTCCATTATAAGAAACTGGCTTAGAGCTGAAGACCGAGAGTGGGATAATGAGATTGACTCTGGGAAGCTGGGTTTAAACGGCAGCCTGACGATATAACGACCGGTATCATCGCGTGAGGTTGTGGCTGCGTAGAAATTCTCGCAAAACTCGTCTTCTGGGGTTATTTGGGGTTTGGTGGGAACTTCCTCCAATTCCCAGAGTTTTCGCAATAGAGAGTTAAGATCTTCGTTCGTCACTTCTGACACTTGCATGCAGAAAAGGTTGATCATCACAGGGGCGCTACCGCTCAGAATCCATCCAAAAATGGTTTTCTGCGCTAGAAGATGGGGGGAAAGTTTCTCAACGCCATTTTGGATGATTTGCGGTATTACGTCACTGCCTAGGACGAGATCTATTTGCGAGGGGGAGTGACAGTTCGAGTCTGCGAGGTTGAGGTGTGCCCATTTTGCTTGAAGCTTGCTAGTGAGCTTAAGCGAGGGGAGCATTTTTGTTAGCCGGGGTAATAATATTGCCTCTGCACTTATTCTGGTTTTAAAATCGGGGAATTCCAAAGTCAGAGAGTACAATTTGTTTGAGGTCTGAACTACCTTGCCGCCCATCCCTGATATTTCAAATCTAGAGGGTTTGAATGGGAGCTTGAGTCTATCTTGGGCTCTGGTAGAGATAAAGGTTCGTTCAGATCCCTGATCCACAAGAGCTCTGAGTTTGAAAATGTCTCCTTTATGCTCTACGGGTACGATAGCCGTGTGTAAAATTATTTCACAATCGTTTTCGGAATAAAACGATTGCACTTGGCTTTTCTGCGAGCATGAAGGGCTTTCATCCAGAGCATTGGCTTGATCGGGAGTATTACCGGGTGAGACTGTGGAATTCGTGGTCGTAGCTTGTGAGGCTGTCTTTTGCAATCGTGAGGGTTGTCTTTCGGCACTTGAGATGTGTCTTCGTGAAGAACTGAGTTGTGCCGATCTTGACATTGATTGCAAGTTTGAGTACTGGGATAGTCTTTCAATATGTGTGACTGAGAGAGGCAATTGAAACACATATTGTTTTCTCTCACAAACCTTCTGCGATCAGAGGTCGACAGCTTCTTAAATTTGAAGCAACTTATAAGGGGGTGAGATGAGGTTTTACACATAGCGCACTTGTACATTGTTCGCTGCTCTGTCATATGAGACTGGGTGTGGGAGGTCGGTCTATTTTGAAAGGGATGCGACTGTTGGGGTTTGAATGATGGCCTAGTTTGGGGGATGGCTTTAAATTTATTTGGTCGCCATTGATCGACTCGCTCTACGACTTCATATCGAGTTGTGAGGAACTGGGCCATTTGGGACCAGTTAGGAAGTTCTCTTCTTGAGGTCAGAGACTGCTCCCATAACGTGACTGTATTTTCAGGGAGTTTAGAGGTTACGGGATAAATAAGTATGGGTCCCAGTTATCTGTGGAGACTTGTTGCGTGGCGAGAATTTGAAGGCAATTATTTACCGACGATTGCAACCTTTGAATGTCTTCACTGTTTTCCGTGGTGATCGTTTTTAAATTCATCAGAGCCCGTATTTGATTATCTACGAGAACTCGTCTGTTCTCGTATCGAGACTTTAGGGCTTCCCACGCTAAGGCAAAGTTGTCATCAGTCAAGGGAAATTGGTTGACTATTTGAGCTGCCTTTCCTTGGGTTTTGTATCTGAGGTGATACAATTTTTGCGCTTGGGAGAGTTTCGGGTGGTTAATATAAACGGCTGTGAACATGTCACGAAATGAGGGCCATTTTTCATAACCACCATAAAATATTTCGGTATCGCAGGGAGGGAGTTGTCGGGTGGACCTGGTGTGACGGTAGGGGGCGCGGGGGCATTTGCTTGTTTAAGCAACTGAAGCTGGTCTTCGATCTGGGCTTTCGTGTCTTCGTACGCTATGAGACAGGACCTGTATTTGCTATTAGCAGATGTTGGAAAATCTTCGGGCAGGTCCTGATCTGGGGTTTCGACAATCTTATCGAAGACGGTTTGGACTCTATTCCAGAATTTTTCTATGTTTGGGGTTTTTTATTCTGAGTGAAGACTCCGTGCTGTCTTGGAGCGACGTCGACCTAAACCGAGCAAAATATTCCCTAAAATTGTCCGTTTCAGATGTAAATTTTTTGGGGGCAGACGAGATTTTAAATCTTTTAACTCCTTGAGTTTTGCAGCCACCTTTTTTGGTTTCATCGTCACTCATTTTTGAGCTTTGTTTTATGACGCTTAGAGTTGAGAATTAATAAAATTTAGCTAAGAGAGAAACAACTTTTTTTTTTTTGAATAGAGAGTATTTGCTTTTAACTATGTGAGGGAGTTACTTTTAAATATTCACGTTAAATAGCAAGAGAGAATAATTTCCAAAACTAAAAAAAGTTTTTAAGTTAAATTTTATTGAGGGGGTGACCAATCGAGTTTGACCACTGTGCCGCGTTTGCACTGTATTTAATGCGTATATATATGGGGGGGATTAAATATACGTGGGAAAAATACAAATATATATATATATGTAAATATGAGTAATTATTTTTTAAGATTTTCACTATCGATATTTTTTGTGGACTGTATAAGAGAGATACAGAGTGAAAGTAATAATAACCACTGTTTCGGGGAAAATATAGCTTTACAAGGGGAGAAACTATATTTTTTGGACGCTAGTAACGCACCGAACCACTCTTGTACCACTGTATAAGTTTTTAATTTCACCGCTTATGTCGATTTGTGTAATTATAATTATATAATTGCAACGTAAGGAAATTTTGTTTTCAATTATTGTTAAAATGGGGGCAAATCAGACGCTTGGAGAGGTTTTGCAATATATTTAATTAACGACAAGAGATATTTTAATTTAAAATGAGAAAATTTTAAATTATTAAGAGATTTGTCGCATTAAAATATAAGGGGTGCTTTTAGCAAGTGTGCCCACTGTAGCTAACTACTGAGTTTTTCTTATTTTGCTTTGCACATATACCGTACTGAGTTTTGCAATATGGGGTTATTGCTATATATATATATATACGAAATGGTATGTGCAGGTTTTGGTGGGAAATTGAGAAAATTTGGCGGGAAATGAGGATTATTGGCAGGAAATTCTAATCCTCGAAAAGGAAAATTGCCTTGATTTTTCTCGTTTATGTATATGTATGTATATTTTCCGTGTTTAGGGTGTATTAAAATATCATTTAATACTCACGTTTGGGACGGGTATTCTATTCTTCTTGGTCGCTGGTTGCTCTAGTGGCGTCGAAGGACCACTGGCGGGGGGCTGGCAATACAAATTTACCTACCTTTTTTGGGATGCGGTTGCTGCGGCGGTGATAGCGATGATGTGGTGGTGATGGCGGTGGCGTTTCGATGATGGTGGTGATGGTTATCTGGCGGCAGTGGCGAGGTGTTGAGGGTGGCAGTAGATGCTGTGGAGTTCGGTCGGATGATGACCACAGCGATCCCTTTTGATGTGTGCAATGCACTTTGTCTAACTTTTTGCACAACCTAATAGCAGTCTTTATATACACACAAACCACTATTAATTTGGGATTTTACACAAGAGAAAAGGCACTTGGGTCTTGTTCAAACTTTAAAACAAATTTAGTTTTTTATACAAAGAGATTTTACAACGATAAAAAGATTTTTCCAAATTCAGGTCACACCGCGAGATAGATAAAATTCGAATTATAGGTAAAAGAAATGTCAACAAACATATATATATATGTACATATGTACGTACATGTCAACTGTCAACTCATCGTTGGGGTTGCCAGAGGGGCGAAACGTGAACTCTTATACTCTAATAGATATAACTATAGATATAATTCATGGATTTAACGTAATTCATGAGTCGTAAAGATAATAACTATACATCAAATAGTAATGTATAAAAAGGTTCAATGTACATATTTATATATATTTAACTTAGTTACGGTAATTATAAATAAGGTACATGTTCAAATTCAATATAAAAAATTCAGGTAAAATTCAAGTTCTTTTAATTGGTTATAAAAATACGATGTTGATGGAGTTGGCTGTTGATGACTGCAATAGTCGCTCAACCACTGAGCATCAGCCCCTGCCCCCGTCTTCTCCCCCCTCTTTTCCGGCAGTAATCGTGCAGGTCAGGAAAACAGACTTTTAGTCCCTACCTCCGTTTGCACCGTCTGCCAGCACAGAATATATAGGTTTTCGACATCCGCCCAATGCAGCACCTGCCTTGGGTGGTGCCACTTTCCTAGATGTTCTGGTCTCCGCGACGGCAACCCCCGACGGGTTTCATAGCGCCATGTTGCCAGGTCGCAAACACAAATCATCCGGGTACCCCAATGCTTGCCCAAGGACGCCCAGTCCCAGGGCCACAAGAGCAATTGCGTCCTGGCCTTCCACAACCCAGGCGTAGTCAGCCGTCACTTACCCCCAGAGTGGCGGCGTCTCCCCTTATGCACTTCAGAATTCTGCAGTTAAACTGTAATGGACAAACTGGGAAGATTACGGAGATAGTCGATTTCATGAAACGGCACAACATCCGCATTGCTGCGATTCAAGAGACTAAACTCACAGCAAGATCTGCATTGCAGACCTGCTCTGAGTATAATGTCCACAGGAAAGACCGCGAGAGCGGAAATGGCAAATGGAAATGGCTTCGTGTTTATCATACACCACTCTGTGCAATATTATATATTTGATCCTGGCATCGACCGCAGGGAAAATGTCTTAGAACGTCAAAGTCTATCTGTCCGGTCAGGCGATGCAAACCTAGAAATCATCAACATCTACATCCCTCCTGCCACCTGTTGCCCCAGTGGATACCCCCCTAATATCAGGGCCTTACTCACTGGCAACAATCGCATTATCTTAGGCGATTTCAATGCCCACCATGATCTATGGCATTCAAACTTGCGGGCGGACAGTAGGGGTGAGATGTTGGCGGATCAAATAGAAGAAACGACGTTCTGCACAATAAACGGAGACGCCCCACACGTACGGTAGGAAGCTGTCACAGCTCGCCAGATATCTCAATCGTGAGCGCAGAACTCGTAAACTGCGTCAACTGGCAGCCGATGGTAACATTGGCATCCGACCACCTGCCCATACTTATTTCGCTCGAGCGTACCGCCGACTTCATCGTCACTGAAAAACGCACTTTCATAAACTTCAACAAAGGAATGTGGGAAGAATATAAATCCTTTACAGACAACCGCTTTGCTGCCCTCCCTATCCCGACTGATGCCCGCCAAGGGGAGCATGCCTTCCGTAAGGTCATTGAATCCGCCTCGGCACGTTTCATTCCCGCCGGGAGAATTCCCGAAATCCGACCCCACTTCCTGGCGGAGGCCGCAAACTTAGCGATAGAACGTGACCTTATAAGACAGCTTGATCCAGGCGACCCCCAAATAAGGGATATAAACCAACGCATCAGATTGCTTGTAGATGAACACAAGCGGGCGAAATGGGAGGAGCACCTAAGAGGTTGTAACCTCTCTACCGGTGTGGGTAAACTTTGGTCCACCGTAAAGTCCCAATCGAATCCGACTAAGCACAAAGATAAAGTTTCCATCGCCTTTGGCGACAAAGTGCTGTAGGATGCGAAAAAGTGAGCGAGCGCTTTCTGCCGACAATACATGATCCATCCTACGGTCGACAAACATAGACGGAGAGCCAATAGACACGCACATAAACACAAATTCAGCGCGTCACCAATCACCATCACCGCTAAAGAGAATGAGGACGCCATTGGTCGTGCTAAACCATCCAAAGCAGTAGGCCCAGATGGCATAGCCATGCCGATGCTTAAAAGCCTAGGGAAAGCGGGTTTCAAATATTTAGCGCATGTCTTCAACCTGTCTCTTTCCACCTTTTTTATAACCCGAGAAATGGAAAATGGCCAAGGTGGTCCCGCTACTAAAGCCTGGGAAACCAGCTAACATAGGTGAGTCGTATCGTCCGATATCTCTCCTATCGCCAGTGGCAAAGACGCTTGAAGCCATTTTGCCCCTTATTTCCAAGCAAATTTGCAGCTAGCCCCTCATCAGCGTGGCTTCAGAAAACTCCATAACACTACCACCGCGCTAAATGCCATTAGCACCCAGATAAATTGCGGTTTAAATCAATACCCCCACCATAGAACAGTACTCGTAGCGCTAGACCTATCAAAAGATTTTGATACGGTCAAACATGGCTCGTTACTGCAAGACCTGGAAGGGTCTGCCCTTCCCCCATGTCTTAAAAGTGGACTGCAAATTATCTGGGTGGTCGGCAGGCACCGGTGCGATTTAGAAACGAAACATCAAAACCAAGGAGAATTAAACAAGGGGTGCCACAGGGTGGTGTCCTATCCCCACTTTTGTTTAATTTCTACATATCTAAGTTACCTTCACCACCGGAAGGAGTCACAATCGTTTCCTACGCCGATGACTGCACAATTATGGTCACAGGCCCGGGCCCAAACATCGATGCGCTATGCAATAAAATAAACGGCTACCTCCCTGATCTCTCCACTTTTTTCGCCTCGCGAAACCTGGCATTATCCCCGACTAAATCCTCCGCGACCTTATTTACAACATGGACGTCCCAAATGTTGACCATTTTGAACATCCACGTCGATGGCGCTACGCTACCGACTGTCGTACACCCCAAAATCTTGTGTGTGACGTTTGATCAGGATCTACATTTTGGTGAGCACGCAGCCGCAATTGTTCCGCGAATTCAGAGCCGTAACAAAATCCTCAAATCCCTCGCTGGCAGTACCTGGGGAAAAGATAAAGAAACGCTCATGACTACATACAATGCAATTAGCCAGCCGATTACGTGGTACGCGTCACCCATATGGTCGCCAAGCCTAAAAATTACCCACTGGAAGTAGCTACAGGCCTGCCGAAATACTGCTCTCAGAATCGCCACGGGCTATCTTCTTATGTCCCCAGAACACTATCTGCATAATGAGGCGAGAATACTCCCCATAAGGGAGAGAAATGAGATGCTGACCAAACAGTTCCTGTTGAATACCCAGAAACCTGGGCATCCCAACAGACATCTGATTGATGAACCAGCACCGCCTAGGGGCTTAAGGAGTCATCTTTGTAAGCATTTTGAGGAAATACGGCACCTGAGAACCCAGCCGTATGAAGTGAAAAAACACAAGCAGGTCCTTGATGAACTCCATAAACAGGCGTCGGAACTTTATGCCGGGAATTGCCCGGTGAATTCAGTACTTAAAGAAGAGTATCCAAAACTCGCGGAAGAGGAACGCATACTCCCCAGGGAAACGCGTGTCACTCTTGCTCAACTTCGTTCTGGATACTGTAACAGGTTAAACTCTTACCTATCCAGAATCAACCCGGACATACAAAATGTATGGCCCGCTTGCAATGTGTCCCCACATGACACCAACCATCTCTTTAATTGTAATGTGGAACCAACGCCTCTAACACTCCTTTCCTTATGGTCCACCCCTGTTGAAACGGCAAGTTTCGTTGGACTCCCCTTAGAGGATATTGATGACAATTTGTGATCGGTCGCGGCTACTAGGTGGGGCGAGCATTGCTACAACAACAACAACAACATAGCAGAGTGACTTGGCAACTCCCCTTGCGCTATATTGACGGCGGAGGTAAAAAGTTCTCTGGCCTGGGCCAGAAAAATATTGCTGCCAAGAACAACAGTAATAGCACCCCTGCTGTCGAAGGTGCTGCAGTCTCCGCTGCCATCACAACACCGGCAAACCTGAAGGCGCCGGCCTTTCGCGAGAGGGGAATTCTTCAATATAATACTTTAAACGATAGTATCGATAGTCATATAATAAATAGTACCATCAATAAGTAAAGCTATCGATACTATCGTCGATAGTTTTCCACCTCTACTAATACGCCACCAAAAATAATACGCTACCGAAAGAGGTCTCAAACGACGCGTCTTGACATCAGTATTAATAATCCAAACGGGGAAAATAAAAATTTTAAGTCGTTCAAAAAATATTAAGGAAAAACCAAAAATTACCCTTGGTTCCCTCCGAAACCGGGGGTGGGATCCATAATATTTTTGCGCAGAACACCTTTCCGCATTGGTGGCCTTCGGCCACGCTTATAAAAAATTACCCTGGGTGCGTCCAACACCGCTTTGGAGACCAAAACTATATCCGCACAAAACACTTATGTTCACAATTTTTTTTGTGGGTACGACAACATTACAACAACCACATGAAAATCGCCAGCTTCAACTGCAAATATCTCCGAACAGAGATAAAATTTTCTTTTTCGCCTTCGCATAATTGTTGTCGAGGTCAATACGCGTCTTTTGACACCTCTCGATATTTTTTGACGCGTATTAGCAGTCTTGGCTAAAACCATGATAGCATTGCGCATGTAAACATTAGTTCAGCTGTTTTTTATGGGCAATTTTTATGTAATTGTCCTTTAGCTCTTTTTTATCTTTTCTTTCATTCGCTGAAACAGTCAAGTGTGACGTAGATGCGCAGAACGAAACAATTTTGAACTCGTGAACGCACAATTCGATTATCGTCGTGAACGGACGTGTTTCTTTGTGTTGTGGGGTGCGCGCTTAGTATACACGACTAAAAAGCTCTTGTTGGCAACAAGGATTAATAAAATATTGTTTTTAAGTATTTCGTACACATCTGGTGTTGGCACCAAATCAACCTTTGAAATAACTAACTAAAACCAGTTTTTCAGCTGAGCAGCTACAACAAATTACCACGCAAAATTCCAATAACACAACAAACCAAATGCCAATTGGCGGCACTACGGTAAATGCAGAGAAAATTGATAAAAATATAACACTTGAACTCTTGTATAACGAGATAATGAGTCTCAAAGCAATAAACATTGATTTTTTGGAGACAATCAATAGACTGAAGGAGGAGAATATCGCGCTGAAAGAAAAAGTCGCAAAGCTGGAACGTCAAGTGAATTGGAGTGAGCAGAAGCGACTGGAGAGAGACGTTGAAATTGTTGGGATTCCTAACATTGCCACCGACAAAATAGACGAGTGCATTGGAAAAATAATTGTAAACGCGTTGGGTGTTTCTGTGTCGCCTGGTCAAATTGAGAGAAGTTACATCAAGCAATACAATGACTCTTCCTCTTCACCGCGCAAAATTCTTTGTTTGCGATTCTCTTCGCTTGAGTTTAAGAAAAAAGTAATGAGTGCAAAAAATGTGGCGAAAAAGAAACTAACAACCGAGATTTTTACGGGCGCCAGCAGTAAGCACAAGATATACATTAATAACAGCCTCACACCCTCTAACAGATCTCTGTATAATGCTGTTAATAAAATAAAAAAGGAAAAAAATATAAATATGCGTGGTTTAGTGATACTAAGTTTATGTTGAGAAAAGCTGATAATGATGCAGTTGTTGTTGTCTGGTATTCCGGACTAACTTTATATTTTTATCGTTTTTATTATTTTGTTTTGAGTTCTTTAACTTATAATGGATTTCAATGATCTCTACGTCGATAACCCATCAATAACAGCCCTTTAAATAATGTTAACCAGCTTTCTTATATTGAAAATTGTATTTATATATTGCATCAAAACATACGTAGTCTGCGGCAAAACTTCGATTCTCTACTGTGTAATGCAGAAACGTTTCCAGTCTACCCAGACATAATAGTTGTGTCGGAGATATGGATATATTCTCATGAGAATAGCTTTTATGATATTCCTAATTATAACTTTTTTGCAAATAATAATGACGATTATTCTGCTGGAGGTGTGGGAACTTTTGTGCGAAACACGTTTGATTGTACTATTGCTAAATACAACGTGCAAAGTGCTGATATTTTGAAAGTTTTGCTAAAAAATGGTGAAAAAACTTTAGCCTTAATATGTGTATATAGGTTACATTCTGAAATTATTCAGGCCTTTCTGGAAGAGTTCTCAGATTTTTTAAATGGTTTAAAAGAGAGGGATGTAGTTATATTAAGTGATTTGAACATAGATATAATGCAGTTGAATGCGGTATCTGAAAGCTACCTAGCACTATTGGCCAGTCACGGTTTTACATCGTACTTAAATGAGCCGACAAGGAACTGTTCTGGCACTTGTCTGGATCATATTTATTCCGTCTTAGCAGCTTGTGTGCGTGCACTGGCATTAATTTGGAACTAGGTATTACAGATCATAGTATGACTGGTGTCAAACTTGAGTTCCATATGAAAAAGAAAGGTTTAACGAGCAATACAAAAACGAATATGATAAACTATTCCATGCTTAATGAAAAGCTGCTTTATGAGGATTGGGTTGTTGTCTACGCTGAGAAAGATATTTCAAATACATACTCTCTGTTTATAAATATATTGCATGGTCACATAGAATTCTCTAGTTTCACTTGTGCTCGACGTAAATTCAAAACCAAGCTTAAACCCTGGATGCATTCTACCCTTTTAAAAAGTATAAATTTGAAAAATAAGTTAGGTGTTAAGTGTAGAAAGCATCCAAGAAATCTTGCGCTTCGATTTCGTTACAAAAAGTTGTGCAAAAAATTAAATAAAGACATAAAATGGCACCGAGATACTTATTTCCGGAGTAGACTATTGAGCTGCCATGGGAACACTAAAAAAGAATGGGAAGTTGTAAATAGCATTATCAACCGAAATAGCTCTGGTAGTGAACGGGTTATTGCTCTGAATAATTGTGGCAATATGATTGACGACCCCTCTGTTGTTGCTGATATTTTTAATGATATTTTTGTGTCTGTAGGTCAATGCAATACTTCTTCCTGCAACTGCATCATGTCCAGTGGTGACGCATCTATTTCTAGGTGCAGTTTTATGTTTGAACCCTCACAGGCACTGAGCTCCTTGCAATAATAAAAAGTCTAAGCAACTCTGGCTCTAGTGGATACGACGGTATTTCAAATAAACTTCTTAAAAACATAGCCCTTAATTTGCTGGACGTACTAAAGCATCTATTTAATACTAGTGTTTTTACAGGAATTTTCCCCGATGCCTTGAAGTGTGCAATTATTATACCCGTGTTTAAAAAGGGTAACAGGGAAGATAAAAATAACTATAGGCCTATTTCACTTCTATCCTCTATATCTAAGGTCTTTGAAAAAGCTCTTAAAAATCGAATTATGCAGTTTGTAGAAAGCAGAAGCTTTTTTGTCCAAGGCAGTTTGGTTTTAGAGCAATCCGCTCTACTGAAGATGCTCTCCTAGAATTGTGCTCTTTTATTTATCAAGAGTTGGACAATAAAAAAAATTGCGCTGGTCTTTTCGTAGACATAACCAAAGCTTTTGACACGGTAGATCATGCTATTTTAATAAATAAATTATATGATGCCGGTTTTCGAGGATTTGTACATAAGTGGTTTCAATCATACCTTTCTGAAAGGGTACAATGAGTCAGAGTTTGCGGAAAGCTGGGGAAAACTAATCCAATCACGAGAGGGGTTCCGCAAGGCTCCGTGCTCGGTCCCATCTTATTTTTAATTTATGTTAATTAAATTTTTGATATGCCCTTCTTGGGGAAAGTCACTGCATTCGCAGATGATCTTGCGATGGCATATAGTTCTCCTAACACCCTTGATTTGATAAGTAGTAAAAACCATGATGTACATCTACTGAGAACTTGGTTTGCAG
This sequence comes from Eurosta solidaginis, assembly GCF_040869045.1. Lineage (NCBI taxonomy): Eukaryota > Metazoa > Arthropoda > Insecta > Diptera > Tephritidae > Eurosta > Eurosta solidaginis. The sequence continues at coordinate 122,776,138 of NC_090321.1, forward strand.
AACATAAGCTCGTCGCTAGCAATAAGACCAAACTCATGAGTTTTAGTCTAAATATAAAAAAAACCACCGGATGTAAGTATTGTTTTTCATTCTGCGATTTGCGGCCGATTTGCTTTACATGACAATATGCGCCAAGATTTTCAATCCGGTACCTTCGCCTCGCTTGTGGCCTCTAGTAAGGACTGCTTCACGATAGACTATGTTGATGAATTTCAGTATCTGGGTGTAACGGTTGATACGAATATGAGCTGGGGTAATCATATATCCCATCTAAAAAAATATCTTCAATTCTCTTTGCGTTGTCTTTATCATCTAAGAACTTCCGGCTCCAACAATCTTCTCAAAATAGTTTATTATGCGGTCTTTCATTCTAAATTAAAATACGGAATCAGCTGTTGGGGTGGCGCCATCCTTAACAAAACCCAGCCCTTACTAGTATTGCAAAAGTATGCTGTTCGAAAAATATCTAATGTTAACCGGCTGCATCCATCGAGAGAACTTTTTAGAAGTCTAGGGATTCTACCAGTCAAGGACCTGTATTATTTCAAAGTTTTAAAAATTTGTTTCATTAGATGTGGCTACCTGCAAAGTATGAAGTCGGAAACATATAACCTGAGGACAAATTCACAAACTAGAGTCGTTGTACCTTCGACCAGAACCACACATTCAAGCAAGTTTTTCAAAATTGTTTCACGAAAACTCTTTAATATACTTCCCACAGAAATACGTACTTTACGGAATCTTCGGCAATTTACAGAAAGTGTTAAGTCCTTCCTCTTAAGCCTCGCACACAATGAAATCGAAGTTTTGCTTCAGCCAGCTACATAAACCGTTTATAATAACAAATACTTCATAATTTTAATTGCTTTTTCTTTCATTTACCCATGGGTTTGTTGGAATTTTAGCTGAATCTTTTTATATACTATAATTAAATTAAACAGCTATTTATAATTTAATCACTATATTTAACAGCCCACCCCACTGTATTTTTTATTGAATTGGCATAAAAATGTCATAACTTTTCCTATATCTACTTGTACATATATCTCATATATATAAGATTAAATTGTTTGCTTTTACGATGTTATTTTAATATGTACATACATAGATATAAGGAAAATGCCTAATAAATGAATGAATGAATGAACTTCTGTGTGTTGGAGTTCTGTTAACGTGACGCGACACAAAATTTGTCAACACAGTTTTTGGTGGCGACAAACGCGGCAATACAGAATTCAGCTATTAAAACTTCCAAAAATAAGCTTCTTTTATGCTCTTTATTTATTAATTTTTTATTCAATTTCAGAAAATAGCCAAAATAACCAGCAACAGTCAGTTTAATAGAATTGTGGCAAGGTTCTAGGGCAGCGGTCGACTGCAAAAACACGTCCAAAAAACTCAGGAGGGGTATCAAAAGACACGTATTGACCTGGGTTTTAATAATCCGAAGCCGGAAAATAAAAATTTTACTTGCGTTAGGAAATATTTGCAAAAAAACCAGTTGTGGTTCATTAAAAGGTGTATTGTGAATATTCAAGGATTTTTTATTTCCGTCCTCGGATTATTAATACTGAGATCAATACGGGTATTTTGATACCCCTCCCGAATTCGATTAAGTTTTCCATTAGTGCACCAGGCTCTGGGAGAGAATCGCAATCATCTACAATATATTCAAACAAATTCCTTGTGTGTATTTTGCCCGGAATGCTTAATTGTGCACATGGTTCAATTATGTACAGGTTGGCTCATGGTACAATAACCAGGTAAAAGCATCAGAGTTGCATTTTACATGTTTTTTCATTCGAAGGTGGTCATAAAATGTCAAACTTTGTTTATGTTTACATTTTTCGTTTATTTACTTTTGATGTGAAAATTTATTAGGTAATTCTTTACTTTAGCTCACAACTACTAAAACTCGTCCAAAAATACCGGGAGAGGTGTCAAAAGACGCGCTTTAGGCCCAGGGCCACGAATCCGAAAACGGAAATTGAAAATTTTATTTCTTTCCAGATATATTTACAAAGTTGAAAATTTTCATGTGGCTGTTGTAGTTTTGATGGTGTTGTGTACCCACAAAAAAAACTGTGGGTAAAAGTTTTTGCGCGGATATAGATTTGGTCTCCAATGGTAATTTTTTATAAGCGCGGCCGAAGGCCGCCAACGCAGAAAGGTGTTCTGCGCAAAATCACCATGGATCCCACCCCCGGTTTCGGAGGTACCCGCGGGTCTTTTTTCGGTTTTTCGTTAATATCTTTTGAACAAATTAAAATTTTTATTTTCCGCCTTCGGAATATTAATACTGATGTCAAGACGCGTCGTTTGACACCTCTCTCGATATTAGCAGTCGACCCCTTAACTAGACTATTACCTGTGCGAAAATACCATGGATTCCACCGCCGGTTTCGGAGCGCTCCGGTGCCATTTTTCAGTTTTTTGGGAATATTTTTTGACAGAAATAAAATTTTTAATTTTCGCTTTCGGATTCGTCGTCCTGAGTCCAAAACGCATTTTTTGACGCCTCTCCCGATATTTTTGCACGAGTTTTTGCAGTTGTGAGCTAAAGTAAAGAATTACCCCGCAAGATCAAGGAAGAGGAATAATTGGGAAAAAGCTTTTGGCGTTAGCTTCCCTAAAATGGCTAAATTTTTTCGCTCCATTTTCAGGCCTGTGACCTTATTGTGGGAGCTCAGAGAATAAATTTGATGCCCAAATCCACTCCATCGCTATATTTACCGTCTTTGATGTAAATATTGTTTCCCGAATGTTGTAATATAAAAAATATAATATAATTTTATGTATGACTTAGCAGTGCTAATCAAGAGTTTGTAAAAAACGGAAGTTGTCTCATGTTGTTGTTGTTGTTGTAGCGATTAGGTTACTCCCCGAAGGCTTTGGGGAGTGTTATCGATGTGATGGTCCTTTGTCGGATACAGATCCGATACGCTCCGGTAACACAGCACCATTAAGGTGCTGGCCCGACCATCTCGGGAACGATTTATATGGCCACATTGAACCTTCAGGCCATCCCTCCCTCCCCACCCCCAAGTTCCATGAGGAGCTTGGGGTCACCAGAGCCTCGTCTGTTAGTGAAACGGGATTCGCCGCTCGAAGGTGAGGTTGACAATTGGGTTGGAGAAGCTATATATTGCGCAACACAACCCCTTGAATCCCGGAAGTTGTCTCATCGTCCCCAACGGTCATTCCTACAGTTATCTACAAAAATATCGGACTATACTTTCGCCGCTACAACGTGAAGGAAGGACGAAGGATAAATAATAAAGTCCCTTCTACATGTTCGCTTTTTTATAAGTGACACCGTTGGAGCGAAAGGTCAATACTTCGCACGGAACAGCTGCAGCACACTAACGGATATACATGATGTACCACGAATAAGCCGTGAAACCCAGACGCAGTAACCTCCCCTAGTTTCAGGGCCACCATTAGTTGACAAAGAGCAAAAATATGCTATAAAAGTATACGCAAAACGGCCCTTATCAGGGCCACCACTAGTCAACAAAAAAAAAAAATGCTAAACAATTATAGCTACGAAAAGCGGCCCTTATCAGGGCCACAAACAGTTTGCGAAGAGAAAATATTGCTAGACAATTATGTTTTACATGCTATAGATTCACTTTTGGATTATTTATATCATCCATATGATGACAAGAAAAAAACTGGAGTATAACTGATACTGAAGTTGAAAACGGAAATATTCCAAGCCGAACTTTTACCGTAGCAGGTACCGATACCAGATCCAACCTAAAGCCAAAATTGCTACAAAAGTCTCCTGGCTAGAGCCAGAAGGAAAACCCGGAACCGTAATTGAAGTCAGTACTACAACCGAACTAGTATCCAAAAATTAAACCGAAAGCAAAATCGGATCCGAACAGAGGAGCCAAAAGAAAAATTGGATCAAAACAACCATGCAATGGGGCTGAAACCGAAAGTTCTGTGGCATAGCCACTCATTTGAAATTTTCAACACACCCGTGCTTTTTTTAATTAAAAAAGATTACATCTAAAGACATGGAGTACATATCCTTCAAAGAAATCTGCACCTCAAATACCGACACGAAGAGTTTCCAACGTTAAACGTTATTATGTATATATGTATCTTCGATATTTATTAGGTTACTAAATTACTTAATTTTTACTTTACAAAATACATGAAATTTTAAAATAAATCAGTACTTATTCATGAACATACTATTAACTCAGCATTTTATATACAATTTCATCCCAAATTTTCAACATCTCTTGGAGACAGTAACGTTAGCATTCATACATACATGTATTGAGAATAAGGTCCACTACAAAAAACATTTAGCAATAGCATTTCCCAATATAATTTTAATACTACAAAATAACGACCTTAGGCAGATAAAGTAATATAATTCCTAAAAAGTTGTATATCACTTTACATTAAACTGCTTTGGAATATAAATACATACACAAAAGTATGCATACAATACAAAACGGTCCCTTATTTATATATCATAAACAAAATTAATGTTGCGACCATTAGATATTTTTCAAATCAATTGGTTCTAGCACTATCTCCCATAATGGAGACATTTCACGTAAACGTTCGACATGTTTGATGCAGGTATCGGTAATATAAACAACCTCTTCAATGGTGGTAAAACAACCAATACCAAATCTATTAAAATTTAACAATAAATTACTTTTAAATTAACTAACCAATTCAGTACGGTACACTCGTATACCTTATTGAACTATGTGCCAAATCCTCATCAGTTCCAATCGCACGTAGGTTCCAGTGATGCAGAAGTACATGCTGAGGTACTAGACAACGCCATATCTTTTAAGGCCATAAGTAATGATAAATTTAATAAACCACTATACCTTTGCTCTGAATCACCATTACATATACCATGTGATAATCTTGAAGTGATGCGATCATATAAACGTTGCGACAAAAAATCTATAAATTTCTTATCATATTCCACTTCCTTTGAGTGCAGGATAACATGCAGCACCAAATCCAATAACAATAATCCGAAGGCGGAAAAGAAAAATTTTAGCTCGTTCAAAAGATATTCCCAAAAAACCGAAAAATTACCCCGGAGTGCTTCGAGACCAGGGTGGGATCCATAGTGTTTTTGCCCTGGCGGCCTTCGGCCGCGCTTATAAAAAATTAATCTGGGTGGGTCCAACACCGGTTTGGAGACCAAAACTATATCTGCGCAAAACACTTATGTCCACAATTTTTTTGTGGGTACATTATCATCAACATTACAACGCGCACATGAAAATTTTCAACTTCTTTTGCAAATATCTCTTGTCCAACACAAAATAATTTACCTCCGCCTTCTGATTATTGTTGTCGAGGTCAATGCGCGTCTTTTAACACCTCTCTCGATATTTATGGACGCATATTATCAGTGTCATGCTGTCATATAGAATTAGCAAGAGTTGATGCGCTGGAAACGTTGAAGAAGTGATTCAGCTGCTATATTTTAATAAATAATAACAATAAATTAAATATATATAATTTATTTTCCATTAAAAATGCCTTTTTCCTCCAGCTTCATCAGCAAACCAGCGTTTTTCTTTTTTGTTTTGGCTTTGTTGACGAAAATTACATGTGACATTTTTATTTTTCCATCACTTTTGACAGAAGAAACTGAAAGAACTTTTGACAGTTTATGTACAAACGGCAATAACAAAATACACGGGAGGGTTGCATTTTCGCTAATGCTTCTACCTGGTAATTGTACCATGGGTTGGCTCACCTCATCATCTGATTTTATATATGTCATTGCATGGTCGAAGGGATTGTCAAAAGGAGATGGCAAACTCAAAATGAAACCAACACATTGGCAGCATTTTACTTACACATACAAAAACTGCTAAGTTTTATGTTTCCATTCCATATCATTCGCACCAACACCAATACACAGATTTTGACAATTTGAACAGACATATTTTGTTGCTTTACAGATGAGCCAACCTGTATATAGTTGAACCATGCTTAGTAAATACCAATTATGCATTGACGTGACATTGATGTTGATACGACGTGATGTCGATGACGATACGAAGTGATGGTTGACGTTGACAACCGTAATAGGGGTGACTGTCTTTACCTATAAAGAAGGCCCAAATGCACAGTTTCAATTTTTGTGAAGCTTTTCAGACACAAAATAAAATTAGCATTTTCGAATTAAAGAAATACATACATGAATTTAAAAACCGTTTCTACCTTAAAATGTTTTCCTATCAAAATGTACATGACATGAAATGTAGGTTGCCATTACTAAAATATTGTCATGATTGAAGATTTATTAGCATGAATCTTCTATGTTTCGAGATTTAATTTTGTATGACTTAACGTTAGTTTAATTAATATTGCAAGATTTAACGTTAAATCCTTTCAAATGTCTAAATATTGAGTAATGCTCTATGGTATGTAAATATTCGAATTAATACTACAAGTTATTAAATTGGTATAGTAACTTATCGATGTTTATTTTAGATATTTAGTTTCCGAAGGCTGCTTTTGTAGTTTTTTTCTTAACCGCTTGGCTCTTTTTTTGCAGTCTTTTCGTCTTGGTCTTGCTGCTCCTTCATACTAATAACCTGTATGTTCTTTTGCCTACAATATTCCTTTCTTCGCAAATGCCTATATACATGAAATTCACCGGAACCCGCACCAGCGCTGGAACCCATAACGTTCCCAACGAAATTAGGGACTGTTTGATTATAGTCCCTTTCCTTATTGAACTCGGGCAGCACAACTGGTTTGTGGTTTGGAAATATATAAATTTAATATGTTAGTTGAAAAAAAAAATTATATAAAGTAGCACATTTTTCAATTTAATAAATACAAATTCATAGTGGTATAGCCAGGATTTTGGAAAGGGGGAGGTCACATTTTTGGAGGAAAATTGAAATTGAGACAAACACCAAAAAACTGTATACTTTTTATAAATTAACATATAAAATGACAAAAAACCGGACAGAATATTCTGAAAAACAATGCTGAATCTTTTCGTGGGTGAAATGAGAGGACTGATAAAGTAACATTTCGTGTGCCTAAAAGGCACCTGCTTTCATTCTCACCATTTATTTTGCACGCTTGCAAAAAGTATTATTATCATTTTGACCCGGTTTTTCGAGTTCTCAAAGACTCTTATTATTGATTGCTATATGTCGAGAAATAATTTCAAGTAAACTCTTGATTAAATTTTTTAAGAAAATTGTATGTTCTTTCATAATTCGTAGTGTACCAAATGAGACGATTAACCACCAGCGTGTTAGCGGGGGTTAGAATATACCCGCGGTAGATATGCCTGTCGTAAGAGGCGAATAAAATACCAAATAGACTCTAGGGGTTGTCAGCGCAATATATAGCTTCTCCAAACCAATTGTCAACCTCACCGTGGCGAATCCTGTTTCATCAACAGCCGAGACTCTTGCGACACCGAACTCCTCACGGATCTAGGGCGTGGGAGGGCGGTATGGCCTAGGTGGAATGTGGTCATACCAAATCGTTCCCGAGCTGGTCGAGCTTGGTACCAGAAAGTACCGGATCTGCATCCTGCAGAGGATCATCAACATCGATAACACTCCCCAAGGCCTTCGGAGATAGATAGTAGAGCGTTTTCCAAAGCAGTCGTTTCTATATACCGGAGCGACTCGGGATTTTTCCCGACCAAGGACTGTCATTTCAGTGTAACAGTGCTCCGGGAAGGTATCGACCACAATCCGGGTCTATCTCCTGACCCCGGTCCTGAGAAATGGTTTTGTTGCGTCTGCCGGAAAAGAATATTTTTAGGACGGTCACACTCTTTTCAGTGTGTCTCGTGTAAGGAATGGTTGCATCGGACAGGTTGTTCTGGGCTAGATCCCAAAACCAGACGTCCACGTAACTTCTTTAAATCTTTTGTAGCTCCCTTATCGCCCCCCCCCTCCATCCGCCCCGCTGCTCAACAAACCACAGTAAGTACCCGCTGCTGCTTGAGCCCCACGGCGCCACCAACTCATACGGCTGCTCCCACTCATACCTACAATCTCCGTACTAGAGTCGGTGGCAATGCCGAGCATAAGCCCCTGCCCCCGCCTTCTCCCCTTCTTTTCCGTCAGCAGTCGTGTAGGTCAGGGAAACAGACCCTTAGTCCCGACCTCCTTTTGCACCGTTTGCCAGCACAGAATATATATGTTTGCGACATCCGCCCGATGCAGCTCCTGCTCCCACTTTCCTAGCTGTTCTGGTCTCCGCGACGGCAACCCCCGACAGTTTTCATCGCGCCAAGTTGCCAGACCGCATACCCAAATACACCGGGTACCCCAATGCTTACCCAAGGACGTCAGTCCCAGGGCCACAACTGCAGTTGCGTCCTAGCCTTTCACAACCCAGGCATAGTCACCCGTCACTTACTCCAAGAGTGACGACATCTCCCCCGTTGCACTTCAGAATTCTGCAGTTAAACTGTAATGGATAAACTGGGAAGATCACGGAGATAGTCGATTTCATGAAGCGGCACAACATCTGCATTGCTGCGATTCAAGAGACTAAACTCACAGCAAGATCTGCTCTGCAGACCTGTTCTGGGTATAATGTTCACAGAAAAGATCGCGAGAGCGAAAATGGAGGCGGCCTCATGTTTATCATAAACCGCTCTGTGCAATGTCATATATTTGATCCAAACATCGGCCGCAGGGAGAGTGTCTTAGAACGTCAAGGCTTATCTGCCCAGTCAGGCGATGCAAACCTAGAAATCATCAACATCTACATCCCTCCTGCCACCTGCTGCTCCAGTGGATACCGCCCTAATATGGGTGCCTTACTCACTGGCAATAACCGCATTATCTTAGGCGATTTCAATGCCCATCACGATCTGTGGCATTCAAACTTGCAGGCAGACAGTAGGGGTGAGATGTTGGCGGACCAAAAAGAAGAAACGACGTTCTGCACAATAAACGGAGACGCCCCCACACGTATGGTAGGTTACAGTTCGACGAATATATCAGTCGTGAGCGCAGGACTCGTAAACTGAGTCAACGGGCAGCCGATGGTAACATTTGCATCCGACCACTTGCCTCTACTTATTTCGCTCGAGCCTACCACAGACTTCATCGTCACAGAAAAACACACCTTGATAAACTTTAAAAAAGGAAAGTGGGACGAATACAAATCCTTTACAGACAACCGCTTTGCTGCCCTCCCTATTCCGAAAAAATTGCGCGAGCGCTTTTTGACGACAATATATAATGAATTCGACGGTCGACAAAGACAGACGGAGGGCCAACAGACACACACATAAACATAAATTCAGCGCGTCTCCAATTACTATCACCGCCGAAGAGGTTGAGGACGCCATCGGTCGTGCTAAACTATCCAAAGCAGTGCGCCCAGACGACATAGGCATTCCGATGCTTAAAAGCCTAGGGAAAGGGGGTTTCAAATATTTAGCACATTTCTTCAACCTGTCTCTTTCCACCTTTGTCATTCCCGAAAAATTTAAAATGGCCAAGGTGGTACCGCTACTAAAGCCTGGGAAACCAGCTAACATAGGAGTCATATGGCCCGATGTCTCTCCTATCGCCAGTAGCCAAGACGCTTGAAGCCGTTTTGCTCCCCTGCTTCAAAACAAATTTGCAGATAGCCTGCCATCAGCATGGCTTTAGAAAACTCCATAGCACCACCACCGCGCTAAATGCCATTAGCACCCAGATACATTGCGGTTTAAATCAAAACGCACACCATAGAACATTACTCATTGCGCTAGTCCTATGAAAAGCTTTTGAATCGGTCAACCATGGAACGTTACTGCAAGACCTAGATGGGTCTACCCTTCCCCTTCAAAGGAATACTCATTACCACTTACAAAGCAATTGGCCAGCCGAATGCATGCTACGCGTCCCCTATATGGTCGCCAAGCCTAAAAACAACTCACTGGAAGAAGCTACAGGCCTGCCAAAATACTGCTCTCAGAACCCCCACGGGCTGTCTTCTTATGTACTCAGAACACCATCTACAGAATGAGGTGAGAATACTCCCAATCAGGGAGAGACATGAAATGCTAATCAAACAGTTCCTGATGAATACCCAGAAACATGGCCATCCCAACAAACATCTGATTGATGAGCCAACACCGCCCAGGGTCTTAAGGAGTCATATCCGAAAGCATTATGAGGAAATACTGCACCTGAGAACTCAGCCGTATGAAGCCAAAAAACATAAGCAGGTTCTCAGTGAACTCCACAAACAGGCGCCGGTCGTTTATGCCAGGAATAGCCCGGTGAATCCAGTACTCAAAGAAGAGTACCCAAAACTTGCGGAAGAGGAACGAATACTCCCCAGGGAAACGCTAGTCACTCTAGCTCAACTTCACAAAAATGTATGCCCCGCTTGCAATGTGTCCCCACATGACACCAACCATATCTTTAATTGTAATGTGGAACCAATGCCTCTATAACCCCTATTATTATGGTCCACCCCTGTTGAAACAGCAAATTTCCTTGCTAACATTTGTGATCTTTCGCACCTATTGGATGGGGACTGCTACAACAACAACAACATAGATAGCAGAGAGACTTGGCAACTCCCATTGAGAGGAATTATTCAATACAATAATTTAAACGATAGTATCGATAGTCATAAAACATAGATAGTACCATCGATAGGTAAAAACTATCGATATATCGATACTATCTTCGATAGTTTTCCGCCTCTTCTAATACGCTACCAAAAATATCGGAAGAGGTCTCAAACGACGCGTCTTGATATTAGTATTAATAATCCAAACGGGGAAAATAAAAATTTTAAGTCGTTCAAAATATATTAAGGAAAAACCGAAAAATTACCTGTGGGTTCCTCCGAAACCGGGGGTGGGATCCATAGTATTTATGCGCATAACACCTTTCTGCATTAGCGGCCTTCGGCCACGCTTATAAACAATTACCCTGGGTGCGTCCAACACCGCTTTTGAGACCAAAACTATATCCGCGCAAAACACTTATCTTCACAATTTTTTTGTGGGTACAAAACATTACAACAACCACATGAAAATCGCCAACTTCAACTGCAAATATCTCCGAACAGAGATAAAATTTTTCTTTTCCGCCTTCGGATAATTGTTGTCGAGGTCAATACGCGTCTTTTGAAACCTCTCCATATATTTTGCCGCGTATTAGCAGTCGACCCATCAACTACACTTTTACCATTCTTTCACTCAATCTGGAAGCGCAATACAGTATTAATAACATATCTACACCTAGAGCTTTAACTGGTAAGATTTATTGGATCTCACATTTTAACCTGCACTCACCGCTTTTACGGTTGTCAATAGTGAGAAAATTAGTGTCGATCCTCATGAATTGGTATCGGCGTTGTCAACGTCGATAACTATTGACGGGTATTGACGCATTTTTGGTATTGGCTAAAACAATGTTGAAATTGTGTTGACGCGACGCGACACAAAATTTGTCAACACAGTTTTTGGTGACGACAAACGCGGCAATACAGAATTCAGCTATTAAAAATTAAAAAAATAAGCTTTTTTATGCTCTTTATTTATTAATTTTTTATTCAATTTCAGAAAATAGCCAAAGCAACAGTTAGTTTAATAGAATTGTGGTAATGTTCTAGGGCAGTGGTCGACTGCTAAAACACGTCCAAAAAACTCAGGAGAGGTATCAAGACACACGTATTTACCTTGATTTTAATATCCCGAAGCCGGAAAATAAAAATTTTACTTGCGTTAGGAAATATTTGCAAAAAAACAGTTGCAAGCTTTCAAGTGGTTCATTAAAGGGTGTTTTGTGAATATTCAAGGATTTGTGGCGGTGCAGTTCAAGTTTTCGGAACAAAAGTGTTGCTTAGCAACGAACATTTAAATTTTATATTGTTCAACAAGTTTTCATAGTTCAGTCAGTAATTAAATATTTTTCATTGTGAAATAATAAAAATACTTTTATATTTAAATTTCAATAGGAAATATTTATTCTTATTTTCATATATTGGTGACCCCGATAAAAGTTTATAACGCGTATCTCATAAGATGCTTCGAGGTGAAGATCAGCTCGTTACCCTTCGCGGAGAAAATTAGGAGCTTCAACGACAAATCGACGAATTCCGCCAGCAAGCGCAACAACAACATAATCGTCAATTGGAGCATCAGCAGCAGCAGCAGCCACCATCACCGCAACCACGACAGCAGCAGCAGCAGTGGGATTATAATTTTGCCGCTAACTTCGCCGATCATCGCCCTGCAGCCCATCGTGTTGCAGTAAAACTGCCCCCTTTTTGGTCTGACAAACCAAAATTATGTTTTTCGCAGGTTGATTCGCAGTTTACGTTGTCGGATATTACAAATGAGGTAACAAAGTTCCATTATGTTGTTTCGCAGATGGGCGCACGTATCGCATTGGAAATCGAGGACGTTATAGAAAATCCTCCTCTGCAGAATCCATACACATTTTTGCGCACAAAATGTATTGATCGTTTGTCTGCGTCTGAGCAACAATGAGTCCGCCAACTTATCAGTGAGGAAGAGATCGGCGATCGCAAACCATCGCAGTTTCTCCGTCACTTACGCTCTCTCGCTGGTTCAACTATCGTGCACAATAACCTCCGTCGTCAACTCTGGCTTAAACGTCTTCCGTCCAACGTCCAGGCCATTCTGGCGACACAATCTGAATTGCAGCTCGACAACATTGCGGAGCTTGCTGACAAGATTGTCGAAGTCTCACCGAGCACACCGACTTTCGCTGTAAATGCAGCGCTCAGCGATAAAAGTATCGAAAGCAACCTATTAAATACGATTGCTGATCTACAAAAGCAAGTGGCCGAATTGTCTGCTTTTCGTTCGTGCCCTCATCATTCATATAATTCTTCCAACAGCTCTCGACGTCGTAGCAAATCTCAAAATCGAATCAACTCTAACCAACAAATTTGTTGGTACCATAAAAAATGCCAGGACAAAGCGAAAAATGGTTAAGTCCCTGTAATTATTTGGAAAACGGAAAAGCAGTTTGTGAATGCGGCATCACACTGCTTGTCAACCAGTTGCCGCCTAATTGTCACTGATAAGATATGTAAACATCGCTTTCTCGTCGATACTGGTTCTGACTTATGTTGCTTTCCTCGACGGCTATTACGTGATCGTCGTTCTCCTGTCAATTACGACTTGTGTGCTGCAAATGGAAGCAAAATCAAACCAAATCATTTTCTAACCTTGAATATCTACTTAGGACTTGGTCGTGATTTTCCATGGAGATTTGTCGTCGCTGACGTCGATTTACCAACAATTGGATCGGATTTTCTCCGTTATTATCACCTTTTACCGGATTGTCGTACAAAACGCATCGTCGACGTCACAACTGGTCTTCAAGTACACGGTTCTTCTCAGCCTTCATCTCAAAGCAGTGTTAAAGCAGTTCAGAACTCGTCGACTTTCGGTGCTCTCATTTGTCAATTTCCGGAAATTACTCGTCCACCTGGTTTACCTCGTAATATAAAACATGAGACTGTTCATCAAATTCGTACAACTCCTGGGCCACCCGTGGCAAGCAAAGTACGACGCTTAAATCCTGAGAAATTAAAAATAGCTAAACAAGAATTCGACGCTATGTTACAGGCTGGTACAACTCGTCCATCAGAGAGTTCTTGGTCATCGCCTTTACACTTCCCTGCAAAAATTCTTGGATTACGTGTTCCATTTTCTTCATGTTGGAGTACTCTAACAATACTCCTTTGATCAGCCGATCATTGCTCGTTTTTTAACGACAGTGATCACAACACGATGACGATCGAACAGAGTTACCAAAAGTAAAATATTGCATGAAAATAACTAATAATAAAATTTTACTTTGGCAACTCTGATAAAATGCAACAGCGTACTAGTTTTATGTATACCCCTAGGACTTATACCCAACTTTTACTACGACTTCTTATACCCGGGTACAGGTGTGGCCAGTAGCCTGTTTTACCCGTTTTTTCTCATTTTTTCTGAGAAACAAGTTATTTTTTTTAATGCAATGATGTAGCTGACTATCTCACGAAGATTTAAGTAGTTATAAACATATATTTGTAGCCTGCTTCTAAGAATGCGCGCATTCTAAGTTATTTCTAAGAAGTCAATAATTTCTATTGTTGTTAGAATTTGTAGAATACAACCTTTTTCGCGCACTCTTAATTATTTAGAAGAAGACATTATATTGTACCCTTGCTAGAATTTGCTGACAAACAACATTTGATATAATCCAACTACCTGGCAGGTAAGAAACGCTTCCAGAAACTTAAGGGTTGCAGCTATATAAACGGCAGTTTTGCGAGTTTATTTAAGTTGATTTATATTTGTGAAAATAACAAGTCAGAAAAAATTTAAAATATTACAACATGGATAGCAGAAGGAACATGGAATATTTGTCTTCGAATCAATATATGAGGTAAATACAAATAACTCAAATATAATTTCATAAATGGAATAAAAATTAATTATTTTTATATAGATTATCTGACACTGAAAAAGAGCAGTACATACAAAACCTGTTTGACGAAATCTCAGATGATGAATTATTTTCCTACCCTGAAGGGGATGAAAGCGAACAAGTAGCAGTAGCAGATGGCGTGGTTGAATCGGATGTAGAAGACCCTGATTACACAATTGACAATGCCCAGGTAGATGAGGCTGATTACGAAGAATCTGACAATGAATCCGATGCTGCAGATGATTCTGAGGAGATTAATTTTCGTGCAGCTGAATTCGTAGCACGTGATAGTACCATATGGAGCTCACAGCCACGACTTGCACGCCAAACTAGGCAACAAAATATTTTGCGACAGCGAAGTGGGCCCGCAAGATCAACTACTATGATGTCAATAGTCAATACATATAAATGTTTTATGACTCCGGAAATGGTGGATATTATAGTACGCTACACGAACAAAAAAGCAGAAGCTACATATGCGGAATTAAAAGCAAAACATCCAGAGGCGGAACCAAAAACATGGAAGAAGGTTACTTTGAGCGAAATGTATGCGTTCATTGTAGTGCTTATTATGACTGGCGCTAACCATAGCAATGCCGAATGTGCGCCGGACTTGTGGTCGGTGGAAAATTGTCCATTATATCGTGCGTCAATGGGCATTAACCGCTTTCAGGCCATACTGCGGTTTATAAGGTTTGACGATGGCAACACACGGGCACAACGTTTGGTAACTGACAAAGCTGCACCAATATCCGAGCTGTGGACCATGATGAACTACAACTTTGAGCAGTCATATAAGCCAAGTGAATATCTAACGGTAGACGAGCAGCTCTTTCCATATCGTGGCCGCACCCGTTTCACGCAATACATCCCATCGAAAACGGCAAAATATGGCATCAAAGTGTGGTGGGTATGTGATGCCAAAAACGCATATCCACTGCATGGACAAATATATACTGGCCAAGCACCTACGGGACGGGAAACTAACCAGGGTGAACGCGTGGTCAAGGATTTAGTAAGCCGCTTTCATAGAACCGGCCGAAATATAACGATGGACAATTTTTTTATATCCCTAAATCTACTGGAAAGCTTGTCATCCATGAATTTGACGGCAGTTGGAACTCTGCGGAAAAATAAGCCCTACATACCAAAGGAGATGTTGGCACACAAAGATCGTGCAGAGAGGTCAAGTACATTCGGTTTTAGGCCCAACATATCCATTTGCTCCTATGTGCCGAAAAAACAAGGCAGTTATATTACTATCATCAATGCATGACGATGATCACATTGGCGAAAGCGGCAAACCAGAAATGATCGAGTTTTATAACAAGACAAAAGGAGGAGTGGACGTGATGGACCAATTGCTTGGAGAATATACTTGCCAAAGGATGACAAAGCGTTGGCCGTTGTCCCTATTCTTCAATATGATTGATTTGACGGCATTGGCAGCTTATATGATATATTATGAGAATAATCCCAACATCAGATACACAATGCGAAGCGTAAGAGATTTCTTCGCCAGCTCGCCAAGGAACTGTCAATGCCCATAATTGAAGAGCGGTCGGTGAATCAGCAAGTGATGCGGAACTTCAACACAAAAATTGCAGTCGCGAGTTTCATAAGTACGGCCTTGCAAGGAAGTGCTAACAATAGCCCATCAACGTCTGCAGCTGCTGGTGCAAAACCAAAGAAACAGCAGGTTGGAAGCTATTTTCTCTGCTACATTCATGACCAACACAGAAGACGAACGCGTAACATGTGCAGAATATGTCAGCGCCCAATATGCATACAGCATTCTTCAAATACATTTACATGTAATATTTGTGAAAATAATGAAGAAAATTGAATAATTTAAATTTGTTTGCATATTTAGTCATAAGAAATAATCAATAAAATAATATTTTAGAAAGAAAATAATAAATCAAAATTTTTTTCCTTCAAAAAATGAGAAAAAAAGCTACTGGCCACACCTGTACCCGGGTATAAGAAGTCGTAGGTGTCAACTTCGAAAGCTTATATCTTTGCATGGACCTAGCATGACAAATGAGACACCAGTCGACGTAGATTTACTTCGTTTTCCTAGATCAAAAATTTCAAGTCAACATCTTTAGCGATTTAGGAGCTACATCACTCCAAAGTAGCTACTGGCCACACCTGTACTTGGGCATAAGTCCTAGGGATACATATTATATTAATTTCTTTATTCACGCAAATGCTAAATAACATAAGAATATTCGTAGTATAAAATATAAAAGTTGTATTGCCCCTCTTCATTTACTTTCATTTTAAATTAAATTCACTTCGATAATTCTTTCCGACACAATTCCTCTTTAGTACTTTGGCATATGATCCTCTGTGGGTGCTCCATGGAGTACAACAGTGAAAGTACTTTGGAAAGTACTCTAACGTATGTACTCTATGGCATACTCACAAGCAAAGCGGGAGTGGGATCACCTACTCCTCTCCTAGGACATCGCAATATTAATTGGAGCACATTTTTTGTTTGTCCTATACTCCCAAAGGAGTATTTCTTACATTATTTATAGAGTACTTGCGTTTTTTGAAGGGTTGGCACTAAAAAGTGATTCAACTTGGCGTCCTTGTGGAGATTTTCGTGCATTGAATGCTCGTACTATCCCAGATAGGTATCCTGTCCGTCACATTCACGACGTCACTCACTTTATCGATGCTTGTACGGTATTTTCGAAAATTGATCTTGTTAAAGCTTATCAAAAAATTCCTGTAGCCGAAGGTGACATTTCCAAAACTGCTATTATTACTCCATTTGGCCTTTTTGAATTTCCATTCATGACGTTTGGACTTCGAAACGCTGGCCAGATCTTCCAAAGATTCATGGATGAAGTTTTGCGGTGCTTAGATTTTTGTTTCGTTTATATGGATGACATTGTGGCGGTGCAGTTCAAGTTTTCAGAACAAAAGTGTTGCTTAGCAACGAACATTTAAATTTTATATTGTTCAACAAGTTTTCATAGTTCAGTCAGTCATTAAATATTTTTCAATAGGAAATATTTATTCTTATTTTCCTATAGATTTTTTATTTCCGCCTTCGGATTATTAATACTGAGGTCAATACGGGTATTTTGATCTCTCGAATTCGATTAAGTTTTCCATTAGTGCACCAGGCTCTGGGAGAGAAATGCAATCATCTACAATATATTCAAACAAATTTCCTGTGTGTATTTTGCCCGGAATGCTTAATTGTGCACTAATAGCTATCAGCAATTATTTAGATCCACAAATTGTTCACTAAACAAAAAATTAACTCAATACAAATTGTAAATAACCAACTGTCAAAAATATAGGGATCGTATTTTTGTCGATATCACGTCGACATCAATACATTGTCTTAGTAAATACCACCCTGCAAGACGGAGGTAACCAGTTCACCCACACATTCAAAGCTTTTTTCGCTCTCCACTAACACATCGACGTTTCATCCTGTCATCGAAATGACAGTTCATTAATTATTCCGGAAAACATTGAAACGCAAAAAAAATATAAATTGTTTACAACGAAAAATATCTTGTGCTTTTAGTTGTGACATGTGACGGAAATTAAAAATTTTGTTGCATAGAACACCTTTTTGCGTTGGCGACCTTCGCCCAAAATAACATTAAGTTAATTTGAATTGTGACATGTGACTGAAATTAAGAATATTGCTGCAGAGACCACTTTTTGCGTTGGCGGCCTTCGCCCAAAATAATATTAAGGGTAAAGTTTTACAAGACGGTACACCACCTAATTTAAAAATATCAAATAATAATAAAAACGGAGCTCGAGACGCGCCTTTTGATTCCACGTTTGATAATTTTTGATAAAAATTGGGTGGTGCACCGTCTTTTAAATCGTTACCATATTAAGTTGTATAGAATCGACGGGATGGCCTACAAGGTTTTATGTCAACTAAATCGCTCCCGATATGGTCGGGCTAGTACCTTAATGGTTCCCGGAACGTACCCGATCTGCATCCGGCAAAGGACCAACAAAGTCGATAACGGGGAGTGTCCTTATCGCTACAACAACAACAACATTATTTACTTTCTGATTTTCATTCATAGGTATGTGCATTTTTAAATAATAAAAAAATGTTATATTGATCTAATAGATAGCATCTCCGCCGGGTTGCGATTCAGCTCAGAATATGCCAAAATCAGAGGAAATCTACAAAAACAAGGTACTTTACAAGCAACATGCTTTGGAATACGGTACCAAACTGGTTGGATGTATTTCCCTAAAAAAGGGTGGAACTACGCATCTTGGTTTGCCAGTATTTGCTTCGGTAATTTATATTGATTTGTAGTGATTAAAAATTGCAATAGAAGATAATGTAATGTGAATTAAAATTGAATAGGTAGCCGGAGCAAAAAAGGCAACTGATCGGCATGCAACTGTTATTTATGTGGTGCCACCGGGAGCTGCTGCTGCTATCCTAGAAGCATTAGAAGCAGAAATGTCTTTGATTTTTTGTATCACCAAAGTTGTGCCATAACATGATAGGGTTCGCGTTAAGCACGCTCTCTTAAGGCAAAAAAAATCGCGTCTAGTCAGGCCCGATTGTCCAGGAATCATCGCACCAGAAAGGGTAAGTAAATTGGCTACCATATTAAATATATAAGCAACATGTATGAATTTTTTAGTGATAATTTTTCATGCTTTTGTTGATAATCAACTGAAGAATGCAAATACGACAGAGTTCGAAGTTCATGTGAAAACCAATTAATTTTTTTAATTAGCATTCGGAGAGAAAAATACATATGTATGTATGCATAGAACTGCATAGAAGGGGAGGAAAAATTAATTATTATCAGTAGATTTGCAATATTTTTTCATTTTCCCTGCATCGCAGTTGTCATTACATTGCGTTAAGAGAGGACATCAACACCTTACTACCCACAGCCAGTTAAAATTATTGTAAATTTTGCTCTTTTCATCACTGTTTCAAAACGTGGAAAGTTATATATCGAGCATTCCATGGAGAATGGTGCATTTTAGCAGACTTTCGCATTGCCGGCATTATTAAGATTCAATCCCTAGAAGGTTTAATGTAGTCATATCAATAGTTCCCGAGAGGGTGGGGCTAGTACCACAATGGTGCTTGTTACCGGAACGTAGATAGATAGATCATTTATTGAGGATTGCATAGTGGCTTGCACATCTCCTTCACAGCACCTCATCCTAGCCGACTTCCTTGATGAACCCCAGCAGTGTTCTTTGCTTCAGGTATTAAATGTGGGAATGCTCTGGCCATGGTGAGCCCATAAACTTAGCCCTACGTCTTGAAATTGCGCCGCAATCTAGAAGGATATGGGCCACCGTCTGCTGATCGATCACAAAATCGGCATGTGTTGTTCGATAGGATGCCCAGCTTTTGCATGTGACTGTTCAGTCTACAGTGTCTTGTAAGAATAGCCGTTGGGGTTCTTAGGTTATCTTTTTGAGAGGCCTATTAATGCCCTATATCGAGTTGTGCTGTAACCCCCTAACAGTAACTTAGATTGACTCAGTCCTGGCATATTGCGCCAGTGTTCTCTCTTTTCCCTCCCTTCTGCTAATAAATGCCCCTGTGGGCCAACTGGCAGGAACGGCTCGGGATCGATGGGTCATGCAGTTGCTGCCTCTCTTTCCGTCTTGTCCGCCTGCTGTTGTTGTAGTAGCAGTGCTTCGCCCCATCCAATAGGTGCGACCGATCACAAATTGTCATCAATGTCCTCTAACGGGAGTCCAAAGAAACTTTCTGTTTCAACAGGGGTGGACCATAATGAAAGGAATGTTAGGGGCGTTGGTTCCACAATACAATTAAAGACATGGTTGGTGTCATGCGGGGACACATTGCAAGCAGGACATACATTTTGTATGTCGGGGTTGATTCTGGATAGGTAAGAGTTTAGCCTGTTACAGTATCCAGCTCGAAGTTGAGCTAGAGTGACTACTCTCGTTTCCCTAGGGAGAGTGCGTTCCTCCTCTGCTAGTTTTGTTCTTTGAGTACAGGAATCACCGGCATAGAGGTCCGACGCCTGTTTGTGGAGTTCACTGAAGACATGCTTGTGTTTTTTAGCTTCATACGGCAGTGTTCTCAGGTGCCGTATTTCCTCATAATGTAAAGAGGCCGTGAACAACAAGAGCCACAAATGATTTATAAAAGTTACGAGGACGCTGGATTTTGGAATCTAGCCCAGAGCAACCTGTCCGATGCAACCATCCCTTGCACGTGAAACACTGACAAGAGTATTTATTTTTTTAATTTAATTTATTTATAATTACGGCTGTTTAGGCCCTAAACTTAAACTACTAAGTACAGTTCATTGTTATAATCACTTATTTCTATTGAATATGCTGTTGGAATGCCATGTGATTCCGATCAGCATATTTACTAGCGTGACAGAGGGACGAGTCTGGGAGCCACTCATTAAAGGAAGGTTGGAAAGGACGCGTTTCCAATCCTCCAGTGCTCCCAGCTTAAGGCAACAAAATTTGGAATTTATATTTTTCAATTATATGTGTATTTTAAGCTTTCGGAATGTATTAGTCTCCGATCAATGCAGCTAAACATGTCTTTGGATGTTGGAAATTCAAAATAACGTGTATCCAATCACCCCTCAACTTTGTTTAGTAAAGACGCTGTCGGAATGCATGAAGATTCCGATTAGCACAGCTCAACATATAATGGGAGGTTGAAAAGGACGTGTTTCCAATCCCCCTTGCTCCAACTTTTATTTGGCCTTATTTTCGTTATTTTTGTTACACATTATATAATTTTATTGTTATATTTAAGCTGTCAGAATGCGAATGATTCCGATCAGCAACAGTAAATACCAGCTGGAAATACCGAATTCCAGCGAAATTAGTTGTTGGAACTGTCTGGAGTTACAGGTGGCGACCGATTTTCTTTTCCTTATGGCCGGATGCATTGTATTTTGCTGCTACCATTATTACCATTCCCTTTTCGCGCTCCAGTATCGGTATATCATGTAAAAAAATAAAAGAAAAAAAAAACTATCTTATTGGAAGGGTTTTACAATGCTCCAATAAACTTTTTTTAAAAGTATTGAAGTTATTACTACTTTTTATGTGATTAGGAAGTTCATTGAAATATTTCAGGCCCTTATATATATGACCGTCCTAAAAAAATTCTTTTCCGGCAAACGCAGCAAACCCATTTCTCAGTACTGGGGTCAGGAGAAGTACCCGGATTGGGGTCGATACCTTCCCGGAAGAGGAGAGTATGGCGCAGACCCGCTGCAAGGATCTGCTGGGGGGTTGATAATTCGTAGGAGAGTGGAGTCCGCCTGCTCATTGCCCTCCACTTCCCTGTGGCCTAGGACCCAGGCCAACAGTACTACGTTGTGTGCTCCTAATTGATTCAGCTTTTCTACGCACTGAAGGACAAGTGCTGACTTTATTTCGAACGCCGCAAGTGCCTTTAGTGGAACCTGACTGCCTGACTGAGTATGGCAATTGTTTCATTGGGGTATCAGCGCTGAAGGTTCAGCTTAGCGCACTAACTTATGGCGAATACTTCCGCTCGAAAATGCTCGGATGTGCTTTTATAGTTACTGGTATTTTGGTTCTGGGTCCGAAAACTCTGGCTCCAATCCCCTCTGGCGTCTTCGAGCCATTTATGTACCTTCCGATCTTGAGCCTAGTAATACATTGCACCCGCCTATACCTATACAGCCGTACCAAGAGACGGAGCAGCCCATTACATATTGGCACAACCAGAGCACTGCTGGACATCCATCCTATATGAAAGCTATACATTCAAAAGTGTTTGTACCAGTGGCTGGTGCACACCGAACTGGACCAATGTATGCTATATTGAGGCCTGCACAAATACCAAGCTATGTTTATGTAAATAATGTTACTGCTAATGTCAATTTGCACGGTTGAGCACATACAGTACCTACGTTTATACAAGGTGGAACACCACACTACCTACATGGCGATGTAGCCACCGATCAGGTTGTTGTAAGAGATTAATTAAAATATGTTATTCATAAACACTGATTCTTATATTTTTATTATCATTAATCTGTAGACTAGACTCATGACGGGTATTCTTACTGGACACTGCCTTCTGGCGTCACATGCCTTTAAATTAGGCTTGGTCAGTGATAGCAGATGTAGGAAGTGCGAGTTGGAGGAGGAAACGATCGATTTCATTCTGTGCTCGTGCCCTGCGCTTGCCGGGCTAAGACTCCAGCTGACAGATGTCAGATCTATAAGCAGCAAATGGCTTAAGTTCTAGGAAGCCGCTAACCCGCTGGAGCCATGAGAAGCGTGAGTGCACTTTGGGTGCCCCAAGACAAGTTCCGTACCTGCACCGAATAATTTGATAGATAGATAGATTAGATAGGGATCTGTTCTAGGTTCAACTCTTTGGAATGCGGTGTATGGCGGGGTGCTACAAATCGACCTTCCCGGAGGCACGGAAATTGTCGGCTATGCAGATGATATTGTCGTAGTAGCAGTGGCCAAGAAACTTGATCTGCTCCACGCATTATGTAACGACGCCATGGGAAGAATAACGGAATGGTTGACGAACACGGGGCTGGAGATGGCTAGCAATAAGACAGAAGTGGTTCTGATGAGCTCAAAGCGGACTGTGGATGAGTTGGTCCTAACCATAGGAGATTTTCAAATAAATTCAAAGCCCTCCTTGAAAGATCTAGGAGTAATCATTGACTCAAAACTAACTTTTAGGGAGCACTTCAGGGCGGTGGGGGACAAAGTTTCTAGAGTTAGTGGAACCCTAACGCGAATAATGCCCAACATCGGCGGCCCAAGCGAAGCTACCCGTCAGCGATTATCCAACGTAACCAGCTCTATAATATTATATGCAGCACCAGTATGGCACAGATCTAAAATGAAAAAGATATACTAGCAGCCTACCGCATTACTGCTATACGAATAGCAGTGCTGTTCCGACGACGCGATTCATGTTTTATCCAGGAAAATCCCAGTAGATCTACTCTCAGGTGAAATGGCCGATCTGTATGGCATTGGATTCAGCCGACCATCTGAAGATGCTAAGAAAAGCGCAAGGTCACGAACAATAGTTAGGTGGCAAGAACGGCGGGAAGATTCGAGAAAAGAGCGCTGAACCTTCATGCTAGTCCGGAATATAGCGGAATGGTACGAGCGAAAACACGGCAAACTAAATTACCATCTCACACAGACATTGAGCGGGCACGGTGGCTTGAAGAAATATCTACATAAGCGTGGGATAGAGGAGGATCCTTTCTGTCCAAGCTGTCCGTCCGAATTGGAAAGCGCAGAACATGTAATATTTCACTGCCCTC
This sequence comes from Eurosta solidaginis, assembly GCF_040869045.1. NCBI lineage: Eukaryota > Metazoa > Arthropoda > Insecta > Diptera > Tephritidae > Eurosta > Eurosta solidaginis. The sequence continues at coordinate 122,799,917 of NC_090321.1, forward strand.
GTTTTCACGGCGAAAGACTGTCTGTAAACAGAGTTTTTGGAGAGGAACCTTCCATTAGGAATTTAGTTCCACGAATTTGCGGACAAATAGATTGTTGGATTGCTGTGAGCAAGATGGCCTTTATAGTAATGGCGAAATTGATGATGCATGCCGAAAGGGAGCGTAGAGAAATGCGCATACGAAGTAGTGGCGACTAAATCGCCTTTGAAGTTACTTTACCAGGTCCTGATTCTAGTTATCTGAAATTTCTCTTGTGCCTTTGGAAAAGAGCTATGTGTGGAGCGCTATTTATGGAACACTTTTCGGCTTATATTAAAAACTTTTAATCTATTCTTACTGATATGAGTTTCTTTTTCATTCTAGGTAATTTGATTTTGACGATGTGAGGATAGAAATATCCCAAATATTCCAGCTGTGGCTGTAAGAACATACATTTGCTCAAATTAGAAGAAAACTGCACGGTTGAGCACATCCAGTATCAAGGTTTATACAACGAGGAACACCACACTACTTTCACGGGGATGTAGCCACCGATCACGTTGTTGTAAGAGCTTATTTTAAATATGTTATTCATAAACACTGATTCTATTATTTTGTTTTGGTTTTTACTTTAGAGTCAACCTGTTATATAAGCGATGTCAGCTATGCCTGTAACGTAAGCGCCTTCAGATGTAATAGTTACCGCGGACGCGGTCACAGGAGTAGTTCACTACGTGGGGATTACACTAATCAAGGACTTTCAATATCGGAAGGTTTTCCAGCACTATAACACACCAACAATATGTGCAATCACCCGAATAAATTGTACAACAAACGTTAACACCACATCATCAGCCAGCAACAACAACAACAAACGCAACAAGTTGAAACTTCTAAACAATTAATGACTAGTGAACCACCAACATATCCGCAATATGCGCAAACATCAACACCAACATGTGTCGCCTACTTTGCAAAACGGTGAAGATGGCCAAGGCCATTCTGATTCTAATACTGATAAAGGCGAACCATTGGCAAATTTAAAAACTCAAACAGACCACGGAAAATGTTGATGATGGTATTAATTCTAGTACGGATAGTAAAGAATTTAAACCTAGGAAAAAAGCTAAACTTGATAAAAACTTAACCGAAGATGACAATGTTTCTAATTCTAATACATAGGAAGATGAACCTTTGATAAATATGAAGCTTAAAAGAGAGTTATCAAAAAATGACGATGATGATAATGATGTTGATGCAAAGTCCAATGTTGAAAATGTTGAAAATTATGAAACAGAATCTGAAAATAGTATGAGTGTGGATTACAACCTGAAGCAAAACTGCCATATCCGGTACGACCAGAATTAGATGTTAAGAAAAGAGCCTACATAAAAAGGCTCAGTATATTTATGGAAAATGTATCATGAGACAATGCCCAATGTACGTATTTCAATTAAATTCAGCACATTGTTGGAAAAAGCATCTAAACTTTATGCATCGTGTAGAGAAACCAGAACATTTACAATTTAAATATAACGAACGTGGTGCAAAATGTAAATTTTGTGATATTCAAGCAGCTACACCAGCTTCAACAAATTATTGGACCATGAGATTTCTCATATGCCTAATAGTCATTATTTAAAATGTAAATTATGCGATTGGAAGACGAAAATACATTGAAGTATGAATTTTCATTTACGTGTACAACACGCTGAAACAATTGATGTAACAACGAAAAGTTTAGAATTGAATTTTTGTCCATATTGTAATCACAATGGTATTTACGCAAACAATTAATACATCTTTTCTATGTTTAGAATGTGGTGAATAATTTAGAACAAATACAAGTTTACGTGTGCACCACAAGATTTGAACGGAAATATCTTGGGGGTATGGCTACACCTATGTGGCATCTACAAGCTATTTATAATGACTAGTATGGAATGAATCCGGATATGGAAGAAAACGGAGGTGATGAAATGAATCACCATGCTTCTTTGGATTCTGGTGATACTCCTGACATGCTTCCTAATTTCCCTACGTCTGATGTTACTATACCTACCAAACTAATATGACGGCAAACTGATGAGCAACACTACCAGCGCAGGAAAAATAAAAACTTCAAAACAAGGTTTCGGAAAGGGCGCGACTATGAATAGACGTTAATGTATTTATATAGTTTATAAATATATAAAATTCACATATGTAAAGTTCGCTAGAGTAATAAGGCAATAATTTAAATTGTAAAAAAACATTGTATATATGAAAAATTTATAATTAAATATTATCTGAACATAAAGGACGCGTTTCATTCATAGAAAAAGCGATTTGACAGAAGGTAACCGATACGGGTAACCGATAGACCAGTTACCCGTGTTGTTGTTGTTGCATATGTTTTGGTTAGCGATAACGAAAACATAACTGATGAAGTAACTTAAAAATGTAAATAACATCGAGCGAGAAGGAATGTCGAAAACACAATAGGTAAGAGCGAGAAAGCGAGTCACACGTACACTATTTCCCTACAAGACAGGTACCCGTTACCTAATCGATTAGTTAATCATCACCAATAACTTGTTCAACAATTATCGTCTTAATGACTTTTAAATTGCTGTCGTGAAAAAGGTAACGCATGCGCTCTCTCAAAATAGTGTACGTGTGACTCGCTTTCTCGCTCTTACCTATTGTGTTTTCGACATTCCTTCTCGCTCGATGTTATTTACATTTTTAAGTTACTTCATCAGTTATGTTTTCGTTATCGCTAACCAAAACATATGCAACAACAACACGGCTAACTGGCCTATCGGTTACCTGTATCGGTTACCTTCTATCAAATCGCTTTTCCATGAATGAAACGCGTCCTTTATGTTCAGATAATATTTAATTATAAATAATTCATATATACAATGTTTTTTTACAATTTAAATTATTCCCTTATTACTCTAGTGTACTTTACATATGTGTATATTGATATGTACAAGCTAATTAAGTACAATAACGTCTATTAATAGCTGTGCCCTCTCTGAAACTTTCGAAGCTCAGTGATGACGCCCAATTTTTCCTGCGCTGGTGGTGTTGGTCAACATCAGTTTGCAGAGCCATATGAGTTTTGTAGGGATAATACCGGAAGCCCCAGTTCGTGCTATCAAAGTCGATTTATAGGTGATATTGATCCTTTGGTCTTGACCCTTTTCCATAGTATGCTTGTTAGCGCCTTATCTGTGGTACTAAAAAAGCGGGGGGATAGTTGTCGCAGTTTTCTTATAATTTGAGCAAATTTATGTTCTTGCTTCAGCTACAGCTGGAATATTTTAGAATATTGCTATGCGCACATCGTCAAAATCAAATTACCTAGAATGAGAAAGAAACTAATCAGTAAGGATAGATTAAAGTTTTTAATATATTTAACCCGAAAAGTGTTCTATAAATAGGGCTCCACAATTAGCTCTTTTCTGAGAGGCCAAAGACACAAGGGACTCAAGGAGATACTTCGCTGTTGCATTCCTAGAGAACACAACATTATAACAAGGGATAATTGATTGATGTTACGAAGGAAATTAGACGTGCTATAAAAACAAACAAGTGCAGATGACTGTTTAATTCAACAACAACAACAACTGTTTAATTCATTATCCGAAGTTCTTGTATGGACGTACAGTATGAAAAGTGCAAAGTACTGCTAAAACTGATTTCCCCGAGTAACCCGAGAACGAATTGATGTGACTACGCCTATCCTTATTTAGCAGCAGGGTCTAGAACCAGTTCCCTGTTGGACAGGAAAATAAACGTTTGGTTATCTCCAAGTTGATCATATGCTATTACAGAATATACTCGTTTGCTGCATCCGACCAGTACATCCAACTTTCCAGATTTTCTGGGCTCAGCAAGGATATCCTCCTGAATGGTGCATTTGATGCACGCTGCTGCCTGGCCGCTCACCCAACAACACAAGACACGACGGAACTTTCCTTGGGACACCCAAGGTCACTAACGCTTCTCATGGCTCCAGCGGGTTAGGGGGCTTAGAGTATACCCGCAGTAGGCATGCCTGCGTAAGAGGGGATTAAAATACCAAATTGGTTCAGGGGGTTGTGTAGCGCAACCCGTTCAATGGGTTGCCAGCGCAATATATAGCTTCTCCAACCCAATTGTGAACCTCACCTACCCGTGGCGAATCCTGTTTCTTTAACAGCCGAGGCTCTGGCGACCCCATGTTCCTTATGGATCTACATTTGAAGGCGCTTAGTTAGCTGACATCGCTTACTTAAACGGTTGATTCTAAAGTAAAAACCAAAACCAAATATAGGTTAGGTTGAACTGGCGGGTTCATGACGACCTCACATAGACTGAATGAGTCCGTAGTGTTACCAGAAGTGTGTTTTAACGACCAAGCTAAAAACCCTATCAACAACCAGGACATGTTATAAAATAACTCCGTCCTCTTGACAAATACCAGAAGCTTCTTAGAACTTAAGCCACTTGCTGCTTCTAGATCTGACAGCTGTCAGCTGGAGTCTTAGCCTGGCAAGCGCAGGACACGAGCACAAAACGTAATCGATCGTTTCCTCCTCCAACCCGCACTTCCTACATCTGCTATCACTGACCAAGCCTAATTTAAAGGCATGTGACGCCAGAAGGCAGTGTCCAGTAAGAATACCCGTCATGAATCTACAGTCTACAGTTTAATGATAATGAAAATATAAGAATCAGTGTTTATGAATAACATATTTTAATTAATCTCTTACAACAACGTGATCGGTGGCTACATCGCATGTAGATAGTGTGGTGTTCCACCTTGTATAAACGTAGGTACTGTATGTGCTCAACCGTGCAAATGGACATAAGCAGTAACATTATTCACAAAAACATAGCTTGGTATTTGTGCAGGCATCAATATAGCATACATTGGTCCAGTTCGGTGTGCACCAGCCACTGGTACAAACACTTTTGAATGCATAGCTTTTATATAGATTGGATGTCCAGCAGTGCTCCGGTTGTGCCAAAATGTAATTGGCTGCTCAGTCTCTTGGTACGGCTGTATAGGTATAGGCGGGTGCAATGTATTACTAGTCTGCTCAAGATCGTATGGTACATAGATGGCTCGAAGACGCCAGAGAGGATTGGAGCCAAAGTTTTCGGACCCAGAGCCAAAATATCAGTAACTCTAAAAGCACATCCGAGCATTTTTAAGTGGAAGTATTCGCCATAAGTTAGTGCGCTAAGCTGAAACTTCAGCGCAGGGGCAGTCAGGCCCCACTAAAGGCATTTGCGGCGTTCGAAGTAAAGTCAGCACTGGTCCTTCAGTGCGTAGAAAAGCTAAATTATTTAGGAGCACACAACGTAGTACTGTTGCCCTGGGTCCTAGGCCACAGGGGCGTAGAGGGTAATGAGCAGGCGGACTCAGTGTTTAATTTATTGCGTCCCTCCCACAAATTGTCATCCTCCCAGCAGATCCTTGCAGCGGGTCTGCGCCATACTCTCCTGTTGTTGTTGTTGCCATACTCTCCTCTTCCGGGAAGGTATCAACTCCAATCCGGGTCCTTCTCCTGACCTCAGTCCTGAGAAATGAGTTTGCTGCGTTTGCTGGAAAAGAATCTTTTTAGGACGGTCATATATATAAGGGCCTGGAATATTTCAATGAACTTCCTAATCACATAAAAAGTAGTAATAACTTCAGTACTTTTAAAAAATGTTTATTGGAGCATTGTAAAACCCTTCCAATAAGATAAAATTTTTCTCCTCTTATTTTTTACATGATATATCCGATACTGGAGCGCGAAAAGGGAATGGTAATATTGGAAGCAGCAAAATACAATGCATCCGGCCCTAAGGAAAAGAAAATCGCAGGGGCATTTATTAGCAGAAAGGAGGGAAAGGAGAGAACACTGGCGCAATATGCCAGGCCTGAGTCAATCTAAGTTACTGTTAGGGGGTTACAGCACAACTCGATATAGGGCATTAATAGGCCTCCCAAAAAGATAACCTAAGAACCCTAACGGCTATTCTTACAAGACACTGTATACTGAACAGTCACATGCAAAAGCTGGGTATAATATCGAACAACACATACCGATTTTGTGATGGATCAGCAGACGGTGGACCATATCCTTCTAGATTGCGGCGCAATTTCAAGGCGTAGGGCTAAGTTTATGGGCTCACCATGGCCAGATCATTCCCACATTTAATCCCTCAAGCCAAGAACACTGCTGGGGTTCATCAAGGAAGTCGGCTAGGATGAGGTGCTGTGAAGGAGATGTGCAAGTCACTGTGCAATCATCAATAAATTATCTATCTATCTACGTTCCGGTAACAAGCACCATTGTGGTACTAGCCCCACCATCTCGGGAACGATTGATATGACTACATTAAACCTTCTAGGGATTGAATCTTAATAATGCCGGCAATGCGAAAGTCTGCTAAAATGCACCATTCTCCATGGAATGCTCGATATATAACTTTCCACGTTTTGAAACAGTGATGAAAAGAGCAAAATTGACTAAAATTTTAACCGGCTGTGGGTAGTAAGGTGTTGATGTCCTCTCTTAACGCAATGTAATGACAACTGCGATGCAGGGAAAACGACAAAAATCTTGCAAATCTACTGATAATAATTAATTTTTCCTCCCCTTCTATGCAGTTCTATGCATACATACATATGTATTTTTCTCTCCAAACGCTAATTAAAAAAATTAATTGGTTTTCACATGAACTTCGAACTCTGTCGTATTTGCATTCTACAGTTGATTATCAACAAAAGCATGACAAATTATCACTAAAAAATTCATACAAGTTACTTATATATTTAATATGGTAGCCAATTTACTTACCCTTTCTGGTGCGATGATTCCTGGACAATCGGGCCTGACTAGACGCGATTTTTTTTGCCTTAAGAGAGCGTGCTTAACGCGAACCATATCATGTTATGGCACACCTTTGGTGATGCAAAAAATTAAAGACATTTCTGCTTCTAATGCTTCTAGGATAGCAGCAGCAGCTCCCGGTGGCGCCACATAAATAACAGTTGCATGCCGATCAGTTGCCTTTTTTGCTCCGGCTACCTATTCAATTTTAATTCACATTACATTATCTACTATTGCAATTTTAATCACTACAAATCAATATAAATTACCGAAGCAAATACTGGCAAACCAAGATGCGTAGTTCCACCCTTTTTTAGGGAAATACATCCAACCAGTTTGGTACCGTATTCCAAAGCATGTTGGTTGTAAAGTACCTTGTATCCTTGGCAAATGACACGTGAATCTGCATTTAATGTTACATTTCCTCTGATTTTGGCATATTCTGAGCTGAATCGCAACCCGGCGGAGATGCTATCTATTAGAATAATATACAATTTTTTATTATTTAAAAATGCACATACGTATGAATGAAAATCAGAAAGTAAATAATGTTGTTGTTGAGGTAGCGATAAGGACACTCCCCGTTATCGACTTTGTTGGTCCTTTGCCGGATGCAGATCGGGTACGTTCCGGGAGCCATTAAGGTACTAGCCCCACCATATCGGGGGCGATTTAATTGACATGAAACCTTGTAGGCCATCCCGTCGATTCTATACCACTTAATATGGTAACGATTTAAAAGACGGTGCACCACCTAATTTATTTAAAATTATCAAACGTGGAATCAAAAGACGCGCCTCGAGCTCCGTTTTTATTATTATTTGATATTTTTAAATTATGTGGTGTACCGTCTTGTAAAACGTTACCCTTAATATTATTTTGGGCGAAGGCCGCCAACGCAAAAAGATGGTCTCTGCAGCACAATTTTTAATTTCCGTCACATGTTACAACTAAAATTAACTTAATGTTATTTTGGGCGAAGGCCGCCAACGCAAAAAGGTGTTCTCTGCAACAAAATTTTTAATTTCCGTCACATGTCACAACTAAAAGCACAAGATATTTTTCGTTGCAAACAAATATATTTTTTTTGCGTTTCAATGTTTTCCGGAATAATTAATGAACCGTCATTTCGATGACGGCATGAAACGTCGATGTTTAGTGGAGAGCGAAAAAAGCTTTGAATGTGTGGGTGAACTGCCCTACAAGAATACTGACTATCATATGACTATCATCTGATTGTCAGCAATGTCAACCTAACGATCAGCGCCTCCTACAAACTTTCTATCACAAACTTAAGGGGACTTGCGCAAATGTGATGTAAACAACTGTGTACGTGTGAGTTTTTGTCTCCTTCTTATACACCAACATCGCCTACTGATTAAGTATATAGCCGTATTGCTCACTCTCATTCCTTTTCCTCGATCAGTGCTGACACTCTAACTATCAAAAAGTGTCATAAATGATAGTTTACTGTAGATATCAGGTTTGACTGTTATACTATCATAAATGACAATTGTTATATTCCGCCAAAAATGAAACAATGCTTTTTGCTTTTTATTTACTTTATTTCATTACGTTTTTAATTTTGTACGTGATAAAGGCATACGCTTTTCTTATTTGTTTAAAATAAATAGTTTTATAAGAATTCGACTTCAGAATGTTCAATTTAAATTCAAAAAATAACAAAACAACAGAATTGCGCCTTCCTCATGCGGAAACACATTTAAAAATGAATCACCACTAACCACTATTATTTTTCGCGTATAAATTTTTTGAGTGAGCTCCATACATTCCGACAGCTTTTCGTATTTTCTAATATTATTTTCGATTTTTTTTCTTTTAGCGTGGAGCTTTGAAATGCTCTCTTTTTCATTTTTTAAACTTATTTTTTATATGGTTTTCGTCGGTTGAAAATGGCGGAATTGAAAAAATAACAAAACAACCGTGATAATTATTTGATTGTCATATGACAGTCAGTAGTGACAACATGATTAAATCGGATAAACTGTTCTCGCATACATAAAATTCCGTTGAGAATTATGTATCTGTCTCACATGCATAATGGTATCTGCTGTATGTTCTTTTGTTCTGTACCAGGTGTCCGAAGCTTTCCCAGTTTGAGTCCTTTTTCATGATTATAGGCTGTTGTTGGGAACATGCGGACATGCGTGATCGATCAAAGGAACATACATAAATTTAAGTATCAATGTTTACGTCATCGCAGGATCAGCATTGTCAATTACAAGTGTGAGTGTATTAGTAAAACTATCAGCGTTTCTTGTAGGGTGGTTACCGCCGTCTTGTAGGGTTTGAGAGAGCGCATGCGTTACCTTTTTCACGACAGCAATGTAAAAGTCATTAAGACGATAATTGGTGAACACGTTATTGGTGACGATTAAGTAATCGATTAGGGAACGGGTACCTGTCTTGTAGGGCAATTATGCATTGACGTGACATTGATGTTGATACGACACGTAATAGTCTCTACCTATAAAGTGGGACCACATGGACAGTTTCAATTTTTGTGAAGATTTTCAGACACAAAATAAAATTAACATTTTCGAATTAAAGAAATTCATTTTCATATTGTCTATAAAACAACAACATATCTGAATATTCTATTTTGATACATTATTATACTCACACTTGGCAGTAAAAATCTTAACTACAAAATCTTCAAAAAACATCTGTCATACATGAATTTAAAAACTGTTTCTACCTTAAAAAGTTTTCCTATCAAAATTTACATGACATGAAATGTAGGTTGCCGTTACTAGAATATTGTCATGATTGAAGATTTAGCATGAATCTTCTACGTTTCGAGATTTTATTTTGTATGATTTAACGTTATTTTTTTTAATATTGCAAGATTTAACGTTAAATCCTTTCAAATGTCTAAATCTTGAATAATGCTCTATGGTATGTAAATATTCGAATTAATACTACACATTTTTAAAATAGTATAGTAACTTATCGAAGGCTGCTTTTGTTGTTTTTTTCTTAACCGCTTGGCTCTTCTTTTTGCAGTCTTTTCGTCTGCAATTATTCGGTTATCATCAACTTGTTTTTGAAACTCTTGGTCTTGCTGCTCCTTCATACTAATAGCCTGTATGTTCTTTTGCCTAGAATATTCCTTTCTTCGCAAATGCCTATATACATGAAATTCACGGAACCCCCACCAGCGCTGGATCCCATAACGTTCCATACGAAAGTAGGGACTGTTTGATTATAGTCCATTTCCTTATTGAACTCGAGAAGCACAACTAGTTTGTGGTTTGGAAATATATAAATTAGTATGTTAATTGAAAAAAAAAAAAAATATAAAGTAGCACACTTTTCACTTTAATAAATACATATTCATAGTAGTATAGCCAGGATTTTGTAAAAGGGGAGGACATATTTTCGGAGGGAAATTAAAATTGAGACAAACACCAACAAACTGTATACTTTTTTATAAATTAGCATATAAAATGACAAAAAAACCGGACAGGATATTCTGAAAAACAATGATGAATCTTTTCGTGGGTGAAATGAGAGGACCGATAAAGTAACATTTCATGTGCCTAAAAGGTGCTAAAATATTATTATCATTTTGACCCGATTTTTCGAGCTCTCAAAGACTCTTATTATTGATTGTTATATGTCGAGAAATAATTTCAAGTAAACCCCTGATTTAATTTTTTAAGAAAATTGTATATTCTTTCCTAGTTCGTAGTGAACCAAATGAGACGATTAACCACCAGCGTGTTAGCGGGGGTTAGAATATACCCGCGGTAGATATACCTGTCGTAGGAGGCGACTAAAATACAAAATAGATTCCAGGGGTTGTCAGCACAATATATAGCTTCTCCAACCCAATTGTCAACCTCACCTATCCGTGGCGAATCCTGTTTCATTAACAGCCGAGACTCTGGCGACCCCGAACTCCTCATGGATCTAGGGCGTGGGATGGCGGTTTGGCCTAAGTCGCATGTGGTTATACCAAATAGTTCCCGAGATGGTCGGGCTTGGTACCGGATCTGCATCCTGCAAAAGATCATCAACATCGATAACACTCTCCAAGGCCTTCGGGGATAGATAGCAGAACGCTTCCCAAGGCAGTCGGTTCTATGTACCGGAGCGACTCGGAATTTTTCCCGACCACGGGCTGTCATTTCAGGGTAACCCAATTTAATTTGTTGCGTCCCTCCCACAAATTGTCATCCTCCCAGCAGCTCCTTGCAGCGGGACAACTCCATATTCTCTTGCACCGGGAAGGTATCGACCCCAATCCCGGTCTGTCTCCTGACCCCGGTCCTGAGAAATGGTTTTGTTGCATCTGCCGGAAAATAATCTTTTAAGGACGGCCACACTCTTTTCAGTGTGTCTCGTGTAAAGAATGGTTGCATCGGACAGGTTGTTCTGGGCTAGATCCCAAAACCAGACGTCCACGTAACTTCTTTAAATCTTTTGTAGCTCCTTGCTGTTCACGCCCAAGGGCGTCCCGAAGTGAACGCCTTATCTCCCCCGTTGCACTTCAGAATTCTGCAGTTAAACTGTAATGGATTAACTGGAAAGATCACGGAGATAGTCGATTTCATAAAGCGGCACAACATCTGCATTGCTGCGATTCAAGAGACTAATCTCACAGCAAGATCTGCTCTGCAGACCTGTTCTGGGTACAATGTCCACAGAAAAGATCGCGAGAGCGGAAATGGGGGCGGCCTTGCGTTTATCATACACCACTCATATATTTGATCCCAACATCGCCCGCAGGGACAGTGTCTTAGAACGTCAAGGCTTATCTGCCTAGTCAGGCGATGCAAACCTAGAAATCATCAACATCTATATCCCTCCTGCCACCTGCTGCCCCAGTGGATACCGCCTTACTCACTGGCAACAATCGCATTATCTTAGGCGATTTCAATGCCCATCACGATCTGTGGCATTCAAACTTGCAGGCAGACAGTAGGGGTGAGATGTTGGCGGATCAAATAGAAGAAACGATGTTCTGCACAATAAACGGAGACGCCCCCACACGTATGGTAGGAAGCTGTTACAGTTCGCCGGATATATCAATCGTGAGCGCAGGACTCGTAAACTGCGTCAACTGGCAGCCGATGGTAACATTGGTATCCGACCAATTGCCTATACTTATTTCGCTCGAGCCTACCACAGACTTCATAGTCACAGAAAAACGCACTTTCATAAACTTTAAAAAAGAAAAGTGGGACGAATACAAATCCTTTACAGACAACCGCTTTGCTGCCCTCCCTATCCCGATTGATGTTCGCCAGAGGGAGCGTGCTTTCCGTAAGGTCATTGAATCTGCCTCGGCTCGCTTTATTCCCGGCGGTAGAATTCCCGAAATTCGGCCTCACTTTCCGGCGGAGGCCGCAAATTTAGCGAGAGAACGCGTCCTTATAAGACACCTTGATCCCGGCGACCCCCAAATTAGGGATATAAACAAACGCATCAGATTGCTTCTGGATGAACACAAGCGGGCGAAATGGGAGAAGCACATAAGCGGTTGTAACCTCTCTGCCGGTGTAGGTAAACTTTGGTCCACCTTAAAGTCCCTATCGAATCCGTCTGTGCCAAATGACAAAATTTTCACCGCCTTTTCGGATGCGAAAAAATGCGCGAGCGCTTTTTGACGACAATATATAATGCATTCTACGGTCGACAAAGGCAGACGGAGGGCCAACAGGCACACATATAAACATAAATTCAGCGCGTCTCCAATTACCATCACCGCCAAAAAGGTTGAGAATGCCATCGGTCGTGCTAAACTATCCAAAGCAGTGCGCCCAGACGGCATAGCCATGCCGATGCTTAAAAGCCCAGGGAAAGAGGGTTTCAAATATTTAGCACATTTCTTCAACCTGTCCTTTCCACCTTTGTCATTCCCGAAAAATTTTAAATGGCCAAGGTTGTCCCGTTACTAAAGCCTGGGAAACCAGGTAACATAGGAGTCATATCGCCCGATGTCTCTCCTATCGCCAGTAGCCAAGACGCTTGAAGCCATTTTCCTCCCCTACTTCGAAGCAAATTTGCGGCTAGCCTGCCATCAGCATGGCTTTAGAAAACTCCATAGCACCATCACCGCGCTAAATGCCATTAGCACCCTGATACATTGCGGTGTAAATCAAACCGCACACAATAGAACAGTACTCGTTGCGCTAGGCCTATGAAAAGCTTTTGATACGGTCAACCATGGCACGTTACTGCAAGCCTTCCAGGTCTTCCCAGGTCTACCCTTCCCCCATGTCTTAAAAAGTGGACCACAAATTATCTGGGTGGTCGGCAAGCATCGGTGCAATTTAGAAACGAAACATCAAAACCAAGAAGAATTAAACAAGGGGTGCCACAGTGTGGTGTACTATCCCCACTTTTTTTTAACTTCTATATATCAAAGCTACCTTCGCCACCAGAAGGAGTTACTATCGTTTCCTACGCCGATGACTGCACAATAATGGCCACAGGCCCAGGCCCAGAGATCGATGAGCTTAGCGACATAATAAACGGCTACCTCCCTGATCTTTCCAGTTTATACGCCTCGTGAAACCTGGCATATCACCGACTAAATCCTCCGCGACCTTTTAAAGTGTCCATTGTAGACACCCAAAAATATGCCCCACACACACACTTACGTTTTTTCCTTTTTTTAAAGTTCAATAAATGTTTAAATTAGTTTTTAAATATAATTGTTTTTTTTTTAACACTTAGTTCTACACATTTTTCAGTTCTTAGTTTTTTTTTAAAGTATAACTTTAATTTTTTTCAATTTCTATTCACAATTTATATTTTATGATTTTGTGCACGTCTTTATATTTTGCCGGTTGTCTATCTACTCTAAAATATGTACCTACGCTGCGTTGCCATTTTTCATCTCTCTCAAGGCAATTGTCACTGCTGAGTGCAATTGGCATTGCTGTTCAGCAACAGCTGACGGCGATGCCACTTGCACGCAGGAATGCATTTTGTTGCGTAAAGCGTGTAACGCAGTGCGGTTATACCACCCTTCCTTAGAAAAAGAAGAATCTGACAAGTTGATCAGATTTGTCACATTCTTCTTGTTCCAATATATTTCGGTTACTCCACGGTAACCGTCCTCAGGGTAAAAATCAATTTTCACGTCTGCCCTTTGTGACGCAGTGACAGTACCAAACTCCGCGTCACACAGGCAGACGTGAAAATTGATTTTTACCCTGAGGACGGTTACCGTGGAGTAACCGAAATATATTGGTTAGAAAAGAAAAACACTTGTGTTTTATTTTTATGAAAAGTTGACCTAAAGCCAGCCTAACAACAAAGTTTAGTTACATAAAGGTCGCCAAATAATTTTATTGTTATAATATATTTTTTCTTAATTGAAAAAATTTTTTTTAAATATCAAAAATATCAATTGGCAAGAACCAGAATTGAAGTAGGAATAATGAGGACAAACAAAAAACCGCTGTGATGGCTGAATGGTTATAGCAGCGGCGCCTAAACGTTGCCGATGAAGGAATTTAGCAGTTCCCGAAATGGATCTATACAACGAGCTTTGGCAGTTGTCTAAATTTTTTCTTTCTTCTATTCTAATTTAAAATTTTTTCAATTTAGAAGAAATATATTATAACAATAATAATGATAAAATAATTATTGTTAGGCCTTGAGCTCGATATTAACTCGCGATATTACAAATTAGTAGGCCGATATAACAACAACAATTTTTTGTTTTCGTATATTAATATAAATTTTAATTAGAGATTTCATGCTTAACTAACATAGTAATGACAATTTAAAATTAGTTACAAGCTAGTTTGTAAATTTGTATGAGAAAAAAAAATTTCAGTTTACCTTATTGATTCGGTTTTTGTGAACGGTTTTTTCTTTTTATTTACTTCATCTAAAACCGTGACATTAACTCCATCAATTTTTGTGACTATATATGGTCCTTGGTAAATGCTTTCATGTTTATTTCTAGGTTCTTTTTGTATTACTACCTTATCGTTTATATTAATAGCTAACGGACGCGCCCTCTTATCATAAAGATCCTTATTTTTAATTTTATGTTTATTAATTAAATCTTTTGCTAATTTATGCGTTTTTTGTAGTCTATATTTTACTTCTTTTGCATAACTTTCAACATTGTAAATTGGATCGATTTGTTCCTTTTGAACTTCATTTGGTAAGGTAACATTTCTACCGAATACTAATTCGTATGGAGTAAATCCATTATCAAAAACTGTACTAGGAGTTGTATTATGCAAAAATGTAAAATATTTCAAATAAACGTCCCATTCGGGGAAGTTATCATTTAGAAAAGCTCGTAAATATTCATTAAACACCCGATGATTTCTTTCAATTGTACCTAGGGTTTCATGATGGTAAGCTGTAGAAAAATTATGTTCGATTTTTAGGAGTTTAGTTAATTCAGAGAAAATTTCATTTTTATATTCGGTTCCTAAATCGGTTTTAATTGATTTCATTATGCCATAAATGAGGATGAAGCCTTCAAAAATGGCTGTTGCAGCTGTTTTTGCTGTCTTATCAGGGATTGATATTGTAACTAGGTATTTGCTTAAATCGCACATAATAATAACCGCGAACCTATTTCCATTATTCGACTCAGGCAAAGGTCCTATTGTATCTATAACTACGACATCGAAAGGTTTGCAGGGTGTTGGTGTAAGCACCAAATTTTCTTTGGTTTTTGGCTTGACTTTATTCAAAAGGCATTTTTTGCAATTTTTGACATATGTGGCAATATCACGGGTCATACCTTTCCAATAATATTTCGTACGTATTTTTGCGGAACAGTTTTTATTTCCGCAGTGACCTCCTGATATCGGGTCATTGTGGTAAATTTCCATTAATTTAAGTTTCTTGTCGTTGTCTGTAACTGTTTCGACAGGTTCTATTAATAGTATTTTTAAATTTTTTAAAATTGAATTTCCTGTATTTTTAAAATTTGAAATAGAAAAATATTTAAATATTTGATCATCTTTTTGCCATTCTGCTTTCTTAATGTTGTGTTTACCAGCTTCTTTTTCAAGCTTCAAAAGTAATTCATCTAATTGCATTATTTTGTTAGTACACACAATATTAAGTAACTCGAGTTTTTTATGTTTTAAATGCGCATATATTTTTAAATTGATTTTATTATTATCGTTGTCATGACATATTTGGCTTTTTATCCTATGGATTTTCTTGGAAAAATTATATGAAAACTTGTCGAATACCTGTAATATGACATTTTCTTCGTTTATGTCTTCAGCCGATTGTTGTAATTGTTCGTGACGTTTCGTCATAGACCTCGTCTGTACCACTAAAATTTGATTATTGGACTTTTTAAGTTCTTGAATTGAAATTCGCGATAATGCGTCTGCACCTACGTTAGATTTTCCTTTAATATATTCTATGGTAAAATTATATTCGGACAGTTCCAAACGGATTCTGGAAAGTTTCGACGACGGATCTTTCATATTAAATAGATAAACTAGTGGACGATGATCAGATTTAACTTTGAAGTGAGTGCCATAAATATATGCACGAAATTGCTTGATTGCAAAATATATTGCCAAAAGTTCTAATTCTATTATTGCTTTATTTTGCTCCGATTTGCTAAAGGATTTTGAAGCAAAACAAATTGGCAAGTCGTTACCGTTATGATGACTCAGTATCGCACCACACCCTAACTTTGAAGCATCAACCGTAATTAAAAATTCTTTGGTGAAATCTGGATATTGTAAAAGTTTTGGAGAAATCAGGCTTTTTCTAAGTTTTTCGAAAGCTAACTCACATGCCGTATCCCAATTAAATTCAACCTTTTTTCTACTCAAACGATTCAATGGAGCTGCTAAAGAAGCGAAATTTGGAATAAATCTCCTATAATAATTTACAAATGCCACGAATCTTCGGACAGCATCTTTATCGCGTGGCTTAGGATACCTTTTAATTGCTTCAATTTTTGAATCGTCTGGTAGCAAACCATTTGCTGAGCATTTATGCCCTAAGAAAGTTACCTCAGGTCTAAGAAAAGTACACTTTTTTGGGTTAAGTCGCAAGTTGAACTTCCTACAGGTTTCGAAAACTTTTTTTAGATTATTGAGATGATGTGCTTCGCTAAATCCAATTACTATTATATCGTCTACATACATAAAGGCTTGGTTGGGTGAAATACCAGAAAATGCAATTGACATCATTCTTGAAAATGAATTTGGAGCTACGTTTAGACCAAATGGTAAAACCTTCCATCGAAATGCTCCGCGGTCAGTACTAAAAGATGTTATGTCTCTTGAATCTTTGTGAAGTGGGATTTGGTGAAAACCCGAAAAAAGATCTAAAGTAGAAAAGAATTTCGCACGGCCAAGGTTATCTAAAATATCGTCTACACGTGCCAAAGGAAATTTGTCGGCAATTAACTTTTTATTTACAGCCCTAAAGTCAACGCACATTCTATACGATTTTTGGCCATTTAGGTGTTTTTTCGGTACCAAAATCAAGGGACTGTTATAAACTTGTTTATTTATTTCTTCACGTTGAGAATACGGTAGTCGGTAATTTTTAATGTATACTGGCGTCGTATCGTTTAGTCTTAGTTTTTGTTCATAAAAATTGTTTATTGTCATTTTATCATTGTCTAGCGCAAAAATATCAGAATATTGTAAACATAAGTTAATAAGCTTATTTTCAGCATAATTAGGTATTTGTTTTTCTAAAATGCTTTTAAGTTCTTTGATACGACTATCTTGTTTTACTGGGTTATTGATTTTATAAACGTTATAATTAGAAAGTTTTTCGGTTTGAATGTTGTGGTTGTTTACGTATTTTACGCTATTTGTGGTATTTATTACCTTAATGATCGCATTACTAGTATCAACTATACATTTCGCTGTGAAAACACCGTCAGAAATCTCTTGAGAATCCACGAAAAGTGGTTCTGAGTCTTTTTCCAAGGCGAAAATTTTATAAACTTCGCAACGAGGTGGAATAACAAATGTATCGCTTTCCATTCCGTGAAGAATGGGAAGTGCGATCTTTTCATTGCCTATCCAGAAGGAAATGCAATTTGTTGCATAGCTGATATCGCATTTATTTGTTTTTAGGAAATCCTTACCAAGTATTCCATCTGATGGAATGTTGAAATCATTGCCTACCACGTGCAACGTATGTTTGATATAAAAATTTGAAAAGTGTAAGTTAGTTGGAAAAGTACCTAATGTAGAAACTGCATCTGTAGTTACTCCGGTAATATTAATTGTATCATTGTTATTAATCGACAAATTTTTATTAAGAGAAGAAATTTTAATTAACGAAATGTCGGCTTGTGTATCGACTAGAAATGTACAAAATTTGTTAGAACCAGTAATATTTATTTGTATAAAATCGGAATAATTTAAGTTAAGACAATAAACGTTTTTAGAAGAAAAATTGTGAGCTGAATCAGTTAGTAATTTGTCTCGTGCTCCCTCAGTGTTCGCTCCTGAGGGGCTTCCCTGTTTAAAGCCCGAACGCTTGCATTTCTAGCTCTATTATTGGAAGTGTTAGAACCGCTATTATTGCTAGTACGACTATTGTTGCTATTATTATTACTATTAGGCTGATTCCGATTTCCGCCGCCGGAACGGAAATTTTGCCTTTTATTGCCGCGATTGAAGTTGTTGCTATAGTTACTGTTACTAAAGGATGGTCTATTTTGTCTATCATTGTTAAAGTTACGATTTTGATTTTGGAAATTTCGACCTCGGTTATTACTTTGAATATTTCTAAAATTGTTATTGTTCCGCGCCCTAAACGCTAAAACTTGGCGTTCTTTTATTTCATTTGATTGCTCTACAATCAGTTTGGCTACTACGTCCTTGGAATCAGAAAAATTGGTTGAAGCAAGGATTGATTTTACTAAACTGGTTTTTGCGTTCAATCGGCAAACGTTAACTGTTTGCTCGATGGCCATTTCACGGGCTTTGGTCTGAGTAATCCCTTCGATAATGAGCGAACGCTCTAAAGCATCAGACAATTCCTCAACGCGTTTTGCAAAATCGGTATAATTATTATTATTAACTTGCAAAGCTGCAATTTTTCCGGCCACAACTTTGGAGTTGTCGGGTTTTATACGGTTACGTAGTGCTATTTTTATATCGTTAACAGAAAGTACTTGAGTTGGTATCGCTTCTCGAGCTTTACCATCGAGTTTGGATTTAATATATGAAATACAAATGCTAGTTAAATTTTCGTCGACAAATTGTTCGATTAACTCAATTTTAGTAATGAAAGATTCGAGACCTAGGGGCTCACCGCTATAATTTTCACGCATAATACCAGCACATATGCCGATAAACGTTCTTTTTTCTTCAGGAGTCGCCATATTTATATCGGAATTAGGATTCGAAATATTAGTTTCGGGCAATTCCTCAAATCCGTGAAATTCTCCGGACAAAGAAAGTCTAACAACAAGGTTTTTGATTGTACTGGGCGAATATGTGGTTGAGCCTTCAGAAACTGGGCTTCTAAAATCGAGATTTTCGGAATCGGAACTTTCGGAATTAAAATTTTTGGAATTGGAATCTGAATTTTTGGAATTTTCGGAATTTTCGCAATCTGAGTCTTGTTCTGAAATTCTGGGAACTACTTTTTGGTTTCTAAGGAACATATGTAGTAGGAAGCAAAGAAGAAATATTTAAACTGATTAGGGTCGAATTTGTAGAAATTGCTTACGAAAATTTAACAGAAATTGAAATTGAATTGAATGTTGATGTGAAATTGAAAGAATTATCCGGCAATTTAATGAAAGACTGAAAAATTAGTGATAAATTGATTGTATATTGAAGTAATTTAATTTAAATTGATTTCAAAGGAAAATATTTTATTTTTGTAAAAGGACTTGGCTGATGATAACGGACGCACCGCTTTATTAAAAAGATCTCAATGTGTTTGTGCTTTTACGGACGCACCGTTTTTATTAAAATTGTATGGTTTTATTTTTATAGATACGGGCGCACAGCATCTTTTCAAATTTATAATACGAGTATCCTCGGATGCACCGGGATTAAAAAAAAATGCATTGGTTTTGTACGGAACCACCGTTTACGCAGAAAAAATCTTTTTTGGTTAATTACGGAACCACCGTTTACGCGAAAAAAAAAAATTATGTATGTTTGTTTACGGACGCACTGTAGCGCACTGTAGGTTGCAAAATAAATTGTTACACTTGAAACGTAAGTACGTATATGGGGTAGTTGGGCAAAAACCAAAAAAAAGGTTGTTATAATGAAAATGTTGCAAAGTTATGTTTTTGAAAGTTTACAACAATTAGAATTTCCCTAAATTGGATTAGAATCAACGAAATTAAATTTTTACTTATTTATGAAGTTATGATTAAGACAGCTGAAATATAATGAATGTGAAAAAGTAGAAAAAGAATCGTATTTGATTAGATGCATTAATCGGAAAGTTTTAGGTTTGGTTTTGTCCAATTGTGACCCATATTATCTAAAAAATTCATTAAAAATGTTTACAAATGTATTTGTGTTGTGCTTTTCTCATTTTTTGTATTTTTTTTGTAATGTTTTAATAATAATAATAATATTATTAAATTTTGTTTGAAAATAGTAATAGTAATAGGAATTACATACGTGATGTTTATTTATAGGAAAAGTTAATTATAATGTGGTAAAATAATGGGATAGTGCGAAAATTCAAAACTAAAATATTTTTAAAGAACAAGTTGAAATAAAATTTTAATAGTCTACTTTAAAAAAGCTGGCTTTTCATCACCAACCATTTTCGTTATGGATTAGATACTCGTAGTGCAAATTTTCTCAAGCCGCTATTCGTTGCCAGTCGAATAATATAATATAACCATCTCTGCCGCTGCTAGCCTGCCATATGATACCCTCTTCCGTTATATCAGGCATGCTTAACCAACGAACCGATATCATTTCGTTACGATAATTAACGTTAATAAACGAAACAAAGTCATTTCGTTTCGTTTATTAACGTTAAGAACGTCAAATTAACGAAATGATTTCGTTTCGTTTTCTGCCGTATCAAAACGGAATCAAATCGTTTATGTTGATTATTAATTTCAAACTATGCTGGCAAAGCTGATTGATGGCGGAGTCATTAAAGGTGAAAGCATTAGCCAAGCTGATTTCAACTTTTCTCATGAATTTTGACAGTACGAACATTTCTCAGAGTGTTTTTGACATTACCACTAACGAATTACACAAACAAATTATATGGAGTTTGTGTGTGTATGTGCGCTCATTGTTACCACCTTACGGCTTCACCATGGCTATAGCATTGCCAGCACAATTCAAACATAAAGTATCACGTTTTTGTTAACGTTTTTAACGTTAACGAAAGCTTTTCGTTTCGGTTAAAAACGAGATACAATTTATCTTGATAATTTCTTTATCGATAATATTTCGAAGTGTTTCAACGGAAACGGTGGAAATTTTTTGATAAACGATTAGCTTAACGTTAAGGTGCATCCCTGCGTTATATATAATAACTTCCTCTGCTAGCGCTCTGCTGCTGCTGATGTTTGCTGTAGTTTTCGGCGTTATGTATAGGTGTAGCTGTACATATAGCCGTTATTGTATGTAGCGTGTTCTGCTTATGACCGTTATGTGGTATGTGAGGTATAGTACCCCTTTTGTAGTTTTAGGTTTTATATTATTTTAGAATTTATCAATTTTCCAAATTATTACCGTATGTATGTATAAATTATTTCAGTTATGTATTAAATTTGTCGATTTTTCCATTTTTAATAATTTGTAGTTTATCTCTGTTGTTGTTAGTTTTCTATATTATGTTGTATTTGTAGATCTTCTGCGTTTTTCGTTACAAAGAAAAAAGTTATGTAATTATTTCGCATATTTTATTATCTCCGAAAAAAATTAGTTTTACGTATTATTATCTTCACTTCAAATACCACCCTATATATCCATTTAAAATTTTTATAATGAAAATTTATTTTGATTTGATTCAGTTGCCTTTCCGCAATTTTGTTTTGTAAAGCTTTGAATATCCGTGTATCCGTATATTTTTGTAAAGTTTTTCATGTTTTTAAAATTTTATTTTTGCATGAGTTTTTGAATGTTTTTAAATTTTTTTGTATGGGTTTTCGAATGGTTTTTAAAATTTTTTTTGTAGGATTTTTTGTAATTTTTATAGTTTTTTAAATAGCATGTTTTTTTTTTGTGTAATTTTTGGAATTTTAAAATTTTTTTTGTTAAAATTTTTTTTAAATGTTTAAATTTTTTTAGATTTTTATTAGATTTTATGTTTTTTTTTGTAGATTTCATTTTTTTTGGATTTTTATTTGTAACTTTTTCTTTTTGTACATGTGTATTTCGTTAATATTTCATTTCAATTTTTGTGTAACAATTTGTGGTTTTTTTTTCCACTTAATTGGTGGTACACCCACGTATGTTGGGAGGTATTTCTATTTTTGGCCACTCGCCATGTGTGCAGGCCTTCGGCTCACGGTCGCCATTTAAAGTGTCCATTGTAGACACCCAAAAATATGCCCCACACACACACTTACGTTTTTTCCTTTTTTTAAAGTTCAATAAATGTTTAAATTAGTTTTTAAATATAATTGTTTTATTTAACACTTAGTTCTACACATTTTTCAGTTCTTAGTTTTTTTAAAGTATAACTTTGATTTTTTTCAATTTCTATTCACAATTTATATTTTATGATTTTGTGCACGTCTTTATATTTTGCCGGTTGTCTATCTACTCTAAAATATGTACCTACGCTGCGTTGCCATTTTTCATCTCTCTCAAGGCAATTGTCACTGCTGAGTGCAATTGGCATTGCTGTTCAGCAACATCTGACGGCGATGCCACTTGCACGCAGGAATGCATTTTGTTGCGTAAAGCGTGTAACGCAGTGCGGTTATAACCTTATTTACAACATGGATTTCCCAAATGTCGACCATTTTGAACATCCACGTCGATGGCACTACGCTACCGACTGTCATACACCCCAAAATCTTGGGAGTGACGTTTGATCGGGATCTACATTTTGGTGAGCATGCAGCCGCAATTGTACCAAAAATCCAGAGCCGTAATAAAATCCTCGAATCCCTTGCTGGTAGTACTTGGGGAAAAGACAAAGAAACGCTCATTACCACTTACAAAGCAATTGGCCAGCCGATTGCATGCTACGCGTCCCCTATATGATCGCCAAGCCTAAAAATAACCCACTGGAATAAACAACAGGCCTGCCAAAATACTGCGCTCAGAACCGCCACGGGCTGTCTTCTTATGTCCCCAGAACACCATCTGCAGAATGAGGCGAGAATACTCCCAATCAGGGAGAGAAATGAGATGGTAACCAAACAGTTCCTGATGAATAGCCAGAATCCTGGGCATCCCAACAGAAATCTGATTGATGAGCCAACACCGCCCAGGGGCTTAAGGAGTCATATCCGTAAGCATTATGAGAAAATACGGCACCTGAGAACTCAGCCGTATGAAGCCAAAAAACATAAGCAGGTCCTCAGTGAACTCCACAAACAGGCGCCGGACTTTATGCCAGGAATTTCCCGGTGAATCCAGTACTCAACGAACAGTACCCAAAACTTGCGGAAGAGGAACGAATACTCCCCAGGGAAACGCGAGTTACTCTAGCTCAACTTCGATCTGGATACTATAACAGGTTAAACTCTTCCCTATCCAGAATCAACCCCGACATACAAAATGTATACCCCGCTTGCAATGTGTCCCCACATGACACCAACCATCTCTTTAATTGTAATGTGGAACCAACGCCTCTAACACCCCTATCATTATGGTCCACCCCTGTTGAAACAGCAAGTTTCCTTGGACTCCCGTTAGAGGATATTGATGACAATTTGTTCGGTCGCACCTATTGGATGGAGCGAATCACTGCTACAACAACAACAACATAGGTAGTAGAGAGACTTGACCCTACCCTTGCGCTATGTTGGCAGAGGAGGTAAAAAATTCTCTGGCCTGGGCCAGAAAAAATATTGCTGCCAAGAACAACAGTAATAGCATCCCCGCTGTCGCAGGTGCTGCAGCCTCCTCTGCCATCACAACACCGGCAAATCGGAAGGCGCCGGCCTTTCCCAAGAGTGGAATTCTTCAATACAATACTTAAACGATAATATCGATAGTCATAAAACATAGATAGTACCATCGATAGGTAAAAACTATCGATATATTGATACTATCGTCGATAGTTTTCCACCTCTACTAAAACGCTACCAAAAATATCGAAAGAGGTCTCAAACGACGCGTCTTGACATCAGTATAATAATCCAAACGGGGAAAATAAAAATTTTAAGTCGTTCAAAAGATATTAAGGAAAAACCGAAAAATTACCCTGGGTCCCTCCGAAACCGGGGGTGGGATCCATAGTATTTTTGCGCAGAACACCTTTCTGCGTTGGCGGCCTTCGGCCACGCTTATAAAAAATTACTCGTCCAATACCGCTTTGGAGACCAAAACTATATCCGCGCAAAACACTTATGTTCACAATTTTTTTTGTGGGTACGACATTACAACAACCACATGAAAATCGCCAATTTCAACTGCAAATATCTCCGAACAGAGATATAATTTTTCATTTCCGCCTTCGGATAATTGTTGTCGAGGTCAACACGCGTCTTTTGACACCTCTCGATAATTTTTGACGCGTATTAGCAGTCGACCCATCAACTACACTTTTACCATTCTGTCACTCAAGCTGGACGCGCAATACAGGATTAATAACATATCTCCACCTAGAGCTTTAACTGGTAAGATTTATTGGATCTCACATTTTAACCTGTACTCACCCCTATTACGGTTGTCAATAGTGATAAAATTAGTATCGATGCTCATGAATTGGTATCGGCGTTGTCAACGTCAATAAATATTGACAGATGTTGACGCTTTTTTGGTATTGGCTAAAACAATATTGGAGTTGTGTTGACGTGACGCGACACAATTTGTCAACACAGTTTTTGGTGACGACAAACGCGGCAATACAGAATTCAGCTATTAAAAATGCAAAAAGTAAGCTTTTTTATGCTTTTTATTTATTAATTTTTTATTCAATTTTAGAAAATAGCCAAAATATCCAGCAACGGTCAGATTAATAGAATTGTGGCAATGTTCTAGGGCAGCGGTCGACTGCTAAAACACGTCCAAAAAACTCGGGAGGTATCAAAAGACACGTATTGACCTCTATTTTAATAATCCGAAGCCGGAAATTTTACTTGCGTTAGGAAATATTTGCAAAAAAACAGTTGCAGGCTTTCAAGTGGTTCATTAAAAGGTGGTTTGTGAATATTCAAGGATTTTTTATTTCCGTCTTCGGATTATTAATACTGAGGTCAATACGGGAACTTTGATACCCCTCCCGAATTCGATTAAGTTTTCCATTAGTGCACCACGCTCTGGGAGAGATATGCAATCATCTACAATATATTCAAACAAATTCCTTGTATGTATTTTGCCCGGAATGCTTAATTGTGCACTAATAGCTATCAGCAATTTTTTAGATCCACAAATTGTTCACTTAAAAAATTAACTACAATACAAATTGTAAATAAACAACTGTCAAAAATATAGGGATCGTATTTTTATCGATACATTGTCTTAGTAAATACCAATTATGCATTCACGTGAAATTGATGTTGACACGACGTGATGTCGATGACGATACGAAGTGATGGTTGACGTTGACAACCGTAATAGGGGTGACTGTCTTTACCTATAAAGTGGGACCAAATGCACAGTTTCAATTTTTGTGAAGCTGTTCAGACACAAAATAAAATTAATATTTTCGAATTAAAGAAATAATTTTCATAATATCTATAAAACAACATTTCTGTATATTCTATTTTGATACATTATTTTACTCACACTTGGCAGTAAAAATCTTAACTTCAAAATCGTGAAAAAACATCTGTCATACATGAATTTAAAAACCGTTTCTACCTTAAAATGTTTTCCTATCAAAATTTACATGACATGAAATGAAGGTTGCCATTACTAAAATATTTTAATGATTGAAGATTTATTTGCATGAATATTCTACGTTTCGAGATTTAATTTTGTATGATTTAACGTTATTTTATTTAATATTGCAAGATTTAACGTTAAATCCTTTCAAATGTCTAAATCTTTAATAATGATCTATGGTATGTAAATTTTCGAATTAATACTACAAGTTTTTAAAATAGTATAGTAACTTATCGATGTTTATTTTAGATTTTTAGTTTCCGAAGGCTGCTTATGTTGTTTTTATCTTAACCGCTTGGCTCTTTTTTGTATGTATGTATGTATGTAAATTTTCGAATTAATACTACAAGTTTTTAAAATAGTATAGTAACTTATCGATGTTTATTTTAGATTTTTAGTTTCCGAAGGCTGTTTATGTTGTTTTTATCTTAACCGCTTGGCTCTTTTTTTCCTTACGAAAGTAGGGACTGTTTGATTATAGTCCCTTTCCTTATTGAACTCGGGCAGCACAACTGATTTGTTCTGTCAATTGATAGAATGAAATATATAAATTTAGTATATTAGTTGAAAAAAAATAATAATAATATAAAGTAGCACACTATTCAATTTAATAAATACATATTCATAGTGGCATAGCCAGGATTTTGTAAATGGGGAGGAGATATTTTTGGAGGGAAATTGAAATTGAGACAAACACCAACAAACTGTATACTTTTTATAATTTAGCGTATAAAATAACAAAAAACCGGACAGAATATTCTGAAAAACAATGCTGAATCTTTTCGTGAGTGAAATGAGAGGACTTATAAAGTAACCTTTCATGTGCCTAAAAGGCATCTGTTTTCATTTATTATATCATTTTGACCCGATTTTTTGAGCCTTCAAAAACTCTTATTATTGATTGTTATATGTCGAGAAATAATTTCAAATAAACTCTTGATTAAATTTTTTAAGAAAATTGTATGTACTTTCATAGTTCGTAGTGACCAGCGTGTTAGCGGGGGTTAGAATATACCCGCGGTAGTTATGCCAGTCGTAAGAGGCGACTAAAATACCAAATAGATTCTAGGGGTTTTCAGCGCAATATAAAGCTTCTCCAACCCAATTGTGAACCTCACCTATCCGTGGCGAATCCTGTTTCATTAACAGCCGAGACTCTGGCGACCCCGAACTCCTCATGGATCTAGGGCGTGGGAGGACGGTATGGCCTAGATCGCATGTGATCATACCAAACCCTTCCCGAGATGGAATTTAAAAACCGTTTCTAACTTAAAACATTTTCCTATGAAAATGTACATGACATGAAATGTAGGACGTCCCAAATGTCGACCATTTTGAACATCCACGTCGATAGAACTGCGCTACCGACAGTCCTACACCCCAAAATCTTTGGTGTGACGGTTGATCAGGATCTACATTTTGGTGAGCATGCAGCCGCAATTGTACCGAAACTCCAGAGCCGTAATAAAATCCTCAAATCCCTTGCTGGCAGTACTTGGGGAAAGACAAAGAAACACTCATTACCACTTACAAAGCAATTGGCCAGCCGATTGCATGCTACGCGTACCCTATATTGTCGCCAAGCCTCTCCATCAGGGAGAGAAATGAGATGCTAACCAAACAGTTCCTGTTGAATACCCAGAAACCTGGGCATTCCAACAGACATCTGATTGATGAGCCAATCCGCCTAGGGACGTAAGGAGTCATCTCCCTAAGCATTTTGAGGAAATACGGCACCTGAGAACTCAGCGGTATGAAGCAAAAAAAAAAGGACGTGTGGCACCTGGGGGCTGCCGCGGTAAAGCTATTGCATATTATCAACTTATGCAATTATAATATTTATGCAACATTTTGTTTTCTTTGATATTAATTCAAGTTAACATTTTTAAGCGTGGTGGCCGATAAGAAAAAAAATTTTTTACTTTTATTGAATAAATGAGAAGTTAATATTTAACTTTCACTTTAACTTTAACTTTATTTTTAACTTTAACTTGAACTTTAATTTTAACATTCACTTTAACTTTAACTTTATTTTTAACTTTAACTTTAACATTCACTTTAACTTTAACTTTAAATTTAATTTTAATTTTAACTTTAACTTTAACTTTAACTTTAACTTTAACCTTAACTTTAACTTTAACTTTGACTTTCACTTTAACTTTAACCTTAACTTTAACTTTAACTTTAACCTTAACTTTAACTTTGACTTTAACTTTAACTTTAACTTTAACCTTAACTTTGACCTTGACTTTAACTTTAACCTTAAATTTAACTTTAACATTAACTTTAACCTTAAATTTAACTTTAACTTTAACTGTAACTTTAACTTTAAATTTAACTTTAACTTTAACCTTAACTTTAACTTTATCTTTAACCTTAACTTTAACTTTAACCTTAACTTTAAATTTAACTTTAACTTTAACTTTGACTTTAACTTTAACTTTCATTTTAACTTTAACTTTAACTTTAAATTTAACTTTAACTTTAACTTTAACCTTAACTTTAACTTTAACTTTAACTTTAACCTTAACTTTAACTTTAACCTTAAATTTAACTTTAACTTTAACTCTGACTTTAACTTTAACTTTCATTTTAACTTTAACTGTAACTTTATTTTTAACTTTAACTTTAACTTTAACATAAAAAGAATTAGTAATGGTTTTTGCCCCAATTGGATAGGCTTCCCTTCATCAATGCAAAGTTGTTGCATTGCTCGAATTGCTAAAAACGAAGCTGGTTTTGTACCATAAGTTACCGTGTCAAGTTTATAAATACGAAAGTTTTCAGTAGGACGATCCCTCCAGACAATACACTGCAGATAATTATCAGGATCAGACATTTTAACGCAACGATACATTTTGCATATGTCTGCAGTCAGAGCAATTTTAGATGATCGAAAGTTCAATAGCGTGTCGAATAAGGTGGGCTGTATTGTAGGCCCTGCCATTAAAATTGAGTTTAGTGAGCGTCCATTGCTGGTTGGAGCAGAACCGTCAA
Source organism: Eurosta solidaginis (assembly GCF_040869045.1). NCBI lineage: Eukaryota > Metazoa > Arthropoda > Insecta > Diptera > Tephritidae > Eurosta > Eurosta solidaginis. The sequence continues at coordinate 122,828,709 of NC_090321.1, forward strand.
ATACAACGCGTAGCTTTGTTGTTGTGCTATCTGCTTTGTGAACGCAGTGATGTGGTAAACAATGTCTACATATCTGGGCTGGTATAACGTCAACAGCTGAGATATGACCAAGATCGATATATTCATTAATAAAAGCAGAGTATAGTTGCTTGAGTTCCGGATTACGCTGAAGCTTACGCTCAAGTTATTTAAGTCTATATAAGGCCTGTTCATACGATTCTCCTAATTCTTCTGCCGGCATCTTTTTAGGTAAATGTACCGAATAAGCGCCAGATTCCAAGCGAGCGTAATTTTTAAGAAAGTGATTTTCGCACCTTTCTTCTTCCACAGTCATTTGAGAAGCTGAATTTATACGTTCCTCTATTTCCCAAAAACGCTTTACGAAATTATCAAGTTCTATATTTGTTTCAACCTCACCTGAGATGCCAGCAGCTGTCAAACATGAAAGTTTTGATGACTTTGTGGTACTGCTTCCAGACACAACCCATCCTAATTTTGTTTTTTGTAATACAGGTAAATCTTCGGCCAAATGTATTTGCCCGACGCATAACAGGTCAAAGAATAAACTGTCTCCAATAAGCATATCTATGCGCTGCGGTTCAAAACATAGTGGATCTGCTAAATTAATGTTAGTTGGAATCTTCCAGTCAACGGATTTCAAAGAACGGCTTGGTTGCACATCGGTGATGGTAGGTGTGACGACTGCTGATAATTTGGTATAGTAATTAGTGATACGTGAGTGTAGTTCAAGATCAACGATATGATCTGCAACAAATCCATTTTGGCCTATGCCAGAAACGGACAATGATGATTTCAATTTTCTTAACTGAAGCTGATTAACTAAGCGATTCGTGACGAAGTTCAGCTGGGATGCAGAGTAAAGCAACGCTCTGCAAGAAACCACCGAACCAGAACGGTTTTTTACGTAAATTACGGCTGTTGCTAAGATTACAAATGGCATATTGGTTTTACTAGAGTTAAACTCAGAACTCACCAATGTGGAACCTGTGTGCTGTGTTGATGGTAAGCTAGAATTGTTTACATTACCTGAAGAAAGTCTATAGTTTGATGTTGACGGCGAATCGTACACTAGTGCGTTGTTGGATAGCGCATTACCTAGATGAATTAACGTGTGATGTTTCGATGAGCAATATTTGCAGTTGCCTGATCTACAGCTCTTGACCGAATGTCCAGCTCGAAGGCAGTTTATGCAAAGTTGCAATTTTTTCACCTTCTTAAACCGCAAGGAGGGTGAAAGCCGAAGAAAGTTTTCACACTGTACGATGGTATGCTGGTTAGATTTGCATGATTTGCATTCGCTTGACGTCGAAGCAAGCGATACCTTACGATTATTGTTTAAATTTGATCGCTTTCCTACCTGTTTGTCGGACCTTAGTGCAATTTCTGCGTTTTCCACATTTTCCAAGTACTGGCAGCGTTTTTCCAAAAATTTAGACATTGAGTCCCAGGATGGTAATTCATTTATGGGTGTTTCTTCTTCCCATTTCTTTCTGGAGGCGACGTCCATTTTTTGAAAAGTAAGTTGGATAAGCATACCATCCGCAATTTGTTCCTTCGTACCCATTGTATGCAGTGCGCGTAGATGAGCGTTGATACCGTCACTTAATTCCCGAAGTTTTGCCACTGACTCACCTTCGATGCTCCTAAATTGTGACAATATCTCTTATATGTGCCTGAAAATTCAAACGTTTATTATCAAATCGTGCCTTTAGTAAATCGATTGCCTTTTCATAATTTTGCTCTGAAATTTCCAAAGAACGTATTGTGTCTAAAGCAACGTCGCGAAGGCTAGAGCGCAAATGTTGGAACTTTTCAACACTAGTTAAACCAACATCTTGATGCACCACTGTGTTCAACATTGAAAAGAAATCAGGCCATTCCTTATAATTACCACTAAACTTCGGAATCTGGAGTACTGGTAGTTTCTGTTTGGGCGGTGTAACGATGATGGATTGTTCTCCTGCATTTATTCTACTGGTCGAGGTGTCAGATGCTGCTGAACGAAGCGAATGTAATTGGCGTTTCAACTTTGTTTTAGCCTCTATGTAGCGATTTGTGAATGTCGAAAGAATTTCCTCGGAGCCATCCTCATCTTCCAGTTGTGAATGCGCAACATCAAACCTTTTTTCTAGCCGCTCCACCTGCTCTATTCGCACTTCAATTGCCGGTTCATCCATATTTCGCAGAGCTTCGAATGTTAGCTTGTCGTCAATCGTAGTAAGTTGCTGCACAAGGGAATCTCGCTTCTTTTTTGCGCCTTCTAAGTCCTCCGATTTCTTTGGCGGCATTATGGATATGATCGCTAATAATATTTAAATAAAGAAGGGGTTAAATAATACGGGCCGTGATCGCAAATCACGTCGGGGTCACCAAATATTTCGTGGCCGCTAAGCCTTTTTAGCAGCCAGTTGCCAAATAAAATGAGATACAGTTCGCCAAACCTCTGAAGCAAATTAAACTGCACCGCATAAAGAACCGAGCTGAAAAACCACTATAGTAAATGCCTCTATCGTATAGCCAAATTTAAGCACTGCAGCTGATACCAATCGCTTCCAAAAAAAAGACAAACCTGGATAAAACCAGTGTAAATTCTCCGCTGTATAAACGCTGTAAAATCCAAAACGGTGGAGCCAACTAGTAAGGGGTGAAGCTTATGCCAATTGCGTCCAAATAAAAGCCAAGATTTAATATTTTTATTATACTTTATTTTACCGCAATCGATGTGACAATGTCGAAGTCCAGCAAGAAAAGAAAGAAATATACATAAGCTAAATGCCAACGTCGCCCTAATTACAATATTCGATATACATACATACATTTCATTGTACATACGTACATATGTACACACCAATTGTGCAAATCACATGATTTAGCGGTCGCCGATTCTTCGCTGCACAATACCTTAGATTGCTTATTAGCTGTACCATCAGCTGATGTAGCAGTCGGTGACCTACTTTGCTTTGCAATTACAATTTGTCAAAGCAGTTTCTCCCAACTTAGAAGTGGGAGAAGCAACAAAATATAAAAAATGTATTTATGGGTGTATGTATTTAAAGCATATAATAACCCTTTAAGTATAGCGGAATTCTTGTGCGTGCAATTGTTCGGACTTAAGCAAGTACAGGCAGTGCTAGTACTATATAGTACAATTAGGAGTAGATAATATAATTAAAGTAGTATAGTATGTAATTAAACACCGTCCTAAAAAGATTATTTTCCGGCAGACGCAACAAAACCATTTCTCAGAACCGGGTCAGGCGACAGACCCGGATTGGGTTCGATACCTTCCCGGAGCAAGAGAATATGGAGCAGTCCCGCTGCAAGCAGCTGCTTTGAGGAGAACAATTTGTGGGAGGGACGCACCAAATTAAATTGGGCTACACTGAAATCACAGTCCTTGGTCGGGAAAAATCCCGAGTCGCTCCGGTACATAGAACCGACTGCCTTGGGAAGCGCTCTGCTACCTATCCCCGAAGTCCTTGGGGAGTGTTATCGATGTTGATGATCCTTTGCAGTATGCAGATCCGGTACGTTCTGGTACCAAGCCCGACCATCTCGGAACGATTTGGTATGACCACATGCGACCTAGGCCATACCGCCCTCCCACGCCCTAGATCCATGAAGAGTTCGGGGTCGCCAGAGTCTCGGCTGTTAATGAAACGGGATTCGCCACGGATAGATGAGGTTGGCAATTGGGTTGGAGAAGCTATATATTGCGCTGACAACCCTTAGAATCTATTTGGTATTTTAGTCGCCTCTTAAGACTGGCATACCCACCGTGGGTATATTCTTACCCCCGCTAACACGCTGGTGGTTAATCCTCTCATTTCGTTCACTACGAGCTATGAAAGTACATACAATTTTCTTAAAAAATTAAATCAAGAGTTTACTTGAAATTATTTCTCGACATATAACAATCAATAATAAGAGTACCTTTTGCAAGCGTCCAAAATAAATGGTGAGAATGAAAGCAGGTGCCTTTTAGGCACGTGAAATATTATTTTACCAGTCCTCTCATTACACCCACGAAAAGATTCAGCATTGTTTTTCAGAATATTCTGTCTGGTTTTTTGTTATTTTATATGCTAATTAATAAAAAGTATACAGTTTGTTGGTGTTTGTGTCAATTTCAATTTCCCTCCAAAAATGTGTCCTCCCCCTTTGCAAAATCCTGGCTATACCACTATAAATGTGTATTTATTAAATTTAATAGTGTGCTATTTTATATTATTTTTTTTTTAACTAATATATTAAATTTATCTATTTCATTTTATCAATTTACAGAACAAACCAGTTGTGCTGCCCGATTTCAATAAGGAAAGGGACTATAATCAAACAGTCCCCACTTTCGTAAGGAACGTTATGGAATCCAGCGCTGGTGCGGGTTCCGGTGAATTTCATGTATACAGGCATTTGCGAAGAAAGGAATATTCTAGGCAAAAGAACATACAGGCTATTAGTATTAATGAGCAGCAAGACCAAGAGTTTCAAAAACAGGTTGATGATAACCAAAGAATTGCAGAGGAAAAGACTACAAAAAGAAGAGCCAAAGGGTTAAGAAAAAAACTACAAAAGCAGCCTTCGGAAACTAAAAATCTAAAATAAACATCGATAAGTTATTATACTATTTTAAAAACTTGTAGTATTAATTCGAATATTTACATACCATAGATCATTATTCAAGATTTAGACATTTGAAAGGATTTAACGTTAAATCTTGCAATATTAACTAAAATAACGTTAAATCATACAAAATTAAATCTCGAAACGTAGAAGATTCATGCTAATAAATCTTCAATCATGACAATATTTTAGTAATGGCAACCTACATTTCATGTCATGTACATTTTCATAGGAAAATCGTTTTAATTTAGAAACGGTTTTTAAATTCATGTATGTATTTCTTTAATTCGAAAATGTTAATTTTATTTTGTGTCTGAAAAGCTTCACAAAAATTGAAACTGTGCATTTGGTCCCACTTTATAGGTAGAGACAGTCAAGCTGGAAACATTGGTGCTTCATCGGTAACCCTATCGGTAACCTTTTAACAGCTGATTCGACCAACCTTATGAGAATCAATGCAATCGATTATTGGTGCCGCTAAGGTCGTAACCGTATCGTAGCCAACCAATTGGGGTTTGGTTTACCGTCGTAACGATAAACAGCTGATTACGTTAGGGATACGGTTACAGCGATACGACATACGGCACCAATGACTCCGGCTTCAGCCCTATTACGGTTGTCAACGCCAACCATCACTTCGTATCGTCATCGACATCACGTCGTATCAACATCAATGTCACGTCAATGCATAATTGGTATTTACTAAAACAATGTATTGATGTCGACGTGATATCGATAAAAATACGATCCCTATATTTTTGATAGTTGTTTATTTACAATTTGTATTGAGTTAATTGTTTGTTTAGTGAACAATTTGTGGATCTAAATAATTGCTGAAATCTATTAGTGCACGATTAAGCATTCCGGGCGTGTATGGCGAAATAGCTCATAATCGTAGTAATTTCTGAACGGAACAGACGTGCGCGGAAAAGTAAAATGGACAATAAAAAATTTCTGAGTGAATTTATTGAAATGTATAAATCTTTGCCATCATTGTGGCAAGTAAAAGTTAAAGCAAGGCGGTGATGAGGGGGAATCGCTTCTCTCATTATTGTATTCCGTTTCGTTATGAGTGGCAAAATTTTTTGTAAAAGTTGGTCAAATGTTGCCTTGCTCATACGAACGTAATTTTTAAAATCATTTTGTGACGTGAATTCCAGTTCTTTAATAAGCTCACTTTGTCCAAGAACTGCTCGTTTTTTAAACCATTCTTTGCTCCAAATTCTTTTTTTGCGATCTTCTCTCTTTTTTTTAAGCTTAATTGCCACAGCGAGCAATATTTCTGCAGCACAATTGTTGTCCGTATTCATCGCTGTCTGAAAGAGAATTAATGTTCGGCCAAAAGTTCGTATGGTGTATGGCCAAAGCTGCGAACAAGATTGCGGAATGTTCGCGGAAATGTTCGTGTCGTGTATTTGGCGCTTAAGGCAATGTATTGATGTCGACGTGATATCGATAAAAGTACGATCCCTATATTTTTGACAACTGTTTATTTACAACCCTACAAGACGGAGGTAACCAGTTCACCCACACATTCAAAGCTTTTTTCGCTCTCCACTAACACATCGACGTTTCATGCTGTCATCGAAATGACAGTTCATTAATTATTCCGGAAAACATTGAAACGCAAAAAAAATGTAAATTGTTTACAACGAAAAATATCTTGTGCTTTTAGTTGTGACATGTGATGGAAATTAAAAATTTTGTTGCAGAGAACACCTTTTTGCGTTGGCAACCTTCGCCCAAAATAACATTAAATTAATTTGAGTTGTGACATGTGACGGAAATTAAGAATATTGCTGCAGAGACCATCTTTTTGCGTTGGCGGCCTTCGCCCAAAATAATATTAAGGGTAAAGTTTTACAAGACGGTACACCACCTAATTTAAAAATATCAAATAATAATAAAAACGGAGCTTAAGGCGCGCCTTTTGATTCCACGTTTGATAATTTTTGATAAAAATTGGGTGGTGCACCGTCTTTTAAATCGTTACCATATTAAGTTGTATAGAATCGACGGGATGGCCTACAAGGTTTTATGTCAACTAAATCGCTCCCGATATGGTCGGGCTAGTACCTTAATGGTTCCCGGAACGTACCCGATCTGCATCCGGCAAAGGACGAACAAAGTCGATAACGGGGAGTGTCCTTATCGCTACAACAACAACAACATTATTTACTTTCTGATTTTCATTCATACGTATGTGCATTTTTAAATAATAAAAAAAATGTTATATTATTCTAATAGATAGCATCTCCGCCGGGTTGCGATTCAGCTCAGAATATGCCAAAATCAGAGGAAATCTACAAAAACAAGGTACTTTACAAGCAACATGCTTTGGAATACGGTACCAAATTGGTTGGATGTATTTCCCTAAAAAAGGGTGGAACTACGCATCTTGGTTTGCCAGTATTTGCTTCGGTTGTTGTTGTTGTTGTTGTTGTAGCAGTGCTTCGCCCCACCTAACAGACGCGAACGATCACAAACTGTCATCAATATCCTCTAACGGGAGTCCAAGGAAACTTGCTGTTTCAACAGGGGTGGACCATAGGGAAAGGGGTGTTAGAGGCGTTGGTTCCACATTACAATTAAAGAGATGGTTGGTGTCATGTGGGGACACATTGCAAGCGGGGCATACATTTTGTATGTCGGGGTTGATTCTGGATAGGTAAGAGTTTAACCTGTTACAGTATCCAGAACGAAGTTGAGCCGGAGTGACACGCGTTTCCCTGGGGAGGATGCGTTCCTCTTCCGCAAGTTTTGGATACTTTACTTTGAGTACTGGGTTCACCGGGCAATTCCCGGCATAAAGGTCCGACGCCTGTTTGTGGAGTTCACCAAGGACCTGCTTGTGTTTTTTCGCTTCATACGGCTGTGTTCTCAGATGCCGTATTTCCTCAAAATGCTTACGGAGATGACTCCTTAAGCCCCTAGGCGGTGCTGGCTCGTCAATCAGATGTCTGTTGGGATGCCCAGGTTTCTGGGTATTCAACAGGAACTGTTTGGTCAGCATCTCGTTTCTTTCCCTGATGGGGAGTATTCTCGCCTCATTATGTAGATGGTGTTCTGGTGACATAAGAAGACAGCCCGTGGCAATTCTGAGAGCAGTATTTTGGCAGGCCTGTAGCTTCTTCCAGTGGGTAATTTTTAGGCTTGGCGACCATATGGGTGACGCGTAGCACGTAATCGGCTGGCTAATTGCTTTGTATGTAGTCATGAGCGTTTCTTTATCTTTTCCCCAGGTACTGCCAGCAAGGGATTTGAGGATTTTGTTACGGCTCTGAATTCTCGGAACAATTGCGGCTGCGTGCTCACCAAAATGTAGATCCTGATCAAACGTCACACCCAAGATTTTGGGGTGTAGGACAGTCGGTAGCGTGGAGCCATCGACGTGGATGTTCAAAATGGTCGACATTTGGGACGTCCATGTTGTAAATAAGGTCGCGGAAGATTTAGTCGGTGATAATGCCAGGTTTCGCGAGGCGAAAAAACTGGAGAGATCAGGGAGGTAGCCGTTTATTTTGTTGCATAGCTCATCGATCTGTGGGCCTGGGCCTGTGGCCATTACTGTGCAGTCATCGGCGTAGGAAACGAATGTGACTCCTTCCGGTGGTGAAGGTAGCTTAGATATGTAGAAATTAAACAAAAGTGGGGATAGGACACCACCCTGTGGCACCCCTTGTTTAATTCTCCTTGGCTTTGATGTTTCGTTTCTAAATAGCACCGATGCCTGCCGACCACCCAGATAATTTGCGGTCCACCTTTTAAGACATGGGGGAAGGGTAGACCCTTCCAGGTCTTGCAGTAACGAGCCATGGTTGACCGTATCAAAAGCTTTTGATAGGTCTAGCGCTACGAGTACTGTTCTATGGTGGGGGTTTTGATTTAAACCGCAATTTATCTGGGTGCTAATGGCATTTAGCGCGGAGGTAGTGCTATGGAGTTTTCTGAAGCCATGCTGATGGGAGGCTAGTTGCAAATTTGCTTGGAAATAAGGGAGCAAAATGGCTTCGAGCGTCTTTGCTACTGGCGATAGGAGAGATATCGGACGATACGACTCTCCTATGTTAGCTGGTTTACCAGGCTTTAGTAGCGGGACCACCTTGGCCATTCTCCATTTCTCGGGTATGACAAAGGTGGAAAGAGACAGGTTGAAGACCTGCGCTAAATATTTGAAACCCTCTTTCCCTAGGCTTTTAAGCATCGGCATGGCTATGCCGTCTGGGGCCACTGCTTTGGATGGTTTAGCGCGACCAATGGCGTCCTCAACCTCTTTAGCGGTGATGGTGATTGGTGACGCGCTGAATTTGTGTTTATGTGCGTGTCTGTTGGCCCTTCGTCTAACTTTGTCGACCGTAGAATGCATTATATATTGTCGGCAGAAAGCGCTCGCGCATTTTTTCGCATCCGACAGCACTTTGTCGCCAAAGGCGATGGAAACTTTGTCTTTGTGCTTGGTCGGATTCGATAGGGACTTTACGGTGGACCAAAGTTTACCCACACCGGTAGAGAGGTTACAACCTCTTAGGTGCTCCTCCCATTTCGCCCGCTTGTGTTCATCCACAAGCAATCTGATGCGTTGGTTTATATCCCTTATTTGGGGGTCGCCTGGATCAAGCTGCCTTATAAGGTCACGTTCTCTCGCTAAGTTTGCGGCCTCCGCCGGGAAGTGGGGCCGGATTTCGGGAATTCTCCCGGCGGGAATGAAACGTGCCGAGGCGGATTCAATGACCTTGCGGAAGGCACGCTCCCCTTGGCGGGCATCAGTCGGGATAGGGAGGGCAGCAAAGAGGTTGTCTGTAAAGGATTTATATTCTTTCCACTTTCCTTTTTTAAAGTTTATGAAAGTGCGTTTTTCGGTGACGATGAAGTCGGCGGTACGCTCGAGCGAAACAAGTATAGGCAGGTGGTCGGATGCCAATGATACCATCGGCTGCCAGTTGACGCAATTCACGAGTTCTGCGCTCACGATTGAGATATCTGGCGAACTGTGACAGCTTCCTACCATACGTGTGGGGGCGTCTCCGTTTATTGTGCAGAACGTCGTTTCTTCTATTTGATCCGCCAACATCTCGCCCCTACTGTCCGCCCGCAAATTTGAGTGCCATAGATCATGATGGGCATTGAAGTCGCCTAAAATAATGCGATTGTTTCCAGTGAGTAATATTAGGGCGGTATCCACCGGGGCAACAGGTGGCAGGGGGGATGTAGATGTTGATGATTTCTAGGTTTGCATCGCCTGACCGGACAGATAGGCCTTGACGTTCTAAGACGTTGTCCCTGCGGTCGATGCCAGGATTAAATATGTGATATTGCACAGAGTGGTTCCCTGACCTACACGATTGCTGCCGGAAAAGAGGGGGGGAGAAGACGGGGGCAGGGGCTGTTGCTCAGCATTGCTTCCGACTCTACTACGAAGATTGTAGTTATGAGTGGTAGCAGCTGTTTGAGTTGTTGGCGCCGTAAGGCGCGAGCAGCAGCGGGTACTTGTTGTGGCTTGCTGAGCAGCGGGGCTGCTGGAAGGTAATGGGGGGGGGGGGGGCGCTTAGACGTAGACTACGGGGCGCCCTTGGGCGTGAACAGCAAGGAGCCACAAAAGATTTATAAAAGTTACGTGGACGTCGGGGTTTGGGATCAAGCCCAGAACAACCTGTCCGATGCAACCATCCCTTACACGAGACACACTGAACAGAGTATGACCGTCCTGAAAAGATTCTTTTCCGGCAGATGCAGCAAAACCATTTCTCAGGACCGGGGTCAGGAGACGGACCCCGATTGGATTCGATACCTTCCCCGAGCAAGAGAATATGGAGCAGTCCTGCTGCAAGGAGCTGCTGGGAGGATGACAATTTGTGGGAGGGACGAAACAAATTAAATGGGGTTACACTGAAATGACAGTCCTTGGTCGGGAAAAATCCCGAGTCGCTCCGGTACATAGAACCGACTGCCTTGGGAAGCGAGAAGGACCCGGATTGGGGTCGATACCTTCCCGGAAGAGGAGAGTATGGCGCAGACCCGCTGCAAGGATCTGCTGGGGGTTGACAATTTGTGGGAGAGACGCAACAAATTAAACATGGAGTCCGCCTGCTCATTGCCCTCCACTCCCCTGTGGCCTAGGACCCAGGCCAACAGTACTACGTTGTGTGCTCCTAATTGATTCAGCTTTTCTACGCACTGAAGGACAAGTGCTGACTTTATTTCGAACGCCGCAAGTGCCTTTAGTGGAACCTGACTGCCTGACTGAGTATGGCAATTGTTTCATTGGGGTATCAGCGCTGAAGGTTCAGCGTAGCGCACTAACTTATGGCGAATACTTCCGCTCGAAAATGCTCGGATGTGCTTTTATAGTTACTGGTATTTTGGTTCTGGGTCCGAAAACTCTGGCTCCAATCCCCTCTGGCGTCTTCGAGCCATTTATGTACCTTCCGACCTTGAGCCTAGTAATACATTGCACCCGCCTATACCTATACAGCCGTACCAAGAGACGGAGCAGCCCATTACATATTGGCACAACCAGAGCACTGCTGGACATCCATCCTATATGAAAGCTATACATTCAAAAGTGTTTGTACCAGTGGCTGGTGCACACCGAACTGAACCAATGTATGCTATATTGAGGCCTGCACAAATACCAAGCTATGTTTATGTAAATAATGTTACTGCTAATGTCAATTTGCACGGTTGAGCACATACAGTACCTACGTTTATACAAGGTGGAACACCACACTACCTACATGGCGATGTAGCCACCGATCAGGTTGTTGTAAGAGATTAATTAAAATATGTTATTCATAAACACTGATTCTTATATTTTTATTATCATTAATCTGTAGACTAGACTCATGACGGGTATTCTTACTGGACACTGCCTTCTGGCGTCACATGCCTTTAAATTAGGCTTGGTCAGTGATAGCAGATGTAGGAAGTGCGAGTTGGAGGAGGAAACGATCGATTTCATTCTGTGCTCGTGCCCTGCGCTTGCCGGGCTAAGACTCCAGCTGACAGATGTCAGATCTAGAAGCAGCAAGTGGCTTAAGTTCTAGGAAGCCGCTAACCCGCTGGAGCCATGAGAAGCGTGAGTGCACTTTGGGTGCCCCAAGACAAGTTCCGTACCTGCACCGCATAATTTGATAGATAGATAGATTAGATAGGGATCTGTTCTAGGTCCAACTCTTTGGAATGCGGTGTATGGCGGGGTGCTACAAATCGACCTTCCCGGAGGCACGGAAATTGTCGGCTATGCAGATGATATTGTCGTAGTAGCAGTGGCCAAGAAACTTGATCTCCTCCACGCATTATGTAACGACGCCATGGGAAGAATAACGGAATGGTTGACGAACACGGGGCTGGAGATGGCTAGCAATAAGACAGAAGTGGTTCTGATGAGCTCAAAGCGGACTGTGGATGAGTTTCAAAATCCTCCTTGAAATATCTAGGAGTAATCATTGACTCAAAACTAACTTTTAGGGAGCACTTCAGGGCGGTGGGGGACAAAGTTTCTAGAGTTAGTGGAACCCTAATGCGAATAATGCCCAACATCGGCGGCACAAGCGAAGCTACCCGTCAGCGATTATCCAACGTAACCAGCTCTATAATATTATATGCAGCACCAGTATGGCACAGATCTAAAATGGTCCACCAAAAAGATATACTAGCAGCCTACCGCATTACTGCTATACGAATAGCATGTGCTGTTCCGACGACGCGATCCATGTTTTATCCAGGAAAATCCCAGTAGATCTACTCTCAGGTGAAATGGCCGATCTGTATGGCATTGGATTCAGCCGACCATCTGAAGATGCTAAGAAAAGCGCAAGGTCACGAACAATAGTTAGGTGGCAAGAACGGCGGGAAGATTCGAGAAAAGAGCGCTGAACCTTCATGCTAGTCCGGAATATAGCGGAATGGTACGAGCGAAAACACGGCAAACTAAATTACCATCTCACACAGATATTGAGCGGGCACGGTGGCTTGAAGGAATATCTACATAAGCGTGGGATAGAGGAGGATCCTTTCTGTCCAAGCTGTCCGCCCTCGTTTTCACGGCGAAAGACTGTAAACAGAGTTTTTGGAGAGTAACCTTCCATTAGGAATTTAGTGCAACGAATTTGCGGACAAATAGATTGTTGGATTGCTGTTACCAAGATGGCCTTTATAGTAATTACGAAATTGATGATGCATGCCGAAAGGGAGCGAAGAGAAATGCGCATACGAAGTAGTGGCGACTAAATCGCCTTTGAAGTTACTTTACCAGGTCCTGATTTTAGTTATCTGAAATTTCTCTTGTGCCTTTGGAAAAGAGCTATGTGTGGAGCCCTATTTATGGAACACTTTTCGGCTTATATTAAAAACTTTTAATCTATTCTTACTGATATGAGTTTCTTTTTCATTCTAGGTAATTTGATGTGAGGATAGAAATATCCCAATATTCCCGCTGTGGCTGTAAGAACATACATTTGCTCAAATTAGAAGAAAACTGCACGGTTGAGCACATCCAGTATCTACGTTTATACAAGGAGGAACACCACACTACTTTCACGGGGATGTAGCCACCGATCACGTTGTTGTAAGAGCTTATTTTAAATATGTTATTCATAAACACTGATTCTAATATTTTGTTTTGGTTTTTACTTTAGAGTCAACGTGTTATATAAGCGATGTCAGCTATGCCTGTAACTTAAGCGCCTTCAGATGTAATAATTACCGCGGATGCGGTCACAGGAATAGTTCACTACGTGGGGATTACACTAATCAAGGACTTTCAATATCGGAAGGTTTTCCAGCACTATAACACACCAACAATATGTGCAAACACCCGAATAAATTGTACAACAAACGTTAACACCACATCATCAGCCAGCAACAACAACAACAAACGCAACAAGTTGAAACTTCTAAACAATTAATGACTAGTGAACCACCAACATGTCCGCAATATGCGCAAACATCAACACCAACATGTGTCGCCTACTTTGCAACACGGTGAAGATGGCCAGGGCCATTCTGATTCTAATACTGATAAAGGCGAACCATTGGCAAATTTAAAAACTCAAACAGACCACGAAAAATGTTGATGATGGTATAAATTCTAGTACGGATAGTAAAGAATTTAAGCCTAGGAAAAAAGCTAAACTTGATAAAAACTTAACCGAAGATGACAATGTTTCTAATTCTAATACTAAGGAAGATGAACCTTTGATAAATATGAAGCTTCAAACAGAGTTATCAAAAAATGACGATGATGATAATGATGTTGATGCAAAGTCCAATGTTGAAAATGATGAAAATTATGAAACAGAATCTGAAAATAGTATGAGTGTGGATTATAACCTGAAGCAAAACTGTCATATCCGGTACGACCAGAATTAGATGTTAAGAAGGGAGCCTATGGAAAATTTATCATGAGACAATGCCCAATGTATGTATTTCAATTAAATTCAGCACATTGTTGGAAAAAGCATCTAAACATTATGCATCGTGTAGAGAAACCACAACATTTACAATTTCAATATAACGAACCTGGTGCAAAATGTAAATTTTGTGATATTCAAGCAGCTACACTAAGCTTCAACAAATTATTGGACCATGAGATTTCTCATATGCCTAATAGTCATTATTTAAAATGTAAATTATGCGATTGGAAGACGAAAATACATTCAAGTATGAATTTTCATTTACGTGTACAACACGCTGAAACAATTGATGTAACAACGAAAAGCTTAGAATTGAATGTTTGTCCATATTGTAATCACAATGGTATTTACGCAAACACTTAATACATCTTTTCTATGTTTAGAATGTGGTGAATAATTTAGAACAAATACAAGTTTACGTGTACACCACAAGATTTGAACGGAAATATCTTGAGGGTATGGTTACACCTATGTGGCATCTACAAGCTATTTATAATGACTAGTATGGAATGAATCCGGATATGGAAGAAAACGGAGGTGACGAAATGAATCACCATGCTTCTTTGGATTCTGGTGATACTCCTGACATGCTTCCTAATTTCCCTACGTCTGATGTTATTATACCTACCAAACTAATATGACTGCAAACTGATGAGCAACACTACCAGCGCAGGAAAAATAAGAACTTCAAAACAAGGTTTCGGAAAGGGCACGACTATGAATAGACGTTAATGTATTTATATAGTTTATAAATATAAAAATTCACATATGTAAAGTTCGCTAGAGTAATAAGGCAATATTTTAAATTGTAAAAAAACATAGTATATATGAATAATTTATAATTAAATATTATCTGAACATAAAGGACGCGTTTCATTCATAGAAAAAGCGATTTGACAGAAGGTAACCGATACGGGTAACCGATAGGCCAGTTACCCGTGTTGTTGTTGTTGCATATGTTTTGGTTAGCGATAACGAAAACATAACTGATGAAGTAACTTAAAAATGTAAATAACATCGAGCGAGAAGGAATGTCGAAAACACAATAGGTAAGAGCGAGAAAGCGAGTCACACGTACACTATTTTGAGAGAGCGCATGCGTTACCTTTTTCACGACAGCAATGTAAAAGTCATTAAGACGATAATTGGTGAACAAGTTATTGGTGACGATTAAGTAATCGATTAGGGAACGGGTACCTGTCTTGTAGGGAATTTGTATTGAGTTAATTTTTTGTTTAGTGGACAATTTGTGGATCTAAATAACTGCTGAAATCTATTAGTGCACAATTAAGCATTCCGGGCAAAATACACACAAGGAATTTTTTTACGAACTTTAGTGAATATATTGTAGATGACTGGATTTCTCTTTAGTACACCATTAGCAACTCCCTACCTCCCAGAGCGTGGTGCACTAATGGAAAACTTAATCGAATTCGGGAGGGGTATCAAAATACCCGAACTGACCTTGGTGTTAATAATCTGAAGGCGGAAATAAAAAATCCTTGATATTTCACAAAAACCTTTTAATGAACTACTTGTTTTTGCAAATATTTCCTAACGCAAGTAAAACTTTTATATTCCGACTTCGGATTATTAAAATCGAGGTCAATACGTGTCTTTTGGTACCTCTCCTAAATTTTTTGGGCGCGTTTTAGTGTGTTAGTAGTAGTCGACCGCTACCCTAGAACATTACCACAATTCTACTGACTGTTGTTGGTTGTTTTGACTATTTGCTGAAATTGAATTAAAACTTAATAAATAAGCATAAAAATCATAAAAAAGCTTCTTGAATTTTTAATAGTTGAATTCTGTATTGACGCGCTTGTCGTCACCAAAAATTGTCGACAAACTTTGTGTCGCGTCACGTCAACACAACTTCAATATTGTTTTGGCCAATACCAAGAAAGCGTCAACACCTATCAATAGTTATCGACGTTGACAACGCCGATACCAATTCATGAGCGTCGACACAACAACCGTAATAGGGGTGAATGACGATAAGGGTGATTGGGGTAGAATATACCCTTACGGTAAAAAAGAAGCCGACGAGCATTTGTTCGCTGTTACATCGTTTCTACGGTCATTACAGCTACGTAACGAAACTTTTTAGATATTCACCCTTATTGTCATTGTCGTCGTCGTCACTAAATTGACGACAAAAGGAAAATTTGTAAGTAAAACATTTCTTTTTTAATTAATTAAATATACAAGCATGTAATATGCATTGTTTTATAGATATTCAAAATGAAAATAACAAGTGCGCAACAATTCGAGGTTCTTATAGCTGAGCTAGAAAAAAATCCTTGCCTAACAAAAGGCTTCCAAAGAGGTATGGCACTAGCAAATTTTAAACAACAGTGGAAAGCGATCAGCATAAAATTATATTCTTTGGGACCACCTTTAAGAGACAGTGACGGTTGGCAAAAAGTAATTAAATTAATAGAGCATAGTTTTTAATCAAAATATACTCTGCAGGTATGGCGAGATTTAAAATTTAAAGTGAAGAAAAAACTGGTGAAAAATAGGGAAGAAAGCAATGCAACAGGTGGTGGCATGAATAAACAATTTACGCTAAGTCCGTTGGAAGAGGCAGTGGCCAACTTGCTGCAATTCGACAAGAAGCTGAGCCCGGAAGGGATTGTACAATGTGTGCAGCTGCCGGTTGAGCAAACTATAGAAGCTTAAGTAAATTGTGTTGTCGAGGATGATCAGCAATTAATTTCAGATGTTCAACTGCATCCATCGGATTTTCTTTCCGAATATGGCCCGAGTACTTCAGCGGTCGGAAGAAGCAGATCCCAAACTCCCGCTGCTACTAGGGTACGCAAATCCAAAAAGAAGGGGCACACGATATTTTAGAGAAACACAGTAGCATGCAAGAGACGGTCCTTACCGATGGCACGAACAGGCTAAATTCAATTAAGCACCATTTACGAGATACGGCACGGTACCAAAAAAACAATGCTCGCGATTGAGGAGGAAATGCTAAAGATGCTGAAGAAAAAAGAATGTAGGGAAGTAGAACTTCATAAAATGAATATGGTTTTAAAAGCCATAAAAATTAAAATAGCGAAAACTAAACTAAAGAATTTAGAAAAAAAAGAAGACTGATTTTTATGTACACACATATTTTATTTTTAAGAAAATTATTTTTTTCCGTTTGTTTGATGTACATAGTTATTTTATTTTAAGTACCTGAATTACTTTTTATTTCTGAAGAACTGAATTATTTTTTTTTGTGATATTAGTTATTAAGACGACTGAATTTAATGCATATATGTATACAATAACAAATGAACTGAAATTTTCAGTCTGAAACTATACAAAGCTGGTTTTGATTTGCTCTCTAATTTGTGATGCTTCCATATTCGCTATATTTTCTACATCATCAATATTTTCACAATCAATATTTTCACAATTCTCTAAGTTCTGCTCTTGACTGTGTACATCCTCGTTTGCAGAGCGAGAACAAAAATCAATGCATATGTTGTGAAGTGCTGCACATACATTAGCAATTTGCGTGGCTTTAGATGGCGTATAGTGAAGTTGACGTGCAGCTAGCAAACAGCGAAAACTGTTTTTTAGTACGCCAGTAGTACGTTCAATTATATTTCTAGCTTTGGCGTGCTTGGTATTGTAAATAGCCTTGGGACTTCCTTCTGTTGTGCTTCGATACGGTGTCATAATAAATTGTTCTAGAGGATAGCGCGCATCGCCTACAAATATAAAAAAAGTTTATATAACTTTTACATGATTTAAATTGTGTGTAATTGGTTTTTACCTAAAAGCCAGAAGTTACGCTCTCCAGCATCGTATCGTTCTCGCAGAATTCTTCTAGCATGGCTAATGTTCCATATGAGGGAACCATGGCCCGAACCCGCATGCCTAGCATCCATATACCTTATTCGCAACTTATGATCACAAACCTGTTAAATTGATTGTTAAAAAATTATTATTTAGCCCATTAAAAGTTTATCTGTTCTTACAATCATGGCATTTAAACTAAAAAATCCCTTTCTATTGTAGTATAGATGCTGGTATTGTTTTCTAGGAGCCAAAATTTTTATATGAGTTCCATCGACGCAGCCAATAACTCCTGGAAAGCCAGTTTTTTCGAAAAAATACTCCTTACATTCAGTGTATTCAGCTTCGGTCATGTGAAATTTTATTCAAAGAGGATATATAACGGATTCCAAAACGTCGAGTGTTTCAGCAAGTACAGCGCTAACGGATGGCTGGGAAAGTCCAAGATGGAAATCATTTCCCACACTTAGTTGATAGGAACCTTGCCCCAAAAATCGCAACGTTGCTGCCAATTTTATGGTTTTTGAAATCGCCGTTGTCCTGATTTCGTTTCTCATATGCGGCTGAATTGTTTCCAGAACATATCTGAAGGCAGCTTTTTTGAGACGAAAATAGTCTTCAAATCTGAAATAAAGTAAAATATTTCCAGCTGAAACATTAATACATTCTAAACCCCCGAAAGTTGTTATACATACTTGTCTGGCAAACAAAATACATCGGAGTTATTCTTTATTTTTTTTCTATTTAGTCTAAGCTCCTCTTTATTCTTTTCGTCACTAGAGCTCGCATAAAAAAAAAATAAAAAAACATTTTTGTAAAATCTTGAAATAAAATATTTAAAAAAATCTTAAATCGCGAAAAAAGATATAGTATGAAAAATCGAACAGCTGGTATATTTTCCTTTCGTTTTATCGATAAACTGTCGACGTCGTCTCAACAAGCACAGCCAATACCGATTTGGTGTCGAAGTGACGACGACGTCGATACGATGTGACGTCGACTGAAAAACGACGACGATGTCGACGACGACAATGACAATAAGGGTGAATATATAATGCATTGTACGGTTGACAAAGACAGATGGAGGGAGAACAGACACGCACATAAACATAAATTCAGCGCGTCTCCAATTACTATCACCGCCAAAGTGGTTGAGAACGCCATCGGTCATGCTAAACCATTCAAAGCAGTAGGCCCAGACGGCATAGCCATGCCGATGCTTAAAAGCCTAGGGAAAGAGGGTTTCAAATATTTAGCACATTTCTTCAACCTGCCTCTTGCCTCCTTTGTCATTTCCGAAAAGTTGGAAACGGCCAAGGTGGTCCCGCTAATAAAGCCTGGGAAGCCAGCTAACATAGGATTCATATCGCCCGATATCTCTCCTATCGCCAGTAGCCAAGAGGCTTGAAGCCATTTTGCTCCCCTACTTCGAAGCAAATTTGCGGCTAGCCTGTCATCAACATGGCTTTAGAAAACTCCATTGCACCACCACCGCGCTAAATTCCATTAGCACCCAGATGCATTGCGGTTTAAATCAAAATCCCCACCATAGAACAGTACTCGTTGCGCTAGGCCTATCAAAAGCTTTTGATACGGTCAACCATGGCACGTTACTGCAAGACCTGGAAGGGTCTACCCTTCCCCCATGTTTTAAAAGGTGGCCCGCAAATTATCAGGGTGGTCGGCAGGCATCGGTGCAATTTAGAAAGGAAACATCAAAACGAAGAAGAATTAAACAAGGGGTTGCCACAGGGTGGTGTCCTATCCCCTTTTGTTTAACTTTTACATATCAAAGCTACCTTCGCCACTATCGTTTCGTACGCCGATGACTGCAGAATAATGGGCACAGGCCCAGGCCCACAGATCGATTAGCTTTGCAACAGGATAAATGGCTACCTCCCTGATCTCTCCAGTTTTTTCGTCTCGCGTCCGCGACCTTATTTACAACATGGACTTCCCAAATGTCGACCATTTTGAACATCCACGTAGATGGCACTACCCTACCGACTGTCCTACACCTCAAAATCTTGGGTGTGACGTTTGATCAGGATCTACATTTTGGTGAGCATGCAGCCGCAATTTTACCGAAAATCCAGAGCCGTAATAAAATCCTCAAATCTCTTTCTGGCAACACTTGGGGAAAAGACAAATGAATGCTCATTGCCACTTACAAAGCAATTGGCCAGCCGAGTGCATGCTACGCGTCCCCTATATGGTCGCCAAGCCTAAAAACAACTCACTGGAAGAAGCTACGGGCCTTCCAAAATACTGCTCTCAGAACGGCCACGGGCTGTCTTCTTATGTCCTCAGAATACTATCTACATAATGAGGCGAAAATACTCCCAATCAGGGAGAGAAATGAGATGCTAACCAAATAGTTACTGTTGAATACCCACAAACCTGGGCATCCCAACAGATATCTGATTGATGAGCCAACACCTCCCAGGGGCTTAATGAGTAATCTCCGTAAGCAATATGAGGAAATACGGCACCTGAGAACTCAGCCGTGTGAAGCCAAAAAATATGAGTAGGTCCTCAGTGAATTCTACAAACAAGCACCGGACCTTTATGTCATTAATTGCCCGGTGAATCCAGTACTCAAAGAACAGTACCCAAAACTTGCGGAAGAGGAACCCATACTGCCCAGGGAAACAAGAGTCACTCTAGCTCAACTTCGTTCTGAATATTGTAACAGGTTAAACTCTTACCTATCCAGAAACAACCCCGACATATAAAATGTATGCCCCGCTTGCAATGTGTCCCAACATGCCACCACCCATCTCTTTAATTGTAATGTGGAACCAACGCTTCTAACACCCCTGTTGAAACACCAAGTTTCCTTGGACTCCCGTTAGAGGATATTGATGACAATTTGTGATCGGTCGCACCTATTGGATGGGGCGAAGCACTTCTACAACAACAACAGCATAGATAGTAAAGAGACATGGCAACTACCCTTGCGCTATGTTGACGGCGGGGGTAAAAAGTTCTCTGACCTGGGCAAGAAAAAATATTGCTGCCACCTCTACTGTCGAAGGTGCTGCGGCTTCCTCTGTCATCACAACACCGGCAAACCGGAAGGCGCCGACCTTTCCCAAGAGGAGAATTCTTCAATACAATACTTTAAACTATAGTATCGATAGTCATAAAACATAGATAATACCACCGATAGGTAAAAGCTATCGATATATCGATGCTATCGTCGATAGTTTTTCACCTCTACTAATACGCTACCAAAAATATAGAGAGGTCTCAAACGACGCGTCTTGACATCAGTATTAATAATCCAAACGTGGAAACTAATGTAATAGTGCAGTATACGGTACCCACCGAAATTTGGGCCAAAATTTTCGAGTGAGGTATCAAAAGACGCGTATTCACGTCTAGATCAAGAATCCGAAAGCGGAAGTTAACTTTTTTACCCGTTCAAAAGATATTAACGAAAAACCTAAAAAAGACCCCGGGTCCCTCCGAAACCGGGGGTGGGATCCATAGTATTTTTGCGCAGAACACCTTTCTGCGTTGGCGGCCTTCGGCCGCGCTTATAAAAAATAACCCTGGGCTACGCCATGCCAAGTCCGGGTGTGTGGTATAACTGTGGCTACCGCCACGGTGATGCACAATTTTTTTTGTGGGTATGAACACAACAACAACCACATTAAAATCGCCAACTTCAACTGCAAATATCTCCGGACAGAGATAAAATCTTTCTTTTCCACCTTCGGATTATTGTTCTCGAGATTAATACGCGTCTTTTGATACCTCACTCGAAAATCTTGGCCCAACTTTAGGGTGGGTACCGTAAACTGCACTACTACCGATACTAAAAATTTTAAGTCTTTCAAAAGATATTAGGGAAAAACCGAAAAATTACCCGTGGGCCACTCCGAAACCGGGGGTGCGCAGAACACCTTTCTGCATTGGCGTTAGGAAATATTTGCAAAAAAAAAAACAGTTGCAAGCTTTCAAGTAGTTCATTAAAATGTGTTTTGTGAATATTCAAGGATTTTTTATTTCCGTCTTCGGATTATTAATACCGAGGTCAATACGGGTATTTTGACACCCCTCCCGAATTCGATTAAGTTTTCCATTAGTGTACGACGCTCTGGGAGAGAAATGCAATCATCTACAATATATTCAAACAAATTCCTTGTGTGTATTTTGCCCGGAATGCTTAATTGTGCACTAATAGATTTCAGCAATTATGTAGATCCACAAATTGTTCACTAAACAAAAAAATAACTCAAACAAATTGTAAATAAACAACTATCAAAAATATAGGGATCGTATTTTTATCGATATCACGTCGACATCAATACATTCTGCCCTATCACACAATCCATCGTAGCAAATTTTCGAATGTAAATGTCCGATCCGAATCGGAGTGATTTTTTATCATGCAACCCATGTGAATTCGAAAGAGTTGTTGACATTCCCATGGCTCAATCCACATTTTGTGGCGTATTAAAAGACGTGTTATTCACTCTTCAATGTGATCTATGTCCTCAGTAGGTGAATCTTGATTTGAGCATCGAAGAAAAAAGGCAAGCAAAAATGGACTTTTATCAAAAATATGGATTTCCTGGTGCGATTTTATGTGTAGACGGAACACACATTAAAATTGTTGCGCCGGCTAAAGAAAAATTCCTGTATTTAATCGTAAAGGGTACTATAGCATCAATGCTATGATTGTAAGTCTGGCAAAAACTGATATTTCAAATTTCTTAAACATTTTTTATTTATTGCAGATATGCGATAATAAAATGAGAATTCGTTACGTGAATGCGCAGTATCCTGGCAGCAACCACGATGCTCATATTTGGAACGTAAGCAACGCGCGAAATTTTTTTGAAAATAAATACCTAAACGGCGAACGAAACACTTGGTTTTTGGGTATGTACATACACATATGGACTGTTTGAATAATTTTTTGCTAAAATGATATTATTTATTCCACCTACAACAGGAAGCGCCGAAGGAAACTACAATAAAATACATGCAAAAGCGAGAAGTACTATAGAAAGGACCATAGGTGTATTTAAGAGCCGCTTCAGATGCCTTCTGGGTGCTCGTGAGCTTTATTATGAACCCATGAAGGTTTGCCAAATAGTGAACGTTACCGCAGCATTGCACAATATTTGTATCCATTATCGCGTGGCTGATGATTTTTCTGAAAATGTTGAAGAAAACAATTTTAATCGAACGTATGAAGCTTCCCCTTCAACATATACTGATGCAGCTATTCGGATAAGGGAATCTATATCCTCAACATTAACACGACTATAATATTCAATTAAAAAATAGCAAGAATTATATGAATTAACTCATTCAACTTTTTATTGAAACTTCTGGTATATAAATAAATCTATGTACATATACATATACGTATTAATTAATTTACACTTTTTTATTGAAACTTTTGATAGGCACTTGTATTTAAATAAAGGAATGTACATATACATACTTACATATGTATAAATTTCAGTGTTTTTTGGAAGTCGCATTTAAGCTTTTTTCTTCAATTAATACCATTTGTTTTTTTATTGAATTTTCAGCACTGATCAAATCTTCCATGGATTGGTTGTGTACGAGTTTCTTCCACTTCTGCATTTTTCAGGTCACAGTGCTTTTCCATTGCCCGGTATAATAGTCGTATACCGGAACAAATATCTTCCAGCTTTTGTTCTTGTATTGAATAGTGTGCTATGGTCTTTTCCTGAAATTTCTTTTGAAGCAGAAAATGGTCTTGAAGTACTTCTGCTGTATTTGTATCAGTTGGCTTGCGCGCAGAGAAACACGTCTCGGAAGTGCTGGACTGCGGCTTGATGACGTCATTGACACGTCAGCCTCGATCTCATTTTCAGAGTCGGCTGCAACAGGTAGCCCAACGCTCACAGTGTTTTCAATTCCATTCGTGCTAGTCTCTAGTGATGTCAATCGGATGACAGCTTCCTCCATTTCATTAAAATAGTGCTGCCTGTTTCGACCGCCACCAGTAGTTGTCTGTTATTTTTTGTTTTCCGCTAGCTTCCTTTTAATATACGCCTTCAAGTCTAGCCATACCTAGTAAACACGATATATATACATATATACACACAAGCAAGGCACAGTAAATTACACATTTTACCTTTTTCAGGTAGTGATGTCTTTCTGAGGTGGGCCCATGCTGTTAAGCTCCTCCGCCAACTTTTTCCAAAACTCCGACGCTTCTTCCTTAGAGCACATTGAAAAGCCGTGTGCCATAGAGGGTTTTCTTGCAGGAACTCCAGCAAAGCCGCATACTGTTGCCTTGTTGTTATTTTGGACCTGTATTTTGACAAATTAAATACTGACTGCGCGTTTATTCAATAAATACTTACATTTTTATAATTTTTCAAATTTGTTTTAATTTATTTCAATTTTTCGTGGATTGTCCGCTTACAAAAACTTGTCGTAGAAATATTCACCCTTATCGCGAGTTTTATTTTCACCCGAAAATATTCACAGTTTTTGTTCACCCTATCGCAGAGGGTGGCGAAAAAATGTTTCGTCTTCGAAAAAGATTTCACCTTATCGGCAACTCTTTGTTCGGGCGAAATGAACAGCGGGGAAACCCAAATTTGTTCACTTATATTTTACAGGCGAACGAGAGGAAAACAAAATTTAAGTAATTTTTTGTTTTGAAATTTGATACTCTTGTTCTTTTATTATTAGAAATAAATCAATAAATAATGCACAATCGGAAGCTGAGTGGAAGAAGTGAAATTCCTGTATTGCAGTAAATTCTATTTTTTATGACAACGTATCAGTTGGCCAAGTTATCCATTGTGGACAAAGCAACGGTTCCAAAATATTGAGTACCTCACTGAAACAAGATTGGCTAAGACCCACTTCATGATCCTTTCCGACGCCTTTTCCCTATGCGAAAAAACGAAGACATGTACACAATTTTACAATTAGTGGAACTCCAAATTTTTGCTTCAATGGTGGCAACGAGTGGTAAGAATAACTAGCAAATATTAGAATGCCGACTTGTTTAGCCTGTAATATTGGCGAAAACTAATTGAAAAAAATTAACTTGTTATTCAAAAGTGCTGAAAATAATAATTTTTAGCTTGCAGTGAATGATTTAGCTCCAAAGGGTTAGAACTGTCCCTTAATTCCGAACCGCTTTCATATTTATGTATATTCTCCTCACGCTCAATCAATACCAACCTAAGTGCAATACTAAATATTATTTTATACATTTTTTATTTCTATTTTTGTTGTATTTTAAGGAAATATATGCTTGGTTACAAAATTTACACAATTGTAAGTAAATTATTTTTTCACTGCGAATTCGAATAGTTTCGAAGTGACCTTTTGTTCGCCCGAAATTGCCGATAGGCGGAAAAAGTTCACCCGAACAAAAGAAGTGAAGGCGAACACTTTTCCGCGTGAACTTCGCGATAAGGGAGATTGTGGGAAATTTGACAATTTGACATTTAGAGTGTGTTCAGTGAATGGTATTCTCCGAATTTCGAATTTACGTTCGGAGTTGTTCGAAATGCATGAATGGTTTTGTAGTAACTTTTCCGAAAAACAATATACGATGGAGTGCGTGATAAGCCCGATTGTCTTAGTAAATACCATTATGCATTGACGTGACGTGATGTCGATGACGATACGAAGTGATGGTTGACGTTGACAACCGTAATAGGGGTGGACTGTCTCTACCTATAAAGTGCGACCAAATGCACAGTTTCAATTTTTGTGAAGCTTTTCAGACACAAAATAAAATTAACATTTTCGAATTAAAGAAATACATACATGAATTTAAACCCGTTTCTACCTTAAAATGTTTTCCTATCAAAATGTACATGACATGAAATGTAGGTTGCCATTACTAAAATATTTTCATGATTGAATATTTATTAGCATGAATTTTCTACGTTTCGAGATTTAATTTTGTATGATTTAACGGTATTTTATTTAACTTTGCAAGAATTAACATTAAATCCTTTCAAATGTCTAAATCTTGAATAATGCTCTATGGTATGTAAATATTCGAATTAATACTACAAGTTTTTAAAATAGTATAGTAACTTATGGATGTTTATTTTAGATTTTAAGTTTCCGAAGGCTGCTTTTGTTGTTTTTTTCTTAACCGCTTGGCTCTTCTTTTTGCAGTCTTTTCGTCTGCAATTCTTCGGTTATCATCAAACTCTTGAAACTCTTGGTCTTGCTGCTCCTTCATATTAATAGCCTGTATGTTCTTTTGCCTAGAATATTCCTTTCTTCGCAAATGCCTATATATATGAAATTCACCGGGCTCGCACCAGCGCTGGATTCCGTAACGTTCCTTACGAAAGTAGGGACTGTTTGATTATAGTC
Source organism: Eurosta solidaginis (assembly GCF_040869045.1). Taxonomy (NCBI): domain Eukaryota; kingdom Metazoa; phylum Arthropoda; class Insecta; order Diptera; family Tephritidae; genus Eurosta; species Eurosta solidaginis. The sequence continues at coordinate 122,854,922 of NC_090321.1, forward strand.
CCTTTCCTTATTGAACTCGGGCAGCACAACTGATTTGTTCTGTCAATTGATGAAATGAAATATATAAATTTAATATATTAGTTGAAAAAAAAATATATATATAAAGTAGCACACTATTCAGCTTAATAAAGATATATTCATAGTGGTATAGCCAGGATTTTGTAAAGGGCGAGGACACATTTTTGGAGGGAAATTGAAATTGAGACAAACACCAACAAACTGTATACTTTTTATAAATTAGCATATAAAATAACAAAAAACCAGACAGAATATTCTGAAAAACAATGCTCAATCTTTTCGTGGGTAAAATGAGAGGACCGATAAAGTAAAATTTCATGTGCCTAAAAGGCACCTGCTTTCATTCTCACCATTTATTTTGCACGCTTGCAAAAAGTATTATTATCATTTTGACCCGACTTTTTGAGCTCTCAAAGACTCTTATAATTGATTGTTATATGTCGAAAAATAATTTCAAGTAAACTCTTGATTGAATTTTTTAAGAAAATTGTATGTACTTTTATAGTTCGTAGTGAACCAAATGACAGGATTAACCACCAGCGTGTTAGCGGGGGTTAGATTATACCCGCGGTAGGTATGCCAGTCGTAAGAGGCGACTAAAATACCAAATAGATTCTAGGGGTTGTCAGCGCAATATATAGCTTCTCCAACCCAATTGTCAACCTCACCTATCCGTGGCGAATCCCGTTTCATTAACAGCCGAGATTCTGGCTTCATGGATCTAGGGCGTGGGAGGGCGGTATGGCCTAGGTCGCATGTGGTCATACCAAATCGTTTCCGAGATTGTCGGGCTTCGTATCGGAACGTACTGGATCTGCATCCTGCAAAGGATCATAAACATCGATGTGACTCCCCAAGGCCTTCGGGGATAGATAGCAGAGCGCTTCCCAAGGCAGTCGGTTCTATGTACCGGAGCGACTCGGGATTTTTCCCGACCAAGGACTGTCATTTCAGTGTAACTCAATTTAATTTGTTGCATTCCTCCTACTACTTGTCATCCTCCCAGCAGCTCCTTGCAGCGGGACTGATCCATATTCTCTTGCTCCGGGAAGGTGTCGAACCCAATCCGGATCTGTCTCCTTACCCCGGTTCTGAGAAATGGTTTTGTTGCGTCTGCCGGAAAAGAATGTTTTAGGACGGTCATACTCCAATCAGTGTGTCTCGTATACGGAATGGTTGCATCGAACAGGTTGTTCAGACATCCACGTAAATTCTATAAATCTTTTGTGGCTGCTTGCTGTTCACGTCCAAGGGCGTTCCGAAGTCAACGCCCCCCCCCCCCCCTCGCCTCCCCCACCAGCAGCCGCGCAGCTCAGCAAGCCACAACAAGTACCCGCTGCTGCACCCAATTCATACGGCTGCTCCCACTTATACCTACGATCTCCGTAGTAGAGTCGGTAGCAATGCCGATTAGCCCCTGTCCCCGTCTTCTCCCCTTCTTTTCCGACAGCAATCGTGTAGGACATGAAAACAGACTCTTAGTCCCTACCTCCTTTTGCAACATTTGCCAGCACAGAATATATATGTTTGGGACATCCGCCCTGTTTAAGCGACTTAAACTATGAACATTTTTCGTTCGTTTGTTTCAGTAGCCATTGAGTGTGCTTGTAATTCTCAACTGGTTAGTGAAATATTCTAAAGACATAGTTTGAGTTTTTTTAATTAAAATCGAGGTTCTTTGGATGGTGTGCTAATACATCAGAGCCCAGTGCTCGCCTCCATATCACACTTTGAAGGGGTTCTTCAAATAGAAGATGAGGTGGCTCATTAGAGCGAAACCTCAGAGTGCCCAACTCTCGCCCCAAATTAAATAAATAGAGGTTTTTCTTGTAGAAAATGGGGTGCCAATACCTCAGAGCCGTCCCGTGCTCGCCTCCATATCACATTTTAAAGGGTTCTTCAAATAGAGGATGAGGTGGCTCAGTAGAGCGAAGCCTCAGAGCCCCCCAGTGCTCGCCCCCAAATTAAATAAATAAAGGTGTACTGATGCTATGCATCCTCCCATGACTTAAATACACCAATAACACTAAAACTACCCAACTCAATAAATGGAATACATTAAATCAAAAACCCCATAAACTCAATACAGTCCATTAATAATAATAATTTATAAATTTAAAAAAAGGAATGCTTGGTGGGAGTTGAACCCGCAACCCCGGGCGTTTGGTCGGGTACGTCAGCCACTGTGCCACGACTCATACGCTTACAAGCACATAAAATTACTCATTTATAACTCTTATTAAACTGCTCGCCCTCAATTGCCCAAAGCTTAGACACGCCCGATGCAGCTCCTTGGACGGTGCCACTTTCCTAGATGTTCTGGTCTCTGCGACGGCAACCTCCCGACGGGTTTCAATGCGCAATTTTGCCAGGCCGCATACCCAAATACACCGGGTACCCCAATGCTTACCCAAGGACGTCTAGTCCAAGGGCCACAACAGTAGCCGCGTCCCGGCCTTCCACAACCCAGGCGTAGTCACCCGTCACTTACCCCCACAGTGGCGACGTCTCACCCTATGCACTTCAGAATTCTGCAGTTAAATTGTAATTGATGAACTGGGAAGATCACGGAGATAGTCGACTTCATGAAGCGGCACAACATCCGCATTGCTGCGATTCATGAGACTAAACTCACAGAAGGATCTGCATTGCAGACCTGTTCTGGGTATAATGTCCACAGAAAAGATCGCGAGAGCAGAAATGGAGGCGGCCTCGCGTTTTTCATACACCACACTGTGCAATATCATATATTTGATCCCGACATCGACCGCAGGGACAGTATCTTAGAACATCAAGGATTATCTGTCCGGCCGGGCGATGCAAACCTAGAAATCATCAACATCTACATCCCTCCTGCCACCTGTTGCCCCAGTGGATACCGCCCTGATATCAGCGCTGTACTGGAAACAATCGCATTATCTTAGGTGATTTCATAGCCCATGACGATCTATGCCATTCAAACTTGCGGGTGGACAGTTGGGGTGAGATGTTAGCGGATCAAATAGAAGAAACGACGTTTTGCACAATAAACGGAGAGGCCCCACACGTATGGTAGGAAGCTGTCATAGTTCGCCGGATATTTCAATCGTGAGCGCAGAACTCGTTAACTGCGTCAACTGGCGGCCGATGGTAACATTGGCAGTCGACCACCTGCCAATACTTATATCGCTCGGGCGTTCCGTCGACTTCATCTTCGCAGAAAAACGCACTTTCATTAACTTTAAAAAAGGTAAGTGAGATGAATACAAATCCTTTACAGATAACCGCTTTGCTGCCCTCCCTATCCCAACTGATGCCCGCCAAGGGGAGCGTGCTTTCCGCAAGGTCATTGAATCCGCCACGGCTCGTTTCATTCCCGCCGGTAGAATTCCCGAAAGTCGGCCCACTTCCCGGCAGAGGCCGCAAGTTTAGCGAGAGAACGTCACCTTATAAGACAGGTCGATCCCGGCGACCCCTAAATAAGGGATATAATCCAACGCATCAGATTGCTTGTGGATGAACACAAGCGGGCGAAATTGGGAGGAGCACCTAAGCGGTTGTAACCTCTCTTCCGGTGTAGGTAAACTTTGGTCCACCGTAAAGTCCCTATCGAATCCGTCTAGGCACAATGACAAAGTTTCCATCGCCTTTGGCGATAAAGTGCTGTCGGATGCGAAAAAATGCGCGAGCGCTTTCTGCCGACAATATATAATATATTCTACGGTCTACAAAGATAGACGGAGGGCCAACAGGCACGCACATATACATAAGTTCAGCGCGTCACCAATTACCATCACCGCCAAAGAGGTTGGGGATGCCATCGGCCATGCTTAACCATTCAAAACAGTGGGCCCAGACGGCACAGCCAGGCCGATGCTTAAAACCTAGGGAAAGAGGGTTTCAAATATTTTGCACATGTCTTCAACCTGTCTCTTTCCGCCTTTGTCATACCCGAAAAGTGGAAAATGGCCAAGGTGGTCCCGCTACTAAAGCCTGGGAAACCAGCTAACATAGGAGAGTCATATCGACCGATACCTCTCCTATAGCCAGTAGCCAAGACGCTTGAATCCATTTTGGTCCCCCACTTCAAAGCAAATTTGCAGATAGCCTGCCATCAGCATGTCTTCAGAAAACTCCGTAGCACAACCACCGCGCTAAATGCCATCAGCAGCCAGATAAATTGCGGTTTAAATCAAAACCACCACTATAGAACAGTACTCGTAGCGCTAGACCTAACAAATGCTTTTGATACGGTTAACCACGGCACGTTACTGCAAGACCTGGAAGGGTCTACCCTTTCCCCATGTCTAAAAAGGTGGACCGCAAATTATCTGGGTGGTCGGCAGGCAAAGGTGCAATTTAGAAATGAAACATCAAAACCAAGAAGAATTAAACAGGGGGTGCCACAGGGTGGTGTCCTATCCCCACTTTTGTTTAATTTCTACATATCTAAGCTACCTTCGCCACCAGAAGGAGTTATTATCGTTTCCTACGCCGATGACTGCACAATAATCGCCACAGACCCAGGCCCAGGGATCGATGAGCTTTGTAACAGAATAAACGTCTACCTCCCTGATCTCTCCGGTTTTTTGCCTCGCGAAACCTGGCATTATCACCGGCTAAATCCTCCGCGGCCTTATTTACAACATGGACGTCCCAAATGTCGACCATTTTGAACATCCACGTCGATAGAACTGCGCTACCGACAGTCGTACACCCCAAAATCTTGGGTGTGACGTTTGATCAGGATCTACATTTTGGTGAGCATGCAGCCGCAATTGTACCGAAACTCCAGAGCCGTAATAAAATCCTCAAATCCCTTGCTGGCATTACTTGGGGAAAGACAAAGAAACACTCATTACCACTTACAAAGCAATTGGCCAGCCGATTGCATGCTACGCGTCCCCTATATGGTCGCCAAGCCTCTCCATCAGGGAGAGAAATGAGATGCTAACCACACAGTTCCTGTTGAATACCCAGAAACCTGGGCATTCCAACAGACATCTGATTGATGAGCCAACACCGCCTAGGGACGTAAGGAGTCATCTCCCTAAGCATTTTGAGGAAATACGGCACCTGAGAACTCAGCGGTATGAAGCAAAAAAAAGGACGTGTGGCACTCGGGGACTGCCGCGGTAAAGCTATTGCATATTATCAACTTATGCAATTATAATATTTATGCAACATTTTGTTTTCTTTGATATTAATTCAAGTTAACATTTTTAAGCGTGGTGGCCGATAAGAAAACAAATTTTTTACTTTTATTGAATAAATGAGAAGTTAATATTTAACTTTCACTTTAACTTTAACTTTATTTTTAACTTTAACTTGAACTTTAACTTTAACATTCACTTTAACTTTAACTTTATTTTTAACTTTAACTTTAACATTCACTTTAACTTTAACTTTAACTTTAAATTTAATTTTAACTTTAACTTTAACTTTAACTTTAAATTTAACTTTAACTTTAACCTTAACTTTAACTTTGACTTTCACTTTAACTTTAACCTTAACTTTAACTTTAACTTTAACTTTAACTTTAACCTTAACTTTAACTTTAACTTTGACTTTAACTTTAACCTTAACTTTGACCTTGACTTTAACTTTAACCTTAAATTTAACTTTAACATTAACTTTAACCTTAAATTTAACTTTAACTTTAACTGTAACTTTAACTTTAAATTTAACTTTAACTTTAACTTTAACCTTAACTTTAACTTTAACTTTAACTTTATCTTTAACCTTAACTTTAACTTCAACCTTAACTTTAAATTTAACTTTAACTTTGACTTTAACTTTCATTTTAACTTTAACTTTAACTTTAAATTTAACTTTAACTTTAACTTTAACTTTAACTTTAACTTTAACTTTAACCTTAACTTTAACTTTAACTTTAACCTTAACTTTAACTTTAACCTTAAATTTAACTTTAACTTTAACTTTAACTCTGACTTTAACTTTAACTTTCATTTTAACTTTAACTGTAACTTTATTTTTAACTTTTAACTCGCCTCCCCCACCAGCAGCCGCGCAGCTCAGCAAGCCACAACAAGTACCCGCTGCTGCACCCAATTCATACGGCTGCTCCCACTTATACCTACGATCTCCATAGTAGAGTCGGTAGCAATGCCGATTATCAGCCCCTGTCCCCGTCTTCTCCCCTTCTCTTCCGGCAGCAATCGTGTAGGACATGAAAACAGACTCTTAGTCCCTACCTCCTTTTGCAACATTTGCCAGCACAGAATATATATGTTTGGGACATCCGCCCGATGCAGCTCCTTGGACGGTGCCACTTTCCTAGATGTTCTGGTCTCTGCGACGGCAACCTCCCGACGGGTTTCAATGCGCAATTTTGCCAGGCCGCATACCCAAATACACCGGGTACCCCAATGCTTACCCAAGGACGTCTAGTCCAAGGGCCACAACAGTAGCCGCGTCCCGGCCTTCCACAACCCAGGCGTAGTCACCCGTCACTTACCCCCACAGTGGCGACGTCTCACCCTATGCACTTCAGAATTCTGCAGTTAAATTGTAATTGATGAACTGGGAAGATCACGGAGATAGTCGACTTCATGAAGCGGCACAACATCCGCATTGCTGCGATTCATGAGACTAAACTCACAGAAGGATCTGCATTGCAGACCTGTTCTGGGTATAATGTCCACAGAAAAGATCGCGAGAGCGGAAATGGAGGCGGCCTCGCGTTTTTCATACACCACACTGTGCAATATCATATATTTGATCCCGACATCGACCGCAGGGACAGTATCTTAGAACATCAAGGATTATCTGTCCGGCCGGGCGATGCAAACCTAGAAATCATCAACATCTACATCCCTCCTGCCACCTGTTGCCCCAGTGGATACCGCCCTGATATCAGCGCTGTACTGGAAACAATCGCATTATCTTAGGTGATTTCATAGCCCATGACGATCTATGCCATTCAAACTTGCGGGTGGACAGTTGGGGTGAGATGTTAGCGGATCAAATAGAAGAAACGACGTTTTGCACAATAAACGGAGAGGCCCCACACGTATGGTAGGAAGCTGTCATAGTTCGCCGGATATTTCAATCGTGAGCGCAGAACTCGTTAACTGCGTCAACTGGCGGCCGATGGTAACATTGGCAGTCGACCACCTGCCAATACTTATATCGCTCGGGCGTTCCGTCGACTTCATCTTCGCAGAAAAACGCACTTTCATTAACTTTAAAAAAGGTAAGTGAGATGAATACAAATCCTTTACAGATAACCGCTTTGCTGCCCTCCCTATCCCAACTGATGCCCGCCAAGGGGAGCGTGCTTTCCGCAAGGTCATTGAATCCGCCACGGCTCGTTTCATTCCCGCCAGTAGAATTCCCGAAAGTCGGCCCACTTCCCGGCAGAGGCCGCAAGTTTAGCGAGAGAACGTCACCTTATAAGACAGGTCGATCCCGGCGACCCCCAAATAAGGGATATAATCCAACGCATCAGATTGCTTGTGGATGAACACAAGCGGGCGAAATTGGGAGGAGCACCTAAGCGGTTGTAACCTCTCTTCCGGTGTAGGTAAACTTTGGTCCACCGTAAAGTCCCTATCGAATCCGTCTAGGCACAATGACAAAGTTTCCATCGCCTTTGGCGATAAAGTGCTGTGGGATGCGAAAAAATGCGCGAGCGCTTTCTGCCGACAATATATAATATATTCTACGGTCGACAAAGATAGACGGAGGGCCAACAGGCACGCACATATACATAAGTTCAGCGCGTCACCAATTACCATCACCGCCAAAGAGGTTGGGGATGCCATCGGTCATGCTTAACCATTCAAAACAGTGGGCCCAGACGGCACAGCCAGGCCGATGCTTAAAACTTAGGGAAAGAGGGTTTAACTTTAACCTTAACATTAACTTTAACTTTGACTTTAACTTTAACTATAACCTTAACTTTAACTTAAACCTTAACTTTAACTTTAACTTTGACTTTAACTTTAACTTTCATTTTAACTTTAACTTTAACTTTATTTTTAACTTTAACTTTAACTTTCGCTTTATCTTTAACATTCACTTTAACTTTAACTTTAACTTTTACTTTAACTTTAGCTTTAACTTTAACTTTAACTTTAACCTTAAATTTTACGTTTACTTTAACTTTAGCTTTAACTTTAACTTTAACTTTTAATTTAACTTTAACTTTAACTTTAACTTTAACATTCACTTTAACTTTAACTTTAACCTTAACTTTAACTTTGACTTTAACTTTAATTTTAACTTTAACTCTAACTTTAATCTTAACTTTAACTTTAACTTTAACTTTAACCTTAACTTTAACTTTAACTTTAACTTTAACTTTCGCTTTAACTTTAACATTAACTTTAACTTTTACTTTTACTTTAACTTTAGCTTTAACTTTAACCTTAAATTTTACGTTAACTTTAACTTTAACTTTAGCTTTAACTTTAACTTTAACTTTTAATTTAACTTTAACTTTAACTTTAACATTCACTTTAACTTTAACTTTAACCTTAACTTTAACTTTGATTTTAACTTTAACTTTAACTTTAATTTTAACTTTAACTTTATTTTTAACTTTAACTTTAACATTCACTTTAACTTTAACTTTAACTCTGACTTTAACTTTAAATTTCATTTTAACTTTAACTTTAACTTTATTTTTAACTTTAACTTTAACGTTAACTTTCACTTTAACTTTAACATTCACTTTAACTTTAACTTTATTTTTAACTTTAACTTTAACATTCACTTTAACTTTAACTTTAACCTTAACATTAACTTTAACTTTGACTTTAACTTTAACTTTAACCTTAAATTTAACTTTAACTTTAACTTTAACTCTGACTTTGACTTTAACTTTCATTTTAACTTTAACTTTATTTTTAACTTTAACTTTAACGTTAAATTTCACTTTAACTTTAACATTCACTTTAACTTTAACTTTATTTTTAACTTTAACTTTAACTTTAACATTCACTTTAACTTAAACTTTAACTTTAACTTTAACTTTAACCTTAACATTAACTTTAACTTTGACTTTAACTTTAACTTTAACCTTAACTTTAACTTTAACCTTAACTTTAACTTTAACTTTGACTTTAACTTTAACTTTCATTTTAACTTTAACTTTATTTTTAACTTTAACTTTAACTTTCGCTTTATCTTTAACATTCACTTTATTTTTAACTTTAACTTTAACATTCACTTTAACTTTAACGTTAACCTTAACATTAACTTTAACTTTGACTTTAACTTTAACTTTAACCTTAAATTTAACTTTAACTTTAACTTTAACTCTGACTTTGACTTTAACTTTCATTTTAACTTTAACTTTATTTTTAACTTTAACTTTAACGTTAACTTTCACTTTAACTTTAACATTCACTTTAACTTTAACTTTATTTTTAACTTTAACTTTAACTTTAACATTCACTTTAACTTTAACTTTAACTTTAACTTTAACTTTAACCTTAACATTAACTTTAACTTTAACTTTAACTTTAACTTTAACTTTAACCTTAACTTTAACTTTAACTTTCGCTTTAACTTTAACAGTCACTTTAACTTTAACTTTTACTTTTACTTTAACATTCACTTTAACTTTAACCGTTACTTTTACTTTTACTTTAACTTTAGCTTTAACTTTAACTTTAACATTAACTTTAACCTTAAATTTTACGTTAACTTTAACTTTAACTTTAACATTTACCTTAACTTTAACTTTAACTTTAACTTTAGCTTTAACTTTAACTTTAATTTTTACTTTTACTTTTACTTTTACTTTTACTTTTACTTTAACTTTAACCTTAAATTTTACGTTAACTTTAACTTTAACTTTAACCTTCACTTTAACTTTAGCTTTAACTTTAACTTTAACTTTCGCTTTAACTTTAACATTCACTTTAACTTTAACTTTTACTTTTACTTTTACTTTAACTTTAGCTTTAACTTTAACTTTAACCTTAAATTTTACGTTAACTTTAACTTTAACTTTAACCTTATCTTTAACTTTAGCTTTGACTTTAACTTTAATTTTAATTTTAACTTTAACTTTAACTTTAACTTCAACTTTATCTTTCGCTTTAACTTTATTTTTAACTTTAACTTTCGCTTGAACTTTAACATTCACTTTAACTTTAACCTTAACTTTAACTTTGACTTTAACTTTAACTTTAACTTTAACTCTAACTTTAACCTTAACTTTAACTTTAGCTTTAACTTTAACTTTAACTTTAATTTTAACTTTAACTTTAACTTTAACTTCAACTTTAACTTTAACTTTATTTTTAACTTTAACTTTAACATTCACTTTAACTTTAACTTTAACTTTAACCTTAACTTTAACGTTAACTTTAACTTTAACGTTAACTTTAACTTTAACATTCACTTTAACTTTAACTTTAACTTTAACCTTAACTTTAACTTTAACTTTGACTTTAACTTTAACTTTAATTTTAATTTTAACTTTAACTTTAACTTTAACTTTAACTTTAACCTTAACTTTAACTTTAACTTTAACTTTCGCTTTAACTTTAACATTCACTTTAACTTTAACTTTTACTTTTACTTTAGCTTTAACTTTAACTTTAACCTTAAATTTTACGTTAACTTTAACTTTAACCTTAACTTTAACTTTGACTTTAACTTTAACCTTAACTTTAACTTTAACTTTAACTTTAACTTTCGCTTTAACTTTAACATTCACTTTAACTTTAACTTTTACTTTTACTTTAACTTTAACTTTAACTTTAACTTCAACTTTAACTTTAACTTTAACATTCACTTTAACTTTAACTTTAACTTTAACTTTAACCTTAACATTAACTTTAACTTTGACTTTAACTTTAACTTTCATTTTAACTTTAACTTTAACTTTATTTTTAACTTTAACTTTAACTTTCGCTTTATCATTAACATTCACTTTAACTTTAACTTTAACCTTAAATTTTACGTTAACTTTAACTTTAGCTTTAACTTTAACTTTTAATTTAACTTTAACTTTAACTTTAACATTCACTTTAACTTTAACTTTAACCTTAACTTTAACTTTGACTTTAACTTTAACTTTAAATTTAACTCTAACTTTAACCTTAACTTTAACTTTGACTTTAACTTTAACTTTAACTTTAACTTTAACTTTAACCTTAACTTTAACTTTAACTTTCGCTTTAACTTTAACATTAACTTTAACTTTAACTTTAACTTTAACTTTATCTTTTACTTTTACTTTAACTTTAGCTTTAACTTTAACTTTAACTTTAATCTTAAATTTTACGTTAACTTTAACTTTAACTTTAGCTTTAACTTTAACACCTTAACTTTAACTTTAGCTTTAACTTTAACTTTAACTTTAATTTTAACTTTAACTTTAACTTTAACTTTAACTTTAACTCCAACTTTAACTTTAACTTTATTTTTAACTTTAACTTTAACATTCACTTTAACTTTAACTTTAACCTTAACTTTAACGTTAACTTTAACTTTAACGTTAACTTTAACTTTAACATTCACTTTAACTTTAACTTTAACTTTAACTTTAACTTTAACTTTAACCTTAACTTTAACTTTAACTTTAACTTTAACATTAACTTTAACTTTAACTTTAACTTTCGCTTTAACTTTAACATTAACTTTAACTTTTACTTTTACTTTAACTTTAGCTTTAACTTTAACCTTAAATTTTACGTTAACTTTAACTTTAACTTTAGCTTTAACTTTAACTTTAACTTTTAATTTAACTTTAACTTTAACTTTAACTTTAACATTCACTTTAACTTTAACTTTAACCTTAACTTTAACTTTGATTTTAACTTTAACTTTAACTTTAATTTTAACTTTAACTTTATTTTTGACTTTAACTTTAACATTCACTTTAACTTTAACTTTAACTCTGACTTTAACTTTAAATTTCATTTTAACTTTAACTTTAACTTTATTCTTAACTTTAACTTTAACGTTAACTTTCACTTTAACTTTAACATTCACTTTAACTTTAACTTTATTTTTAACTTTAACTTTAACATTCACTTTAACTTTAACTTTAACCTTAACATTAACTTTAACTTTGACTTTAACTTTAACTTTAACCTTAAATTTAACTTTAACTTTAACTTTAACTCTGACTTTGACTTTAACTTTCATTTTAACTTTAACTTTATTTTTAACTTTAACTTTAACGTTAACTTTCACTTTAACTTTAACATTCACTTTAACTTTAACTTTATTTTTAACTTTAACTTTAACTTTAACATTCACTTTAACTTAAACTTTAACTTTAACTTTAACCTTAACATTAACTTTAACTTTGACTTTAACTTTAACTTTAACCTTAACTTTAACTTTAACCTTAACTTTAACTTTAACTTTGACTTTAACTTTAACTTTCATTTTAACTTTAACTTTATTTTTAACTTTAACTTTAACTTTCGCTTTATCTTTAACATTCACTTTATTTTTAACTTTAACTTTAACATTCACTTTAACTTTAACGTTAACCTTAACATTAACTTTAACTTTGACTTTAACTTTAACTTTAACCTTAAATTTAACTTTAACTTTAACTTTAACTCTGACTTTGACTTTAACTTTCATTTTAACTTTAACTTTATTTTTAACTTTAACTTTAACGTTAACTTTCACTTTAACTTTAACATTCACTTTAACTTTAACTTTATTTTTAACTTTAACTTTAACTTTAACATTCACTTTAACTTTAACTTTAACTTTAACTTTAACTTTAACTTTAACCTTAACATTAACTTTAACTTTAACTTTAACTTTAACCTTAACTTTAACTTTAACTTTAACTTTAACTTTGGCTTTAACTTTAACAGTCACTTTAACTTTAACTTTTACTTTTACTTTAATATTCACTTTAACTTTAACTTTTACTTTTACTTTTACTTTAACTTTAGCTTTAACTTTAACTTTAACATTAACTTTAACCTTAAATTTTACGTTAACTTTAACTTTAGCTTTAACTTTAACTTTAACTTTAACATTTACCTTAACTTTAACTTTAACTTTAACTTTAGCTTTAACTTTAACTTTAATTTTTACTTTTACTTTTACTTTTACTTTAACTTTAACCTTAAATTTTACGTTAACTTTAACTTTAACTTTAACCTTCACTTTAACTTTAACCTTATCTTTAACTTTAGCTTTGACTTTAACTTTAATTTTAATTTTAAATTTAACTTTCACTTTTACTTTTACTTTTACTTTTACTTTAACTTTAGCTTTAACTTTAACTTTAACCTTAAATTTTACGTTAACTTTAACTTTAACTTTAACCTTATCTTTAACTTTAGCTTTGACTTTAACTTTAATTTTAATTTTAACTTTAACTTTAACTTTAACTTCAACTTTATCTTTCGCTTTAACTTTATTTTTAACTTTAACTTTCGCTTGAACTTTAACATTCACTTTAACTTTAACCTTAACTTTAACTTTGACTTTAACTTTAACTTTAACTTTAACTCTAACTTTAACCTTAACTTTAACTTTAGCTTTAACTTTAACTTTAACTTTAATTTTAACTTTAACTTTAACTTTAACTTTAACTTCAACTTTAACTTTAACTTTATTTTTAACTTTAACTTTAACATTCACTTTAACTTTAACTTTAACTTTAACCTTAACTTTAACGTTAACTTTAACTTTAACGTTAACTTTAACTTTAACATTCACTTTAACTTTAACTTTAACTTTAACTTTAACTTTAACTTTAACCTTAACTTTAACTTTAACTTTGACTTTAACTTTAACTTTAATTTTAACTTTAACTTTAACTTTAACTTTAACTTTAACTTTAACCTTAACTTTAACTTTAACTTTAACTTTCGCTTTAACTTTAACATTCACTTTAACTTTAACTTTTACTTTTACTTTAGCTTTAACTTTAACTTTAACCTTAAATTTTACGTTAACTTTAACTTTAACCTTAACTTTAACTTTGACTTTAACTTTAACCTTAACTTTAACTTTAACTTTAACTTTCGCTTTAACTTTAACATTCACTTTAACTTTAACTTTAACTTTAACTTTAACTTTAACTTTAACTTCAACTTTAACTTTAACTTTAACATTCACTTTAACTTTAACTTTAACTTTAACTTTAACTTTAACTTTAACTTTAACCTTAACATTAACTTTAACTTTGACTTTAACTTTAACTTTCATTTTAACTTTAACTTTAACTTTATTTTTAACTTTAACTTTAACTTTCGCTTTATCATTAACATTCACTTTAACTTTAACTTTAACCTTAAATTTTACGTTAACTTTAACTTTAGCTTTAACTTTAACTTTTAATTTAACTTTAACTTTAACATTCACTTTAACTTTAACTTTAACCTTAACTTTAACTTTGACTTTAACTTTAACTTTAACTTTAAATTTAACTCTAACTTTAACCTTAACTTTAACTTTGACTTTAACTTTAACTTTAACTTTAGCTTTAACTTTAACTTTAACTTTAACCTTAACTTTAACTTTAACTTTCGCTTTAACTTTAACATTAACTTTAACTTTAACTTTAACTTTATCTTTTACTTTTACTTTAACTTTAGCTTTAACTTTAACTTTAACTTTAACTTTAATCTTAAATTTTACGTTAACTTTAACTTTAACTTTAACTTTAGCTTTAACTGTAACACCTTAACTTTAACTTTAGCTTTAACTTTAACTTTAACTTTAATTTTAACTTTAACTTTAACTCCAACTTTAACTTTAACTTTATTTTTAACTTTAACTTTAACATTCACTTTAACTTTAACTTTAACCTTAACTTTAACGTTAACTTTAACTTTAACGTTAACTTTAACTTTAACATTCACTTTAACTTTAACTTTAACTTTAACTTTAACTTTAACTTTAACTTTAACCTTAACTTTAACTTTAACTTTAACTTTCGCTTTAACTTTAACTTTAACTTTAACCTTAAATTTTACGTTAACTTTAACTTTAACTATAACCTTAACTTTAACTTTAACTTTGACTTTAACTTTAACTTTAATTTTAACTTTAACTTTAACTTTAACTTTAACTTTAACTTTAACCTTAACTTTAACTTTAACTTTAACTTTCGCTTTAACTTTAACATTCACTTTAACTTTAACTTTTACTTTAACTTTAGCTGTAACTTTAACTTTAACCTTAAATTTTACGTTAACTTTAACTTTAACTTTAACCTTAACTTTAACTTTGACTTTAACTTTAACTTTAACTTTAACCTTAACTTTAACTTTAACTTTAACTTTCGCTTTAACTTTAACATTCACTTTAACTTTAACTTTTACTTTTACTTTTACTTTAACTTTAACTTTAACTTCAACTTTAACTTTAACATTCACTTTAACTTTAACTTTAACTTTAACCTTAACATTAACTTTAACTTTGACTTTAACTTTAACTTTCATTTTAACTTTAACTTTAACTTTATTTTTAACTTTAACTTTAACTTTCGCTTTATCATTAACATTCACTTTAACTTTAACTTTAACCTTAAATTTTACGTTAACTTTAACTTTAGCTTTAACTTTAACTTTTAATTTAACTTTAACTTTAACTTTAACATTCACTTTAACTTTAACTTTAACCTTAACTTTAACTTTGATTTTAACTTTAACTTTAAATTTAACTCTAACTTTAACCTTAACTTTAACTTTAACTTTGACTTTAACTTTAACTTTAATTTTAACTTTAACCTTAACTTTAACTTTAACTTTCGCTTTAACTTTAACATTCACTTTAACTTTAACTTTAACTTTATCTTTTACTTTAACTTTAACTTTAGCTTTAACTTTAACTTTAACTTTAACTTTAATCTTAAATTTTACGTTAACTTTAACTTTAACTTTAGCTTTAACTTTAACTTTTAATTTAACTTTAACTTTAATTTTAACTTTAACATTCACTTTAACTTTAACTTTAACCTTAACTTTAACTTTGACTTTAACTTTAACTTTAACTCTAACTTTAACCTTAACTTTAACTTTAGCTTTAACTTTAACTTTAATTTTAACTTTAACTTTAACTTTAACTTCAACTTTAACTTTAACTTTAACACTAACTTTAACTTTAACTTTGACTTTAACTTTAATTTTAACATTCACTTTAACTTTAACTTTTACTTTTACTTTAGCTTTAACTTTAACTTTAACTTTAACTCTAACTTTAACCTTAACTTTAACTTTAGCTTTAACTTTAACTTTAATTTTAACTTTAACTTTAACTTTGACTTTAACTTTAACTTTAACTCTAACTTTAACCTTAACTTTAACTTTAGCTTTAACTTTAACTTTAATTTTAACTTTAACTTTAACTTCAACTTTAACTTTAACTTTAACACTAACTTTAACTTTAACTTTAACTTTCGCTTTAACTTTAACATTCACTTTAACTTTAACTTTTACTTTTACTTTAGCTTTAACTTTAACTTTAACCTTAAATTTTACGTTAAGTTTAACTTTAACCTTAACTTTAACTTTGACTTTAACTTTAACTTTAACCTTAACTTTAACTTTAACTTTCGGTTTAACTTTAACATTCACTTTAACTTTAACTTTTACTTTTACTTTAACTTTAACTTTAACTTTAACTTTAACTTCAACTTTAACTTTAACTTTAACATTCACTTTAACTTTAACTTTAACTTTAACCTTAACATTAACTTTAACTTTGACTTTAACTTTCATTTTAACTTTAACTTTAACTTTATTTTTAACTTTAACTTTAACTTTCGCTTTATCATTAACATTCACTTTAACTTTAACTTTAACTTTAACCTTAAATTTTACGTTAACTTTAACTTTAACTTTTGCTTTAACTTTAACTTTTAATTTAACTTTAACTTTAACTTTAACATTCACTTTAACTTTAACTTTAACCTTAACTTTAACTTTGACTTTAACTTTAACTTTAAATTTAACTCTAACTTTAACCTTAACTTTAACTTTGACTTTAACTTTAACTTTAACTTTAACTTTAACTTTAACCTTAACTTTAACTTTAACTTTAACTTTCGCTTTAACTTTAACATTCACTTTAACTTTAACTTTTACTTTTACTTTTACTTTAACTTTAGCTTTAACTTTAACTTTAACTTTAACTTTAACTTTAACTTTAATCCTAAATTTTACGTTAACTTTAACTTTAACTTTAACTTTAACTTTAGCTTTAACTTTAACTTTTAATTTAACTTTAACTTTAATTTTAACTTTAACATTCACTTTAACTTTAACTTTAACCTTAACTTTAACTTTGACTTTAACTTTAACTTTAACTCTAACTTTAACCTTAACTTTAACTTTAGCTTTAACTTTAACTTTAATTTTAACTTTAACTTTAACTTCAACTTTAACTTTAACTTTAACTTTAACATTAACTTTAACTTTAACTTTAACCTTAACTTTAACGTTAACTTTAACTTTAACGTTAACTTTAACTTTAACATTCACTTTAACTTTAACTCTAACCTTAACTTTAACTTTAACTTTAACTTTAACTTTAACCTTAACTTTAACTTTAACTTTCGCTTTAACTTTAACATTCACTTTAACTTTAAATTTAACTTTAGCTTTAACTTTAACTTTAACTTTAACTTTAACTTTAACTTCAACTTTAACTTTGACTTTATTTTTAACTTTAACTTTCGCTTTCACTTTAACATTCACTTTAACTTTAACCTTAACGTTAACTTTAACTTTAACGTTAACTTTAACTTTAACTTTAACTTTAACTTTAACTTTAACTTTAACTTTAACTTTAACTTTAACTTTAACTTTAACTTTAACTTTAACTTTAACTTTAACTTTAACTTTAACTTTAACTTTCAGTTTAACTTTAACTTTAACTTTAACTTTAACTTTAACTTTCGCTTTAACTTTAACATTCACTTTATCTTTAACTTTAACTTTAACTTTAACCTTAACCTTTAACCTGCCTATACTTATATCGCTCGAGCGTTCCGTCGACTTCATCTTCGCAGAAAACGCACTTTCATTAACTTTAAAAAAGGTAAGTGAGATGAATACAAATCCTTTACAGATAACCGCTTTGCTGCCCTCCCTATCCCAACTGATGCCCGCCAAGGGGAGCGTGCTTTCCGCAAGGTCATTGAATCCGCCACGGCTCGTTTCATTCCCGCCGGTAGAATTCCCGAAAGTCGGCCCCACTTCCCGGCAGAGGCCGCAAGTTTAGCGAGAGAACGTCACCTTATAAGACAGGTCGATCCCGGCGACCCCCAAATAAGGGATATAATCCAACGCATCAGATTGCTTGTGGATGAACACAAGCGTGCGAAATTGGGAGGAGCACCTAAGCGGTTGTAACCTCTCTTCCGGTGTAGGTAAACTTTGGTCCACCGTAAAGTCCCTATCGAATCCGTCTAGGCACAATGACAAAATTTCCATCGCCTTTGGCGATAAAGTGCTGTCGGATGCGAAAAAATGCGCGAGCGCTTTCTGCCGACAATATATAATATATTCTACGGTCGACAAAGATAGACGGAGGGCCAATAGGCACGCACATATACATAAGTTCAGCGCGTCACCAATTACCATCACCGCCAAAGAGGTTGGGGATGCCATCGGTCATGCTTAACCATTCAAAACAGTGGGCCCAGACGGCACAGCCAGGCCGATGCTTAAAACCTAGGGAAAGAGGGTTTAACTTTAACCTTAACATTAACTTTAACTTTGACTTTAACTTTAACTATAACCTTAACTTTAACTTAAACCTTAACTTTAACTTTGACTTTAACTTTAACTTTCATTTTAACTTTAACTTTAACTTTATTTTTAACTTTAACTTTAACTTTCGCTTTATCTTTAACATTCACTTTAAATTTAACTTTAACTTTTACTTTTACTTTTACTTTAACTTTAGCTTTAACTTTAACTTTAACTTTAACCTTAAATTTTACGTTAACTTTAACTTTAACTTTAGCTTTAACTTTAACTTTAACTTTTAATTTAACTTTAACTTTAACATTCACTTTAACTTTAACCTTAACTTTAACTTTGACTTTAACTTTAATTTTAACTTTAACTCTAACTTTAATCTTAACTTTAACTTTAACTTTGACTTTAACTTTAACTTTAACTTTAACTTTAACTTTAACTTTAACTTTAACCTTAACTTTAACTTTAACTTTCGCTTTAACTTTAACATTCACTTTAACTTTTACTTTTACTTTAACTTTAGCTTTAACTTTAACCTTAAATTTTACGTTAACTTTAACTTTAACTTTAACTTTAGCTTTAACTTTAACTTTAACTTTTAATTTAACTTTAACTTTAACATTCACTTTAACTTTAACTTTAACCTTAACTTTAACTTTGATTTTAACTTTAACTCGTAACATTAACCTTAACTTTAACTTTAGCTTTAACTTTAACTTTAACTTTAATTTTAACTTTAACTTTAACTTCAACTTCAACTTTAACTTTAACTTTATTTTTAACTTTAACTTTAACATTCGCTTTAACTTTAACTTTAACCTTAACTTTAACGTTAACTTTAACTTTAACGTTAACTTTAACTTTAACATTCACTTTAACTTTAACTTTAACCTTAACTTTAACTTTAACTTTAACCTTAACTTTAACTTTAACATTCACTTTAACTTTATCTTTAACTTTAACTTTAACTTTAACCTTAACTTTAACTTTGACTTTAACTTTAACTTTAACTTTAAATTTAACTTTAACTTTAACCTTAACTTTAACTTTTTTTTTTTTTTTTTTTTTTTTTTTTTGCGGGGAAGCTGAAAAATGCCTAATGCACCATAATTGCTGCCGTCGCAGCAACCGTGTGTCCGTAGACTAAAAAACAGCCCCGTTCTGGAACCGTCGCCCACCCCGGCACCACTTTACTTCAGGGTGGCGTTACATATTTCTCATTTTTTAAGAGCCTACTGTTGTCCCTGCGTCCAGGTTCCCGCTATTTGCGCTGAGTGTCCATTTAATCGCCACTGCTTCGCATGCTCATTTCCCTGCGCTCCCTCTCAGCATCCATCAGGCGTGTCATTACTATAAATGCCATTTTGCTCACTGCAGTCCAGCATTCTTTCCTGCTGCACATATGTGAAACTAAATTTCTCGTGGTAGGTTTCTCCCCAAAGACTCCATGCAAGGTGAGTCTTTCTTCGTGGAAACGGGGGCAGTAGAACATGACGTGTTCTGCGTTTTCTAACTCTGTGGTACACATTGGGCAATGAGGATCTTCCTCTATCCTACGCTTCCATAAATACTCTTTGAAACCGCCATGTCCACTCATTATCTGCGTGAGATGCTAGTTCAGTTCGCCGTGCTTCCGCTCATTCCATTGAGCTACGTTCCAAACTAGTGTGAAAGTCCAACGCCCTTTACTCGAGGCCTCCCACCGTTCTTGCCACTTAGCTATTGTTTGTGTCCTTGCTCTTTTCATGTCTTCTTCAGATGGTCGCTCGATATTAGTGTTATACAGATCGGCCATTTCGCTTGCCAGTAAGTCCACTGGGATTTTCCGGGTTAGAACCACGATCGCGTCGTCGGACACCGTCCGATAAGCACTTGCTATTCTTAAAGAAGCAAGTCGGTACGTTGCTAATATATATTTTTGATGGGTCTGTTTAGATCCATACCACACTGGTGCTGCGTATAGTATTATTGAGCTGGCTACTGTGGACAATAGCTGACGTATAGCCTCGCTCGGACCACCAATGTTAGGCATTATTCGCATAAGTGATCCATTAACTTTGGTAATTTTCTCCCCCACCGCTCTGAAGTGCTCTTTGAAAGTTAACTTAGAGTCAATGTGCACTCCTAAGTATTTTAAGGAATCCTTTGAGGTGATTTGATGATCCCCGACAGTTAAGACTAACTCGTTCGCCGACCGTTTGGAGCTTACTAATACCACTTCCGTCTTTTGGCTATCCAACTCCAGTCCTGTATTGGTCAGCCATTCCTTTATTCTTGCTACGGCGTCATTACATAATGCTTGAAGCAGGTCCAGTTTCTTGGCCACTACTACCACTGCAATATCATCAGCATATCCCACAATTTGCGTGTTTTCTGGTAGATCAATCTTTAGCACCCCATCATACATTACATTCCAAAGCGTTGGACCGAACACAGATCCCTGTGGGACGCCTCCTGTGATTTTATACTCTTTAGCTCCTTGATCCGTGTCAAAAAGAAGTACTCTGTCTTTAAGATAGCTACCTATAATTCTGCGTAATTAAGCTGGAGTGCCGAAGCTTTGCAGCGCTGCCATTATCTGCATCCAGTTCGCAGTGTTAAAAGCATTCTTGATGTCCAACATAATCAGTGCACAGAACTTCCTTTTATTTTGGCCTCCAGAGATAGCTTCTCTAGCTATATTGACGACTGTTTGTATTGCATCTACGGTGGATCTTGATTTGCGAAATCCATATTGACTATTCGATAAGCCACCTGGTCTTTCTAGAGTCAGCTGTAGGCGCTCACTAATTATACGCTCGAAAATCTTCCCTAGGGAATCCAGCATACAAAGTGGCCTATATGAGGATGGTTGGTCCGGCTGTTTACCACGTTTCAGCAATAGGACAAGTCTTTGTCATTTCCACGGGCGAGGGAACACGCCTTCTTGCATACAGGCATTAAAAAGATCAGTAAATAATGTAGCCCTAGTTGTAATCGCGGCTTTAGGGGCTATGTTTGGTACTTCGTCGGGTCCTGGGGATTTGTTATCAGCAACTCTTTTTGCAGCGTCCAGCACCTCTTGCTCTGTAATTTGCGGAATTTCCGTACTTTCTAGATCCTCGCTTGGATAAGTCCAGCGATCTTGCGCCGGGAAAAGTGTTTCAACAATAACATTCATCAGTATCGGGCACGTAGGTTGCTGTGATATCGGTCCTTTAACTTTGGCCATCACAGTTCTGTACTAACTTTAACTTTGACTCTAACTTTAACTGTAACCTTAAGTTTAACTTTAACTTTAACCTTAACCTTAATTTTAACTTTAACTTTTACTTTAACTTTAACTTTTACTTTAACTTTAACTTTAGCTTTAACCTTAACCTTAACATTAACTTTAACATCAACTTTAACTGCAAGGGAAAAAGCGTCGGTCAGCTCACCCAGTGTCGTTGGACAGCGCGCTGTGGGTAAGGAGAAACGTGCGACTCCGCCAAGAGGCTCACTCTCATACACAAGCCTCGAGGGGAAGAGCCAAGGCGAACTGCTGGAGTACGCGGTATCAGTGCTGCGCGAGATGCAGGAAACCGCTCTTAAGCAGAAGACCGTGTCCAAGGACATAAAAACCGGTATGGCTCTTCTCGAGGAAGCGTTAAGCTGCATAGGATCGTTAAGGGGCCAAAAGGTAGATGAGAGCAGAGAATCGGGCCGAAAAAGCAAGAGGGCGCGAACGAGCTCAGATTCCCACTCAGAGGACTTGGAAGCCAAAAAGAAACGAGATGAAAGAACAAATACGCTTTCACAAGGTGAGTCTTGGTCCAATGTAGCGCGCCGGAGGCTGAAACAGCGGGCCCAGCCAGCCAAGCAGGCAACCCCCGTCCAAGCTCATATAGCTCAAAAACGGGCGAGAAAGAGGAGACAAGCAGCAACTTTTGTGGTAAAACCTGTGGAAGGCAAAAGCTATGCCCAGGTAATAGGGGCCATACGCAGCCAGCTCCGCCCTAATTACACAGGTACGGTGGTAGGGTCAGTACGAAAAACCAAATCTGGTAACGTACTGATTGAAACGGCGCGCTGCAGTGACCAGACGGCCTTCAGAGCAGCTATAGGTAGTGCAGTAGGAGGGGTCGGTGAAGCACAACAGCTTTCCAAGTGGATGAAGTTGGAAGTACTTGGCATGGACTATCTCACAACTGAAACAGAAATCGAAGATGCAATAAGGAGGGAGGTCGGAAAACAAGAAATCACTAGACCTCTCCGTGTCTCTGTGTTCGCAGCAAACCAAAGAGAACAGAAAATGACGGTCGTCGAAGTGGACGAGAATATTGGCAACGCCCTACTCAAAAAAGGTAAAATTCCTATCGGATGGATACATTGCCGAATCAGACAGCGAGCAGAAGTACAACGCTGCTTTAGGTGTCTCGGCTACGGACACCGGAAGGCTGAATGCAAGGGTCCATACAGGGGTAACGCCTGCTGGAAGTGTAGGCAAAGCGGCCACAAAGCTTCGGCCTGTACCGCAGCTCCAAAATGTTACATGTGTAATACACAGAAGCTCGATCATGTCCCTGGATCTGGAACATGCAGCATTTTCAGAGCGGCACTCGCTGTTGTAAAGGCCAAAGTCTCAATTCAATAGTGATTAGTTTTATCCAAGGCAACCTAAACCGGAGCAGACCTGCTGATGAGCTACTACAACAGTTGGTCTTAGACCATAAAGCTAACTGCGTTATCATCAGCGAACCCTATAGAGCCCGAAATGATTGGCATATAGACAACACCGGCACCGCCGCAATCTGGATGACAGATGCAAACGCCAATATTGTGAACCGTGTTGCCGGACAAGGCTACGTCCCCCTAATTACGAATAATACCACAATAGTAAGCTGCTACTTGTCCCCGAATGATCCCATTCAAACGTTCAGGGACAAGCTTTAACTTATTGAAGACGACCTGAGGGACTTAACTAGTAGCCTGGTTGTGGCGGGAGACTTTAACGCAAGAGCCGTCGAATGGGGAATGCCGCAGACTAACACCCGTGGAAGATGGCAGCCAGGCTCGGTTTGAACGTGCTTAACACTGGTACGACCCCTACATACCGACGGCCAGGCTTTGGATACTCGATCCCCGATGTAACACTAGTGTCAGAAAGCCTGCTGCTGACCGCTGCTGGATGGAGAGTCATAGAGGATCTGACTGGCAGCGATCACAACTACATCACTTTCCACCTAAGCGATCCCGGTCAGAGGCAGATTCCGAACGGGCCACGTAGAACAAAAGCATGGGACGCATCCAAGGTCGACTCTGCCACGTTCTCCGCATCAGTACTGGGGGATGCCCGACGGATAATCAACAACTCCAGTCCGACGGAAGAGATGATTGAAAATACAATGAGCTGTCTTCGCCACGCTTGCAACCTCTCTATGCCACGGAGGGGAGTGTGGAGGGGTAAAAAGCAGGTATACTGGTGGAATAGCGAAATCGCGGAGCTGCGGAAAATATGCCACAGGATTCGAAGGCTAGGAACTCGCGCGCGCGGCAGGCCTGAGGCTCTAGAAAAGTCGGAAGCGTACAAAGGAGAGAAGAAAGCTCTTAGTGCTGCCATTAAGCAAAGCAAGCTTAAGTGCTGGAAAGCGCTTTGCGAGGAAGTGGATCGAGACCCCTGGGGGCAGGGATATAAGATAGTAATGAAGAAGTTCCGTCCGCCAAACCAGCTGATGGACGAGAACCAAATAATGAACATCGTGGATGGCCTGTTTCCCACCCAACTGCCTAGGAAGGGCGGGTACGTTACCCATGAAGATCGCAACGTGGAACCATTCCAAGAAGAAGAGCTTAAAACTGCCGTGCGAACTATGAAACCTAGGAAAGCATCTGGGCCCAACGGAATACCCGCGGAGGCAATTAGACTAGCTGCAAATAACTGCGCAGAACTTATGTTGCACATGTACAACAAATGTCTCGAAGAAAGAACTTTCCCCACCATATGGAAGACAGCACGACTGGTTCTCATTCCAAAAGGGAAAGGAGATCCCAACTCTCCATAATCCTTAAGTCCTCTATGTGTTGGACACAGCAGGGAAATTGATGGAGAGTCTCCTGAAGCAACGCCTCACCAGAGCGTTACAGGACGCCGGAGGACTGTCGCCCAGACAGCATGGTTTTCGGAGGGGGCACTCCACAATCGATGCCATAGCAGAAGTTATAGGCGCAGTCAAGAAAGCCGAGACAGCGTGCCACAGAGCAAGACCTATAGTGTTGCTGGTCACGCTAGACTTCAAAACGCTTTTAACTCAGCTAGGTGGGAGGACATGCTTGAGGCAATAGAAAGCACTTTCAAAGTACCGCAATATTTGTAAGAAATTTTAAGGGACTACCTAAGAGGGAGGTATCTAATATATGAAAGTACTCACCGCCAAAAAAAGGTAAAAATAACAGGTGGAGCAGCCCAGGGTTCGGTACTAGGTCCCGATCTCTGGAATATAACTTACGACAGTCTTCTTCGATTAGACATGCCAGAAAGCACCTTCCTCGTTGCCTTTGCAGACGACGTGGCAGCTGTGATAACAGCACCAAGCTGCTAGCTGGCACAGCTAAAATTAAACCAGGTCATGCGTAATGTAAATAGGTGGATGGCTGAGCACGGTCTCCAGTTAGCAACAGCCAAGACGGAGATCGTCATCCTCACAAAGAGACGTATTCCCACTACCAGGAACATGATGGTTGGGGACCAGCCAATAGAAACACTCGCTTCAACGAAATATCTGGGAGTGAGGTTAGACAGCAAACTCAACTTCTCGGATCACATACGAGGGGCCTGCGAAAGAGCTGCGCGCATAATAGCGCAGTTGAGTAGATTAATGGCAAACACAGGTGGTCCAAAGCCATGCACAAGGAAGTTGCTTGCATCGGCCTCGGATTCTATACTCTTATATGGTGCAGAAATCTGGGCGAACGCAATGAAATATTGGAAGAACCTAGTCGCCCTCACCTCGGTCCAACGCAGAGGGGCGCTGCGAATATCTTCGGCTTACCGCACGGTATCAGCTGAAGCTGTCCTGGTCGATGCGGGAACCATACCGATATATCTTCACGTTGAGGAAAGAAAAACAATATATGACAACGGATCGCAAGCAAGTAGAGCTGCTGTTGCCATGCAGGCGTGAGAAGAATCGATCCGACGCTGGAAAGATCAGTGGAGCAACAGCATCGTAGGAAAGTGGACTAGGCAACTAATCCCTGAACTGAATCCATGGTTGAAGCGACCGCACGGAGAGGTAGACTTTTACCTGACCCAGTTTCTAACGGGACACGGTTACTTCCGCAAATACCTACACAGAATGGGTAAGGTTGATAGCCCGAGCTGCCTGTACTGTGGGAAAATAGACGATGTACGCCACACCTTCTTCGAATGCAGGCACTTCTCCCATCAGCGAAGGAGGGTAGAAGAGGTACTTGGCGACCTATCCCCGGGCAGTGTCATTAATAACATGACCTGTCGAAGAGACAGATGGGATACGGTCAGCACATATGTGAGGCATATACTTACCAGTAAACGAGAAGACGGATGCCTAGCCCATTAGCGTGAGAGTAGCCATAGGGCTCACGTAGCGCGCACCCGTACCCGCAGTAATGCTAAACGCCGTCCCAGGTACGGGGATTTGCGCGGGCCGTGGGAGGTTAGGTTTTAGTGGGTAGGCCTTCATGGAAGAAGGAGTCCTACACTCGGAGATTTTCGCAGTGAGGCTTAAATATCCCGGTCAGTGCATAAAGCATTTCCTCCTTCCACGAAACACAACATTTTAACTTTAACTTTAACTTTAACTTTCGCTTTAACTTTAACATTCACTTTAACTTTAACTTTAACCTCAACTTTACCGTTACCTTTAACTTTAACGTTAACTTTAACTTTAACTTTCACTTTAACTTTAACATTCACTTTATCTTTAACATTCACTTTATCTTTAACTTTAACTTTATGATCCGGGGTGGGCGTGAGCTTAGCAACTGCTAACAAGCCAACCTAATATAAACGCACGCAAGTCATTTTCTGTCAAAAATGTCTCATGCACATACAGCTTGTATGAGAGCAACTTAAATTGAATTTGCTGCGTGAAAACCTAACTCGATTTCCAATTTTTGTTCTGTATGACATTTAGATTTGACGTTTGCACACATGCTTTACATTGTCGCAACGCATGCTTATTTGGGTTAGGGCAAAAAACGCCGGTTGTTTGCGTGCGCTAAAAAAACGCAGTGCGGTTTTATTAGGTTGGCTTGTAAGCGACCATATATGTATACGATAAGCGATAGCACAATGGCTACTACGTGAAAATCAACGACAGCTCTTTTAGTTTGATTTCGATGGTCGTACGTTGAGGAAGTGTCGCACGCGCGCTTAAAACAGAGTACCAAAGAGTGCGTGTGACACATGTTCACCGTTAAAGCATTGAAATCAAACTAAATAAATCATTGATTTTGCTTTCGTGCTCGCTACGCGTTCGTGTTTACTAAAACATTCTCAATTTGGTAACCGTGTAAATGTAGTGGTGCCCACCGCTGTTTATGATAGATATCCAATTTTATGTATTTGTCCTGTTGCTAACACCGAACTTTTACGAACCTTTTCGAATCTTTTCGAACCTTTTCGAGCCTTTTCGGATCTTTTCTGACAAATATCCGTTACGGTTTTTTTTGATTTAGTCGCCAAGCCCGCCATAAAATCTATGCAATAGCTTAAAAACACAAGCAGGTCCTTGATGAACTCCACAAACAGGCGTCGAACCTTTATGCCAAGGATTGCCCGGTGAATCCAGTACTCAGGGAACAGTACCCAAAACTTGCGGGAGAGGAACGCATACTCCTCAGGGAAACGCGAGTCACTCTGGCTCAACTTCGTTCTGGATACTGTAACAGGTTAAACTCTTACATATCCAGAATCAACCCCGACATACAAAATCAGCCGTATGAAGCCAAAAAACATAAGCAGGTCCTTGATAAACTCCACAAACAGGCGTCGAACCTTTATGCCAGGAATCCAATACTCAAAGAACAGAACCCAAAACTTGCGGAAGAGGAACGCATACTCCCCAGGGAAACGCGAGTCACTCTGGCTCAACTTCGATCTGGATACTGTAACACGTTAAACTCTTAGCTATTCAGAATCAACCCCGACATACAAAATGTATGCCAGTTAGAGGATATTGATGACAATTTGCAGGGCATTTTTTAAGTAATACGAACGTGGCCAAATGGCCACGTAGTAGTCCGCCGAGGCCACGTAGTAATCATAATCTGGCCACAACTAAATTTCGAAAATGCGTGAACAACATCTAACTGAAATAATGTCAGAAATTTTCTGAACATACATGATTTCCCCAAAATGTCAAAAAATATATAACTTGCTAATTCTAATGAAGTTTTTGGTACTAATCGAAGAAATTTATCAACGAATGAATGATAGTTAGAGATGGGAAAGGGGTAAATACCCAAATTGTAAATACACGGTAAATTGGTTATACATGGTAAAAATGGGTAAAGTCCCAAATATTTACCCAAAATAAATACCCACGACGGCCACCGTGGTGTGATGGTAGCGTGCTCCGCCTACCACACCGGATGCCCTGGGTTCAAACCCCGGGCAAAGCAACATCAAACATTTTAGAAATAAGGTTTTTCAATTAGAAGAAAATTTCTCTAAGCGGGGTCGCCCCTCGGCAGTGTTTGACAAGCGCTCCGGGTGTATTTCTGCCATGAAAAGCTCTCAGTGAAAACTCATCTGCCTTGCAGATTCCGTTCGGAGTCGGCATAAAATCATGTAGGTCCCGTCCGGCCAATTTGTAGGGAAAATCAAGAGGAGCACGACGCAAATTGGAAGAGAAGCTCGTCCTTAGATCTCTTCGGAGGTTATCGCGCCTTACATTTATTTATTTATTTTTAAGGGTAAAAATAATCTTTTGGAAAATATGGGAAACCAACACACAAATTCATTCCAAAATGTATCCAATTTGTCCTATATTGGTGGGTAGTTATCCATTATGCTATCGGTTGAATTAGTTTTAATCTGTAATCCAGCGTTTTTCAAAAATATTTAGCCAATAATGCATGCCGTTGCAAATATTTAAGTTTACCCAGTAAACATTTTGAGTCGAAAAAGGGTCGGAAAAATATCTAAATTGAAGCCTTTACAGCCGGTATGTGCTCATTTGGGAGGCCGAAACCAATGTATTTCCTTCTTGCAATGGTCGTCCTATATGAGCCTATTAACGTAAATCATTTGAGCCTAAAAAAGATGCTTATACAATAGGGCGGGTCGATTTAAAAATCGCTCATTGCTCTGTGAAAATCGTATTCTAGGGATCAAAATAAGGAACTTTGACGAAGGAACCATACCTCTAAAACGAATTCTGATGTCCCCCCCTTTGGGTCGAACTTTTGGGTAGGGGAAATTTTAATTCTACCTGCTGTGTCTTGTGGTGGCTTAAAAACAACAACACAAGTAATTTTACGATCTGCAATTGTGTCACAGTGATACCTTCATTTTTTAAAATGGTTGAATAAAAAACCCACACAACTATGTTTACGACATGCAAATGCATCACAGTGATGCCTTGCTTTTAAAAGGGGGTTGTAAAAACGCTAATTTCTAATAATTTTTTAATTTCTTTTCTATTACTAAGTTAAATTCATTTTTTCATTTACATATGTTCTGACTAAATAAATTTCTAAAGAGAAAAATAAGCTCCAAAAAGAAAAAAAAAACATAGGCATTTCAAAGTGGGATTTTTCAAAATTTGCAAGTTCGACCCAAAGGGGGGGCATCAGAATTCGTTTTAGAGGTATGGTTCCTTCGGCAAAGTTTCTTATTTTGATCCCTAGAATATGATTTTCACAGATCAATGGGCGATTTTTTTGCCTCCCCATAAATCGACTCGGCCTATTATACAATAAAAGAATAGGCAGGGTAAAAATAATGTACATATGTAATTCATTTTGTATTAAAATGAACAGTGATCGTAACAAAGTTTCAAAATTTGTTCCAAACTCGCTGTGACGAACATAAATAGTTGATAAATGATAATTTTTGCATGCAAGATTAGGAGCTTTTAGGCCGTTAAATAAAAGGCAAAAATTAAATTTTCTTTTACCCTCCTACGCGTTTCAACGCTTTTCTGATTCCTATATTGCCCACTTATTTTGGATTCGTTTCGGATTCTTAAATTATGAGCGCCGTGAGCCTGTTTGTTTGGGTAAATATGTGTCCCTTATAAATATTTTCTTACAGTTCTGGAGTTTAATATGGTTCAAAAGCTTCAAAAATGCTATCACCTTAGAGTCTTTTATGACTCCGATTTGATGAAATTATAAACAAACGAAAAATATTAGAATTAGTAAACTAGGCAGCTCCGGAAAAAAACTCTGAAATTTTTCTGCGACAATTTATTCTAAATAAATAATTAACTCAACTAATACTTATTTCATTTCTATCTTATCCTCATGTGAGTTTTATGACATTCTCACCTATGTTTTCCGCTTCGGATATATGTCAAAAATTCTTCCTAAAAGCCCTGAAGTAGTGTCATTAAAAGGCTCAAAATTAGCAGTATATGACGCCAATAAGGCTCATATATGATATCGGAAGAAGGTCTGTATAAGACTTATGTTAGAGGCAAAATATAAGCATATAGCATTCGCTTCAGGTTCCTAAATGAGTTCATAACGAGTGCAAGCGATCCAAAGTTTGGACTCCTTTCAGACTAATTGTTGACTCCGAGTGTTTGCTGGGTTGTTTGTTTAAAATCAAAACGAAATTTTTTTAATTTCAAATGGCGTATAAATTTAATTGCTGAATTGTAATTCCGAGCAGCCTCGATTCAAACGATTTTTAAATACGCAAAAAAAGATACAAAAAAGGAATATTCCGGGTATTTTCCCGGTATTTACCCATGAAAATGGTAAATACCCGGTAGAATCCCAACTCTAATGATAGTTCATCAAATATACTTTCAATGAGGATTTATATGGAAAAGAACATAGGTACTCACGACTTCCGTGACATATATAAATTCTACAAATTCAGCACGTGCTCGAAGGTTTTTTGTCAGCATATAATAAAAAAATTTTGGCCAAGTATGTAATAAGTTGGATATGAAAAATAACTATTCCTGGAATTACTTGTTTTATTGCAAATGTTTTGGTATGAGTGAGTCACAACCACGGTTGCCACAGCATGTTTTTTTTCTTTTTTTTTTTCTTTTGGCCACCTAGTGAAAAATCCTTAAAAAATGCCCTGACAATTTGTGATCGGTCGCAAAATCAATAGCAAACGGTAAAACGGTACGGTTGTGTTTATTTCTGCTCCTTGAATTTTACATTTTAAAATGGTAAAACTATATTCAAATACTTCTTAAGAATAAATAATGTGTGAGACAGAGACTCAAAAAGCGGAAGCAGAAGTTGGTTTCAAGAATATTATACCAAATAAAGTTTGATTTTTTAAATTTAATATATTTGGGAGAAAGTGACTCTAAATAAAGAAAGCAAAACGCATACACTTACAAAGTTTGATACATATATATACATATATTCATTCTATATAAAATATGGAGAGTAAATGCGACAAGTGCAAAAGTACAATACGTGGAGAAGTGTCAAAAATTCGTTGCGAAGGGGTATGTGGGAGATATTATCATTTAGCACCAAAATGCTCTGGCATAGACCAATACAGTGTTAATAAATTAGACGAATGTGAAATGCTTAGATTTATGTGTAATGATTGTGTGCAGTATGTGCATAACGTAGATGACATTCTAAAAGATATGCAGATGGTAGTGAGCAAAAATGGCAAACAACTATCTGAGTACAGGAATGAATTTGATGATGCTCTCAAGAAACATGAAAGAGAAATAAAGCAAGTTTTAAAAGCAGTGGAAGTTGCATTTAGCGACAGAATTAAGGCAGTGCAAAAAGCGCAAGAATCATGCGAAAAGAGTGTTGTAGAAGTGAAGAAAATACGGGAAATTGCTGAAGGCTTCAAGCGAAGCAGCGAGCAGGTCTCTGATAAGTTGAAAACAAACAAGGATGACAATAAGAAAATGATTGAAGAAATAAGTAAAGAGAATAAAAAATGTGCAATGAAATAAAGAAAAATGTTAATAGTGTTGAAGCCAAAGTGTCATACGCAGCGATAACAAAAAATGATGGACAAAAAAAAAGAAGTGTTACCAGACATTAGAAAGAAGCATCCCCTAATTGTCAAGCCGAATAAAAAGCAAAATATGGAAATAACCAAAACTGACCTAAACTCGAAAGTTGATCCTAAAGGGCTGCAAATAACTAATATAGTAGCAAGGCAAAGCGGAGTTGTTATTGTTGAAAGCGAAAATTACCATGAGCGTGACAAAATAAAAAATGCCATTGAGAACAATCTGGGAAATAACTATGAGGTTAAGATTCCCAAAAAAGTGAAACCAGCAGTCATGGTGACTGGTATAAATTTTAAATATAGCGACGAGGAACTGGTGCAAATAATTAAACGACAAAACATTTGTTTAAGTGAAACGGACATCAAAATTGTTAAGCAATATGAAGTGAAAAAGAACGCGAAAAACTATTATAATGCTGTGATAGAAATGAATGTTGAAGCGTTCGCAAATGTACTAGCTGGAGAGAGGCTTAATGTAGGTTGGGAACGTTGCCGAGTGTATGATGCAGTGCAGGTATTGTGTTGTTTTAAATGCAAAGGCTTCAATCACAAAGCGGCTGACTGCAAGGAAAAGGAAGTATGCACAAAATGCTTGGGTGAGCATAAGCATACACAATGCATAAAGGATGCAGTAAACAAGTGCATTAACTGCATACGAGCAAACAAGCAGCTGAATCTAGGACTTGACGAAAACCATGATACTCTGGATAGAACTTGTCCCGTATACCAACAAAAGCTAGATGCAAGGAAAAGGAAAGTTGTTTATTAGCAACCAAAGAAAATCCTTACAGCAGCGCAAAAGTCAAAATATTATTCAAATCGAGATAGCAATATATACAACTTGGAATGCATTTATCTTAATATTAGTAGTATCATAGCAAATAAAATCGAGCTGGAACGTCTTATTGAAATAAGAAGACCAAGTATTGTGTTATGTACGGAAACGTGTACAACAGAACATATCTTGGATTCTGAACTTAGTATTCCGACATACAAATGCATTCGTTGCGACTCTCAAAGTAGGCACACTGGCGGTGTTGTCATGTATGTGAATGAAAATATACAATTTAGCATAGTTTGTAATAAAGCTATCAACATGAATGTGTGGTGCATTATTGTAAAAATAAACAAATGCGCGTTAAAATGGAAAATCGGTGTACTATATCACTCACCAAGTAGCAGTGACTCCACCTTTATTACTTATCTAAATGAAATCATCACTGAACATCTCAAGGAGGCGGATAATAATTTAATAATTGGTGATTTTAATATCAATGTAAATGTATCGTCAACATACTCAAACCAGCTAACAAGTTTATTTGCACAAATGGCAATGATACAAAGGATAAACTTCGACACAAGGATAACAGAGTACTCGTCTACAAGAATTGATTTGCTATTCAGTAACAATGATAAAGTTAAAGCAGTAAATATAGGTGAACATCGCATTTCTGACCATGAGACAATCCACTTCGAAGTGCCAACAACAAAGCTTTGTAAAATGAGAAGGTATGCTACTGTTACATGTTAGGAGTACTATAGCGCTGAAAATCTTTTAACTTTGCTACGAACATGCGATTTCAGCTTTATGTCAATTTCCGGAGTAGAAACTAAAACTAAAGCCCTAAACGAAGTTTTAACTGTGGCTATGCAAGCACTGACTTATATAAAGAGGACCCAAATACAGATAAGAAATAAGTGGTATGACCGAGAATTAACAAACCTGCATAAAAGAAAAATAGAATCTTATAAAACTGCTCGAAATACTGGATTTTGGGACGAGTATAACGTCATTAAGAAAATATATAAAAGAACCATAATTTATAAAAAAAAGAAATACATGGAAGATAGAGTAAATCATAACAATGGCGATATGAAACGTATGTGGAAGTGTCTAAAAGACCTCGTCGAGCTTAATGATGTTAAAAAACATATCACTAAAATTGTAATTAACGGTGAATGCCTGGAAAATGAATATGATATAGCTAATGCCCTAAATAACTTTTTTATACAAAGTATTGTTGAAATTAATGATAGCATCGAAGAAATTGTAAATGGGGATGAAATAAGCGCAAATCATAGTAATCCATTTGAAACATTTAAATTTACTGACATTGTAGTGGACGATATTATTATTATCACAAAATCACTTAAAAACAAATATGGCGGCGACAAGCTTTTATCGGAGGGTATACTGCTAATTTCTACAAAGACATAATTAACGAATCCTTAAACAGCAGTATTGTACCTAGTTACTGGAAAATTTCAACAATAATACCTGTTGAAAAAGTAAAAAATACAATGAAACCCGAGGAACTACGTCCAATTAACACGTTACCTACAGATGAAAAAATTATGGAGACAGTGGTGAAGGATCAACTTGTGACATACTTAGAGAAGCACAATGTGATTATCCCAGAACAATCGGGATTCAGGACGAGCCATTCTTGTGAAACAGCGTTGAATATGGTAATAGCAGACTGGAAAGAAGACATGGCGGACAAAAAATTTACGGTGTCTGTCTTCTTGGATTTAAAACGGGCTTTTGAAACTGTCGATAGATCTGAGCTATTGGACGTTATGTTTAAAATTGGTATAAGAGGAAAGGCTTTGGAATGGTTCCGGAGTTATTTGGGTGACAGAAAACAGAGAACGATAATTGGAAAGGAGGTTTCATCAGTGGTGGATGTTAACATTGGTTTGCCACAAGGCTCGGTCTTGGCGCCAATATTGTTTACATTGTATATCAATGATATCAAAAGATGCTTAAAATATTGTAAAATACGTCTATTTGCGGATGATGCATTGCTTATCATAAGTGAAAAATATGCAGAATGTGCCATGCTGAAAGTACAAGAAGACCTGGACTCGCTATACAAATGGTTATGCCTTAGAAAACTGAAATTAAATGTCGAAAAAACTAAGTTCATGATATTTTGTAAAAACACTAATATCATAAGTAACAATAGTTTAAATAATATTACGCTGAAGGTAAAAAACATGGAAATCCAAAGAGTAGACAAAATTAAGTATTTAGGAGTTTTGATTGATGATAATCTAAATTTTGGAGGGCATGGCCCCTATTATGAGCATCTTTCGATCTTCGATCTTCGTTGGCTATCGAACATCGAAAATCGAATTAGAAGTTGGTATTATGACACCTCATCTCTGTCGAAATTTTCGTTGTGTACCGAATTTTGTAGCGAATAGAAATTTGTTGTCGACGCTGTATCGAACAGAAAAAGAATTGTTTAAAATGTAAGTTTTTTGTATTTATGTTCTAATTTTTTACTACCTAGTAGTAATTTTAAAATATTTGAATTAATTTTATATAGGTCCAAGGTCGTGAGTACAAAACAACAGCTTGAAAGACTGGTTTCAATTATGGAAAAAAATTCCCATATAGCAAAATGAACTTGCACAAAGGTTCAGGTGACAAAAAAGTGGGATCATATAACAGTGGAGCTGAACTGTTAGGACCACCAGTAAGAACGACGGAAAAGTGGATTAAGGTGAACTAAAGAACCATAGAAGTCAATTCTGTATAATACAACTTTATTTTTGTCGTCTCAGGTGTGGGCTGACATGAAGTCAAAAACAAAAACAAAAATGTCGGAGAACATAGTGGAATACCGTGGAACTGGTGGTGGACCAAACAGGTTAAATATCTTTACGCATTCAGAAGAGTCTATAATGGGTTTGTTAAGTCTTCAGACCAGTGTAGATCCAATGGACAAGAGCATGGCCTTAGTACTAATGCGAATGAAGAATGTGAAGATATGATTGTGGAGCGATTATATAGTGATAACTTAGAATCGGATGAGAATTTGGAAGTAAGTGGACAAAGTGGTGCACCTGATGAGGAGAGGCCACGAAAAGCAAATCGAAAAAGTGCAGCAAAAACGATAGGCTCAAACTATTGCAAGAGCAGACAGCAAATCAAAAAAATGTTTAAGAAGAGATGCTGAAAACATTGGAAGAGATCAAAAAAGTGCTCTTGAGACAGAAAAGTATGCGAAGAGAACGTATAGCTTGGAGTACTATTATAAACGTGATTTTTTGAAATTGAAACAGGAAAAGCTGGAGTTCTATAAAAGCCAAATGAAAAAATAAGGCCATCACAAATTTATGCTTTAAGTGCTGACCAATACCTGATTTTTTTTTTTAAAGAAACATATGAAACTGAAGTGATATTTTTTATACCAAATTTATAATAAAATTTAAGACCGTATTATGAAAACTGAAAATCTTTAGCTTTTAAGAACCATAATGAATTTACCAAATATTTTTTTATATATATACATGTATATGAATTTTTTATTTCAATAAAATGAATTATCTACAAAACTCGCAATATTTAGTTTCTGATTTCTTCTTCTTCCGAGTTGGTTGTGGATTCAATTTCGGCGAATGGGATATCATGGTCGTCCTGTTCATTAGATAACTCTTCTACAGAAATTTGTATTGTGCAAAGCCGCACACACGTTTATAATTTGTATTGCTTTTTGTGGTGTGAAGTGAAGGGCTCTTGCTGTTCCAAATGTGATTTCAAGGCCGACATATTGAACACACAAGAATCATGTGTTGCTCCCGGATATTTTGCATTTATGTATCGTATAGTAATAGAATGGTCACAAACCTAAAAAATATTTGTATAAAGATGTAAACTTATGTATTTACAACCTGAAACTAATATCAAAATGGTATACTTACAAACATAGCATTAATGCTGTAGAATCCTTCTCTGTTGTAATATAAATTCTGTAATTCTTTTTTGGCAGCAACAATTTTAATGTGTGTGCCATCAACACAGCCAATAATCCCTGGAATTCTGCTAACATTATAGAAATGCAACTTTGATTGATGTAGCTCAGCCTCCTCATAGTTGAATTTTATCCATCATTCACAAATAAAATTTTCCAAGACATTCAACACCTCTGTTATAACCATAGACACATTCGGCTGGGCAAGTACGAATGCATTTTCGTTCCCAATGCTCAGTTGGTAGGATCCCCGAGCACAAAATCGGAGAACTGTTACATATTTTAGAATATTAGAAATATGCTTGGCTCTTGTGCATTGCTGAAGCAGTTCATCTGTACTGGACAACAAGTCCATGAACGCTTCTTTGGACAGTCTGAAGTTTTGAATAAATCTATAAAAAAAACTTATAATTTCAACAATTTAACAACTTATTTAGAAAGCTACACTTACGTGGTGGAATTCATTT
Organism: Eurosta solidaginis; assembly: GCF_040869045.1. Classification (NCBI taxonomy): domain Eukaryota; kingdom Metazoa; phylum Arthropoda; class Insecta; order Diptera; family Tephritidae; genus Eurosta; species Eurosta solidaginis. Next base: position 122,892,003 of record NC_090321.1, read on the forward strand.
TCAAAGTATTTGAAGCATCCCTCACGCGTCTTCTACTTCTGGCTAGCTCCAGTAAGCTTTTCTCTTCATCTGACGAATCATAAAACCACAATTCCGTCGTAATCATACTTTTATTTTCAATATTTGCATTTAATAACTAGTTCTGCTTTTGTCTATTTATTTTATTTTATTTGAAAGCTGAAGGAAATGTGCAATTGTGAACTTTTGAATTTATCGAAATTCACAATAATGCTTGCCTTCATCGAAAGTGCGTCATAATACCGAATGAAAATTCATTCGATCAGCTCTTTCGACCACAGTCGAAGATCGAAAGATGCTCATAATAGGAGCCCATGTAACTTATCTGGAAAGGAAAATTGCACAGAAAATAGGCTTCATGTATAGAACATGTTAACATAAAATATTGGTATATCGTTCAATTATTGAACCACACTTTATTTATTGTCCTACTATTCTGCTATTAAGTAATGATATATATATTAAGAAACTTCAAATACAGCAAAACAAGGCAATGCGATTTATTTTAAAATGTCCTCCAAGAACGCCAAAAATTGTAATGCTCAATAGATTAAACTGGCTTAGTATTAAACAGTCAGTTAGTTATTTCACATTGAAATTTATACACCAACTTAGGTTAGGAATGTTACCGAATTACCTGAGTAGTAAAATACATTATAATCATGAAATCCACAATTAGGGAACAAGAAATTGCAATAATATAAGACTGCCTAGAATAAGAACTGAGTTCGCCAAAAGGTCTCTTGAATATTTAGGGTATAAAATGTATAATGAGTTACCTTCTGATTTGAAAGACTGTGAAAATATTAGTAAGTTCAAAGAAAAATTGTTTTTATATTGTACGTCACTAAATGTGACATGAGTATTTATGTTTAATCTCTTATTTTAACCTAAACTAGGTCTTAAAGACCGTAATAATAAATAAAAAAATAAATAAATAAATAAAATATTGGATGGGGCGAAGCTCTGCTACAACAACAACAACATAGATAGCAGAGAGGCTTGGCAACTCCCCTTGCGCTATGTTGACGGCGGAGGTAAAAAGTTCTCTGGCTTGGGCCAGAAAAAACATTGCTGCCAAGAACAACAGTAATAGCACCCCTGCTGTCGAAGGTGCTGCAGCCTCCTCTGCCATCACAACACCGGCAAACCGGAAGGCGCCGGAAGGGATCCACGGTATTTTTGCAGCAGAACATCTTTCTGCATTGGCGGCCTTCGGCCACGCTTATAAAAAATTACCCTGGGTGCGTCCAACACCGCTTTTGAGACCAGAACTATATCCGCCCAAAACACTTATGTTCACAATTTTTTTTGTGGGTACGACAACATTACAACAACCGCACGAAAATCGCCAATTTCAACTGCAAATATCTCCGAGCAGAGATAAAATTTTTCTTTTCCTCCTTCGGATAATTGTTGTCGAGGTCAGTACGCGTCTTTTGACACCTCTCGATATTTTTTGACACGTATTAGCAGTCGACCCATCAACTACACTTTTACCATTCTTTCACTCAAGCTGGAAGCGCAATACAGGATTAATAACTTATCTCCACCTAGAGCTTTAACTGGTAAGATTTATTGGATCTCACATTTTAGCCTGCACTCACCCCTATTACGGTTGTCAATAGTGAGAAAATTAGTGTCGCGCTCATGAATTGGTATCGGCGTAGCCAACGTCGGGTGTTAACGCTTTTTTTGGTATTGGCTAAAATAATGTTGAAATTGTGTTGACGTGACGCGACACAAAATTTGTCAGCACAGTTTTTGGTGACGACAAACGCGGCGCTTCCCAAGGCCGTCGTTTCTATGTACCGGAGCGACTCGGGATGCCATTTCAGTGTAACCCCATTTAATTTTTTGCGTCACGTAGTCTGCGCCTTAGCGCCCCCCCCCCCTCCTCTACCACTACCTTCCAGCAGACCTGCTGCTCAGCAAGCCACAACAAGTACCCGCTGTTGCTGTTGTTGTTGTTGTTGTAGCGATAAGGTTGCTCCCCGAAGGCTTTGGGGAGTGTTATCGATGTGATGGTCCTTTGCCGGATACAGAGCTGGTACGCTCCGGTACCAAAACACCTTTAAGGTGCTAGCCCGACCATCTCGGGAACGATTTATGTGGCCACATTAAACCTTCAGGGCATTCCCTCCCTCCCCACCCACAAGTTCCATGAGGAGCTTGGGGTCGCCAGAGCCTCGCCTTTTAGTGAAACACGATTCGCCGCGAATAGGTGAGGTTGAAAATTGGGTTTGGAGGAGCTATATATTGCGCTGGCAACCTGAAGGGTTGCGCTACACAGCCCTTTGAATCTGGTATTTTAGTAGCCTCTTAAGACAGGCATACCTACCGCGTGTATATTCTTATCCCCTAATCCGCTGGGGTACCCGCTGTTGCTCGCGCCCCACGATGCCACAAACTCACACGGCTGCTCCCTCCCATAACTACAATCTCCGTAGTAGAGTCGGGAGCAATGCCGGGCATTGTGTAGGTCAGGGAAACAAATTCTTAATCCCTACCTCCGTTTGCACCGTTTGCCAGCACAGAATATATACGTTTGCGACATCCGCCTAATGCAGCTCCTGCCATGGACGGTGCCACTTTCCTAGATGTTCTGGTGTCTGCGACGGCAACCCCCCGACGGGTTTCATTACGCCATTTTGCCAGGCCGCATACCCAAATACACCGGGTACCCCAATGCTTACCCAATGCTTACCCAGGGCCACAACAGCAGTCGCGTCTTGGCCTTCCACAACCCAGGCGTAGTCACCCGTCACTTACTCCCAGAGTGACGACGTCTCCCCATATGCACTTCAGAATTCTGCAGTTAAACTGTAATTGATGAACTGGGAAGATCACATAGATAGTCGACTTCATGAAGGGGCACAACATCCGCATTGCTGCGATTCAAGAGACTAAACTCACAGCAGGATCCGCATTGCAGACCTGTGCTGGGTATAATGTCCACAGAAAAGATCGCGAGAGCGGAAATGGAGGCGGTCTCGCGTTTATCATATGCCACATTGTGCAATATCATATATTTGATCCGGACATCGACCGCAGGGACAGTGTCTTAGAACGTCAAAGATTATCTGTCCGGTCGGGCGATGCAAACCTAGAAATCATCAACATCTACATCCCTCCTGCCACCTGTTGCCCCAGTAGATACCGCCCTGATATCAGCGCCGTACTCACTCGAAACAATCGCATTTTCTTAGGCGATTTCAATGCCCATCACGATCTATGGCATTCAAACTTGCAGGTGGGCAGTAGGGGTGAGATGTTAGCGGATCAAATAGAAGAAACGACGTTCTGCACAATAAACGGAGACGCCCCCACGCGTATGGTAGGAAGCTGTGATAGTTCGCCGGATATTTCAATCGTGAGCGCAGAACTCGTTAACTGCGTCAACTGGCAGCCAATGGTAACATTGGCATCCGACACCTGCCTATACTTATTTCGCTCGAGCGTTCCGCCGACTTCATCGTCGCAGAAAAACGCACTTTCATCAACTTTAGAAAAGGAAAGTGGGCCGAATACAAATCCTTTACAGATAACCGCTTTGCTGCCCTCCCTATCCCAACTGATGCCCTGGTGGGAGCGTGCGTTCCGCAAGGTCATTGAATCCGCCTCGGCTCGTTTCATTCCCGCCGGCAGAATTCCCGAAATTCGGCCCCACTTCCCGGCAGAGGCCGCAAGATTGTCGAGAGAACGTGACCTTATAAGACAGGTCGATCCCGGCGACCCCCAAATAAGGGATATAAACCAACGCATCAGATTGCTTGTGGATGAACACAAGCGGGCGAAATGGGAGGAGCACCTAAGCGGTTGTAACCTCTCTGCCGGTGTAGCTAAACTTTAGTCCACCTGAAAGTCCCTATCGAATCCGTCTAGGCGCAATGACAAAGTTTCCATCGCCTTTGGCGATAAAGTGCTGTCGGATGCGAAAAAATGCGCGAGCGCTTTCTGCCGACAATATATAATGCATGCTACGGTCGGCAAAGATAGACGGAGGGCCAACAGACACGCACATAAATATAAGTTCAGCGCGTCACCAATTACCATCACCGCCAAAGAGGTTGAGGATGCCATCGGTCATGCTAAACCATCCAAAGCAGTGGGCCCAGACGGCATAGCAATGCCGATGATAAAAATCCTAGGGAAAGAGGGTTTCAAATATTTAGCACATTTCTTCAACCTGTCTCTTTCCACCTTTGCCATACCCGAAAAATGGAAAATGGCTGTTATAAATACACCTACATACTAGCCTTAAGTATTAAACTCAATACTATTAATAAGCATAATAATCGATACTAGCATTGAACTGTTATCTCTATTATTGAAATAAAGTAAGTGATTCTACAGCACTACAACAAAGTGGCGCCGAGGACGGTAGAATTACACGTTATTTATTATTGTTCATTTTTCGAAATTTATTTCCTACATCATTATACAAAATTAAAATGACTCAACCACAGCAAAGTCCTATAAATGTTGACAACACGAGGAAGTCAGCGTTTTTTCAACTCGAGGAATATGACAAGGAAAAAATACAATGGAGTCGTTGGCAAAAACGCTTAGAAAGCGCGTTTGCTATAAATAAAACGCAGGAAAACAAAAAAGTTCATTTGCTTCTACATCACATCGGCTATGCAACGTACAATACATTGTGCGACGACTTAGCGCCGGCCGAAACTGAGAAGAAAAAATACGACGAAATTTGTAAGACACTGGCTGAAATATTTGAGCCAAAGCCGCTAGAAATCGTGGAAAATTATCGTTTCCACCTTAGCCGGCAACATGACCATCAGTCGGTGGACGAATTTTTGATTGAACTGAAGAAAATAGCTACGAATTGCAATTTCGGTTCATATCTCGAGACAGCCTTAAGAAATCAACTAGTTTTCGGGTTGAAAAGCAAAGTTATGCGAAATCGGTTGCTAGAAAAAACGGATTTAACACTCGAGAGCAATGGAATTGTCTGAAAATGGTAATGCCGAAATGAAACATAACCTCAAAGATGTTTGGCAAGTATCACTCAAGGAAAGACAATTCGTGCATCGGGAGGAAATCGGTCGAAGGATACCAATAAAATAAAAAAACCAGGAAAAGAATCGAAAAAAGCTGTTATCGTTGTGGCGGACCACGTATTTCGCGACAATGTACAGAAAAAAATGTATACTGTACGGAATGCCGCATATCCGGACACACAAAAAAGTTTGCATCAAAACGAAACGGAAGCAGAAGGACCAAACGGAGGCTAACTACGCTGAGCATCGGGAAGTGGAGGAGATCTGCCATATCATCGGAAACAAAGCTAAGCACACACCAAGGGACAAATTTTGGATTACAATGCAAGTAAACTCTTTCGTTATAGATTTTGAAATTGACAGCGGCGCACCGGTCGCAATTATGAGCAAACTCGATTACAATCAGCAAATTGGAGGCATTGAAGAACAACAACTACACGAACCGGACATAGACCTGGTCAGCTACACTGGAAATTATATCAAAGTATTCGGTTTGGTATATGTCAAAGTCGCTTCTAAGGGGAGAACGTATGAGCTACGATTATACATTGTCGAATCAAAACGCCATCCATTATTGGGGCGTGAGTGGCTAAACCTATTGCCGTTGGACTGGAACAAAGTTTTTCGTGGCGAGCATACACTCGCGAAAATCTATGACAAAATATCTTTAGAAAGATTGAAGCACAAGTATCCACGAGTGTTCGACACAAGATCAATGGGCAAACTAGCCGGGTTGAAAGCACGTATTCACTTGAAATAACGTAACACCAATTTTCAAGAAAGCAAGGCGACCAGCGTTCTCAATGCGAGCACGAATCGAAAAAGAAATTGACGACTTGGTACAAAATGGCGTATTAAAAAAGTTGACACCAGCGAATGGGCAACACCAATTGTTCCAGTACCTAAAAGTAACGACAAAGCTAGAATTTGCGGCGATTATAAGATCACCATAAACCCTTGCATTCTCATCGGCGAACATCCATTGCCGTCTATCGAAGTATTGTTTTCACAAATGTCTGGTGGTCAGAAATTCACGAAAATCGACCTCACCAAAGCGTATCTTCAAATGGAAGTGCACGAAGAAGATCAAAGGATTCTCACACTTTCAACACATAAAGGACTATACCAGCCGACTAGACTAATGTACGGAATTTCAACAGGGCCGGGAAAATGGCAATGCGAGATCGAGAACCTTCTTAAAGACATCTATGGTGTTACGGTTTTTCTGGGAGACATCAAAATAACAGCACCAAACGCTACATTGCACATTCAACGTTTAGAAACCGTACTACAACGCCTTGAAAAACACAACATGAGGGCAAATTTCAATAATTGTGAATTCATAGCAGACTCGATCACATATTGCGGTTATAAGATCGATCGTCACGGCATCCACAAAATAAAAGAAAAAATGGAGGCAATACAAAAGATGAAAGAGCCAACAAACAAGGATGAGGTACGTTCCTTTATCGGTTTAGTAAATTATTACGGCAGATTTTTTGAAAATTTAAGCACGGTACTGTATCCGCTAAATAACTTACTCAAAGACAAAGTGCCATTGGGATGACAAATGCAAATTACCTTTTAATACGGTCAAACAAAAAATGTAATGTCCAATTTATTTAGTACATTATATTCCAAAGTTACCCTTAGTACTGGCAACAGACGCAAGCCCGGTAGGAGTTGGAGCGGTGTTAAGTCACATTTACCCATACGATACCAAACGACAAATACAATTCGCCTCGCAAACTCTGACAGCTGCGCAACAACGTTACATCCAGTTCGACAAAGAGGCATATGCTATAGTGTACGGCGTAAAGAAATTTTACCAGTACGTCTATGCCAGACACTTAATTCTACAATGTGACAACAAACCAGTTACACATATTTTTTCAACACAAAAGGGTCTCCCTATATTATCAGCAACACGGATGCAACATTACGCAATTTTTTTCTCTTCGTTCGACTACGAAATCAAGCACCGAAAATCAGCCGAGCATAGCAATGCAGACGCATTCTCCCAGTTACCACGAGCACACTCGGTAGCAACAATTTCTGAAATTGATATTATAGAATTAAACTGCATACATAATATGCTTGTCACAGTGGACGATTTGGCTAGAGCTATTAAAGACGACAAAATAGTAAGCAAACTTGTGCAAGGACTAGAAACAGAAAGAACAGTTGCTAAAGAACAGCGTTTTGGAATAGACCAACATGAATTTGCACTTCAAGAAGGAAGTTTGTTGAGGGGGACACGCGTTTACATTCCACCACTACTGGGAAAAGCTGTGCTTGAGGAACTACATCAGGCACATTTTGGTACATAAAAAATGAAAACACTGGCACGTAGCTACATTTGGTGGCCTGGGTTAGATTCGGATGTTGAAAATATCAGTCTAAACTGTAGCCCATGCCAACAAAATCGGAAAAATCCCAGCAAAATTTCAACACACATTTGGGATCCACCATCAAGTGTCTTTGAAAGAGTTCACATCGATTTTGCAGGACCGTTTTTGGGGAAGTATTTCTTCATAGCAAATGGCCAGAAATACATATATTGAATAATATCACAACACAGTCGGCAAGCAAAGTTTGCTGCCAAATTTTCGCATGAGTTTAGGCAATTTTTGCGAAGCAATGGTATTACACATAAACGAAATGCACCATTTCATCCAGCGACAAACGGACAGGCCGAAGGGTCTGTGCAGACGCTGAAAGATAAGCTCAAAGCTATGCAGTACGAAAGACATAGACACAAAATTCGCACACATTTTAATGTGTCACCGTCGAATGGTAAATACATCCACGGGCGTATCACCAGCACAGCGAATGTTTGTAAATACACCTACATACTAGCCTTAAGTATTAAACCCGTTACTATTAATAAACATAATAATCGATACTAGCATTGAACTGTTATCTCTATTATTGAAATAAAGTAAGTGATTATACAGCATTACAACAATGGCCAAGATGATCCCGCTATTAAAGCCTGGGAACCAGCTAACATAGGAAAGTCATATCGCCCGATATCTCTCCTATCGCCAGTAGCCAAGACGCTTGAAGCCATTTTGCTCTCCCACTTCAAAGCAAATTTGCAGCTAGTCTGCCATCAACATGGCTTCAGAAAACTCCGTAGCACCACCACCGCACTAAATACCACTAGCAGCCAGATAAATTGCGGTTTAAATCAACACCCCCACCATAGAACAGTGCTCGTAGCGCTAGACTTAACAAAAGCTTTTGATACGGTCAACAATGGCACGTTACTGCAAGACCTGGAAGGGTCTACCCTTTCCCCATGTCTTAAAAGGTGGACCGCAAATTATCTGGGTGGTCGGCAAGCATCGGTGCAATTTAGAAATGAAACATCAAAACCAAGAAGAATTAAACAGGGAGTACCACAGGGTGGTGTCCTATCCTCACTTTTGTTTAATTTCTACATATCTAAGCTACCTTCGCCACCAGAAGGAGTTACTATCGTTTCCTACGCCGATGACTGCACAATAATGGCCACAGACCCAGGCCCAGGGATCGATGAGCTTTGCAACAGAATAAACGGCTACCTCCCTGATTTGTCCATTTTTTCGCCTCGCGAAACCTGGCATTATCACCGACTAAATCCTCCGCGACCTTATTTACAACATGGACGTCCCAAATGTCGACCATTTTGAACATCCACGTCGATAGAACTGCGCTACCGACAGTCATACACCCCAAAATCTTGGGCGTGACGTTAGATCAGGATCTACGTTTTGGTGAGCATGCAGCCGCAAATGTACCGAAAATCCAGAGCCGTAATAAAATCCTCAAACCCTTGCTGGCAGTACTTGGGGAAAAGACAATGAAACGCACATAACCACTTACAAAGCAATTGGCCAGCCGATTGCATGCTACGCGTCCCCTATATCGTCGCCAAGCCTAAAAATAACGCTTTGGAATAAGATACAGGCCTGCCAAAATACTGAGCTCACAACCGCCAACAGCACTGATACAACAACAACAACATAGATAGCAGAGAGACTTGGCAACTCCCCTTGCGCTATGTTGATGGCGGAGGTAAAAAGTTCTCTGGCCTGGGCCAGAAAAAATATTGCTGCTAAGAACAACAGTAATAGCACCCCTGCTGTCGAAGGTGCTGCAGCCTCCGCTGCCATCACAGCACCGGCAAGCCGGAAGGCGCCGGCCTTTCCCAAGAGGGGAATTCTTCAATACAATACTGTAAACGTTAGTATCGATAGTCATAAAACATGGATAGTATCATCGATAGGTAAACACTATCGATATAACGGTACTATAGTCGATAGTTTCCCACCTCTACTAATACGCTACCAAAAATATCGAAAGAGGTCTCAAACGACGCGTTTTGGCATCAGTATTAATAATTCAAACGGGGAAAATAAAAATTTTAAGCCGTTCAAAAGATATTAAGGAAAAACCGAAAAATTACCCGTGGGTCCCTCCGAAACAAGAGGTGGGATCCATAGTATTTTTGCGCAGAACACCTTTCTGCATTGGCGGCCTTCGGCCATGCTTATAAAAAATTACCCTGGGTGCGTCCAACACCGCTTTGGAGACCAAAACTATATCCGCCCAAAACACTTATGTTCACAATTTTTTGTGTGGGTACAACAACATTACAACAACCACATGAAAATCGCCAACTTCAACTGCAAATATCTCCGAACAGAGGTAAAATGTTTCTTTCCCGCCTTCGGATAATTGGTGTTGAGGTCAATACGCGTCTTTTGACACCTCTCGATATCTTTTGACACGTATTAGCAGTCGACCCATCAACTACACTTTTACCATTCTTTCACTCAAGCTGGAGGCGCAATACAGGATTAATAACATATCTCCACCTAGAGCTTTAACTGGTAAGATTTATTGGATCTCATATTTTAACCTGCACTCACCCCTATTACGGTTGTCAATAGTGAGAAAATTAGTGTCGACGCTCATGAATTGGTATCGGCGTTGCCAACGTCGGGTGTTGACGCTTTTTTGGTATTGGCTAAAACAATGTTGAAATTGTGTTGACGTGACGCGACACAAAATTTTTCAACACAGTTTTTGGTGACGACAAACGCGGCTCTTCCCAAGGCCGTCGGTTCTATGTACCGGAGCGACTCGGGATTTTTCCCGACCAAGGACTGCCATTTCAGTGTAACCCCATTTAATTTGTTGCGTCCCTCCTACAAATTATCATCCTCCCAGTAGCTCCTTGCAGCGGGACTGTTCCATATTCTCTTGGTCCGGGAAGGTATCGAAACCAATCCGGTTCCGTCTCCTGGCCCTGGTCATTTGGTTTGCTGCATCTGCCGGAAAAGCATCTTTTTAGGACGGTCATAATCTTGTCAGTGTGTCTCGTGTAAGGGATGGTTGCATCGGACAGGTTGTTCTGGGCTAGACCCCAAAACCAGACGTCACGTAACTTCTATAAATCTTTTGTGGCTCCTTGCTTTTCACGCCCTAGGACGTCGCGTAGTCTGCGCCTTAGCGCCCCCCTGCTACCTTCCAGCAGCCCCGCTGCTCAGCAAGCCACAACAAGTACCCGCTGTTGCTGTTGTTGTTGTGGTTTTAGCCATAAAGTTGCTCCCCGAAGGCTTTGGGGAGTGTCATCGACGTGATGGTCCTTTGCCGGATACAGATCCTGTACGCTCCGGTACCACAGCACCATTAAGGTGCTAGCCCGACCATATCGGGAACGATTTATGTGGCCACATTAAACCTTCAGGTCATTCCCTCCCTCCCGACCCTCGCCAGAGCCTCGTCTGTTAGTGAAACAGGATTCGCAGCGGATAGGTGAGGTTGAAAATTGGGTTTGGAGAAGCTATATATTGCGCTGGCAACCTGAAGTGTTGCGCTACACAGCCCCTTGAATCTGGTATTTTAGTCGCCTCCTACGACAAGCATACCTACCGCGGGTATATTCTGATCCCCTAACCCGTTGGGGTACACGCTGTAGCTCGCGCACCACGGCGCCACCAACACGGCTGTTCCCACTCATACCTACAATCTCCGTAGTAGAGTCGGGAGCAATGCCGAGCATCAGCCCCTGTCCCCGTCTTCTTCCCCCCTCTTTTCCGACAGCAATTGTGTAGGTCAGGGAAACAGACTCTTAGTCCCTACCTCCCTCTGCCCGTTTGCCAGCAGAGAATATATACGTTTGCGACATCCGCCCAATACAGCTCCTGCCATGGACGGTGCCACTTTCCTAGATGTTCTGGTCTCTGCGACGGCAACCCCCGACGGGTTTCATTGCGCCATTTTGCCAGGCCGCATACCCAAATACACCGGGTACCCCAATGCTTACCCAAGGACGTCTAGTCCCAGGGCCACAACAGCAGTCGCGTCCTGGCCTTCCACAACCAAGGCGTAGTCACCCGTTACTTACTCCCAGAGTGACGACGTCTCCCCCTATGCACTTCAGAATTCTGCAGTTAAATTGTAATTGATGAACTGGGAAGATCACAGAGATAGTCGACTTCATGAAGCGGCACAACATCCGCATTGCTGCGATTCAAGAGACTAAACTCGCAGCAGGATCTGCGGTGCAGACCTGTTCTGGGTATAATGTCCACAGAAAAGATCGGGAGAGCGGAAATGGAGGCGGCCTGGCGTTTATCATATACCACACTGTGCAATATCATATATTTGATCCCGACATCGACCGCTCGGACAGTGTCTTAGAATGTCAAGGATTATCTGTCCGGTCGGGCGATGCAAACCTAGAAATCATTAACATCTACATCCCTCCTGCAACCTGTTGCCCCAGTAGATACCGCCCTGATATCAGCGCCGTACTCACTGGAAACAATCGCATTATCTTAGGCGATTTCAAAGCCCATCGCGATCTATGGCATTCAGACTTGCGGGTGGACAGTAGGGGTGAGATGTTAGCGGATCAAATAGAAGAAACGATATTCTGCAGAATAAACGGAGACGCCCCACACGTATGGTAGGAAGCTGTCATAGTTCGCCGGATATTTCAATCGTGAGCGCAGAACTCGTAGACTCCGTCAACTGGCAGCCGATGGTAACATTGGCATTCGACCACCTGCCTATACTTATTTCGCTCGGGCGTTCCGCCGACTTCATTGTCGCAGAAAAACGCACTTTCTTTAACTTTAAAAAAGGGAAGTGGGACGATAACAAATCCTTTACAGATAACCGCTTTTCTGCCCTCCCTATCCCAACTGATGCTCGACAAGGGGAGCGTGCTTTCCGTAAGGTCATTGAATCCGCCTCGGCTCGTTTCATTCCTGCCGGTAGAATTCCCCAAATTCGGCCCCACTTCCCGGCAGAGGCCGCACGTTTAAAGAGGGAACGTGACCTTATAAGACAGCTCGATCCCGGCGACCCCCAAAAAGGGGATATAACCAAACGCATCAGATTGCTTGTGGATCAACACAAGCGGGCGAAATGGGAGGAGCACCTAAGCGGTTGTAACCTTTCTGCCGGTGTAGGTAAACTTTGTTCCACCGTAAAGTCCCTATCGAATCCGTGTAGGCACAATGACAAAGTTTCCATCGCCTTTGGCGATAAAGTGCTGTCGGATGCGAAAAAATGGGCGAGCGCTTTCTGCCGACAATATATAATGCATTGTACGGTTGACAAAGACAGATGGAGGGCCAACAGACACGAACATAAACATAAGTTCAGCGCGTTACCAATTACCATCACCGCCAAAGAGGTTGAGGATGCCATCGGTCATGCTAAACCATCCAAAGCAGTGGGCCCAGACGGCATAGCCATGCCGATGCTAAAAAGCCTAGGGAAAGAGGGTTTCAAATATTTAGCACATGTTGTTGTTGTTGTAGCGATAAGGTTGCTCCCCGAAGGCTTTGGGGAGTGTTATAGATGTAATGGTTCTTTGCCGGATACAGATCCGGTACGCTCCGGTACCACAGCACCATTAAGGTGCTAGCCTGACCATCTCGGGAACGATTTATGTGGCCACATTAAACCTTCAGGCCATCCCCTCCTCCCCCACCCCCAGGTTCCATGAGGAGCTTGGGGTCGCCAGAGCCTCGTCTGTTAGTGAAACAGGATTCGCCGCGGATAGGTGAGGTTGACAATTGGGTTTGGAGAAGCTATATATTGCGCTGGCAACCTGAAGCGTTGCGCTACACAGCCCCTTGAATCTGGTATTTTAGTCGCCTCTTACGACAGGCATACCTACCGCGGGAATATTCTGACCCCCTAACCCGCTGGCACATTTAGCACATGTCTTCAACCTGTCACTTTCCAACTTTGTCATACCCGAAAAATGGAAAATGGCCAAGGTGGTCCCGCTACTAAAGCATGGGAAACCAGATATCGCCCGATATCTCTCCTATCGCCAGTAGCCAAGACGCTTGAAGCCATTTTGCTCCCCCACTTCAAAGCAAATTTGCAGCTAGCCTGTCATCAGCATGGCTTTAGAAAACTCCATAGCACCACCATCGCGCTAAATGCCATTAGCACCCAGATAAATTGTGGTTTAAATAAGAAGCCCCACCATAGAACAGTACTCGTAGCGCTAGACCTATCAAAAGCTTTTGATACGGTCAACCATGTCTCGTTACTGCAAGACCTGGAAGGGTCTACCCTTTCCCCATGTCTTAAAAGGTAGACCGCAAATTATGTGGGTGGTCGGCAGGCATCGGTGCAATTTTGATATGAAACATCAAAACCAAGAAGAATTAAACAGGGGGTGCCACAGGGTGGTGTCCTATCCCCACGTTTGTTTAATTTCTACATATAAAAGCTACCTTCGCCACCAGAAGGAATTCCTATTGTTTCCTACGCCGATGACTGCACAATAATGGCCACAGACCCAGGCCCACAGATCGATGAGCTTTGCAACAGTATAAACGGCTACCTTTCGCCTCGCGAAAACTGGAATTATCACCGACTATATCCTCCGCGACCTCATTTACAACATGGACGTCCCAAATGTCGACCATTTTGAACATCTACGTCGATGGCTCTACACTACCGACAGTCCTACACACCAAAATCTTGGGTGTGACGTTTGATCAGGATCTATATTTTGGTGAGCATGCAGCCGCAATTGTACCGAAAATCCGGAGCCGTAAAAAAATCCTCAAATCCCTTGCTGGCAGTACTTCGGGAAAAAACAAAGAAACGCTCATTACCACTTACAAAGCAATTGACCAGCCGATCGCATGCTACGCGTCCCCTATATGGTCGCCAAGCCTAAAAATAACCCACTGGAATAAGCTACAGGGCTGCCAAGATACTGCACTCAGAACCGCCACGGGCTGTCTTCTTATGTCCCCAGAACATCATCTACATAATGAGGCGAGAATACCATAATGAGAGAGAAATGAGATGCTAACCAAACAGTTCCTGTTGAATACCCAGAAACCTGGGCATCCCAACAGACATCTGATTCATGAGCCAACACCGCCTAGGGACTTAAGGTGTTATCTCCGTAAGCATTTTGAGTAAATACGGCACCTGAGGACTCAGCCGTATGAAGCAAAAAAACACAAGCAGGTCCTTGGAGAACTCCACAAACAGGCATCGAACATTTATGCCAGGAATTGCCAGGTGAATCCAGTACTCAGGGAACAGCACCCAAAACTTGCGGAAGAGGAACGCATACTCCCCAGGGAAACGCGAGTCACTCTGGTTCAACTTCGTTCTGGATACTGTAACAAGTTAAACTCTTACATATCCAGAATCAACCCCGACATACAAAATGTATGCTCCGCTTGCAATGTGTCCCCACATGACACCAACCATCTCATTAATTGTAATTTGGAACCAACGCCTCTAACACTCCTTTCATTATGGTCCACCCCTGTCGAAACAGCAAGTTTCCTTGGACTCCCGTTAGAGGATATTGATGAAAATTTGTGATCGGTCGCAGCTATTAGGTGGGGCGAAACATTGCTACAACAACAACAACGACAAAGGCGGCTATACAGAATTCAGCTATTAAAAATTCAAAAAATAAGCTTTTTTTATGCTCTTTATTAATTTTTTATTCAATTTCAGAAAATAGCCAAAATAACCAGCAACAGTCAGTTTAATGTAAAGTTTTAGGACAGCGGTCGACAGCTAAAATACGTCCAAACAACTCAGGAGAGGTATCAAAACACACGTATTGATATTGATTTTAATAATCCGAAGCCAGAAAATAAAAATTTTACTTGCGTTAGGAAATATTTGCAAAAGAACAGTTGCAAGCTTTCAAGTGGTTCATTAAAAGGTGTTTTGTGAATATTCAATGATTTTTTATTTCCGTCTTCGGATTATTAATACCGAGGTCAATACGGGTATTTTGATACCCCTCTTGGATTCGATTAAGTTTTCCATTAGTGCAAAACGCTCTGGGAGAGAAATGCAATCACTACAATATATTCAAACAAATTCCTTGTGTGTATTTTGTCCGGAATGCTTAATTGTGCACTAATAGATTTCAGAAATTATTTAGATACACAAATATTTCACTAAACAAAAAATTAACTCAATACGAATTGTAAATAAACAACTGTCAAAAATATAGGTGTTAAGTATTTACGTATTCGTTTATTAATACATCATAAAATATAAGATGTGGCAACCTCATGTTGCAGACATACAGGTTGGCAACTTCTAAGACTTATAGTAGACTCCTTAAAATGTTATATAATCGTGTGCACATGCATGGCGCTAATTTTTCATAAAATTGTATATTGTACTTAATAAAATAAAACCTGAATTACTATATTAAACTCCAACAATAGGGATTGTATTTTTATCGATATCACGTCGACATCAATACATTGCCTTAGTAAATACCAATAATGCATTGACGTGACATTGATGTTGATACGACGTGATGTCGATGACGATACGAATTGATGGTTGACTTTGACAACCGTAATAGGGGTGACCATTGTAAAGGTCTACAAGTAGGATATGTGGCAGCACGCACATACACAGCCACACTCACCTGATAAAATGCTTGTTCTTGTTCGTTTTTTTTGTGGATGCTATTTGGCACTGTTGTACTTCTTAGGTCCAAAAAAAATGTAGTAGCTGCTAACGAAAACTGCGTAAAATTTTTATTGTAAAATTACAAAGAAATATCCTTATTTACTTTCAAACCAGAACATAATTATATCTTTCTTTAAAATCCATATGTTTTGGACAATTTTAATTAACAAATTGTGATACTTTATTACCGGGGACGATTGCTAAAACACGACCAAAACCGTCGGGGGAGGTATTAATAAACGCGTTTTTGCCTCGCTTCCAATAATTCGAATACTTTTTCTCTTTGGACTATTAATAACAGGACAAAACGCGTCTGTTCATTTTTCTTTCCACATTTTTAGACGGGTTATTGCAGTAGACCTCGGTTTCAAACTGTTGTTCGCGGAGAACTTTTGAAAGGGTAGAAAAATTTAGCACCCGTGGTAAACAGTTTATCTCGAAGGAAATGAACCAATTTTTGGAAAATTATGGGGTGACACGCGTGAGGACGGGGTTATATTCCCCTCAAGCGAACGCCTCAGAACGAGTAAATAGAGGAAATTGTTTCTAAAATAAGAATTTTCCTGAAGGATATACCAGACCGTACTGATTGGGATAAAAATATACCCGAGATTTTATCAGTTCTGAGAAGCGACTTCCATACGGCGATTCAGTGGCCTCCCTACTTTGCATTATATAGCCAAAATATGGTCCAACATGCCTCATCGTACAATACTTTAGAGAAACTCGGCAGCCTGCGGGAAGACCAGGTTACGATAGTAAGCAGAGCTGACAAGTTGACTACTATTCGTGAGCAGAGCCGTAGAAATTTAGATCAGGCAAAAGATTTGGGAATAACCACCTATAACAAGCGCTCTAGGCAAGTCAACTACAAGGAAGCTCAGGAAGTTTTCCGGAAAAACTTTGCCTTGAGTAACTCCAAACAGGGTATTAACGCCAAATTCCTTCCGAAATATTTTAAGTGTCGAGTACTCCGAAAAATAGGCAATGCATTGTATGATCTCGAGGACCTAAACGGGAAATTGATAGGTCGCTTCCATGCTTCGGATATTCGTCCACAATAAACCCTCAAGAACGCTCTTGATAAATTATTTTTAATTTTTTTTAAACCTACCAATTTGACTTTTTTTGTCTGGGCGTTTTGACGGTCGGGGACATCTCGCCCAATATTATCCCCGAGCAACGATTTCATAGGGTGTTCACACGCGTTCTCACCGAGAACCGTGAACAGCCTGGCAGTCCACGCCTGGGTTGGACTAGCCTTACGGAGTTTTGACGAGTTCTGCATGACAAATTTCAAATTGCCGAAAATTTTAGGAACAGCGTATCATCAAGCACGCTCTTTAAGTGTGCTTAGCGCAACCACCACCAACTGCGCCAACCACCATCGCCAGTGGCCACAACAACCACTTCGACAGCGCAACCACAACCGCAACCCCATCGGCAGCGCCAACCAACCGCGCCGCATCCACCAGGCTTACCACCAGCATCAGCTTCAACAACCACAGCAGGGCCGTTAATCGCCTTCATTATCCACCAACAAATCTAACGCCGAAAAATTTGGTCGCAATTTTGCCAACAAATACCAAGCCAAGTCAAATAATCGCGATACAAAATTATTTAATCAGCAACAAAAATCACGATTTAAAACAATTCAACAGCAGAACTTTTTTTATATAACCAGGAAAATCAATTAAATCCATTTAAACGGCCTTTGCCGCCAAGAGCTATACGTACAAGTACGAGTGGTGTCAGTTCGCCATCGGTGACTAAGAGTAGCCTTACAACGAGTCAGTTTATACCACAGATTCAGATCAAGAAGCACATCTCTTGGACTTCCCGCTGTTGGGGGATGATCTCTTCTGGGTCTTGGCGCATATGGAATTGAGATGTAAATTTAAAACAAAAATTTGACAAGGTATTACAAAGTGGACTCTGCGTATCTGGTCAAACTATTGGCGCAGCTATAAAGCATATACGGCGCTTAGAAGATCAATATAAGAGAATTTTTGTTAATATTGTTTCGGTGGATATAATTAAAGGGCCGCTACACATAGGCCTGCTCCAACAACGCCAGCTGCAACAACAGCTGGGCCGCCGAACATAGGCCTGCTGCAACAGCACCAGCTTCAGCAACAACTGCAGGTCGCCCAACATAGGCCTGCTGCAGCAGAACCCGGCCACAACAACAGGAGCCACATCCGTTCCAACCAAAAATACATACTTAGGTGCTTATATTAGATATAGTTATATATATGTATCAGGGCATTTTTTAAGGATTTTTCACTAGGTGGCCAAAAGAAAAATATCTCCTCGACATGACTGACCATACCGGTCAGCTTTTGAATATTGCCATTTTTGGTCCAAAAAAAAACATGCTGTGGCAACCGTGGTTGTGACTCACTCATACCAAAACATTTGCAATAAAACAAGTAATCCCAGGAATAGTTATTTTTCATATCCAACTTATTATATACTTGCCCAAAATTTTTTTATTATATGCTGACAAAAATCCTCGAGCACGTGCAGAATTTGTAGAATTTATATATGTCACGGAAGTCGTGAGTACCTATGTTCTTTTCCATATAAATCCTCATCGACAGTATATTTGATGAACTATCATTAGAGTTGGGATTCTACCGAGTATTTACCATTTTTATGGGAAAATACCCGGAATATTCCTTTTTTGTATCTTTTTTTTTGGGTATTTGGGCTGCTTGGAATTACAATTCAGCAATTAAATTTATACGTCATTTGAAATTTAAAAAATTTCGTTTTGATTTTAAACAAACAACCCAGCAAACACTCGGAGTCAACAATTAGTCTGAAAGGAGTCCAAACTTTGGATCGTTTGCACGCGTTATGAACTCATTTAGGAGCCTGAAGCGAATGCTATATGGTTATATTTTGCCTGTAACATAAGTCTTATACAGGCCTCCTTCCGATATCATATATGAGCCTTATTGGCGTCATATACTGCTAATTTTGATCCTTTTAATGACACTACTTCAGGGCTTTTAGGAAGAATTTTTGACATATATCCGAAGCGAAAAACATAGGGGAGAAAATTGTTGTGATAAAACTCACATGAGGATAAGATAGAAATGAAATAAGTATTAGTTAAATTATTATTTATTTAGAATAAATTGTCGCAGAAAAATTTCAGAGTTTTTATTCCGGAGCTGCCTAGTTTATTAATTTTAATATTTTTCGTTTGTTTATAATTTCATCAAATCGGAGTCATAAAAGGCTCTCAGGTGATAGCATTTTTGAATCTTTTGAACCATATTAAACTCCAGAACTGTAAGAGAATATTTATAAGGGACACATATTTACCCAAACAAATCTACCCCTCAAACAGGCTCACGGCGCTCATAATTTAAGAATCCGAAACGAGTCCAAAATAAGTGGGCAATGTAGGAATCACAAAAGCGTCGAAACGCGTAGTAGGGTACAAGAAAATTTAATTTTTGCCTTTTATTTAACGGCCTAAAAGCTCCTAACCTAGCATGCAAAAATTATCATTTATCAACTATTTATGTTCGTCACAGCGAGTTGAAAATGAATTACATTTGTACATTATTTTTACCCTTGCTATTCTTTTATTGTATAAGCATCGACTTTTTTCCGCTCATGGACGCTTCTCGACATTTTTAATGTGACCGCAAAACTGTCACGCTCTGTCCAGGTGTGTCGAACTATATATGATCCCAATAACTGCTGACGATGCCTAATAAATAGGCCATATAGGTGTCAGATAATCAGAGTTTATTAGAGTTAAAAATGACGCCGGCGAGTTCCATTAGAGTATAATGTGAGCTGTTTAAACGCCTTTTAAGACTTATGTCGGACTCTTTTTTAGGCTCAAATGATATACGTTAATAGACTCATATAGGACGACCATAACAAGGAGGAAATACATTGGTTTCGGTCTCCCAAATGAGCACATACCGACTGTAAACGCTCCAATTTAGATATTTTCCGACTCTTTTTCGACTTAAAATGTTTACTGGGTAAACTTAAATATTTGCAACGGCATGCATTATTGGCTAAATATTTTTGAAAAACGCTGGATTACAGATTAAAACTAATTCAACCGATAGCATAATGGATAACTACCCGCCAATATAGGACAAATTGGGTACATTTTGGATTGAATTTGTGTGTTTGTTTCCCATATTTCCCAAAAGATTTTTTTTACCATATATAACCAATTTACCGGGTATTTACAATTTGGGTATTTACCCCCTTTTCCCATCTCTAAAGCATATATGACATTACTTTAATTTTGCTTGGATTCCAAGCTAAAAAAAACTGACGAAACTTTATCGGAACTTCAAAACACAAAAACAATTTCTATCGTGAAAAAGCGATACCACTATTCCCCCATAATTAGTGAGTTTGGCATGTTTTTGTTTATGTATTACATTTTATTTTTACATTAACATTTTTAACAATAAAAACAATGCAAATAACACGCGAAAATTATTTCGGTCTCTAATGGTTTACTTTTTTCACACGAATGTTGATTTTAATTGTGTTTTTATGCACCAAATTTCAATTTCAATTTCAATTCAAACTAAAAACAAAATTTTCATTTGTCAGAAAAAAATAAAGAAAAAACGGCCGAATGTCAAAAAAACCTATCGAAAAACAAACTGGCTCGTTCGTTTTTAATGAACTAGGTTGTATTTTTCTTGTATTTCGTTAGTTTTTTAAAATATACTTTGCACACTTACACCAGTACTGAAGCCACATTAGGAGGGAGTGCCGCAAAAAATTGAAGATAAAATACAAGAAAAAATACTCGAAAATAAAGTAGTGTCATATAGGTATAACTATCATTCATTCGTTGATAAATTTCTTCGATTAGCACCAAAAACCTTCATTAGAATTAGCAAGTTATATATTTTTTGACATTTTGGGGAAATCATGTATGTTCAGAAAATTTCTAACATTATTTCAGTTAGGTGTTGTTCACGTATTTTCGAAATTTAGTTGTGGCCAGATTATGATTACTACGTGGCCACGGCGGACTACTACGTGGCCATTTGGCCACGTTCGTATTACTTAAAAAATGCCCTGATATGTATATATAAGCAGATACATATGTAAAAATACACATATGTATACAATAACATAGAAATGCATACTTAAGCGCTTATATTAAATATAGTTATATGTATATATAAGCAGATGCATACGTAAAATTACACATATGTGTGCAATAAAATAGAAATATATACTAAGGTGCTTATATTAAATATAGTTATATATATATATAAGCATATACATACGTAAAGTTACACATATGTGTACAATAACATAGAAATGCATACTTAAGCGTTTATATTAAATATAGTTATATGTATATATAAGCCGATGCATATGCATACGTATAATTACACATATGTGTACAATAACATAGAAATACATACTTAGGTGCTCATATTAGATATAGTTATATATATGTACTAGCAGACCCGTTAGACGTTGTTCTGCCTTAATTTGGTATATCTACATAAATTTTAATAAGCTTTTTCCGTCTAACTCTGCTCCCCCACCCCCTCACTTTTTCTTAATCCCTTTATTCACTCCTCCCTCCGTCTTTCGCTTCATCTATCTCTATCTTTGTCTCACTCTATCTCTTTCTCAGTCTCCATCTCCTCCCATTTTTCTCTTCTCTCGTTTTTCCCATTCTTCTTCATCCCTTATTGCCAGGCAAATCGAATAGGACGTATGTAAATAGGTATGTGGGTATTATTAATTCATGTTTCAATTTCGGCTTCGCATGCATATTTATCAGTTTTGCCTGATTGATGCGACTAAATCGAATATCACAATGAAAATTACTTTAAAGGTCTCAGCAACAGCTTCCATTTGATATCCTTTTTACACACACATTCTAGGGGTATCCGGGTCCAGGTTTTGGCCTATATCTTGAGATCCTAGTCACCCAGCGGTATAAAAATTACTCTATACTAAAGCACTCATCAACAGCTTCAATTTGATAACCATAATGTAAAAACACATCCTAGTGTTACCGTGATCCACTTTTTGGCCTATATCTCGAGACCCTTCACAAATAGGTATGACAACTACCCTGTACTAAAGCACCCATCAACAGCTTTCATTTGTTATCCATATTGTATAAACACTTTCTAGGGGTCCACGTTTTGGCCTCAATCTCGAGACCCCAGTCACCAATAGCTTTCATTTGTTATCCATATTCTGTAAACACATTCTAGGGGTACCCGTGTCCACGTTTGCGCTCATATCTCGAGACACTAGTTACCCGCGGGTACGAAAAATACCCCGTATCAATGTACTGATAAACATCTTCCATTTGATACCCATATTGTACAAACATATCCCAGGTCCATGTTTTGATCTCAAGGCCCTATCTAGAACGGGATAAAAATTAGTCTATGTCTGTCTTCTGGTTCTAAGCTACCCCTCCACCAATTTTCAGCCAAATATGTTCATCCGTTACTTCCTCTTCAATCACTCTTTATCTATTAAAAAAAGCGCATCAAAATCCGTTGCGTATTTTTAAAGGTTTAAGCATTCAAAGGGACATAGGGACAGAAGAAGCGACTTTGTTTTATACTATGTAGTGATGTACATCCATACATACCTATAAACCTACGCCCGAAGTTAAATAACGCAGCGAATGCTATATATGTACGTATGTATGTGTCGCATCAAGCCTCACTCAAAAGCAATTATCGCGGACAGTTCACCACGAACAAACACACATACGCATTTTTTGATAAAAATGTTACTTTTGTTTAAACAATTTCGCTGATATAAGAAAGGAATCAAATACTTTTTTGATACAGATCGAAGGTAAATATTTCAAAGTTTTACTGAAAAGTAAAATTCTTTAAATCCGTCCATCCGTTTATGAGTTATAGCTGTGTAAACAAAAATTTTATAATTTTTTACTACATTTTGGCAATTTGCCACGCCCCTATAACATATACCTTCAAATTATATTAACTGTACCATCTCACGTAGCCAAGCTTTCAAATGCAAAAAACCATTTTAAAATCGGAGCATGCTGTGAGAAGTTATGTGCATACATGGCATTTAGCGACTTTATTTTATAAGATTTATAGATATATAAGCAGATATATACGTACAAATACACATATATATACAAAAACATAGAAATGCATACTTAAGCGCTTATACTAAATATAGTTATATGTATATATATATAAGCAGATGCATACGTAAAATAACATAGAAATACATCCTTAGGTGCTCATATTAAATATAGTTATATGTATATATAAGCAGATTCGTACGTAAAATTACACATATGTATACAGTAACATAGAAATACATACATGTATACTTATATTAAATATAGTTGTATATAAGCAAATACCTACATGGAACTACACGTATGCATAAAATTGTGTTGCATATAGTTATATGGATGTATAAGCATATACATATCTATAAATACGCATGTATGCAATGACGTATACATACTTACTTATAGACTCATATTAAATATAATTATATATATAAGCATTTCCAACGTACTTAGAAATACACATTTATAGAGAAAATAAGTACATGCATGCTTATATACTTGTATTAAATATAATTATATCTGTGCAAGCATATACATTCCTAGCAATACACATGTATAAGTAGAGATAAATATCTACCTGCATCTATACTTATACCAAATATAACAATATATGCGTATAATCGTATGCGTACTTAGAAATTAGGGGTGGGACTATCCGAATAAAAATTATCCGAATAATAAACTCTTTTATTCGCCAGGTATTCGTAATCCGAATAATATTTATTCGGATTTTTTATTCGTTTATCCGGATAGTACTATCCGGATAATTTTTATTCGGATAGTACTATCCGGATAGTGCGCACTATCCGGATACTTGGAATAGTAAAATAAAAGACATTGCGTTTATGTTACGCTCATCGCTTGTGCAGATGAGCATGCATATATATTTATACGTACATATATTTATGTGTGTATAGATGCATATATGCATATATTTTTGTTTGTTTGGGGTTGCTTTGTTAATATTCATTTATTTAGTTCCATATATTTACGTAACCAAAGTTGTGCTTGAGGCTTACGGCTGAATTCTGTAATTCAGTCTCATCTCAAGTCTCTAAATTTGAGATTTTCCTTTAGAGACAATTTTTGTGACTTGAGATGACTTCGGTATTCAGTAAACGAAAGTCACAAAAACAATTCACCATATCAACGAAATTCACCAAATTGACAATTTACTCATACATTGAACAAATAATATAGCATTGCATTTTGTAAACGCAATGTTGAGTGGTGTTTTGGCTGAGCTCGCTAAGACGCCGTTCACAAATTTTATAGAAAAATCCAAAGTGTGTATGTTCGAATCTCAGCGGCGCCACATAGCGTTCGATGTTTTTTTAAGTATTTTCTGTTTTTTAATTTTTTCTATGCTTATTTTAATTTGAGGAATAAAAAAAAATATATTTAAAGCGTTTTTCGCAAATAATTTTCATACTTTTTCTGAAATTTTCACGTTTGTGATCTGCCCCGGCCCAGCTCACAAATTAGTGATTGCTTTTGTGAGGCTGGAGACGCGAGACAGCTTACAGAATGGCAAATTGTCTCAAAAGTGATTTTCACCCCAAATAGTCTCTAATAGTGACTAGAGACGGCTTACTGAATTCAACTATTAAGCTAGAAATAGTTATCGGGGTCGTTTACAACTGTACTGATCATAGAACTTTGTTTATTAGTAAACAGGTGTGGAAATGGTAATATGGTAGGGATTTTTGTTTCCCATATACATACATATATACATATGTATGTATGTAAGTTGTATGGAAAATGTTTGTTTTGATATCGTTTGGTTTGTATAAACATCTAATTGGTCACCATTAAAAAAATAAGTTTACATATCATTGTCAACATTTTTTGCGAAGTCTGATGGATCAAAAGTTATTTAAGGTCAATGTTAACTTAATGAAAACTTTTGAAAAAATTTCCTAAAATAAAGTTTGAAGCAATCAATTTTAAACGTAACAAAATTCTAGTGGAATTAGTGACTAGTCTGTTTTTGCCGCTCCTTAAAATTTTGATTGTCCTTGAACGCGTTAAACGCTGTAATATAAATACCCAAATGTGCATATAAGCATATTCTAACATATGTACATGTTGTATTCTTGCAGATTCCTTTGAAATTAGATTCATATACAAGTGCATGTGGGTATCTCTATGTGTATGTATATGTATTCAAGAAAATGCGCAAAGGGTGATATGAAATAAGAATCCCACCTACTTTTACGGTTAGTGTGGGTATTATGTTTATTTTTTTTTTTTATTTAATTTTGTTGATGCTTGGACTAGCTGAGTATTTTTGCTTGCGAATGAAATTCTTTTCTTTTAAATCTTTTGGTTGTTGCAATACTTTTATGTGGGCATACTCGTGTATTCTACCTGCTACTGACTGACCTAACTACTGCTATTGACTGATCACAGTCCTACAACCATAAATACATACGTGTAGGTAATTCTAAAATAAATTTGCATATACATAGATGGAAATATTCAGGCAAACTTTTCCTTCGGTTTTTAGTTGTGGATTTTTAATCGATTATGTATATGTTCTTTGTCTTTCTTTAAATGCCGCGCTTGGAAATTTCGTTAACAATAAATATTAACCAGCATTGTACTTTTATATCCTGCATCGCATTGTTTATATGTACATAAGTATGTACGTATTTCATGGAATAGAATAGAAAACTTTAACTGCTACTGACTGACCTAACTACGAACGTTACAGCAGATCGCTTAAAAAAAAGATGCGTAAAGTAAAAGAGTTTTACACCTCAAGCAAGAACGTTCTGTTGATCCAAGCATAAATCAAGACATTTAAAAAATTACAATGCCCAGAAGCAAAGTTTGGCAACATTTTACAATCGTGGAAAACACTGGTGAAGCCGCCTGCAATTATTGTAATGCTGTGCTAAAATACATGGGATCCACTACTTGTTTATGGAACCATTATAACTTCAAGCACAAACTCAGTTATGGAGTTGATTATCAGCAAGCAACTTCAAGCAGCAATGCTACTGATGATTTTAGAGAAATTTTGCCACCAAACCGGAAACGGCAGTCACGAGTTAGTACATCAATCAGCAATTCCTGCAATATCAGTCAAGACCGGCAGGAACTGATAACACAGGCGTTAACGAAAATGTTGACATTGGATATGCTGCCGACGTCGTTTGTTGAAAATGAAGGATTTAGGTCCTATTCGGAAACGAATTGAAGCTCTGTACTTTGACGAATTAGCCAAAGCTAAAGATGTCATTGGCAAGGTTAACGCATATATAGCCCTAACCACAGATGGTTGGACTTCAAGGACGTTAGATTCCTACGTCACAATAACAGGTTAGTTGTCTACAATATATCTATTTATGGTTGGCTTGCGGCCAGTCTTATGTAAATAATTTTTTTCATACGTGGCATTTTTTCGAGCGTTCTAAGAGTTATGCCAAAAAATAATTTCTTAAAATAAATTTTTTTATATTGTAATTGAAAAACTCTTTTGGAAAAATAAAAATTTATATTATATATACATTTTTTTTATAAAAATATTTGTCTGTAGTGCATTATTTTGATTCTGATTGGATCCTACATTCAATGAATTTGAAAACAGATGAATTGGGTTCAAGTCACACATCGGAAAACTTGCACAACTTTCTTCTGGACTCCATAGAGGAATGGGGAATTTCCGGAAGAATATCAGCTGTAGTGCACGATAATGCAAAAAATGTGACAAACGCGGTTCGGAATTTGCAAAGCAAGGAAATAGGCAACGTGGCTTGTGCAGCACATACGCTGCAGTTAAGCATTAAAAAAGCCATGGAGATGGAAGACTGTAGCAACCTCTTAAAAAAGGCATCAAATTTAGTAAGTGCCTTCAACCATTCATCGAAAAGAACTGCAGCACTAGAGAAACACCCTGAGCAACTTGGAAAACCCGCACTGTCTCTGCCCCACAAGATGGAATTCCAGTTTTTATATGGTCGAGCCGTTAATAAACCTGAGACCATCATTGGAAGCAGTGCTCGCAGATAGATAATTTTTGATGGTCGAACGGCCCAAAAAATGGAAGTTTTTGAGCGCGAATGGCTGAAGCTAAGTGACGTCTGTAATTTGTTGCAGCCTTTAGAGAAAGCAACAACTGTGTTGTGCTCTGAAGCTATTATAACAATATCCTTAGTTCAGCCAATTATATATAGTTTAGTATACAAACACCTCAGACCGAACTGTAATGCTTCCAGTTTTGTAATGGATATCAAAAACAAAATTTCGGATGACTTGGTTCAACGGTTTGGGCTTTATACAACGTTGGAAACACGATCCGTCGAACCATGTCACATCGCATCATTCTTAGATCCGCGATATAAGAATTTACTTTTTGAAAGTTCAGAGGAGTTCAGAGCGAAGATATGTGCAACGGCAAAAGAACTATGTAAATCCGGCATAAACACGCCGTCAACTTCGGTCGCTCAGGATGCACCAACAGTGATGGATATACTTCTTTGTGGCGAAAACATAAACGAAATGCAGGATGAGTACGAAAGATATATTTCAGAGCCTCAGATAAACCACAATTTAGAGGCAAGAATTTG
This sequence comes from Eurosta solidaginis, assembly GCF_040869045.1. Classification (NCBI taxonomy): domain Eukaryota; kingdom Metazoa; phylum Arthropoda; class Insecta; order Diptera; family Tephritidae; genus Eurosta; species Eurosta solidaginis. Next base: position 122,919,722 of record NC_090321.1, read on the forward strand.
GTGGAAGGATCATGAAAAGCAATATCGCTTACTTTCTATGCTGGCAAAGAAATATCTTACCATACCAGCTACTTCAGCAAGTTCCGAGCGAGTTTTCTCAAGTGCTTGTTAAGCCTTCAAGAAGTAAACTTAAACCATATCTTGTATCAGCTTTAATATTTTTACACCAAAATAAAAAAAATTAAATATTTACACAGATTTTAGAACTAAGTCATCATCTACATATATATAAATAAGAAAATCAACTTTATGTGACACTGAAATGAATAATTAAGCAAAGATTGTTTTTATTGTAAGTATGTATATAAAAGAAACAAATAAATAAAATTTTATCATGAAATTAAAAAAAATTGTTCACTTTGAAGGGCAAAGGTTAAGGTTTTTTGCTTTTTGAATGTCTTATAACTCGAAATAAGCCTCAAAATACTACTGAGTATTTGTGATAAGTGATTTGTCTTCTGTTCAATACGGAGTATAGGTACCCACACCATCAACAAAAAGAAGATGGTATCCTCATTTTATACTTTCCATTGTTTCGTTTTTAATTTATGAATAAGTTACGCGATGCAGGATATAAAAGGACAATGCTGGTTAATATTTATTGTTAACGAAATTTCCAAGCGCGGCATTTAAAGAAAGACAAAGAACATATACATAATCGATTAAAAATCCACAACTAAAAACCGAAGGAAAAGTTTGCCTGAATATTTCCATCTATGTATATGCAAATTTATTTTAGAATTACCTACACGTATGTATTTATGGTTGTAGGACTGTGATCAGTCAGTAGCAGTAGTTAGGTCAGTCAGTAGCAGGTAGAATACACGAGTATGCCCACATAAAAGTATTGCAACAACCAAAAGATTTAAAAGAAAAGAATTTCATTCGCAAGCAAAAATACTCAGCTAGTCCAAGCATCAACAAAATTAAATAAAAAAAAAAATAAACATAATACCCACACTAACCGTAAAAGTAGGTGGGATTCTTATTTCATATCACCCTTTGCGCATTTTCTTGAATACATATACATACACATAGAGATACCCACATGCACTTGTATATGAATCTAATTTCAAAGGAATCTGCAAGAATACAACATGTACATATGTTAGAATATGCGTATATGCACATTTGGGTATTTATATTACAGCGTTTAACGCGTTCAAGGACAATCAAAATTTTAAGGAGCGGCAAAAACAGACAGACAGCCGTTTTTGAAACTAGTCACTAATTCCACTAGAATTTTGTTACGTTTAAAATTGATTGCTTCAAACTTTATTTTAGGAAATTTTTTCAAAAGTTTTCATTAAGTTAACATTGACCTTAAATAACTTTTGATCCATCAGACTTCGCAAAAAATGTTGACAATGACATGTAAACTTATTTTTTTAATGGTGACCAATTATATGTTTATACAAACCAAACGATATCAAAACAAACATTTTCCATACAACTTACATACATACATATGTATATATGTATGTATATGGGAAACAAAAATCCCTACCATATTACCATTTCCACACCTGTTTACTAATAAACAAATTTCTATGATCAGTACAGTTGTAAACGACCCCGATAACTATTTCTAGCTTAAGCCTCAAGCACAACTTTGGTTACGTAAATATATGTAACTAAATAAATGAATATTAACAAAGCAACCCCAAACAAACAAAAATATATGCATATATGCATCTATACACACATAAATATATGTACGTATAAATATATATGCATGCTCATCTGCACAAGCGATAAGCGTAACATAAACGAAATGTCTTTTATTTTACTATTCCACGCATCCGGACGAATAAAAAATCCGAATAAATATTATCCGGATTATTTGAAACGAATAAATTTATTCGTTTATTCGAATAACGTTTATTCGGATATAATTCGAAAATAATCCCACCACTATTAGAAATACACATTTATAGAGAAAATAAGTACACACCTGCTTATATACTTGTACTAAATATAATTATATATGTGTAAGCATATACATTCCTAGCAATACACATGTATAAGTAGAGATAAATACCTACCTGCATCTATACTTATACCAAATATAACTATATATGGTTATACGTACTCAGAAATACATATTTATAGAGAAAATAAGTCCATACATGCTTATCTACTTGTACTAAATATAATTATATATGTGTAAGCATATACATTCCTTGCAATACACATGTATACTTACTTACTTACTTAATTGGCGCTTAACAGTCTAAACGGTTATGGCCGTCCAACAAGGCGCGCCAGTCGCTCCTTCGCTCCGCCAACCGGCGCCAATTGGTCACACCAAGGGTGTTTAAATCGTTTTCCACCTGGTCCTTCCAACGGAGTGGGGGCCGCTCTCTACCTCTGCTTCCATAGGCGGGTTCCGATAGAAACACTTTCTTGGCCGGAGCATCATCTTTCATTCGCATAACATGGCCTAGCCAGCGCAGCCGCTGCGTTTTAATTCACACATGTATAAGTAAAGATAAATACCTACCTGCATCTATACTTATACCAAATATAACTATATATGCCTATATTCGAATGCGTACTTAGAAATACACATTCACAGAGAAAATAAGTAGGTACATGCTTATATACTTGTACTATATATAATTATATATGTGTAAGCATATACATTCCTAGAAATACACATGTATAAGTAGAGATAAATACCTACCTGCATCTATACTTATACCAAATATAACTATATATGCGTATACGTACTTAGAAATACATATTTATAGAGAAAATGAGTACATACATGCTTATCTACTTGTACTTAATGTAATTATATATGTGTAAGCATATACATTCCTAGCAATGCACATGTATAAGTAAAGATAAATACCTACCTGCATCTGTATTTATATCAAATATAACTATATATGCGTATAATCGTAAACGTACTAAGAAATACACATTTATAGAGAAAATAAATACATACATGCTTATATACGTGTACTAAATATAATTATATATGTGTAAGCATATACATTCCTAGCAATACACATGTATAAGTAAAGATAAATACCTACCTGCATCTATACTTATACCAAGTATAACTATATATGCGTATAATCGTATGCGTACTTGGAAAAACACATTTATAGAGAAAATAAGTACATACATTGTTATATGCTTGTACTAAATATAATTATATATGTGTAAGCTTATACATTCCTAGAAATACACATATATAATTAATAATAAATGCATACATGCATATACTTATATCAAATATAAATACATAGGTGTATAAATAATAATTAATACATTCATGCATACATATACTTGCATCGAGTACACATATATATATATATATATGTGTAAGCATTTACTTACCTAGAAATACCCGGTCATATACAATGATATATACATATTGTAACGAATTTGCTGCAAATTCCTCTTATTTGCCCTTTTGCTAGGTTCGTATCGGTAAACTGTTGAATAAATAACTCCAATATTGAATAATGGAAAATGGCCCTTATTAAAATACTTCACAATAACACTCAAACTGTGCAACGAATAGCTTAATAACCAAACTGGTAGCTCAAATGAAACTCCACTATTCAAAATAATACTGCTATTGCTCGCTAGATATCGTCTTAGTCGTAACTGCTTGACAACTCAAATCAAACTCGATTACTTCTTACTCGCCTGCCCCGCTTTTATAGTTTACGCTGCATACTTCTAGGCTCTTCGATTTCCAGAACTTACTAGTTAGTTTCAGCTATAAAATCGCCAGCCACAACTACGTGCACAAATTATTGCTCTCTCTTGTGACAACTCAGATAAGATATATGCATGTGTTTGTGCATTGCCGCTCCGCTGCTCGTATACGTACATATGTGTAGACGCAATTATTTATTCGTTTATGTAGATACATAATGATTGAATTATTGATGTGAATGTGCTTATCGTGGCCTTAGCATCGCCTTAGTGATGGTATAACTTAGCGATGCTAATATCCGTGACACTGCCCCCCACCTAAGTCTGATCGTCCCGATCAGACAAATCTCCCGATCTAACTGCCGCTAGCATCTCCAAATTTACCACTCTTCCAATCCGTGGTTTCCCAGTGGTTTGTATGCGGTAGATGGTATCACTGATCTTCTTCACAACTTTGTACGGGCCTTCCCAACTGCACCGAAATTTGGCTGGAATACCTTTCCGCCGGTGAGGGTTGTTTAACATTACCAAATCTCCCTCCAAGAAACTTTCCGAATTAAAGTTCTTGTCATGCCAGTGTTTCATCTTACTACTCGTTACCATGGGCCGTTCCTTCACACTCTGTTGTTTGGTCAATGAACCACTTCGTAGAGCTTGCGCTGGACGGATTTGCTTTCCATAATCGGTATCGTTCCCATATTTCACAACAGTAGTGCGCTCCGGCTTGAAACTACCCTCGCATTCTTTCTCGGAAATTCGGCGCTTCGTTTTCCTGCGTCTTTTAGGTTTTGTCAATGCCAGTGTTTCTCTCGCAGGTACTTTTTATTTTGTTTTATTTGGCCCATTCGATCTATCAACCTTTGCCTTTGACTTTCGTGGTCTTTGTCGAGTCTTTTCCACCAGTACCCGATTACTGCTGAACCCTTTTTCCAAACAAAAGTTAAGTGTTATGTCCTGATTCTTATAGCGCATAATTTTTCTCCGCATATCGATCCTGACGTCATGGTCAACCAAGAAGTCCACTCCCAATATGACTCCATCAACGATCTCCGCCACAACGAATTTGTGTAGAACCATGACTTTTCCAATTAATACCTCACATACCACTTCGCCTTGGACTTGATTATACTCGCCTGTGACCGTACGCAACCTTGCTCCAGGTAATGACTTTACTCTCCTGTAGACCAAATCAGATCGGATCAAGGAATGAGATGCCCCCGTATCTACAGTCAGTAACCGTTCCTTTCCGTCCACATGTCCTCCAACAGTAAGATTGCTCGATCTTCCTCCAATCTGCGAGATAGAGATTATGGGGCATTCAATTGCGAGAGCCAGCTGTCGCCCCTTGCGGCTGACTCGATTTAGTTTAACGATTGAGTGGTCTTGGAGATTTGCTCATCACCTTCTGCTCTGCGTTTACGACCACCCACATTGTTGGAGCTATTGGGACCGCTGCTGCAATGTCGTGCAATATGACCTGGGTTGCCGCACTTGAAACATTTAATAACTCCGGCATTTTTCTGTTGTGATCCCTTCAGTGCTTCCAAAATAGTGTCTACCCAATCTGGTCTTTCCACTTCCACACGATGAGCTTTGTATGCTGGTTTACTCAATAGTGAGGCCGTTTCCTGAGTCAATGCATGTGATACCGTTTCAGCAAATGTTAGCTTTGGGTTTGCGTATGTAGCTCGCTTCGTTTCCACGTCCCGTATGCCATTTATGAAACTCTGGATTTTTACCCTTTCAGTGTATTCCACGGGTGCGTCCGCATTTGCAAGATGAGCCAATCTTTCAATATCTGAAGCAACCTCCTGCAATGTCTTATTTGCTTTTTGGTAGCGGTTTTGCAACTCAATTTGGAATATCTGTTTTCTATACTCGCTTCCATAACGTCTTTCTACAGAAGCCATCAATGCTTCATAATTGTTCCGCTCTCCTTCGGGAATCGTCTGTAGAATTTCCGCTACTGGCACCTTCAATGCCATGAACAGTGCAGCAACTTTATCTTCCGCATTCCAGTTGTTCACTGCTGCGGTCTTCTCAAACTGTAGCTTAAATACCTGGAAAGGAACAGAACCGTCAAAGGATGGTGTTTTTACCTTTGGATTACTCGTTGAAACTGCTGGGCGATTCAGTTGCAACTGCTTGATACATCCTCTCAAAGCATCCACTTCGGCCTCGATTTTTTCCTCAAACTGTAAAATTTTTGTATCCTGGGCCTCCAGCTTCGATGTTACCTTTATCTCCTGTGCCTCCAGCTGCGAGGTTATGCGGGCCTCCTGTGCTTTCAACTGCTCAGCCAACTAAGATGTCATATATGTCTTTTGCTCTTCCAGTTGTGTTTCCATCTTGGATGTAATCTGAGTCGACATTTCTGACATTCGCGTTTCTTGTGCTTCAATCTTCGATGTTAAGCGTGTCTCCTGCGATTCAAATTGTGATGACATGTTGGTAGATATTTGTGATGACATTTCAGACATTTGTGCCGATATTGCAGCCAATAACATGTTCTGGTTTGTGTTTGCCATTGTCTGCGGTGTTTCTTCCATTTTTTTTATTTCCTCGCCATCAAGATAAAAGTCATACTCTTCCACATCCATTCCTTCTGCTTCCATTGCCTCTCGTAGCCGTGCCTGAAGTTCAAGTTTAACGCCGCTTGTATTCAGTCCACGGCTCTCCAACGCCTTCTTTAGTTGCTGGATCTTCAATTCACTGAACTTTGCCATGTCCATGTTGTCCTCTGGAATTTATTCAACAATTCCTCTTCTGACACCAATTGTAACGATTTTGCTGCAAATTCCTTTTATTTGCCCTTTTGCTAGGTTCGTATCGCTAAACTGTTGAATAAATAACTCCAATATTGAATAATGGAAAAATGGCCTTTATTAAAATACTTCACAATAACACTCAAACTGTGCAACGAATAGCTTAATAACCAAACTGATAGCTCAAATGAAACTCCACTATTCAAAATAATACTGCTATTGCTCGCTAGATATCGTCTTAGTCGTAACCGCTTGACAACTCAAATCAAACTCAATTACTTCTTACTCGCCTGCCCCGCTTTTATAGTTTACGCTGCATACTTCTAGGCTCTTCGATTTCCAGAACTTACTAGTTAGTTTCGGCTACAAAATCGCCAGCCACAACTACGTACATAAATTATTGCTCTCTCTTGTGACAACTCAGATAAGATATACGCATGTGTTTGTGCATTGCCGCTCCGCTGCTCGTATATGTACATATGTGTAGACGCAATTATTTATTCGTTTATGTAGATACATAATGATTGAATTATTGATGTGAATGTGCTTATCGTGGCCTTAGCATCGCCTTAGTGATGGTATAACTTAGCGATGCTAATATCCGTGACAATATATGCATATATACTTATATTGAACATGGTTATGTATAAGCAAATACATACCTAGAAATGCACATATATATGCCATGACATATACCTACATGCATATATACTAATTGAATATATTCAAACATAAGCATATACATAACTAAAAGTACACACGCATATTACCGGAATTTAGCTTTAAATTTCTGAACACCGGGCGTCGCAACTACACCCGCGGCGCCTATGTATATTCGGCCTTTATATTTCTTATTTTAATTTTCAGCCGTTTATAGTTTTCTTTTGTTTCAGCGTTTGGTAACCGGTCATATCCGGTTCGGTTAACTTTGATCCTTTTTTTTCGGTTAGAATTTTTTTAAAATTTCGTTTTTGAATGTTTAGCGGTCTGTTCTTGGCATCCTGTTCAACCGGATGTCGTTTCATTTTGAATTTGTAAGCGTTTTGAATTAGTTCTGAGCTTTTTGACGGTTTTTTTAAAGGCATGATATGACATTTTTTTCTGTTTATGGCGCAGGACAGCAAGTTTGGCAAGAACCCAGCCCAGCCGACATGTCTAGCCACTGTGCACCACCAGATCATGCCGACTGCCTTCCTTGCTGATCCATTGAAGATGCGTAACCATACAAATTTGCGATTCTAATGCCCTTTTCCACGATGTCTCACTGTGTACTTCTAAGTTTAATCTACAAATGGATTTATAACTAGTAACCTTTCTTAATTCTATACACTGATCGTGATTTACCTTGCATTTCACTCCAGTTTACTGTTGCCAATTTTGATTTGTTGTTGCTGCTGTTGTCATTCCTCTCACCACTCTTTTCTCCAGTTGGCTTTTTTGACCTGCGACACATGTTCATAAAATGTCCCTTCTTCATGCATTTGTGGCATGTTATGTCCTTGGCCTTGCACTCGTTAGGATGAGTTATTTTCCATGTCTCGCCACAATTGTAACAGAAGCGATTGGTCGCTCCCACAGTGGAGGAGTCTGGTATGGCGTCTTTGCTAACCGTGTTGATCAGATTCTTTTTTCATCCAAAATGCCTTTGTTCACGTTTGCTGCTTCAAAAGTTTTACATATTGATATAACGCGTGGTAAGTCTTCATCACGGCCATCCAAGAGTTTGAGCCGCAATCTTTTATCAAAAGCTCCTACAACAATACGATCTCGTGGCATCCGATCTTTATACAAGCGACCACACTGGCATTTAAGGTCACAATGGTGTGATTGCGTGCGCAATTTAGTTTCAAAATCATTGAACGATTGGTTTTGTTATTGTACAATCATATTGAATTTGTACGACTCCATCGCTACATTCCGCTGGGGCAAACAGTGAGCATCAAATTTTTCGAGAACTTCGTCTAATTTCCGTTGCTGAACTACATTTTCACTGCGTGCTGATTGTCGCTCCACCCCGCCAACCACTACGGCTGGTATTTGCCGTTGCAGATTGGTTTTTCCAAGCAATGAGTTGCGTCCCATCGTTAGGGAACAAGGTATTATAGATATTGGCACCTTGTGTGCCCAGTAGCCAAATGAAGGTTGCAATTTTTGTTGCCTCCGGCTCTTTCGATTTGTCGCTGCCGATCAAATAAACAAGAAAATTACGCCTCCAGTTGGACCACTCTGTTGCCAAGTTTGCGTAGTCCAGCTCTGCTGGATCGCGTTCTGACATTTTCCCAATTTACTTCCGTTTGTGTGTCAAAATTATATTTAATGTTGGCACTTCTGACACCATGTAATAAGCCAGTGTGCTTGTTATAAGAAATCAAAGAGATATGCGCACGATGCGTAAAGATTTAACTTTTATTTCGTACAAAACTAGTTTGGATGCACATGCATCTGCTTATCAATCGGAAGTGAAGGACCCTTCTTATGAATAATTACAACTAATGATGTGCTTATCGATAGTGACATATTCATGTTTGGCACTTAAGGCCATGTTCACATTACGCAGTTAATCGTTCACCGACGTTATTTATTACAGGTTGCTGTTATGGTAAATTTTTTTGAACGAATTAAGTATGAAAATGTAGAGCACCTATATGGGTCCTACAGAAAATTATACAAAAGTCTTGAATTGGGTTATGTGAGGACGCGTATAGTTATTCCAGCATTAAGAATACAAACACGGGTGCTAAGTTTTTCTAACCTTTCAAAAGTTCTCCGCGAACAACAGTTTGAAACCGGGGTCGACTGCAATAACCCGTCTAAAAATGTGGAAAGAAAAATGAAAAGACGCGTTTTTGCCTCGCTTCCAATAATTCGAATAGTTTTTCTCTTTGGGCTATTAATAACAGGACAAAACGCGTCTTTTCCTTTTTCTTTCCACATTTTAGACGGGTTATTGCAGTCGACCTCGGTTTCAAACTGTTGTTCGCGGAGAACTTTTGAAAGGTTAGAACAACTTAGCACCCGTGTTTCTATTCTTAATGCTGGAATAACTATACGCGTCCTCACATAACCCAATTCAAGACTTTTGTATAATTTTCTGTAGGACCCATATAGGTGCTCTAAATTTTCATACTAAATTCGTTCAAAAAAATTTACCATAATATCGTCGGTGAACGATTAACTGCGTAATGTGAACATGGCCTTAAGTGCCAAACATGAATATGTCACTATCGATAAGCACATCAGTACCCTACAAGACAGGTACCCGTTACCTAATCGATTACTTAATCGTTACCAATAACTTGGTCACCAATTATCGTCTTAATGACTTTTACCTATTGTGTTTTCGACATTCCTTCTCGCTCGATGTTATTTACATTTTTAAGTTACTTCATTAGGTATGTTTTCGTTATCGCTAACCAAAACATATGCAACAACAACAACACGGGTAACTGGCCTATCGGTTACCAGTATCGGTTACCTTCTGTCAAATCGCTTTTTCTATGAATGAAACGCGTCCTTTATGTTCAGATAATATTTAATTATAAATTATTCATATATACAATGTTTTTTTACAATTTAAATTATTCCCTTAGGGAATAGTCGTTCCCTTTCCGAAACCTTGTTTTGAAGTTTTATTTTTCCTGCGCTGGTAGTGTTGCTCATCAGTTTGCAGAGTCATATTAGTTTGGTAGGTATAGTAACATCAGACGTAGCGAAATTAGGAAGCATGTCAGGAGTATCACCAGAATCCAAAGAAGCATGGTGATTCATTTCGTCACCTCCGTTTTCTTCCATATCCGGATTCATTCCATACTAGTCATTATAAATAGCTTGTAGATGCCACATAGGTGTAACCATACCCTCAAGATCTTTCCGTTCAAATCTTGTGGTGTACAATGAGCAAACTTTTCATAAACATGTACACGTAAACTTGTATTTGTTCTAAATTGTTCACCACATTCTAAACATAGAAAAGATGTTCTTTCATCCACTGATTTCTCATGTTCCTGTATTAAGTGTTTGCGTACCATTGTGATTACAATATGGACTAACAGTCAATTCTAAACTTTTCGTTGTTACATCAATTGTTTCAGCGTGTTGTACACGTAAATGAAAATTCATACTTGAATGTATTTTCGTCTTCCAATCGCATAATTTACATTTTAAATAATGACTATTAGGCATATGAGAAATCTCATGGTCCAATAATTTTTTGAAGCTTGGTGTAGCTGCTTGAATATCACAAAATTTACATTTTGCACCACGTTCGTTATATTTAAATTGTAAATGTTCTGGTTTCTCTACACGATGCATAAAGTTTAGATGTTTTTTCCAACAATGTGGTGAATTTAATTGAAATACATACATTGGGCATTGTCTCATGAAAAATTTTCCATAAATATACTGAGCCTCTTTATGTAGGCTCTTTTCTTAACATCTAATTCTGGTCGTACCGGATATGACAGTTTTGCTTCAGGTTATAATCCACACACATACTATTTTCATATTCTGTTTCATAATTTTCATCATTTTCAACATTGAGTTTTTAAATTTGCCAATGGTTCGCCTTTATCAGTATTAGAATCAGAATGGCCTTGGCCATCTTCACCGTGTTGCAAAGTAGGCGACATATGTTGGTGTTGATGTTGCGCATATTGCGGATATGTTGGTGATTCACTAGTCATTAATTGTTTAGAAGTGTCAACTTGTTGCGATTGTTGTTGTTGTTGCTGGCTGATGAAGTGGGGTTAACGTTTGTTGTACAATTTATTCGGGTGATTGCACATATTGTTGGTGTTGTTATGGTGCTGGAAAAACTTCCGATATTGAAAGTCCTTGATTAGTGTAATGCCCACGTAGTGAACTACTCCACAGCTAGAATATTTGGGATATTTCTATCCTCACATCGTCAAAATCAAATTACCTAGAACGAAAAAGAAACTCATATCAGTAAGAATAGATTAAAAGTTTTTAATATAAGCCGAAACGTGTTCCATAAATAGGGCTACACACATAGCTCTTTTCCAAAGGCACAAGAGAAATTTCAGATAACTAGAATCAGGACCTGGTAAAGTAACTTCAAATGAACCTCCACCATGCTTATGCATCTTCCGTTGGCAGGGGTACCCAAAGATACTTTGCTGTTGCATTCATAGAGAACATAAAATTGTAACAAGGGACAATTGATTGATGTTACGAAGTAAATTAATTAGACGTGCTACAATAACAAATAAATACAGATGACTGTTTAATCTATTATGCGAAGTTCTTGAATGGATGTTCAAATTGAAAAGGACAAATTAATGCTAAAATTGCTTTCCCCGACTAACCCGGGAACGAATTGATATGACTACGCCTATCCTTCTTTAGCAGCAGTGCCGTGCACCAGTTCTGTTTTTGACAGGAAAATAAACGTTTGGTTGTCTCCAAGTTGATCATATGATACAGAATATACTCGTTTGCTACATCTTATTTTCCCCTGAAAGGTGCATTTGTTGCACCCTGCTGTCTGGCCGCTCACCCAACAACACCAGGCACGACGGTTTTTTATTGGACGTTGTGGTAGCGCACTACCCTCAAGTGGCCCAATGAAACCAGGCTAATCCTGTTCACGGGTCCGCACCCCGTGGGACCGCCGTTAGTCATAACGTCACGGGGGGAAAGGCGATTTAGTCGCCATTACTTCGTATGCGCATTTCTCTGCGCTCCCTTTCGGCATTCATCATCAATTTCGTCATTACTATAAAGGCCATCTTGCTCACAGCAATCCAACAATCTATTTGTCCGCAAATTCGTGGAACTAAATTCCTAATGGAAGGTTCCTCTCCAAAAACTCTGTTTACAGACAGTCTTTCGCCGTGAAAACGAGGGCAGTGAAATATTACATGTTCTGCGCTTTCCAATTCGGACGGACAGCTTGGACAGAAAGGATCCTCCTCTATCCCACGCTTATGTAGATATTCCTTGAAGCCACCGTGCCCGCTCAATATCTGAGTGAGATGGTAATTTAGTTTGCCGTGTTTTCGCTCGTACCATTCCGCTATATTCCGGACTAGCATGAAGGTCCAGCGCTCTTTTCTCGAATCTTCCCACCGTTCTTGCCACCTAACTATTGTTCGTGACCTTGCGCTTTTCTTAGCATCTTCAGATGGTCGGCTGAATCCAATGGCATACAGATCGGCTATTTCACTTGAGAGTAGATCTACTGGGATTTTCCTGGATAAAACATGGATCGCGTCGTCGGAACAGCACATGATATTCGTATAGCAGTAATGCGGTAGGCTGCTAATATATCTTTTTGGTGGACCATTTTAGATCTGTGCCATATTGGTGCTGCATATAATATTATAGAGCTGGTTAAGTTGGATAATAGCTGACGGGTAGCTTCGCTTGGGCCGCCGATGTTGGGCATTATTCGCGTTAGGGTTCCACTAACTCTAGAAACTTTGTCCCACACCGCCCTGAAGTGCTCCCTAAAAGTTAGTTTTGAGTCAATGATTTCAAGGAGGGCTTTGAATTTATTTGATAATCTCCTATGGTTAGGACCAACTCATCCACAGTCCGCTTTGTGTTCATCAGAACCACTTCTGTCTTATTGCTAGCCATCTCCAGCCCCGTGTTCGTCAACCATTTCTTTATTCTTCCCACGGCGTCATTACATAATGCTTGGAGCAGATCAAGTTTCTTGGCCACTGCTACTACGACAATATCATCTGCATAGCCGACAATTTCCGTGCCTCCGGGAAGGTCGATTTGTAGCACCCCGCCATACATCGCATTCCAAAGAGTTGGACCTAGAACAGATCCCTGAGGGACACCGCCCGTGGTGTTGTGTTTTCTTAGTCCCTCATCTGTATCAAAAGGGAGTACTTTGTCGCTTAGATAGCTACAAATTATTCGGAGCAGGTACGGAACTTGTCTTGGGACACCCAAAGTGCACTCACGCTTCTCATGGCTCCAGCGGGTTAGCGGCTTCTTAGAACTTAAGCCACTTGCTGCTTCTAGATCTGACAGCTGTCAGCTGGAGTCTTAGCCCGGCAAGGGCAGGGCACGAGCACAGAACGTAATCGATCCTTTCCTCCTCCAACCCACTCTTCCTACATCTGCTATCACTGACCAAGCCTAATTTAAAAGCATGTGACGCCAGAAAGCAGTGTCCAGTAAGAATACCCGTCATGAGTCTAGTCTACAGTTTAATGATAATGAAAATATAAGAACCAGTGTTTATGAATAACATATTTTAATTAATCTCTTACAACAACCTGATCGGTGGCTACATCGCCATGTAGGTAGTGTGGTGTTCCACCTTGTATAAACGTAGGTACTGTATGTGCTCAACCGTGCAAATTGACATTAGCAGTAATATTATTTACATATACATAGCTTGGTATTTGTGCAGGCCTCAATATAGCATACATTGGTTCAGTTCGGTGTGCACCAGCCACTGGTACAAACACTTTTGAATGCATAGCTTTCATATAGGATGGATGTCCAGCAGTGCTCCGGTTGTGCCAATATGTATTGGCTGCTCCGTCTATTGGTACGGCTGTATAGGTATAGGCGGGTGCAATGTATTACTAGTCTGCTCAAGATCGTATAGTACATAGATGGCTCGAAGACGCCAGAGGGGATTGGAGCCAGAGTTTTCGGACCCAGAACCAAAATATCAGTAACTCTAAAAGCACATCCGAGCATTTTCGAGCGGAAGTATTCGCCATAAGTAGTGCGCTAAGCTGAACCTTCAGCGCTGATACCCCAATGAAACAATTGCCATACTCAGTCAGGCAGTCAGGTTCCACTAAAGGCATATGCGGCGTTCGAAATAAAGTCAGCACTAGTCCTTCAGTGCGTAGAAAAGCTGAATCAATTAGGAGCACACAACGTAGTACTGTTGGCCTGGGTCCTAGGCCACAGGGGAGTGGAGGGCAATGAGCAGGCGGACTCAATGTTTAATTTGTTGCGTCTCTCCCACAAATTGTCAACCTCCCAGCAGATCCTTGCAGCGGGTCTGCGCCATACTCTCCTCTTCCGGGAAGGTATCGACCCCAATCCGGGTCCTTCTCCTGACCCCAGTACTGAGAAATGGGTTTGCTGCGTTTGTCGGAAAAGAATCTTTTTAGGACGGTCATATATATAAGGGCCAGAAATATATCAATGAACTTCCTAATCACATAAAAAGTAGTAATAACTTCAATACTTTTAAAAAAAGTTTATTGGAGCATAGTAAAACCCTTCCAATAAGATAAAGTTTTTTTTTCTTTTATTTTTTTTACATGATATACCGATACTGGAGCGCGAAAAGGGAATGGTAATATTGGTAGCAGCAAAATACAATGCATCCGGCACTAAGGAAAAGAAAATCGGTGGCCACCTGTAACTCCAGGCAGTTCCAACAACTAATTTCGCTGGAATTCGGTATTTCCAGCTGGTATTTACTGTTGCTGATCGGAATCACTCGCATTCCGACAGCATTAATATAACAATAAAATTATATAATGTGTAACAAAAATAACGAAAATAAGGCCAAATAAAAGTTGCAGCAGGGGGGATTGGAAACACGTCCTTTTCAACCTCCCATTATATGTTGAGCTGTGCTAATCGGAATCTTCATGCATTCCGACAGCGTCTTTAATAAACAAAGTTGAGGGGTTATTTTCAATTTCCAACATCCAAAGACATGTTTAGCTTCATTGATCGGAGACTAATACATTCCGACAGCTTAAAATACACATATAATTGAAAAATATAAGTTCCAAATTTTGTTGCCTTAAGCTGGGAGCACTGAAGGATTGGAAACGTCGTAATGAGTGGCTCCCAGACTCGTCCCTTTGTCACGCTAGTAAATATGCTGATCGGAATCACATGGCATTCCAACAGCATATTCAATAGAAATAAGTGATTATAACAATGAATTGTACTTAATAGTTTAAGTTTTAGGCCTAAACAGCCGTAATAATAAATAAATTAAATTAAAAAAATAAATACTCTTGTAAGTGTTTCACGTGCAAGGGATGGTTGCATCGGACAGGTTGCTCTGGGCTAGATTCCAAAATCCAGCGTCCTCGTAACTTTTATAAATCTTTTGTGGCTCTTGTTGTTCACGGCCTCATTACATTATGAGGAAATACGGCACCTGAGAACACAGCCGTATGAAGCTAAAAAACACAAGCATGTCTTCAGTGAACTCCACAAACAGGCGTCAGACCTCTATGCCGGTGATTCCTGTACTCAAAGAACAAAACTAGCAGAGGAGGAACGCACTCTCCCTAGGGAAAAGAGAGTAGTCACTCTAGCTCCACTTCGAGCTGGATAACGTAACAGGTTAAACTCTTACCTATCCAGAATCAACCCCGACATAAAAAACATTGTCCTGCTTGTAATGTGTCCCCACATGTCACCAACCATCTCTTTAACTGTATTGTGGAACCAACGCCTCTAACACTCCTCTCATTATGGTCCACCCCTGTTGAAACAGAAAGTTTCTTTGGACTACCGTTAGAGGACCTTGATGACAATTTGTGATCGGTCGCACCTATTGGATGGGGCGAAGCACTGCTTCTAAAACAATAGTAGGCGGACAACACGCAAAGAGAGGCAGCAACTGCATGACCCATCGATCCCAGATGGGAGGGAAAAGAGAGAACACTGGCGCAATATGCCAGGCCTGAGTCAATCTAAGTTACTGTTAGGGGGTTACAGCACAACTCGAATTAGGGCATTAATAGGCCTCTCAAAGAGATAACCTAAGAACCCTAACGGCTATTCTTACAAGACACTGTAGACTGAACAGTCATATGCAAAAGCTGGGTATAATATCGAACAACACATACCGATTTTGTAATGGATCAGCAGACGGTGAACCATATCCTTCTATATTGCGGCGCAATTTCAAGACGTAGGGCTAAGTTTATGGGCTCACCATGGCCAGAGCATTCCAACATTTAATCACTCAAGCAAAGAACATTGCTGGGGTTCATCAAGGAAGTCGGCTAGGATGAGGTGCTGTGAAGGAGATGTGCAAGTCACTGTGCAATCCTCAATAAATTATCTATCTATCTACGTTCCGGTAACAAGCACCATTGTGGTACTAGCCCCACCATCTCGGGAAATATTGATATGACTACATTAAACCTTCTAGGGATTGAATATTAATAATGCCGGCAATGCGAAAGTCTGCTAAAATGTACCATTCTCCATGGAATGCTCGATATATAACTTTCCACGTTTTGAAACAGTGATGAAAAGAGCAAAATTTACAAAAATTTTAACTGGCTGTGGGCAGTAAGGTGTTGATGTCCTCTCTTAACGCAATGTAATGACAACTGCGATGCAGGGAAAATGACAAAAATCTTGCAAATCTACTGATAATAATTAATTAATGCCTCCCCTTCTATGCAGTTCTATGCATATATACATACGTATTTTTCTCTCCAAACGCTAATTAAAAAAATTAATTGGTTTTCTCATGAACTTCCAACTCTGTCGTATTTGCATTCTTCAGTTGATTATCAACAAAAGCATGACAAATTATTTAATATGGTAGCCAATTTACTTACCCTTTCTGGTGCGATGATTCCTGGACAATCGGGCCTGACTAGACGCGATTTTTTTGCCTTAAGAGAGCGTGCTTAACGCGAACCATATCATGTTGTGGCACACCTTTGGTGATGCAAAAAATCAAAGCCATTTCTGCTTCTAATGCTTCTGGGATAGCAGCAGCAGCTCCCGGTGGAGACACATAAATAACAGTTACATGCCGATCAGTTGCCTTTTTTGCTCCGGTTACCTATTCAATTTTAATTCTCATTACATTATCTACTAATGCAATTTTTAATCACTACAAATCAATATAAATTACCGAAGCAAATACTGGCAAACCAAGATGCGTAGTTCCACCCTTTTTTAGGGAAATACATCCAACCAGTTTGGTACCATATTCCAAAGCATGTTGCTTGTAAAGTACCTTGTATCCTTGGCAAAGGACACGTGAATCTGCATTTAGTTGTAGATTTCGGTAGTAGTGCAGTTTACGGTACCCACCCTAAAGTTGGGCCAATATTTTCGAGTGAGGTATCAAAAGACGCGTATTAATCTCGAGAACAATAATCCGAAGTTTGAAAAGAAAAATTTTATCTCTGTCGTTGTTCTGTTTGCAGTTGAAGTTGGCGATTTTAATGTGGTTGTTGTTGTGTTTATACCCACAAAAAAAATTGTGCATCACCGTGGCGGTAGCCACGGCTATACCACACACCCGGACTTGGCATGGCGTAGCCCAGGGTTATTTTTTATAAGCGCGGCCGAAGGCCGCCAACGCAGAGAGGTGTTCTGCGCAAAAATACTATGGATCCCACCTCAGGTTTCGGAGGGACCCGGGGTCTTTTTTCGTTTTCGGATTCTTGATCTAGACGTGAATACGCGTCTTCTGATACCTCACTCGAAAATTTTGGCCCAAATTTCGGTGGGTACCGTAAACTGCAATATTACCTAGATTTCCTCTAATTTTGGCATATTCTGAGCTGAATCGCAACCCGGCGGAGATGCTATCTATTAGAATAATATAACATTTTTTTATTATTTAAAAATGCACATACGTATGAATGAAAATCAGAAGGTAAATAATGTTGTTGTTGTTGTAGTGATAGGGACACTCCCCGCTATCGACTTTGTTGGTCCTTTGCCGGATGCAGATCGGGTACGTTCCGGGAACCATTAAGGTACTAGCCCGACCATATCGGGAGCGATTTAGTTGACATGAAACCTTGTAGGCCATCCCGTCGATTCTATACAACTTAATATGGTAACGAATTAAAAGACGGTGCACCACCTAATTTTTATCAAAAATTATCAAACGTGGAATCAAAAGGCGCGCCTCGATCTCCGTTTTTATTATTATTTGATATTTTTAAATTAGGTGGTGTACCGTCTTGTAAAACTTTACCCTTAATATTATTTTGGGCGAAGGCCGCCAACGCAAAAAGATGGTCTCTGCAGCAAAATTTTTAATTTCCGTCACATGTCACAACTAAAATTAACTTAATGTTATTTTGGGCGAAGGCCGCCAACGCAAAAAGGTTTTCTCTGCAACAAAATTTTTAATTTCCGTCACATGTCACAACTAAAAGCACAAGATATTTTTCGTTGTAAACAAATATATTTTTTTTGCGTTTCAATGTTTTCCGGAATAATTAATGAACTGTCATTTCGATGACAGCATGAAACGTCGATGTGTTAGTGGAGAGCGAAAAAAGCTTTGAATGTGTGAGTGAACTGGTTACCTCCGTCTTGTAGGGTAGTTGTATTTATTCGTAAGAAGGGACCTTCACTTCCGATTGATAAGCAGATGCATGTGCATCCAAACTAGTTTTGTACGAAACAAAAGTTAAATCTATACGCATCGTGCGCATATCTATTTGATTTCTTATAACAAGCACACTGGCTTGTTACATGGTGTCAGAAGTGCCAACATTAAATATGATTTTGACACACAAACGGAAGTAAATTGGGAAAATGTTAGAACGCGTTCCACCAGAGCTGGACTGCGCAAACTTGGCAACAGAGTGGACCAACTGGAGGCGTAATTTTCTTGTTTATTTGATCGCCAGCGGCAAATCGAAAGAGCAGGAGGCAACAAAAATTGCAACATTCATTTGGCTACTGGGCACACAAGGTGCCAATATCTATAATACCTTGTTCCCTAACGATGGGACGCAACTCATTGCTTGGAAAAACCAATCTGCAACGGCAAATACCAGCCGTAGTGGTTGCCGGGGTGGAACGGCAACCAGCACGCAGTGAAAATGTAGTTCAGCAACGGAAATTAGATGAAGTTCTCGAAAAATTTGATGCTCACTGTTTGCCCCAGCGGAATGTAGCGATGGAGTCGTACAAATTCAATATGATTGTACAATAACAAAACCAATCGTTCAATGATTTTGAAACTAAATTGCGCACGCAATCACACCATTATGACTTTAAATGCGAGTGTGGTCGCTTGTATGAAGATCGGATGCTACGAGATCGTATAGTTGTAGGAGTTTTTGAAAAAAAATTGCCGCTCAAACTCTTGGATGGCCGTGATGAGGACTTACCACGCGTTATATTAATATGTAAAACTTTTGAAGCAGCAAACGTGAACAAAGGCATTTTGGATGAAAAAAAGTGTCTGATCAACACGGTTAGCAAAGAAGCCATACCATGCAGGGTCTGATACGGCTAGCGGCGACGGTGGTGTGGTTGAGAGCGATGACGGTGGCGGATGGACCCTTTGCTGGTCAGAACAAATTTTATACACTTGGTTACGCTTTGGGTGAAACGAACTTTAAGCGAACTTCACTTCGATTTGCCCGACTTGGACTTATATATGCCACAAGAGGTTAAATAAAGAGTTGCACCGGGTTAATAGTTCACACACTTCTTAAATATTTTATTAAAAACGGTATTTTTTTCTAATTTCTTTATAAAAGAGGGTTTCAACGAGAAAAGGCACAACCGAGATGGTTACAAGATGTCGAATTAATTTCAATTTGTGTATATCAAAAGCAAAATAATATAATATACAAATGTCAATATGATTGATGCTCGTTCAGGCGAGCGAGTAGCGCACGCGTTGCCAACCACGCATTCAAAGTGTTGGGTGTGTTACCGTGGTGTGGTGATTAGGGTTTTTAATTCAAAGGGTACAAATTCAATAAAAGGTGCGTGCGCTAGCCTAGACGCGTTAGCCGGCTAATGTCAATCTGACCTGCTCCAGCGCTCTGATGGCCTCGTTCATGAGGACATTTGCCACCTTGCCTCGGTGTGAAGCCGTCAGAAGGCCTGCTGCTGAGCACCGAACGGTCCGTGCTTTTGGGATCGTGACTGTGGTTGGATTGTAACGACTGTTAACGGCTTGTTGTTGTGGGCGTTGGCGGCGGCGTCGAGAGTTAGAGCGTGGTGCCGGTGTCGGAGGCACTTGAGGTGTTGGTGTGGCGTGGCTCGATGGTGTTGGTGGTGGTGGGGCCCGGTGGAGCATGGTGTGGTGTGGAAGTGTACAAATGCGGCACATAATGGGCGACGTACACTCACTCGTCGCGTGTGATAGCGCCAGACAATTGGTACAGTACGCATGGGCTCGTGCCAGGAGGTACCGCTGCATGCCCCGAAAGAGTGGGCAAGTACGTAGCGCATGATGGCGAGCGCATACGCGACATTGCATGAAATTGTTGTTGGAGTTGTTGTTTTGGCGCTCGGCGTGATTGCTAGCCACCACCACCTGAGAGCGTATCGACGTTCTTGGCCTTGGAGTTGGTGTTACAGCCATGTTCGCCTGAAACGAGTCGTATTCATATGACTTTAGTGCGGGGTATATTGATGATTGTAACTATGAGATGGAGCGGGATTTTAATTGTTGTTTTTGAGATTAGGCGGATACGGTGATTTGACGGGATGCATCTTTAGGACGAAGCGATCTTGTGAGTGGGGTGGTAACGAAAATCTACACAGTCGCTTGGGGGCTGGGCGGACGATCCGCCGGGGGGCAGAAAACATAGTTTTACTATCGGCCGTGTGAGAATGCCGGATTGGGTGCGCACCTCGACGACACGAACGTGGCCATCCAGGCCGGGGCGCGCTCGTTCGATGCGCGCCATTCGGTGGGAGGAAGTCTATCGTCCTTGATGAGGACACACTCACCGACTTTTGGCTCAATGCGGGTGTCTTTCCAACGATACCGTTTGTGGAGGTCCTTGAGGTAGTCCTCCTTCCATCTTCGACTAAACTGGTGATGGATAACCGTGACCTTTTCCCATCGGTTGAGCAGAAATAGGTTCTCATGGTCGGGTTCAGGAATCGCTAATAAAGGGGTTCCCCGAAGGAAATGTCCCGGGGTGAGCGCGGTAAAGGTCAGAGGGATCCTGAGATAGCGGGGAGATGGGGCGTGAGTTTAACACGGCCTCTATTCGTATTAGCAGGGTGGTAAATTCCTCGAAAGTGAATTTGTGAGAGCCGACTGACTTCTTGAGGTGGGTTTTAAAACTTTTGACCGCAGCTTCCCATAAGCCGCCCATATGAGGAGCGCTGGGGGGTATAAACTTCCCTTGTATGCTTTGAGCGGCGTATTTTTTGACGACTTCTTGGGGTACTTCGTTGGAGAAGGTCACAAATTCCTTTTCCATAGCTCTTTTATCACCTACAAAGGTTGTGCCATCATCGCTCATCATAGTTGCGGGATAGCCCCGACGTCCGACAAAACGGGCAAATGCTGCCAGAAAGGCCTCAGAGGTGAGATTTGAGCACAACTCGAGATGTACCGCTTTTGTCGTGAAGCTAACAAAAACGGCCACATAACCCTTCACGAGGGTAGGCGATCTTAGCATGGATGCTTTTATCAAAAAACGGCCGGCAAAATCAACCCCCTTTGTGGTGAAGGGGGGAGCGAAAGTGCATCGTGTGGGTGGCAAGGCTGCCATTATTTGGGAGCGCATTTGCTGCTTGTGGACGGTGCATGTTTTACATTGAAAAATGCATTTTTTGATGAGTGGCTTGAGCCGAGGAATGTAAAGTTCCTGTCTAATCGTTTGCTGCATGAGACGGACTTCGGCGTGCAGGAAAAGTTCATGCAGGAAGCGTAGGAAAAGTGCAGCATATCGGGATTTTTCCGGAATAATAATGGGGTGGCTTTCGTTGTAGGTTAGTGTTGAATCAACTAGGCGACCGCGGACTCGGAGCAATCCATCTTCATCCAAATATGGATTAAGGGTGAGAAGGGGGCTCCGTTTGTCTATAGGCTTCGAGGTTAACAACGATACCTTTTCTTTGGGGAAATATCGCGACTGAGTTAAGGCGATTAGCTTGAGTTTCGTGTTGCGGAAGTCGTCGTGTGTAAGGGTTAACGGGGAAGTTGGTATGTGGCCCGCGCGGGGTTTAAGGGTGCGTATGAAGTGCAACACGTGAGTTAAAACTCTCAGGGCACGCGGAAACGAGGAAAATCGATCCAGAATGTCGGGTTCTTCTTCGCTGGCATGTAATGCTTCGATTCGGCGGACTTCGGGTGGACTTACGGAGGGGCGGCGCAAGTCTTTGGGCCATGATTCCGGGGGATTGATGAGCCATTCTGGGCCTTTCCACCACAGGGAGGAAGCTGCCAAATCAAGAGGTTTGCATCCTCTTGTGCCCATGTCGGCGGGGTTTTCGGAACTGCGTACATGTCGCCAAGTGGCGTTTCCAACCAGATCGATTATTTGCGCGGTTTGATTTGCTACGAAAGTTCTCCATGTATAGGGGGGCTTTTCTAGCCATGCGAGCACTATTTCGGAGTCCGACCACAGCGTCAAGGTATGCGGGCTGAGATGGAGTTGGGATTGAACAACGGAGACTAGCTTCGCTAGGAGCAGAGCTCCACACAATTCCAGCCGTGGCAAGCTAGTGGATTTTAGGGGTGCCACTTTGCTTTTAGAGACTAGGAGATGAGAGGTTGTGTTTTGTCCTACCGTCGTTCGGACATAAATGCTGGCGCAATAAGCTTTCTCCGACGCGTCGCAAAAGCCATGCAGCTCCGTGGGTTGGTCAGGGGAGTAATTGACCCAACGAGGAATTTGAATCCCTGTTATGGCGTGGAGGTTATGTGCGAACTGAGTCCACTTTGCGAGGCGGAGGGGTTTCACCTGTTCGTCCCAGTCAGTTCCGTCAAGCCACAGCTCTTGCAAGAGAATTTTGGCTTGAATCATTATCGGCGTTAGCCATCGTGTGGGGTCGAAAAGTTTTGCGACGGAAGAGAGAATTTGTCGCTTTGTACTCGCGGTGCTTACTGGGATGGATTCAACGGTGTACGAAAATGAGTCCTTTATGGCATTCCATTGAATCCCGAGCGTTTTCGTCGTACTTGCTTTTTCGAATTCGAGAAACTGGGAATCCAGCAAGTCTGTTGTGGGAATAGTTTCAATTATTTCAGGATGGTTTGCCGTGATTTTTCTAAGGGGGAAGCCTTCTGACGTAAGGGCTTGCCTGACTTGCGAGAGGGACTCCGCAGCTGAGAGGATGGAGTGCCCGCCAGAAAGTATGTCGTCTACATATGTCTCGTCTTTTAATATCTGAGATGCATTAAGGATGGTCTTATTGACGTCTTTAGAGAGCTCGCGCAAGGTACGTATTGCAAGATGGGGAGCGCAATTAAGACCGAATGTGACGGTTTTAAGCTTAAAATCTTGAATTGGACCATTTGGGGCTGAGCGAAAAATAATTTTCTGGTAATCTTGGTCCTCCTCATGTAAGAGAATTTGGCGGTACATTTTTTCTACATCGCCGTTGAAAACAAATTGGTACGTGCGCCACTTGAGTATTAATAGCATCAAATCGGGTTGTAGGGTGGGACCGGTATAGAGAACATCATTCAGAGAATTACCGGAAGTTGATTTCTTTGATCCATTAAAGACCACACGTACCTTGGTAGTTCTTTTTTCAGGCTTTCTAACCGCGTGAAGGGGTAGGTAGAACGACAAGTATTTGTTGTCTGAGCATTTTTCGCAGGAAGTGGTTTCTTCCATATGACCTAGGGTGAGATATTCTATTAAGACTTGGTCATATTGGGATTTAAGCTCGCCTTTTTTGAGAAGATTTCTCTCCATGCTAACAAATTGCTGGAGAGCTGAGGTTCGGGATCTACCTACGGCTACATGTTCTGGGAAACTGCGTCTAAAGGGGAGTCGCACTACATAGCGACTGTCATCTCTGTGAGTGGTGGTGGACTGGTACAATTCTTCGCATATAGTGTCTTCAGCATTAAGATACTTGGGGGTGGATACCTCTTCCAGTTCCCAGAATTTTCTGAGCTGCGAATCGAGGGAGTTCGATACTTCCTCCACCTGGGTTGAGAACGAAACTACTTTGCTAGGGACTTGACCACTAAGGATCCATACAAATATGGTGTTTTGCGCTAGTAGGTTCGGGGAGATTTTTTCAACACCTTCTAGCATGATCTGCGGGATAAGGTCACTGCCAATGACTAAGTCAATCTGGGATGGAGAGTGGCAGTTTGCACCTGCGAGGGTTAGATGCGCCCATTTTTCACGCCGTCCTTGGGTGGGATTAAATTTGGGTAACACCTTGGTTAACTGGGGTAGGACAATAGCTTGTGCTTGGATCCTTGTGGTCAAATCGTTTGAGACTAGAGTTAGAGAGCATAGTTTGTTCGATGTTTGAACTACTCTTCCACCCATGCCTGATATTTCGAAATTAGATGCTCGGCATGGTAGACGCAGTTTTATTTGAGCTTTGGAGGAGATAAAGCTCCGTTTTGACCCTTGGTCAATTAGGGCTCTGAGTTTGAACAGTTCACCTCGGTGTTCTACTGAGACGATTGCCGTCGGGAGTAGTACTTTACTTTCATTGTCCGAGTAGAAAGATTGTACGTGGGCATTTTTTGAACACGAGGGTTGATCGCGGTCGTCTTCCGGAGATTGGAGTTGGGTGACTGACATCAGGGGGGGGGGGGGGGTGGTAGTTGCTACTTGGGCTGTCGCTTTATGCATTCTGGGTGTTGATGATGTGCTAGAGGTCGCATCATCATGGAGAGCTGAGTTGTGCCGTTGCCGGCAGTGAACACACTTGAATGTGCATTGGCAATCTCTGAGAACGTGGGATTGGAATAGGCAGTTAAAGCACATGTGATTGTCTCTCACGAACTTCTTCCGATCATGGACTGGCATTCTAGCGAATTTTGCACAGCTGTACAGGGGGTGCTCGGAGATTTTGCAATATGCGCATTTGTACATTGTGCGGTGTTCTGTAGCATGGGGTTGAATCCTCGGATTGGATTTTTCGTGATTGTTGCCTCTGAATTCATAATTATTTTGTTTAGAGTAGCTTGTGCTAGCGGGGGCCGCTGTGGGTTTAGAGGGGCGCCATTGGTCTACTCTTTCTACCACCTCATAGCGAGTAGTCAGAAATTGGGGAGATCTTTCCTGGAGGTTAGAGACTGTTCCCACAGGGTTACCGTGTTCTCCGGGAGTTTAGAGGTGACCAGATAAATGAGGATTGGATCCCAACTTTCTGTTGAAACTTGCTGGGTGGCGAGAATTTGGAGGCAATTATTCACGGATGATTGCAATTTCTGTATATCCTCGTTATTTTCAATGGGAATTGGTTTTAAATTCATAAGGGTTTTTATTTGGTTGTCGACCAAAACCCTGCGATTTTCATATCGCGACTTTAGGGCTTCCCACGCCAGTTCAAAATTGGCATCACTGAGTGGGAATTGTTTGACTATTTGGCCGGCTTTGCCTTG
This sequence comes from Eurosta solidaginis, assembly GCF_040869045.1. NCBI lineage: Eukaryota > Metazoa > Arthropoda > Insecta > Diptera > Tephritidae > Eurosta > Eurosta solidaginis. The sequence continues at coordinate 122,945,420 of NC_090321.1, forward strand.
TGTTTTATACCGGAGGTGGTATAATTTCTGGGCTTTTGTGAGTTTTGGGTGGTTAATATAGACCGCCGTGAACATGTCACGAAATGACGGTCATTGTTCATAACCCCCATAAAATACTTCTGTATCACAAGGCGGGATTTTTAAGCCGAAACCTGTTCCATCTCTGGAAAGTGATGCGGTGGGGGCGGCTATGGGAGTGTTTGCTTGTTGGAGCAACATAAGTTGGTCCCCTATCTGGGCTTTTGTGTCCTCATAAATAATTAGACATGACCGGTATTTATTAAATGCGACCGGTTTGAAGTCATCTGGCAGATCAAATTCAAATTGTATCACCGTACCGCACTTTTATAAACGTGTGTATATATGAGTATATATGCGTATATATATATATTTGAGAAGAGAAGTTGAAAACGCTAATTAAAGAAATTTGAAAAAGTGAGTTTTATAAATTTATTTTGGGTCCCTGTCTACCAGTTAATTATTACATATGCACATACATACATACGAATGAGCAACCAAAATATATTGGAAATGCAATGTTTTGGGGTGAACTGCCTTTCCTTTTTGCAATACGGGACTTATATATGTATTCACGAAATCTTAAAATTTAAGATTGCAAAAATTATTGGGGATATATATGTATGTATTTATGAATCCTTTAGGGAAATCCACAAATATCAAACTTTAATTAAAAAATGGGGAATATTAATTATTTCAAGGAGGATTATTCGTCGATTTGTGGATTATTTGAATAATTTAACTTTGTATGTATGAAGGGTAGAGGCAGAGAGGGGGCAAGTTAATTTTAATTTCTTTAATGCGTTTATCGCTCTGGGGGCAAATGAATAATTCTATACATACATATATTTATGTACAACATTCAAATGGAAAAACTCCACAAATATTATCTTTTTAATTATTTCGGGGCGTGAGCTGGGAATAAGAAATTTGATTTCTACTCACGATTTTTGCGATACTTTCTCTTTAATTCTCCAGCGTTGGGTCCAAAAATGGCGACGAAGGACCAAATCTACAGCTCCGTTGCTGCAGTTCTTGGGGATGGAGGGTCTGATGCGGTTAGCGGCGACGGTGGTGATGTTGAGAGCGATGACGGTGGCGTATGGACCCTTTGGTGGTCAATACAAATTTTATACACTTGGTTACGCTTTGGGTGAAACGAACTTTAAGCGAACTTCACTTCGATTTGCCCGACTTGGACTTATATATGCCACAAGAGGTTAAATAAAGAGTTGCACCGGGTTAATAGTTCACACAATTCTTAAATATTTTATTAAAAACGGTATTTTTTTCTAATTTCTTTATAAAAAAGGGTTTCAACGAGAAAAGGCACAACCGAGATGGTTACAAGATGTCGAATTAATTTCAATTTGTGTATATCAACGGCAAAAGAATATAATATACAAATGTCAATATGATTGATGCTCGTTCAGGCGAGCGAGTAGCGCACGCTTTGCCAACCACGCATTTAAAGTGTTGGGTGTGTTACCGTGGTGTGGTGATTAGGGTTATTAATTCAAAGGGTACAAATTCAATAAAAGGTGCGTGCGCTAATCGCTCGCTTGAACAGTAGATTAAACTTAGAAGTACACAGTGAGACATCGTAGAAAAGGGCATTAGAATCGCAATTTGTTATGGTTACGCATCTTCAATGGATCAGCAAGGAAGGCATTCGGCATGATCTGGTGGTGCACAGTGGCTAGTCATGTCGGCTGGGCTGGGTTCTTGCCAACCTTGCTGTCCTGCGCCATAAACAGAAAAAAAGGTCATATCATTCCTTTAAAAAAAAACCGTCAAAAAGCTCAGAACTAATTCAAAACGCTTATAAATTCAAAATAAAACGACATCCGGATGCCACGAACAGACCGTTAAATATTCAAAAACGAAATTCAAAAGAAAAATTCTAACCGCAAAAAAAAGGATCAAAGTTAACCGAACCGAAATGACCGGTTAGCAAACGCTGAAACAAAGAAAACTAAAAACGGCTGAAAATTAAAATAAGAAATATAAAGGCCGAATATACATAGGGGCGCCGCGGGTGTTGTTGCGACGAGCGGTGCTCATCCCACCCTCAAGACCATGGCCACCGACGCACCTGATTTTCAGTGGCCCCTTACCTGACCTACCTAGTGCCTTCTAAATAAATGGACACATCAGCATTCCCATTTTAATTACAATTTTTGTTTATAATTCATTATTTAAAATCCTTTCAGGAAAAACTTATTAGAATTCATTATTCAGCTTCATCAATTGTCTGTCAACCCTCAGAAAATTAAAGCTAAATTCCGGTCATATGCGTGTGTACTTTTAGTTATGTATATGCTTATGTTTGATTATATTCAATTAGTATATATGCATGTAGGTATATGTCATGGCATATATATGTGCATTTCTAGGTATGTATTTGCTTATACATAACCATGTTCAATATAAGTATATATGCATATATTTATATATCATTGTATATGACCGGGTATTTCTAGGTAGGTACCCTGCTAACCATGGCTAACCACATTTTGCTATTTTCACCTCAAAAACCAATACTATCTCAACTTCTTTTTGGACACAACTAACACCAACTCACATTTGTGGGACATTTTTCATAATTGTGGTAAATTTCTAAGATGTGCGAATGAAACAGTAGTATGATGTGGGAATGAAACAATAAGATACTACACATTTCGCCACCATTTTTGAAAATTTTTTAAGCAAAACGCGTCTAATTTCAAAATAATTTAATAAAAGTTGAATTTTAGAAGTGCTCAAGTGAGTAAGGACATTAAAAATAAAAAAAATAAAAATATAACAGAAAAGTGAACGTTCAAAAAAAAAACCTCTAACGTAATAAACCAGCTTTCATCAGTCACAAAAGGGCTTCTCCAAGACGCCACTTCAACGTTGGATTATCTGAGGTAAGTAAATGTTTAGTTATTTTAGTATAACTTACTTTGTCCGTCCTGATGTCACGTTGTTTAAATTTTTCCAAATTATTAAATAAATTAAAAAAATTGCTTCAAATAAATGTTTTCATACATTTAAAAAAAGCAATATGGGCAATCCCCGATTATTAAAATCATACAACTTTTTTGTTGTTATAGGAGTGCAAATTTGGAAATATATTGCAGAACTTGCCCTTATTATGAAGATACCAAATCAGTGTTACATATTATGGACCTGACCGAGATCAGGAATATTGTTTGGTATTGTCATAATATGAATGGTTCTGAGTAAATACAGGTATTATGGTGATAGCCAAATTAGTTGAAGTGTTTGATGGCACAATATTTGCTGGTAATTCTTTTCTTTAGCTCACAACTGCTAAAACTAGTCAAAATATATCGGGAGAGGTGTCAATAAAAGAGCTTTGGACTCAGAACAACGAATCTGAAAGTGGAAATTGAAAATTTTATATCTGTGCAGAGATATTTGCAGTTACCCAAAATGTATTAACGGAAACACGAAAAATGATCCCCGCTCCCTCCGAAACCGGCGGTGTGATGCATAGAATTTTGGCCTTCGGCCGCGCTGATAAAAATATACCACCAAGGAGGTGGAATCAAAATTAAATCAGTGCAAATTACCTTCGTATACAAAATGTTTTCCTGTGAACAACAACAATACAATAATCACATGAAAAACACCAACTTCAACTAAAAATATCTCTGCAGAGATATAAAATTTTCAATTTCCGTTTTCGTATTCGTTGTCCTGATTCAAAGACGCCCTCTTGACACCTCTCCCGATATTTTATGACTAGTTTTAGCAGTTGTGAGCTAAAGAAAAAAAAAATTTTTTTTTATATAAATGTGAAATAAATAGTTATTATGTTCCGCTTATTTAATACGAAAGCAAACGCTCGCCCTTTTATACCACCCTCGAAAGTGTTGGTTTGCTTGGGGTAACAAGCGGATACTATGGTGCCATTTCTTTATGATCTTGTTGGCAAAGAAAAAGAATGTGGACATATTTAAAGATATGTATGTTAATTAATTTAGGTAATTCTATTCACTCTAAATAAATCACTGCTACAACAACAACAACAAAACTCTATATAAACGTATAAAAATATCGGGAGATGTATCAAAATATGCGTTTTGGACCCGGAAACGCGAATATGAAAACACAAATTTTTAGACTGTGAAGAGATACTTGCAAATGAAATTGCAATTTTTTGTGTGGTTGTTGTAATGTTTTTGTACACAGGAAACAATTTTGTGTACAAAGGCATTTTGCACGGATTAAATTTTGATTGCACCCCATTAGGGGACCGGCCCCCAGCGGGTTAGGGGATCAGAATATACCCGCGGTAGGTATTCCTGTCGTAAGAGGCGACTAAAATACCATATTCAAGCGGCTGTGTAGCGCAACCCTTCAGGTTGCCTGCGCAATATATAGCTTCTCCAAACCCAATTGTCAACCTCACCTATCCGTGGCGAATCCTGTTTCACTAACAGACGAGGCTCTGGCGACCCCAAGCCCATCATGGAACTTGCGGGTGGGGAGGGAGGGAATGGCCTGAAGGTTTAATGTGGCCACATAAATCGTTCCCGAGATGGTCGGGATAGCGCCTTAATGGTGCCATGGTACCGGAGCGTACCGGATCTGTATCCGGCAAAGGACCATCACATCGATAACACTCCCCAAAGCCTTCGTGGAGCAACCTTATCGCTACAACAACAACAACAACAGGGGACCGGCCAGTGTCTTTTGACACCCTTCCCGATATTATTGGACGTGTATTAAGAGTGTCATGCTTTCGTATAGAATTGCCATCATTTGAACGCCTCAAACATTTTTTCTCGTTTTCGGATTCGCATTCTGGGTCCTAGACGCATATTTTGGTAATTCTATACGACAGTATGACACTGCTAATACGCGTCCAAGAATATCGAGAGAGGTGTGAAACGACTCGTCTTAACATCAGTACTAATAATCCGCAACCGGAAAATAAAAATTTTAACTCGTTCAAAAGATATTAACGAAAACCCGAAAAATGTCCCGAGGGTCCCTCAGAAACCGGGGGTGGTATCCATAGTATTTTTCCGCAGAACACCTTTCTGCGTTGGCGGCCTTCGGCTGCGCTTATAAAAAATTACCCTGGGTGGGTCCAACACCGGTTTGGAGACCAAAAATAAAACGCGCAAAACACTTATGTTCACAATTTTTTTTGTGGGTAGAAATAACGTTACAACACCCACATGAAAATCGCCAACTTCAACTGCAAATATATCCGGACAGAGATTAAATTTTTCTTTTCCGCCTTCGGATTATTATTGTCGAGGTCAATAAGCGTCTTTTGACACGTCTCCCGATATTTTTGGACCCGTATTAGCAGTGTCATGCGGTCGTATAGAATTACCCATCTTTTGATAAATCTCCCGACATTTTTGGGCGTGTGTTTATAGTGTGATGGGTAGTTCTCGACAATAATCCGAAAGCGGAAAAGAAAAATTTAATCTCTGTCCGGATATATTTGCAGTTGAAGTTGGCGATTTTCATGTGGGTGTTGTAATGTTATTCTACCCACAAAAAAAATTGTGAACATAGGTGTTTTGCGCGTTTTAGTTTTGGTCTCCAAACCGGTGTTGGACCTACCCAACGTACTTTTTTATAAGCGCGGCCGAAGGCCGCCAACGCAGAAAGGTGTTCTGCGCAGAAATACTATGGATTCCACCCCCGGTTACGATTACCTATAGGCTCATCTTCATCAATACCGTATCCTTTTCATCAGCTTCTAGTACGGTTACTTCACTTATTTCCTCGATGATTAAACTGCAGATTATTTAGACGCGTATAACAATCGCCACAGGTATTCACTGGGAATCCGTCATGATGCTGCACTGCAATTGTTGTAAATATGGTCAGCTTTTTGGGTAAACCGGGTATGACGAACAAACTGTAGCTAGATCCATTCTGCATCTTTTTTAGGCAATTCCGACAAATCGAATTTATGGTACACATTTTTTCTTCCTTCATTGTGCATTAATTGTTATTAATTTTTACTTCTATTTATTTACAAATACGCTATCTTTGCAAAATTTTCTGCGCTGTCAATAACGTCAATATCGCACGAATTTAAGTCAAAGAATAATAAGGAAAAAACAGATGTTGCGATGTTGCGAGTTACCAGAGAACTGCCCTTTGGAACAGTTGGCTATAATATTACCTATGCAAGGTTCAGTTGGTCTTTCTTATACATACATATATTAAAATATCATTTGTAAAGATATGAGCGGTTGACTTTCAATAGAAATTTTACGTGACCCACGCTTTTTTTTTATGTTTGACCAATGCCCTTGATTGATGAGGAATGTGATGACTAGTACCTACCTAATTACTTCCTAGGTAATTCTTTACGACAGCATGACTCTGATAATACGTGTCCAAAAATATCGAGAGAGGTATCAAACGACACGTCTTGACATCAGTATTGATAATCAGAAGGCGGAGAAGGTATAGTCTAGTTGATGGGTCGACTGCTAATACGCGTCCAAAAATATCGAGAGAGGTGTCCAGCGACGCGTCTTGACATCAGTATTAATAATCCGCAGGTGGAAAATAAAAATTTTAACTCGTTCAAAAGATATTAACGAAAAACCGAAAAAAGACCCGCTGGTACCTCCGAACCCGGGGGTGGAATCCACAGTATTTTTGCGCAGAACACCTTTCTGCGTTGGCGGCCTTCGGCCGCGCTTATAAAAAATTACCCTGGGTGGGTCGAACACCGGTTTGGTGGGTACAACATTTTGATGTTTTTGGGTACAACAAAAACATCAAAATAACAACCACATGAACATTTTCAATTTTGTTTGCAAATATCTCTGGAAAGAAATAAAATTTTCTATTTCCGCTTCCGGCCCAGGGTCAAAAGCGTGTTTTGGACACCTCTCCCGATATTTTTGAACGAGTTTTAGTTAAAGTAAAGAATTACCAAATTTTAATTTCCGCTTTCGGATTCGTTGTCTTGGATCCAAATCACGTCTTTTGAAACCTTTCACGATATTTTTAGACGAGTTTGAGCAGTTGTGTGCTAAAGTAATGAATTACCGTCGATATGATCTGGCAAAGTTGATTTTGCGTAATTGATCAGCTAATTTTTGTTTACTTTTTACCAAGATACAATGTGCAACTCATTGCAGTCTCCCGGGCTAATAAATAAATAAATTAACAATTGAACAAACTAGTTTCGCTAAAACTAAGAAAAAAATTAGATGAATTTTTTCAGTTTATTGAAAATTCAAAAAAATATGCTATCGAAAACTAAAAAAATGGGTATGATCATCAAGGGTAGTTCAATTTCGTATTTATGCATTGCAATAACAGTGTGTGGAAGTTTTGCGCTTGCACAGGAAACAAACGAATCTGAAAAAGATTTTGTCGTCTTGGGATCAAAGCGCATCTTTTGGCACATCTCCCGATATTTTTAGTGGCGTATTAGCAGTGTCATGCTGTCGTATAGAATTACCCATCACACTATAAACACACGTCCAAAAATGTCGGGAGATGTATCAAAAGATTCGTCTTGGACCCAGATTGCGAATCCGAAAACGGAAAACAAAAATGTTGAGTCGTTCAAATGATGGCAATTCTATACGAAAGCATGACACTCTTTATACGCGTCCAATAATATCGGGAAGGGTGCCAAAAGACGCTGGCCGTTCCCCCAATGGGGTGCAATCAAAATTTAATCCGTGCAAAATCCTTTTGTACAAAAAATTGTTTCCTGTGTACACAGAAAAAAGTTGTGTTGAAAGGTGTTTTCGCGAATATAGTTTCTATCTCTAAACCATTGTTGGACACTATTTCAACATTGCGATCGTGATCTTCGGTTTTATTTTGTTGTGTTACTAGTGCTTCACCCCATTCCAATGTGTCATCTATTTCTTCCACGTCGTAAACAGAGTGGCCTAGGAATTAGTCGGTAATGGTTCCAGGTCGTAGGCATAGGATACGGTGGGTAAGGGAGCTTTGGTATGTATAAATTAAACATAAGCGGTGATACGACACCACCATCAACCCCACCACCTGTTTACCGGTTTTGTTCCTGTAAAATCAAAGGGGAAGGTGTGGACCTTCTATGTGTTCGAGTAGCATGTCGTGTTTCACTGTATCAAAAGCTTTGGACAGGTCAAGTGCCACGAGCACCATCCTATGCTGCGGTTTTTCCTGGTTCAGTCCGTAACTTATCTGAGTGTTTATGGCGTTTAGCGCGGGTAGTGTTATGCTTTTTGAGGAAGTAATATTTATAGGTGGCTTTGCAAAGACTGACGAAAAGAGTGAGAACGGTCGATATGACTCGCCTTCGTTTGCTGGTTTCCCAGGGTTTAGCGGTGGAAATGTCCTATCAATTTTCCATTGTTCGGGAACGACTAAGGACCTCAGCGAGAGGTTGAAAACGTGCGTTATGTTGTTTATTTTTTCAGCGCGAAGGTTTTTTGCACGGGTATGACTATTTCGCCTGGGCCTATTGATTTAGAGGGCTTGGCCTTGTGGAGGTGATGGTAATGGGTGAGTCTTGTTTTTGTTAATGCGTCCGTCTGCTTGCACGACGTCTATAACCTTGCCTACAGAAAGATGCATTACTAAATGCCCACAGAAAACGCTTGCGCATTGCTAAAGGCGATGGAAACTTTATCATTTTATTTTATGGGGGATGTAGATGTTGGTGATTTCTAGGTTTGCATCACCTGACCGGACAGATAGGCCATGACGTTCTAAGACACTGTCTTTGCAGCCGATGTCGGAATCAAACAGATGATATTGCGCAGAGTGGTGTATGACAAACGCAAGGCCGCCTCCATTTCCGCTCTCGCGATCTTTTCTGTGGACATTATACACAAGACAGGTCTGCAATGCAGATCTTGCTGTTAGTTTAGTTTCTTGAATCGCAGCAATGCAGATGTTGTGCCGCTTCATGAAATCGACTATCTCAGTGATCTTCACAGTTATCCATTACAGTTTAACGGCAGAATTCTGAAGGGCAGCGGGGGAGGCGTCAGCACGCTAGGGGTAAGTGACGGGTGACTACGCCTGAGTTGTGGTAGGTGAGGACGCTGTTGTTGCCCTGGGACAGGACGTCCTTGGGTAAGCATTGGAGTACCCGGTGTAGTTTAGAAGCATTTATTTAATTTTTAATTTTATTTCAATCGCGAAACTATGCATTGCTATGTTACCGATTACTATCAGAATTAGACCGTAAGTAGTATATTATTGAACAATTTCAGTTTTTTTTTTGTGCCTAAAATCGGCTTGGTATAAAATGTTCAGTTTCCCCCAACTTAGACTTCCTGACCTTATTTTAATTCATCTGTAGCTTTCATTATGTGTTTGTTTCTGTTTTATTTGTAAATTTTACTAATTTTTTCTTTTAATTTTCTTATTTGCAGTTCATTTATGGGTCAATTATAAAGGACATACACCACATTTTCAATTTTTATTACAAATATTATTATATTAGCCATTATTATATTTGTTATTTTATTCTTATCATTATTATTAATAATATTACTAGTTTTATTTTCATTATTATAATCATAGTTATTTTTATCTTTTTTATATAACTATTAGCTATTTATCATTAAAACAAACATGAATAGGAAAACATTTAACAAACTTTTGAGGAAGGAGAAGGCAGTTTATGATGAAACTGTAAACCAGTTTCGTAGGCTCAACGACTCTTCTAGAGTAGTTAGTGATGATATACCATCAACTAGTAGGGAAGCACATATAGGCATTAACGAATCTTCCAAAGTAGCAGTGATCCCGAAAAAGTCCCGAAATGATCGCGACGGGATCCCGGACGGTACCAAAAAACCATCCAGATGTGATCCCGGTAGGTACCCTAAATGATCCCGAAATAGTCCCGTAATTAACTCGTCGAGAGCCCCGACGGATCCCGGAAACTATGCAGAAATGATGCCGGAAAGCTACTCAAATGATCCCCTAATAGTCCAGAAATGATCCCGGGCGGATCCCGGAAACCATCCAGAAATGATGCCGAAAGGGTCCCCAAATAATCCCGTATTAGTCCAGAAAAAGTCCCGAAATGACCCCGGCGGGATCCCGGACGGATCCCGAAAACCATCCAAAAATGATCCCGGAAGGGTCTCGATATGACCCCAACGGGATTACAATTAAGGCGAAGCTAATTGTAGAACCATTTTAATAAGGCAGCAGGCGCGTTGAAGCGAATGAAGAGTTACAAAGAAACATACAGGTAAAGCTAATAAAAGCGTGCTAATAAAAACAATTGAAGGAGGGCGGATGGCGGGAGGAGAAATACCGCTGCTCGTTTTTCCAAAATTGTTCACATCTCCATCTGTATGAGCCAGATACTAGAAATTACTGATTTAGGAGAAAATTTATACTGAGTTATAACAATTAATAGATTTTACACCAGAGGGGGAGAGAAGGGGGGCGGAGGGTGTCACTGCCCTCGACTTATTTGACCCATTGAGTCTGTGATATTGGTGAAGGCCAGTATACGTAAAGTTATAATGTGTAAAAATTATTAAAAAGTAATTGCTCGAAGGGGTCATGGGATCCCCACACCCCTTTCCATGCTCGAAAAAAATTTCGCTAGTAGAATATTGTCTGTGTCCCAAATTTCTTCAAAATCCGTGTAGCCGTTCTGGCGTGATTCAGTCACAAAGACGAAAAAATATAATAATTAAATTATAACTGTTCTTAGGGGCCGGGGACCTCCCCCCTATTAAAAAATATATAGCTAGTAGATCCTTCTAGACTATTGGCTATATGTGTGCACAATTTCATCCAACTCCGTTCAGCCGTTCCTGCGTAATTGAGCCACAAAGACAAACGTCTGGACAAACATCCAAACTTTCCCATTTATAATATATAGCCTTTACCCGCGGCCCCGTCTGCAAGGATAAATTTAAATATATGGGCTATTCACATATCAAGTTAACAAAATTTCGTTTTCTGTCTGATGCATTTTATTTTTGTAATTGAGTAAAAAAAGAACTAAATGAGCTGATAACCTGATAGGATCCCAAATGATCCCGAAATTATCCAGAAAAAGCTACGAAATGACCCCCACGCTATCGCGGACGGATCCCGAAAACCATCCAGAAATGCCCCGGAAGGGTCTCCAAAATTTCCCGGAATAGTCCCAAAAAACCCCGAAATGACAACGACACGATTCTAGACGTATCCAGAGAACCACACAGACATGATCCCTGAAGGTGTTCCAAAATGATCCCGAAATAGTCCCGAAAAATTTCCGAAATGACTCTGACGGACTCCCGGACGGATCTCGAAAACCATCCAGAAAATATCCAGGAAGGGTTCCCAAATTATCCCGACATAGTCCAGAAAAAGTTCCCAAATGATCCCGAGGGGATCCGCGACGGATCGCGAAAACCATACAGAAATGATTCCGGAAGGGTCCCAAAATGAGCCCGAAACAGTGCGGAAATCACCCCAATGGTATCCTGCACGGGTCCAGAAATGATCCTGGAAGGGTCCCATAACAAAAAATCGCGGAATGACTCCTACGGCATCCCGGAAGGATCCAGAAATGGCCTCGGAAGGGTCCCCAAATGATCCCGAAATAATACAGAAAAAGTCATGAAATGACCCTTAAAGGGTCCCCAAATGATCCCGAAATAGTCCCGAAATTACCCTGATGGGTTCTCGTACAGATCCCGAAATACATCCAGAAGTGATGCCGGAAGGGTCCCCAAATGATCCCGTCTTAACGGATCCCTAAATGACCCTGACGGGATCCCGGACAGATCGCGAAATCCATCCAGGAATGATCTTGGAAGGGTGCTAAAATGATTCCGAAATTGTATCGGAAAAGTCCAGAAATTACCCTCTGACGGGATCCCGGACGAATCCTGAAAACCATCCTTAAATGATCCCGAAAAAGTCCCGAAATTACTCTGACGGGATCCCGTACAGATCCCGGAAACCATCCAGAAAAGATGCCGAAAGGCTCCCCAAATGATCCCGTATTAGCTCCAAAAATGTCCCGAAATGACCCCAACGAGGTCCCGAGCGGATACCGAAAACCACCTCGAAATGATGCCGGATGGTACCCCAATTGATCTCGAAATAGTCCCGAAATGACCCCGACGGGATCCCGAAAACTATCCAGAAATGATGCCGAAAATGTCCGCAAATGATGCCCTTATAGTCCCGAAATGACCCCGACGGGATCCCGAACGGATCCCAAAAACCAACCAAAAAAGATGCCGAAAGCGTCCCCAAATGATCCCGTATTAGTCGAAAAAAAGTCCTGAAGTGACGCGGACGGGATCTCGGACGGATCCCGAAAACCATCCAGAAATGATGTCGAAAGGGTCCCCAAATGATCCCGTATTAGTCGCGAAAAAGTCCCAAAATGACCCAGAAGGGATCCCGGACTGCTCCCCAAAACCATCCAAAAATGATGCCGGAAGGTACCCTGAATGATCCCAAAAAAGCCCTGGAATAACCCCGACGGGATCCCAGACGGATCCCGAAAGCCATCCAGAAATGATGTCCGGTAGGTTCCCCAAATGATCCCGAAATAGTACCGAAATGACCCCCTCGGGATGCCGGATGGATCCCGAAAACTATCCAGAAATGATACCGGAAAGGTCCTTAAATGATCCCTTAATAGTCTCGAAATGACGCTGACCGGATCCCGAAAACCATCCAGAAATGATGCCCAAAGGGTCCCCAAATGACCCCGTATTAGTCGAGAAGAATTCCCGAAATTACCTCGACAGGATTCCGGACGGATCTCGAAAACCATCCAGAAATGATGCTGGAAGATACCACAAATGATCCCAAAATTGCCCCGAAATGGCCCCGACGGGATCCCGGACGGATCCCAAAAACCATCCAGAAATGATGCCGGAAGGGACCCAAATGACCCCGAAAAAGTCCCATAATGATCCCGGAAACCATCAAGAATTTATCTCTCAAACGTACGGAAATGATCCCGAAAATACCACGACGGAATACCGGACGGTTAACGAAACCCATCTAGAAATGATGCCGGAAGGGTCCCCAAATGGTCGCGAAATAGTCCCGAAAATGTTCCAAAATACCGAAAATACCTCGACGGGATGCCGGACGGATCACGAAACCCATCCAGATATGATGCCGTAAGGGTCCCCAAATGATCGCGAAATTGTCCCGAAAATGTCCCAAAACAACCCCGACGGGATCCCGAACGGATCCCGAAAACTATACAGAAATGATCCGGTAATGGTCCCAAAATGATCCCGATATAGTCCCGAAAAAGTCCCGAAATTACCCCGCCGGGATGCCGGACGGATCCCGAAAACCATTCAGAAATGATCCCGGAAGGGTCTCGATATGACCCTAACGGGATTACAAATAAGGTGAAGCTAATTATAAAACCATGTTAATAAGGCAGCAGGCGCGTTGGAGCGAATGAAAAGTTACAAAGAAACATACAGGTAAAGCTAATAAAAGCGTGCTAATAAAAACAATTGATGGAGGGTGGATGGCGGGAGGAGATGGAGAGCACCACCGATCGTTTTTCCAAAATTGTTTAGATCTCGATCTCTATGAGCCAGATACCAAAAATTATTGATTTAGGAGAACATTTATATTGAGTTATAACAATTTATAGATTTTACACCAGAGGGTGAGAGAAAGGGGGAGGGGGACGTAGGGTGTCACTGTTCATTTTGTAAGCCCTCGACATATTTGACCCATTGAGGTTGTAATATTGGTGAACGTCAGTATAGGTAAAGTTATAATGTGTAAAAATTATTAAAAAGTATTTGTTCGAAGGGGTCGTGGGTCCCTACCCCCCTTTCCATGTTCGAAAAAAATTTCGCTAGTAGACTATTGTCTGTGTCCCAAATTTCTTCAAAATCCGTGTAGCCGTTCTGGCGTGATTCAGTCACAAAGAAGAAAAAATACAATAATTAAATTATAACTGTTCCTAGGGGGCGGGGACCTCCCCCCTTTTCAAAAAATATAGCTAGTAGATCCTTCTAGACTATTGGCTATATGTGTACAAAATTTCATCAAAATCGGTCCAGCCGTTCTTGCGTGATTGAGTCACAAAGATAAAGGTCTGTACAAACATACAAACATCCAAACTTTCCCATTTATAATATACTAGCCTTTACCCGCGGCCCCGTCCGCAAGGAGAAATTTAAATGTATGGGCTATTCGCGTTAGCCTGCTTATTATCTGTTTAAAATTTTGCTTTCTGTCTAATGCATTTTATTTTTGTAATTGAGTAAAAGAAAGAACTAAATGAGCTGATAACCTGATAGGATCCCAAATGATCCCGAAATTATCCAGAAAAAGCTACGAAATAACCCCCACGCTATCGCGGACGGATCCCGAAAACCATCCAGAAATGCCCCGAAAGGGTCTCCAAAAGTTCCCCGAATAGTCCCAAAAAAACCCGAAATGACAGCGACACGATTCTAGACGTACTGAAAGTTGGTGATCCTGTACAGTTTAAGAAAAATGGGTCTGAATGGCACTACGGTACAATAGTAGAAATTGGTAACGGGCGTTCATACATTATCAAACATAGTTTCAACAATCACTTTAGACGCAACCGACGGTTGATTGCGAAAGTTTGCAATGAAGATTTCAATGCTAGCTACTTGTTATATGAGGAAAATGTAGATAGTCACAATGGTTCAACACCAACTACTACGTCTATTGGAAATAATGTTAACACGGATAGTAATACCAGGGGGCCTACTCTGTATTGCGATGCGAAAATAAATCGCGATGCGAAAGGTAATTGGAACTCTGTAGCGCTATCGCTTTGCTAACAATGTCGCTCTTTTATTTTTCGCTAATTTTTTGCTTGAGTGCATCACTGACCAAACGTCAAAGAAAGAGAACAAAAGAAACAAGGCGATTACAACTTCGAATCTTGTATCAAAGATAACCCTAAAGCTTTTTGGAATTATGTAAAATCCGAAAAAGCTACCTCGAGTATTCCCTCGTCAGTGTTTTATAGTGGGTTTCATACCTCTTCACCTATGGAGTCGGCTAACCTTTTTGCAGACTTTTTTCACTCAAATTTTGTTACTCAGCCAGTTAGTGTTCCTGAGTCCTCCTCAATGGTAGACTCTCCCATTAACTTCGGGGCTCTTACTCTTTCTCTAGATGACATTGTTGATGGAATCCGGAACCTCAAGTCGTCTTCCCAGAGAGATAGTGACGGCTTATCGTCTTATCTCTTTAAAAATTGTCTGATTCTAGCCACCCCGCTTCTTTTAATCTTCAAAAAATCTCTCGAGTGTGGTGAGTTCATTGATGCTTGGAAGATAACCTTCATATCCCCCATTTTTAAAAGTGGTAATAAAAACAATGTTGCCAACTATAGACCAATTGCGAAATTATCTACTATCTCTAAACTTTTTGAGTATGTTGTAAAACAAAAAATTAGTTTTGCTGTCAAGCAATTAATTAGTGATAGTCAACATGGCTTCATGCCTGGTAGATCCACGGTTACAAACTTAGCAATTTTTTCTGAATTTTGCCTTGCAGCCTTCAACAACCGTCTTCAAGTCGACACGGTTTATACGGACTTTTCCAAAGCGTTTGATAAAGTCAGTCATCAAATCTTGATATCCAAACTAGCCAGATTGGGCTTTCACTCTATATTTTTGTCTTGGATTAAGTCCTACCTTCACTCACGCAAATGTGTAGTTGTTGTTGACAATACTCACGCCAAGCCTTTTATTGCATCCTCAGGAGTACCCCAAGGCAGCATTTTGGGGCCACTGATTTTTGTAATTTTTATTAATGAAATTTCAGCCTGCTTTCAGCATTCCCACTTTTTGCTGTACGCTGATGATCTGAAGTTGTTTACAACTGTTTCTACTCTTTCTGATTCAGAAAATATTAAGTCTGATCTGAACAACGTTGCTGATTGGTGCCGTAATAATAATCTGCCTTTAAATATTGGTAAGTGTTTTCACGTAACCTTCTCTAAGTATCGTGGCACAATTCCCACTTCATATTATATTGACGGCTCTCGTCTGTCCACTCGTACTGAGATTTCTGACTTAGGCGTAGTTTTCGACTCGCAGTTTTCGTTTACCACTCACATAACCTCGATAATTGCTAAATCCTATTCGGTTTTGGCTTTTATTCGGCGATTTAGCTCTGACTTAACAGATCCTTATACTCTTAAGTTGCTGTTTACGTCTCTCGTACGCTCTAAGTTGGAATATGCTTGCTTTATCTGGAGGCCTTATCATGACTGCCATATCAAAAGGCTCGAGCGAGTCCAAAAAGTCTTTTTATGGTTTGGCCTGCGGTCTCTGAACTTTTCTGAGCCGATTCCCTCTTATAATGCCAAATGTGCACTCATTAGCCTTCAATCACTTCAAAGTAGGAGGACCATTCTTTCTCTTACTTTTGTCTATGATATTATTAATGCTGTGATTGATTCACCACGTTTACTCGAGAGTATTTGTCTCCATATACCCCCTAGATCACTTCGAAATTGGGATATGTTTTATATTGATTGCGCCCGGACCCTCTATGCCTCTAACGCTCTCATTTTTAGAGCACTGAGGGAGTTCAATACTATTTCAAATTATTTGGCCATTGACTTTTCTTTGCCAAAGACCACCTTCAAATCTTTGTTGAGTGTAATAATTTTTTGATTGTATTGATAAGGTCTGTATTTTTAAGTACAAACTCAAGTAGTCTGTAAGAACATTAGACTATTTTTGAAATTAAATTAAATTAAATAAATAAATAAAAAAATGGACTTTGTAGTCAGCCCAAACCTATAAATTATATTAATCCCATTATAGAAATAAAAGTACGCATATATAACCCAACCTACTTTTTTCCAGCCGGTGATATCACACATCGGTGGTCCAGCTGCATTTAGTTGGCCAGTTACTCTTTTCCACAAATTATTGGCCGTTGTTTTCGCGTTGGGTGTTTTAAGTAACCCTTTGGCCAAATATGGGTGTATTGCCATGAAGTCCGCTAGGAGTTCAAATTGTTGCTTTTGTGTTTGTTTTGTTTTTTGAGTTGTCCTATATATTCTTAAAAGAATGTACAATGAATATAAAGATATCAATTTATAAAATCATCAATTAATACTTACATATTTGAACAATGCGAATGCCTATTACTTGTAGCAAGAAAAATGCGAAAATGAATGCTGTTTGACATTCGTTTTCGCTATACAGAGTGCTGGCAATGCGAAAAGGGAGAAAAATTGCGAATGGGCAAAATGTGAATGCGAAAGTCAAAATATGCATGCGAATGTCAAGATACAGAGTACCGATTTTGCGATTTCGAGTATTTTTCTTTCGAATCGCAATACAGAGTAGGCCCCCAGGAGTGAAAGTAGCATAACCAGTGACGTGGAATGTAATTTGGACGAACCCTTGATCTCGGGTCAGCATGATACTCTCGTGCCATCAGTCGACAATGCAACGCCTGATACAGGGGTATCCGAAGCGACATGTTCCAATAGCTCAGCTGTAACATATCCTGAAACCTATAGATCGAGAAGTGGTCGATCTGTTAGATCCCCAAAGAAAAATGGTCGAGATTACGGTGTCTAAACCTTCGTCCACGTGTACATAACTGTTACACAAACCTAAACTAAAATTTAAATTGACTCCCCAAAGCCTTCGGGGAGTAACCTTATCGCTACAACAACAACAACAACAACAAAATTTAAATTGTCTAAAAGTAATTTTCATTATTGTAAAGCATTGAATTATTTATTAAATGAAAGACATTGTCAAACTGTTGTAAATACAAAAAAAAACAAAAAAAAAAAAACAAAAGGCATGTAATAAATATCGTCGGCGAACGATTAACTGCGTAATGTGAACATGGCCTTAAGTGCCAAACATGAATATGTCATTATCGATAAGCACATCACTAGTTGTACTCTTAAGAAGGGTTCTTCACTTCCGATTGATAAGCAGATGCAAATGAAAGTTAAATGTTTACGCATCGTGCGCATATCTCTTTGATTTCTTATAACAAGCACACTGGCTTCTTACACAACCCATGTCTGATATTCCGCTGCTTTTTTGTTTCCCTGCGTCGCTTTCCGCGACAGCAAACCCTGGTAATTTTGACACTTGTTCAGTGTCAAACGCATGTTCCACACAGGCTCCACTGGGTTCCACGCTAGTTTGACACTGACCGAAGTGTAGAACTGCAATTAATTAGAAAGAGAAAGGAATTGTTTCCTTCTCATACTTGTAAACCTGTACTATGGGGGTGACTGTCTCTACCTATAAAGTGGGGACCACATGCAGTTTAAATTTTTGTGAAGCTTTTCAGACAAAATAAAATTAACATTTTCGAATTAAAGAAATACATTTTCATATTGTCTATAAAACAACAACATATCTGAATATTCTATTTTGATACATTATTTTACTCACACTTGGCAGTAAAAATTTTAACTTCAAAGTCTTCAAAAAACATCTTTCATATGTACATGAATTTAAAAACTATTTTCCTAGTGTTGCCATTACTAAAATATTGTCATGATTGAAGATTTATTAGCATGAATCTTGTACGTTTCGAAATTTAATTTTGTATGATTTAACGTTATTTTATTTAATATTGCAAGATTTAACGTTAAATCCTTTCAAATGTCTAAAATTGAATAATGCTCTATGGTATGTAAATATTCGAATTAATACTACAAGTTTTTAAAATAGTATAGTAACTTATCGATGTTTATTTTAGATTTATAGTTTCCGCCGGCTGCTTTTGTTGTTTTTTTCTTAATCGCTTGGCTCTTCTTTTTGCAGTCTTTTCGTCTGCAATTCTTCGGTTATCATCAACCTGTTTTTGAAACTCTTGGTCTTGCTGCTCCTTCATACTAATAGCCTGTATGTTCTTTTGCCTAGAATATTCCTTTCTGCGCAAATGCCTATATACATGAAATTCACCAGAACCCGCACCAGCGCTGGATCCCATAACGTTCCTTACGAAAGAAGGGACTGTTTGATTATAGTCCCTTTCCTTATTGAACTCCGGCAGCACAACTGGTTTGTTCTGTCAATTGATAAAATGAAATATATAAATTTAATATATTAGTTGAAAAAAATAAAAAATAATAATATAAAGTAGCACAATATTCAATTTAATAAATACATGTGGCACCCTGCACTATTCCATCTTCATACATACTAGCTTTTACTACATATGTTCTATTTTGTACACCTGTAGTTGTTATTCGTTTTCTCTATACCATTCTTTTTGCAATACTGACTGGCTAACAAGTGCGCGCTTATACGATAGCGAAATAAAAAATCTTCAACATAGTTTTTAGTTACAATAGTTAATAAAATATCAATATTTATTAACCACGGTTTATTCACTTATAATTAAATAGTCGTCTCGTAACTGGAAGCAATTTGGGGGGTTTAAAATCAATAAAACCAACCAAAACTGGTGACCTCGCAGAAAATTTTTCGGGTAACGGC
Organism: Eurosta solidaginis; assembly: GCF_040869045.1. Lineage (NCBI taxonomy): Eukaryota > Metazoa > Arthropoda > Insecta > Diptera > Tephritidae > Eurosta > Eurosta solidaginis. Next base: position 122,964,889 of record NC_090321.1, read on the forward strand.
AAAAACATCCCGTTAAGTCACACCACCTCTTGAAACGGGTTTACATATTCCAATTCATCGACACACCACGACCACGCGGTTTTCGCTGTTAAGTCGACAACATGAACAACGACAGCGGTTTATTAACGAATACGGGTACTCCACCACAACAAGCTGCGCCATCAGCAAACAATATAGCAGTTGTGTACGCAAGGCTCCCAGTACCACCGATGTGTAACACCAACATCGAAGCATGGTTCACTACCATGGATTTTTGGTTTACAGCATCGGGTATTACTGCTGATAAACAAAAAACAGCAACAATTCTAGCAGCACTTGATCCAAATGTTATAGCACAGTTGAGCGACGTCATTGCCTCGTTACCACAAAACGACAGGTTTGACTACGTAAAGCAGAAGATCATCGAACATTTTGCCGATAGTGAGCAGCGACGATTAAATCGCCTTTTGTCAGAATTGCCGCTAGGAGACAAAAAGCCGTCAGAACTCTACTACGAAATGAGGAGAGTTGCTGGTAGCACTCTGGGGGAGGCAGCCCTAAAAGGCCTCTGGACGAAGCGTTTACCAGAATTCGCGCAGCCAGTAGTAGCCGCCTCATCTGGAACTGCAGCCGAATTTACAAAAATAGCTGATTCCATTGTCGACGCCATTTCTCCAAACCATATCAACAAAGTCAGTGCGGACCAACCCAACGAAATTAACGAGTTACGTGCGGCCATAGTGGAGTTGGGTAGAAAATTCGAAAAACTAACATCTCGTTCACGTTCTACGAACCGCGGTCGCAGTACCTCACGTGCAGGACCTCGAACTGGTAACTTATCTCCAAGAGATTCCGCATCAGGCGCATCGGTTGATGAATGTTGGTATCACAAAAAATATGGGCGAAGCGCTCGCAAATGCAGGAGCCCGTGCCGTCTCAAAAGTCGTGCAGCAGTTGCAACGACCACCAATTCATCCACAAAATGACTGCCAACGCGCGTGCCGAGTCGTGGCGAAGACCCGGACACCGAGCGCAAAGTTCTTCGCTTACAGGTCCACGACAGAAATTCAAAAAAATCTTTTCTCATGGATACTGGTGCAGACGTGTCTGTTCTGCCGATCGCAACCAAAACCTACGATGTACGACCTACTTCAACAAAGTTGTATGCCGCAAATGGAACGCCGATAAAGGTAATCGGAGAAAAGAGAATTAATTTAGATCTCGGCCTCCGCCGCAATTTCGAATGGTCGTTTGTTATAGCCGACGTAACGACTCCAATCATCGGTGCAGACTTTATTCGTTTTTACGACTTGTTAATAGACTTACGCCGAAACAGAATTGTAGATAACATGACCCAACTTTGTGCGCCACTTACGTTGCCAAAAATTACGGAAAGAATCGCAATCAAAACGTTCGATACAACTGACCCATTTGCATCTTTATTAGCCGAGTTCTCCGACATTACGAAACTAGCACGGCAAGGATCATCGACGAAAAGCACCATCACGCACCGAATAATCACGACTGGTCAACCGGTATTTGCTCGACCGAGGCGTCTACCTCCCGATAAGCTCAAGGCTGCGAAAAAGGAGTTCGAATATTTGATGAAGGCAGGAATTTGTCGTCCGTCTAGTAGCAACTGGTCCAGCCCGTTGCACCTAGTAAAAAAAAGGTGACGGGACATGGAGACCATGCGGGGACTATCGCGCTCTCAATGCGCAGACGCTGCCCGACCGATATCCGCTCCCATATCTAACCGATTTTACTACAAACTTGCGAGGTAAGACCATATTTTCCAAAATTGACCTTCAACGTGCTTTTCACCAGGTGCCCATACATGAGGATGATATCCCAAAGACGGCGATTACGACACCATTCGGCTTGTACGAATTTAGTTTCATGACGTTCGGTCTATGCAATGCCGCGCAGACCTTTCAAAGGCTTATCAATGAGGTCTTGCGTGGGTTGCATTTTACATTTCCCTACATCGACGACATTTGCGTCGCATTCACGTCCATCGAGCAACACCGGCACGATTTAAAAGCAGTTTTTACACGTCTCCGCGAACATAACCTCGCTATAAATCCTTCGAAATGCGAGTTTGGCAAAAATCACCTTAAGTTTCTGGGACACTTGGTCGACGCCCAAGGCATTCACCCATTGCCCGAGAAAGTTTCGGTTATTCGCAGTTTCCCGAAGCCTTCCGTCGCCAAAGAATTAAAAAGTTTTTTAGCAATGGTAAATTTCTACAGGAAGTTCCTACCAAATGCGATGTCGTATCAGTCACATCTACATAGTCTCATCATCGGCAATAAGAAAAACGACCGCACACCTATTCAATGGAATGCCGAAGCCGAAGCCGCTTTCGAACGCTGCAAACACGAATTGGCAAACGCAACGCTTCTGGCACACCCCGCATCGGATGCAGAGTTAGCATTATACGTCGACGCATCAAATACCGCTGTCGGAGCTGCACTGCACCAAGTTGTCAATGGTGAGCTGCCGCCGCTCGGATTTTACTCAAAAAAGTTCACTGCTTCGCAACGCAACTACAGCACGTACGACCGCGAATTGGCTGCGGTATACCAAGGCGTGTCACATTTTCGCTATATGCTTGAAGGCCGAAAATGCTACATCATGACCGACCATCGTCCACTTATTTATGCATTCCGTCAAAAACCCGAAAAAGCTTCACCCCGCCGACTCCGACAACTCGATTTTATTGGGCAATTTTCAACCGACATACGTCATGTAGCCGGAAAAGGAAATGTTACAGCAGATCTACTTTCGCGAATACAATCGATCGAGCATATGATTGACTACACAAAAGTTGCAGCCGCGCAACAAACTGACACTCAGTTGCAATCACTTCTAAATGAACCAGGTATGCATAACAGCTCACTAGTACTAAAAAATTTTCCGATACCCAACAGCACAGCTCAATTAGTATGCGACACATCAACATCAGCCGTCCGCCCATACGTCCCAAAAGAGTTTCGAGAGATCGTGCTACGAAAAATTCATGGTTTGTCACACCCAGGTGTCCGTGCAACGGTTAAGCTAATGACTCAAAGATTTGTTTGGCCGAGTATCAGGAAAGACACCGCAAATTTCGTACGCTGTTGTGAAGCATGTCAAAGAACGAAGGTTCATCGCCATACGAAATCATTGCCTTCGAGATATGAACCTCCAAAAGACCGATTTTCTCATATCAACATAGACATCGTTGGCCCTTTCCCACCTAGTGAGGGGCAACGATATTGCTTAACAATCATTGATCGATACACGCGATGGCCTGAGGCTGCGCCTATGCCTGACATGACCGCCGAATCCGTCACAAAAGCACTCATATTCCATTGGATAGCACGGTTTGGTGTTCCAGAACGCATAACGTCAGATCAAGGCAGGCAATTCGACTCTGCAGTTTTTGCAAAACTAATGTCCACAATCGGTGCAACACATCTCCGAACGACTCCGTACCACCCGCAATCAAACGGTATCATCGAAAGCTGGCATAGGAGTTTAAAAGCCGCCATTTTATGCCACGAGCCATCAAAATGGGTTCAGCAGTTACCTATGATTTTGCTGGGGTTACGCGTCGCCTTCAAGCCTGACATCAAAGCATGTCCCGCTTTACTCGTTTATGGTACCACACTACGCATTCCTGGCGAGTTTTTCCAAACTAGGAAGCTAAACGATGTCAACGAAGACACGGTATCACAATTCAGATTATCAATGCAAAACCTTCAACCCACACAGACAGCACATCATACAACATCAAAAATGTTCGTATCGCCCGCGCTGCAAACATCAACTCACGTATTTGTGCGCAACGATAGTGTACGACCATCATTAACATGTCCCTACGACGGGCCATATCCTGTAGTCAAGCGATCGCCGAAATTTTTCAAACTACTTGTACGAGGACGCCACACGAATATAAGCATAGACCGCCTAAAGCCAGCATTTATAGCAAATCCCGACTGTACGGAATCGACTGTCACGCAAAATACAGAGGAGCAGTCTAAACATACTTCGATGAAACATACTCGCAGTGGTAGACACGTTAGCATACCACATCGATTCCGGTAGTTTCATCTAGCGGGGGAGTACTGTGACACCCTGCACTATTCCATCTTCATACATACTAGCCTTTACTACATATGTTCTATTTTGTACACCTGTAGTTGTTATTCGTTTTCTCTATACCATTCTTTTTGCAATACTGACTGGCTAACAAGTGCGCGCTTATACGATAGCGAAATAAAAAATCTTCAACATAGTTTTTAGTTACAATAGTTAATAAAATATCAATATTTATTAACCACGGTTTATTCACTTATAATTAAATAGTCGTCTCGTAACTGGAAGCAATTTGGGGGGTTTAAAATCAATAAAACCAACCAAATACATATTCATAGTGGTATAGCCAGGATTTTGTAAAGGGGGACACAATTTTGGAGGGAAATTGAAATTGAGACAAACACCAACAAACTGTACACTTTTTATAAATTAGCATAAAAAGTAACAAAAAACCGGACAGAATATTCTGAAAAACAATGCTGAATCTTTTCGTGGGTGAAATGAGAGGACTGATAAAGTAACATTTCATGTGCCTGAAAGGCACCTGCTTTCATTCTAACCATTTATTTTGCATGCTTGCAAAAAGTATTATTGTTTTGACCCAATTTTTCGAGCTCTCAAAAACTCTTATTATTGATTGTTATAGGTCGAGAAATAATTTCAAGTAAATTCTTGATTTAACCAAATGAGAGGATTAACCACCAGCGTGTTAGCGGGGGTTAGAATATACCCGCGGTAGGTATGCCAGTTGTTGCTGTAGCAATGCTCGCCCCACCTAATAGCCGCGACCGATCACAAATTTTCATCAATATCCTGTAACGGGAGTCCAAGGAAACTTGCCGTTTCAACAGGGGTGGACCATAAGGAAAGGGGTGTTAGAGGCGTTACAATTAAAGAGATGGTTGGTGTCATGTGGGGACACATTGCAAGCGGGGCATACATTTTGTATGTCGGGGTTTATTCTGGATAGGTAAGAATTTAACCTGTTACAGTATCCAGAACGAAGTTGAGCAAGAGTGACACGCGTTTCCCTGGGGAGTATGCATTCCTCTTCCGCGAGTTTTGGATACTTTTCTTTAAGTACTGGATTCACCGGGCAACTCCCGGCATAAAGGTCCGACGCCTGTTTATGGAGTTCACCAAGGACCTGCTTGTGTTATTTCACTTCACACAGCTGGGTTCTCAGGTGCCGTATTTCTTCAAAATGCTTACGGAGATGACTCCTTAAGCCCCTAGGCGGTGCTGGTTCATCAAACAGATGTCTGTCTGGGTATTCAACAGGAACTGTTTGGTCAGCATCTCATTTCTCTCCCTGATGGGGAGTATTCTCGCCTCATTATACAGATGGTGTTCTGGGGACATAAGAAGACAGCCCGGGGCGATTTTGAGAGCAGTATTTTGGCAGGCCTGTAGTTTCTTCCAATGTGTAATTTTTAGGCTTGGCGACCATATGGGTGACGCGTAGCACGTAATCGGCTGGCTAATTGCTTTGTATGTAGTCATGAGCGTTTCTTTATCTTTTCCCCAGGTACTGCCAGCGAGGGATTTGAGGATTTTGTTACGGCTCTGAATTCTCGGAACAATTGCGGCTGCGTGCTCACCAAAATGTAGATCATGATCAAACGTTACACCCAAAATTTTGGGGTCTAGGACAGTCGGTTGCTTAGTGCCATCGACGTGGATGTTCAAAATGGTCGACATTTGGGACGTCCATGTTGTAAATAAGGTCGCGGAAGATTTAGTCGGTGATAATGCCAGGTTTCGCGAGGTGAAAAACTGGAGAGATCAGGGAGGCGACTAAAATACCAAATATATTCTAGGGGTTGTCAGCGCAATATATAGCTTCTCCAACCCAATTGTCAACCTCACCTATCCGTGGCGAATCCTGTTTCATTAACAGCCGAGACTCTGGCGACCCCGAACTCCTCATGGATCTAGGCCGTGGAAGGGCGGTATGGCCTAGGTGGCATGTAGTCATACCAAATCGTTCCCGAGATGTTGTTGTTGTTTTGGTGAGCAGTGCTTCGCCCCACCTAATAGCTGCGACCGATCAGAAATTGTCATCAATATCCTCTAACGGGAGTCCAAGGAAACTTGCTGTGTCAACAGGGGTGGACCATATTGAAAGGGGTATTAGAGGCGTTGGTTCCACATTACAATTAAAGAGATGGTTGGTGTCATGTGGGGACACATAGCAAGCGGTGCATACATTTTGTATGTCGGGGTTGATTCTCGATATGCAAGAGTTTAACCTGTTACAGTATCCAGAACGAAGTTGAGTCAGAGCGACCCGCGTTTCCCTGGGGGTATGCGTTCCTCTTCCGCAAGTTTTGGGTACTGTTCTTAGATTACTGGATTCACCGGGAATTCCGGGCATAAGCTCCGACGCCTGTTTGTGGAGTTCACCAAGGACTTGTTTGTTTTTTTGCTTCATACGGCTGGGTTCTCAAGTGCCGTATTTCTTCAAAATGCTTACGGAGATGACTCCCTATGTCCCTAGGCGGTGTTGGCTCATAAATCAGATGGCTGTTGGGATGCCCAGGTTTGTGGGTATTCAACAGGAACTGTTTCGTTAACATCTCATTTCTCCCCCTGATGGGGAGTATTCTCGTCTCATTATGTAGATGAGATTCTGGGGACATAAGAAGACAGCCCGTGGCGATTCTGAGAGCAGTATTTTGGCGGCCCGTAGCTTCTTCCAGTGGGTAATTTTTAGGCTTGCCGACCATATAGGGGACGCGTAGCACGCAATCGGCTGGCCAATTGCTTTGTAAGTGGCAATGAGCATTTCTTTGTCTTTTCCCCCCAAGTACTGCCAGCAAGGGATTTGAGGATTTTAGGGAATAGGACACCACCCTGTGACACCACTTGTTTAATTCTGCTGTCGTAAAGGATTAATAAAAGGTCTAGACGCTTCTTTTGATACCACCTTTGATAATTTTCGATAAAAATTAGGTGGGGCACCGTCTTGCAAAACGTTACCATCATTTTTTTGGTAATAGTCTAGTTGAGGGGTCGACTGCTAATACGCTATCGAGAGAGGTGTCAAACGACGCGCCTTGACATCAGTATTAATAATCCGAAGGCGGAAAATAAAAATATTAACGCGTTCAAAAGATATTAACGAAAAACCGAAAAAAGACCCGCGGGTACCTCCGGAACCGGGGGTCGGATCCATAGTATTTTTGCGCAGAACACCTTTCGGCGTTGGCGGCCTTCGGCCGCGTTTATAAAAAACAACCCTGGGCTACGCCATGCCACGTCCGGGTGTGTGGTTTAACCGTGGCTACCGCCACAATTTTTTTGGTGGGTAGAAACACAACAACAACCACATGGAAATCGCCAACTTCAACTGCAAATATCTCCGGATATAGATAAAATTTTTCCGCCATCGGATTATTGTTCTCGAGATTAATACGCGTCTTTTGACACCTCTCTCGATATTTTTGGTAGCGTATTAGCAGTCGACCCCTCAACTAGACTATTACCATTTTTTGCTTATCACATACCGGATTTTTCATCAACTTCTCTAACTTAAGTCTTTGTAAATCTGTTGCTGTTCTTATCACTGGTCTCTTCTGCTCTGTGCCACCTTTTACAGGAGAACTCATCATTGCAATAAAATTTAATTTCATATGGTTATTTTTTATACTACTTAATAAGGCTGGGTAACACAGCAATGTGCTATATTATTGTATTAATACTCAGTAATGCGCTACAACCTTATGAATACTTATCGATTAATCTTTAACACAGTTGTTACGGGGTTGGATTTTATATAAGGTGCCACGATTTTCAAACTTTTGTTGATTAGTAAGGGTAGAGAGGGTTCTAAAAATCACCAAAATGGAATCCGCAGCTCTAGGAAACTCTTATTGTATGAAATATAAGCTTTTTAATTTCCAAATTTAGTAAAATGTCAACTTAAGTCCTGCTCTTAAAATTCGGGTCGCACATGTCGATAGCGGTATCAAAAGACGCGTATTTGCGTCAAGATTCAGAATCCGAAAGCAGAAACAATATATTTTAACTATTATATATCAATTAAACCAGGGATGCACCTTAACGTTAAGCTAATCGTTTATCAAAAAATTTCCATCGTTTCCGTTGAAACACTTCAAAATATTATCGATAAAGAAATTAGCAAGATAAATTGTATCTCGTTTTTAACCGAAACGAAAAGCCTGCGTTAACGATAAAAACGTTAACAAAAACGTGATACTTTATGTTTGAATTGTGCTGGCAATGCTATAGCCATGGTGAAGCCGTAAGGTGGTAACAGCGAGCGGACATACACACACAAACTCCATGTAATTTGTTTGTGTAATTCGTTGGTGGTAATGTCAAAAATATTGTGAGAAATGTTCGTACTGTCAAAATTCATGAGAAAAGTTGCAATCAGCTTGGCTAATGCTTTCACCTTTAATGACTCCGCCATCAATCAGCTTTGCCAGCATAGTTTGAAATTAATAATCAACATAAACGATTTGATTTCGTTTTGATATGGCAGAAAACGAAACAAAATCATTTCGTTAATTTAACGTTCTTAACGTTAGTAAACGAAATGAAATGACTTTGTTTCATTTATTAACGTTATTTATCGTAACGAAATGATATCGGTTCGTTGGTTAAGCATGCCTGAATTAAACAAACGAAAACATATGAAGGTGGTGAATAGTGTTGCCAGCTCCGCAACAAATTCTTTTTATCTTGGTAGAACATTATAAGGTTGTGGCACGTCGACATAAATGCAAACAAACATACCCTATCAATATATTTTGATATTCTAAAACTCTTTGACGGGTTTGTTTGGAGGTGAGTTTTTATGTTAGTTTTCTTGTTGCCGGTGTCGGATCGATTAAGGGTCTTTTTTTAAAGGTGTTCTACGCAGAATTACTGTGCATGGCGTAGCCGGTGTTGGATCGGATAAGGGTTATTTTTGTAAAGTGCGGCCGAAGGCTGCCTACGCAGAAGGGTGTACTGCGCAGAAGGACATCACCGTGGCGGTAACCACGATTATACCACACACCCGGACTTGGCATGGCGTAGCCCAGGGTTATTTTTTATAATGGCGGCCAAAGGCCGCCTACGCAGAAAGGTGTTCGACGCAGAATTACTGTGCATGGCCACCAAAAAAGAGCTTTTTAAAATTTTTGGTAAATAAAGACTAGAAAAGTTTAAGATATATATACATCAGATAAAAGGTATTTTTATAAGTTATTTTTAGATTTTTTAATTTTTGAAATCCATCAACTAGTTTCGGAGCTATTTTGATTTGAAAAATTCATAATTACGCCTTTTGACATGGAATTACCCCCAAACCTTTCATTTGCGCCAAAAGAAATATACCGTTGGAATCAGCATAAAAATCTCTATAAAGTCCGATGTATTATTTTTTTTTTGACAAATGTATGTTTCTGCACTTAAGCCCCTTTTTCTAAATTCTTATCATAAATTTTTTTAATATTTACTTAAAAATCTCGCGTTTCGGTAAACTAAATACATTAATTTCACATTATTCAGAGAATTACAAAAACAAAATACATTGATAGTGTATGTTTGTTTGCATTTATGTCGACGTGCCACCACCTTAAAATGTTCTACCTGTTACGGTCTGCTGCTACGGTCTATGGCCATGATCCACTTGGGAGCGTGTTCACGCGAACACACCTTTCACCACAAGTGGTGATAAAAAAATATCGAAAACCGGAAAAAGACAGACCTGCCATCACCAGCGAAAAAAAAGCAAGCATTGAGTTTCCGGTAGTATACACACCCATAAAGACAGAAAATTTTGGAAAAAACTTAAAAGGAAAAGGCCACGATTGTCCGGCCGGGAAAAAAAACAAAAAAAAAAAAAACGCAAGAATTAGTCCTGCGTCATTTTCGCTATTGCTTACATCAACTGCACATCCCCGACTACATTCAACTCCTCGCAAAACACCCTCGCCGTGCTGTGCGCATATTCAACGAGCATTATGGAAGAACCAAAAGGCTGCAACGAGGAATTGCAGGCCCAACTATTAGAAGTACGAACAAGTGGGAATAGACCTTATCACGGTAGTGTCGTGTTGACACAAGCGCAACGTAAATAATATCTAGTGAAGTAGGTCGGCGTTTCACAGCCACAGGCAGTGAGGAAAGTGTTAGTGATTCCGATACGGATTCGGACGGCACTGAGCTAAATGTGATGAGAACCATTGGTATCCGAAGATACACCCATTTCTCTACGTTCACGAAGTACAATATCACCTTTGGAAAAACATCCAACACCACCTCCGCCTCCAGGGCCAGCAGTACGCTGCAACATAATACAACGAAAGCCGGAAGTAGCGCCAGATCATCCAGAGGTTTCATTGCCACCAGGTTCAATCGATCACCTCGGACCAGAGCGTAGCAGCCACCAACCGTACCAGTACAGCGCGCCCAAGACCGCACACCACAACCAACATCAGTGTCAACTTCACCGGCAAGGTCGGCTTCACCAGCGACAACACGCCGGCAGAGACCCATGGTACGTACTCTGTCGGCCATGTAAGTACCAGCACGGTATAAATTTAGATGTAATTACCCTACAAAAAATTCTGGTCATGAAACTTACCCACGCCATGCAAGTGTGACTAAGAACATAACCTATGACTGTATAGTAACGGGTCAAACGGCGTGGAATGACTAGAGCATTTTTGCAGGGTAGTTAAACGAACTTCCAAGTGGTACTTAGAGGGTTTCATATAGCCCGGGTAAACCATTCGACAAGAATCGAATTTTTTTGTCAAAATTACGACATTCCTTTTTTTTGAATTATAAACATACAAGATGAACAGATTGTTTAACGTACTATAGAAGAAAAGTTACATATAAATGATTGCCACTATTTAAATTTGGCTTGTAAGATTTATCTAACCAAAAGAATTACCACATGAACACTCATGTTTGCAACTTAACAAGATATTAAAGAATGTAACCACAGTTTAGTATATTTACACATTTTAAAGGTTTGTTCACAAAGAAACAGGCAGTTTTGTCTCAGTCAGGTCAAGTAGCACCTGCCTGTTAGAACGCGTAGCACTAATTCCGACATACGCCGTTTATTTGTGAATGCACCTTTTTTACATTATATTGAACCAAGCTCTTTAGATATAACCAAGGTTGTATTCAGCAACTTACGAGAATAATTCCATTTACCTAATACCTACCTAAGCATATAATAAGTGATTATTGTAACAACGTACTAATGTAAGGGCAAAATGAGTAAGGGGCTAAACCATATAACACTAAAATAGTATGTGCATAGATCAAGTATGTATGTATGTAACTTATATACACTCGCAACCAACAACACCAACACAATCACCAACCCCCTACGATGGTAACCAAAACTAGCTAGCACTTTATATATATTTTTTTTCTATAATGAATTGTGAATAAATATTGTAATTAAAATGGGAATGTTGACTACCCTATTCTTTTAGAAGGCACTTAGGGCATACAGGTAAGGGGCCACCGAAATTTTAAGTGCGTCGGTGGCCATGGTTATTTGAGGGTGGGATAAATGTACCGGGCGTCGCAACAACACCCGCGGCGCCCCCAAGTTATATTCGGCCCTTTTGTTGTATTTTAATTTTCAGCTTTTTTTTATTTTCGATTTTCAGCGTTGGTAACCGGCCATGTCCGGTTCAGTAAATTTTTTTGCGGTAATTTTTTTTTAATTTTTTAATTTTTAAATTTTGGAATGTTAACGGGTTGTCCGTGGCATCCGGTTCGACCGGATGTCGTTTTGATTTGAATTTATAAGCGTTTTGAGTCGGTTTGTTTTGAATTTGACAGCAGTTTGTTTTGATAGGCATGATATGACCTTTTTTTCTGTTTATGGCGCAGGAACAGTAAGGTTGGCAAGGACCCGCCCCAGCCGACAATGACTAGCCACTGTGCACCACCACATCATGCCGACCGCCTTCCTTACTGCTTCCATTGTAAATGCGATATCCATAACATACCAAGATAAAAAGATATTGTTGCGGTGCTGGCAACACTATTCACCACCTTCATATGTTTTCGTTTGTTTAATTGCAACAACGAAAAAAGCGACAATAGTATCGACGGGTTTTCCGCGAATAACTTTTAAACGAGATAAAAAATATAGCTTTCGGATTCTGAATTTTGACGCAAATACGCGTCTTTTGATACCGCTATCGACATGTGCGACCCGAATTTTTAGTGCAGGACTGTCACGTACACGTACATTTGTGGATCCGCTCCTTTGCGCAATCAAGGTGGAATCGCCCCAGCTAGCTCAGTACATGGAGTAGCGGTTCTGAACCCTTTCTCCACCTTGATGCAGGGCGGATGTCACAATCATATTAATCATTTCCTCTCTCACCTCACCCCACAAGAAGTCCACCCACCCTTCCTTGGACCGCTCGCTTCGCATCGCTCTGCAGGTCCCCTTATCTTACCTTTGCTCCATTCCGTTCCAAACCACCTACCCTTCGTTCATCTTCCCCCTCCCCACTCTGTTAATTTAGCACGCCATGTTTAAATTTTTTTTCTAATTTCAATGTAACATATTTAATTCAGTAAAGTATAGGTAAATCCGTACATACATATAATGCCTAGACAAACTTGTGAAAATAAATACCTTAAACTTTACTCTCGATGTATGATTTACATGTAATGTTTAACAAGACAAAAAAAATAAAATATTAGCTTGACTCAAATACATGTAATTGCATCAACCAAAATTTTCTCTTGTATTATTATAGTATTTAACTTTTTGTAAATTCGAACTTTATGTTGGACTCCGCCACATGTAATTATTTCATACAAAAATTTTCTCTTACATATATCAGTAAAGCATGGAATTTCTTGGAAATTTTAAATTCGCCAAATTCGGCTTACACAAAACCATTTTACATGTGTCAATTATTATTAATTTCGCAAACTATTTCGGGACTTCCCGCCAACGCAAAAAAAACCAAACATTAGAACCGCTCAATATGAGCACAAAATTAAATATTCCCCACCAGGGTCCTATCCTACCTAAAAGAGCTCTCTTTGGTGGTCAAGGGACTCCTAGGGGCTCGGCTTTCTCGCCGCTATTTACAAAAAAAAAGGGGATATTTGAATAAATGTTTGGGTTGACGCGTGGACGTCCGCCACGAATTAATATTCAAAAATTTACTATTTTGACAATATAATCAAATACAAATCTTATAACTAAACGAAATCCACATGAACATACAATTGTACATATACATCCTAGTTAGGTTGAGATGTTGCTTGTTCGCTAGGTTTCCGGCACACAATCGTTTATAGCAATGTTCCTTGGACGCATTATGGGTGAAAATATAGCTTGGGGTTTGGTGAATAATGTGTTCACTTGAAGAATTTCCCTGTGATCGCCAGAGCTTTCGTTATGGGAGAAGGTATCCCAGCTAGCGGAACAAAAAGGTACAATTTACCATAAGGTACAATGGTATGCCTGAGCGCCAATTTGGCAATCACGCACTATGGAGTTCGAAATTACGTTGATACAAAAGCAAATATATGTATGAATGCGACATGGAAATTTAGACAGAGAAATTAAAAAAAAAAAATAAGGAAATCATTCTTTTATAAAAAAAACAGGAAGTGAATCGAAATTTACTTTTCATGGAAATCTGCACCTGTACATGCAATGCGCTGGGTCAGAATTCTTAGCAAAATTTATTGAAAGAAATTGGAAAATTGGGTTGGCGTGAATCACCAAAAAGGCGCGAAGCCAAAAGAAGATAATTGAAGAGGCCTAAGAAAACAGGGTTTTGGGTTTAGTTTGACTTACCATCTTAAAGCTGATGATTTACCACCATTAAAAAAAGCGAGAATTTATGGTCTTCCTTCAGTTTACTGGCTGCACGGGTATCAACACTTAAATTATACGAGCGCTTGATTTCGGTTTATGGGCATTCCGCCCCACAGCACGAACAAAAGTTTTATAACTCCGACTTTGGTCTTTATTAGACCTCACGCGCACAGGGAAAAAATTTGTGAATTTAAATACACCGGTTATTACAAAAAAAATTTTCACCGCGCACTAAAGATGTGAAAATGCCCACAGTTAAAATGATTATTTTCATCTGCCACAGTTATGCCTTATATATATGTAGGATAATATTAGCTGCAGCGACTGTACGGTCATATGTAGGCGACATCTTTGTGTCGCGCTTTGCTATCAATATCTGGCAACATTTGCATACGTGCCAATAATATCAGCACTGGTTGACCACTTGCGCAACCCTTTCGCGTCGCCGCAAAGCCAACAGAACATTTGAATAGTTAGTTTTTTACAAGATCCGCTACCATTAACATCGAAAGTGAAACGCTCCACTACCGCGCCGGTTTTCTGTGTCTTTGTGCTTTTAATACCTAATGTAATTACTTATGTTACTGCGAATGACCTAAATTTAACTTTATTGCAAATGTAATTTAAACTAAACTAAAACCTTAAATCTATTAAACTTACCTATATTGTTAAATCAAAAGTGCTAAACTTTAATTGGAATACGGAGAAACAGGGGTAGCAAAGGTAAGAATCCCCACAGTGGTGTCAGAAGTGAAAGAAAAGTTAAGAAAAAGTTTAAAAAGAAAAAAAATTTTCTAAAAAGAGCCTATCGAGGTATTTGTATAAAAGAAAATAACTTGAAAGCCTTTTTAAAAAGTAAAAAGTAATTTTAGAAAAGAATCGAAGATTCTAAGAAGCAATACAGTACTGTGCACAAAAATAGATACACAAATTTTTCAAGTTAATAGAAAACGAAAATTACATTAAAAATCAAAAATACTGAATGTGAAGAAATAGAAAAAACATTTTAAAGAAATTTCTCAAGATAGTTTGTGAGGTCAGCGGTAAGTGGAAGTGCGGAAAAGTTGTACGGAAAAAGTAATTTTTCATGAAGTGGAAAATTAGGTTGGCGATAACCACCATTTTGCAATTGTTGTAGGCAGGGCATGCATTTGAGCGTGCGAGAGAAAATATATAAATGTACAGCTGCAGATTTGATGCGCAAATTGCAGTGTACTAAGAAACAGTGGCGTGCAAAAAAGTAAGATTGTGCGCGGTAAATATATGTAAAAGAACATATTACAATTGGGTGCCGGCATACTTCGAGTATACGGTACGTGGCAAATAAATTTGCGTAAGAATAGTCCTTAGTGGACGTGTAACCACATATATGTAAATGCATAGTGCGGGGAATAATTTTGAAATTTCCTGTTAGAGGTAAAAGTGCTGTAAATTGTCAGCAAGTACGATAGTAGGTACAGTGTCTGTACGTGAAAAAAGAAAAAGGCGGTCATATTGTGAAAAATCTATACATTCGAAAGTACAGTTTTAAAAAGTGGCATCAGGTCACGAACGGGAAAAGTAAGCTTCGAGCCCACAAAACGGTAAACGAGCGTCAAACTGTGGCGTAGTTTAGAAAAAGAAAAACGAAAATAATAACTAGTGCATAAGAGAGAGATAATGGGCAGCGTCAACAAAAAAAACCATAGCAACTCTCTGAAACTGTGCATAGCAACAAAAGTTTTGGCTTGAATTTGTCGATTTAAGTTCGAAGGATAAAGCACTATAAGTGGTGTGAGCGAGAAAGTGAGAGTAAAAACAAAAAAATTCAAATACGTCATTGCAAATATTCTCATACAAAACAAAATATAATCAAAAATCAACTTGACTGTGCTGTGTGTACAGTAATGTAAGCGTCATATAAGCATCAACATATGAAATCATAAGCGAAGTAAGCAGCGAGCAGAGGTTAAGCAAAGAAAGAATATCAGCAGAAGCAACAGTAGCAGCGGATACAGTTGGTGGCAAAATATATAAGATACGTATGAGTAAAGAATGCATGTTTTGTAGTACAGAAAATTAATTCTATGTATATAGTACTTACCTTTTAATTTTTTTTAACAAATACATAAAACTAATTAAAGTTGATTAAATAAAATTTGCTAAAGTAAAGAATAAATTAAAACGAAAATGTCTAGAGCTAATGTAAAGGAAAGAATAAATCTACAAGAAATTAATAAGGAGGAAAAAAGAATATAAAACAGTTTGCAAAGATTTAAAAGAAACAGAAAATTTTTAAAGAAGCATTCTCGAGTGAAATTGTTTGTTGTCTGTTGCTTAGCATAGTTCTACTGTTGTATATTCTACAGTACTCTCTGAATAATAAGAACTAATAAATAAAAGATAAAATTAGATTAACTTAAAATATCCGTACAATAATATATTGTATTTAGCTAGTTTACTAGTAATTTAACTGATTTACCGTTTAAAATTTAATTGAATTTTTAAATATTGAAACATTTTTTTTTAATTTAACTGGTCGTAATGGAGCGTGAAGAAATTTTTAGATTGACGGTAGACGGGCTTAAGAGAAAATTAGAAGAATTAGGATGCTCGACTACCGGCCGAAAGGCAACTCTTCAAGATAGGCTTTGCGAATATTACGGCTTATTAAATGATGATGGCTCGGACTCGGGCGATGATGCTTCAGCTCATTCATGTGTTAGCGCAGTTCCTCAGGCAGTATTAGGGCGGTCCAATTTTACTTTGCGTGATATTGAGGATTCACTGACCTCATTCAGTGGCAATAGTAACCAATCAATCGAGGAGTGGCTTTTAGAGTTTGAAAGCAATGCTACGGCTGTTGGTTGGGATGAGCTGCAGAAATACATTTATTCTAAACAGTTATTAAAGGGAGCAGCCAAGATGTTTATTAGGAGTCAACGTAACGTCTTGAATTGGAACATGCTTAAAGAAGCACTGCGTCAGGAATTTGGGGTGTATGTTTCCTCTATAGATGTTCATCGGGCATTAAGGAATCGCCGTAAGCGAGCAAACGAAGATTATAGGGAATATTTGTACAGCTTAATGGAAATAGGTGCGCCAATTAGATTAGATGAGAAAAGCTTAATCGAATATTTTATCGAAGGTATTCCTGATTCAAAAATGGGCAAAAGTAACTTATACCAAGCACGCACCCTGCAGGAACTTAAAGATCAAATACAAATTTATGAAAAAATTCAGGTGGGTAAACAGGGTTTTAAGGCAGGTGAATTCCAACGAACTGGCAGTAATCAGTCAACTTCTGATGCCGCCAAAAAAGATAGGAAATGTTTTAAATGCAACAAAGTTGGACATCTTGCTAAAGATTGTCAGAAATCATCGAATAATTGTTTTAAATGTGGCAAGGCTGGACACCTTGCTTCAGCATGTACATCAAATAGCAAAGACGTTAAACAAGAACCAAAACTCGAGAAAAACAGGACCAATATAATGAGTAGCGAATGGTACCGTAGGGTTTTTGGTAAAGGAAATTGTTCGATTTTTAAGGACATTTTGTACAAGGGGGTCACCTTCGGAGCCTTGTTAGACACAGGTAGCGATTTATCTTTGGTCAGGGAAGATGTTTGGAAAAGGTTTGGTAATATCGAATTAGAACAGGATATAAGAAATTTGATGGGTGTTGGCGAAGGGACAATCGCAACAATGGGTAGTTTTGTAATGGATGTAGTAGTCGATGGCTTGAGACTGAATATTAACTTCCATGTCGTCAAGCAAAAAGATATCGTTTATGCAGCGGTTATAGGGAACAATGTATTAAAATTGGTGGACTTGTTAGTAACAGAAGATGAGGTAGTTTTTCGGAAAAAACAAAGTACTGAGGTAGTTGACATGGGAGTCTGCAATACAGCTAAAAATGAGCAGAGGCTTGAAGTTCTCCAAGAGTTTGAAAGTCTGTGCATAGCTGAAGATATTAGCGACAGTAAGCTGGCAAATCCTAATCTAGAACATCTCGATAAAAAGATATCAGCGAAAGTAGAAAATTTGGTAAATAATTATTCTCCGAAAATGCAACACGAATCACCGGTAGAGATGAAGATTACGTTATTAGATGATATACCAGTTTATCAGGGACCAAGAAGAATTGCTTATAGTGAGAAATGTGAGGTAGATAACCAAGTACAGGAATGGCTCGAGAAGGGTATAATTCAGCAAAGCACGTCAGAGTATGCGTCCCCAATCGTCTTAGTGAAAAAGAAAGACGGGAGTAAACGACTTTGTTGTGATTATAGGCGTCTCAACAAAAAGATTATGAGAGATAATTTTCCTATGCCTCTCATAGACGATGTAGTCGACAAATTACAAGGTTCGCTAGTTTTCACAACACTTGATTTAGCAAATGGTTTCTTTCATGTACCTGTTGAAGTTAGTTCGCGCAAATACACATCATTTGTGACTCATTGTGGTCAGTATGAGTTTCGATACGTGCCTTTCGGTATTTCGAACTCGCCAGCAGTATTTTCGCGGTACATCTTTGCAGTTCTGAGGGATTTGGTTCAAGATGGTACATTAATCACATATATGGATGATATAATCATTCCTTCAAAAAATATAGACGAGGGTATAGAGAAATTGGCAAGGGTATTAAAAAGAGCTGAAGAATATAACTTACAAATAAAGTGGAAGAAGTGTCAGTTTCTACAAGAAAAGGTGGAATTTTTGGGTTATGTTATAGAGAACGGCACTATCAAACCTTCGGTAGAGAAAACACGTGCCGTAGATAACTTCCCATTACCTCACGATCGTAAGTCCGTTCAACGATTTTTGGGACTAACTTCTTATTTTAGACGGTTTATTGCTGGTTATGCAATAATAGCTAAGCCATTATCAGATATCCTTAGGCAGGATAAAAAATTTTTTTTGGGGGAACTAGAGATTGTAGCATTCCAGCAACTAAAGATGGCATTAGTTAACGCACCTGTTCTTAACCTTTACAATCCAAAATCTCAGACTGAAGTTCACGCAGATGCATCCAAATACGGCTACGGTGCGGTGCTATTGCAAAAATGCAGCGACGATCAAGAGTTTCATCCCATACAGTACATGAGCCGAAAAACAAAGCCAGCAGAAGAGCGTTATCATTCTTACGAGCTTGAGGTTCTAGCTATTGTAGAGGCTTTGAAAAAATGGCGAGTGTACCTGTTGGGTATGAAATTCAGAATTATCACAGACTGCAACGCGTTTGCTATGACAATGGATAAGAAGGAAGTACCTGCAAGGATTTCGCGGTGGGCATTATTTTTGCAGGATTTCGAGTACGAAATTGAGCATAGAGCAGGTAGCAAAATGCGTCACGTGGACGCATTAAGCAGGGTTTCCTGTCTAATGTTGGAAGACTCATTGCAACATCGGCTAAGGCAGGCACAGTTAAGTGACGACTGGGTTAGGGCAGTGCATAAGGTCGCAGGACGAGAGGAGTACGAAGATTTTTATCTAAAACAGGGGGTATTATTTAAGGATCCAACCAAGGAACTTGTTGTGGTACCGAGCTCTATGGAAGATGAAATAATCAGACTAGCGCATAAGCAGGGTCATTTTGCAGCCAAGCGTACCCAAGAGGCAGTAGAGAAGAATTTTTATATTCCAAATCTAGCTCCTAAAGTTGTAAAACTTGTAAAGAGTTGCATAGAATGTATAGTATCAGAGAGCAAAAAAGGTAAGAAAGAAGGATTTCTTTCACCAATTCAGAAAGAGGACGTACCGTTGGAAACTTACCATATAGATCATGTCGGGCCGATGGAGGCAACAAACAAGCGTTATACTTACATACTCGTAATTGTAGATGGTTTCTCCAAGTTTGTATGGCTTTACCCAACAAGAACAACGGGAACCGACGAGGTCCTTGATAAGTTGAAAAAACAGGCAGCAGTATTTGGTAACCCTAGGCGTATTATTTCGGACAGGGGAGCAGCGTTCACGTCTAATGCATTTAAAAGATACTGTGAAGAAGAAAATATACAGCATCTTCTCATAGCTACTGGGGTTCCAAGAGGAAACGGTCAAGTAGAACGGATGCATAAAGTGGTAGTACCAATGCTAGCCAAAAGTTGTGGTGATAGTCCGAGCTCTTGGTACAAGTATGTAGACAACGTGCAGAAAACAATAAATAATACAGCGCCAAGGAGTACGAAGGTTTCTCCATTTAAGCTATTAACAGGGGTTGATATGCGCATGCAGGCTATTACAGATTTGCAGGAGATGTTGAAGGAAGACGCCACTAAGCAGTTTGAGGATGAGAGGGAAAGTATACGTAAGAAAGCCAAAGAGAATATTGAGAAGATTCAGGCCGAAAATCGGAAAACATTTAATTCGAAGAGGTGCGCAGATACAAAGTACCGCATTGATGACCTAGTAGCTATTAAACGAACACAGTTCGGAACAGGACTTAAATTGAGACCAAAGTTTTTAGGTCCTTATAAGGTGACCAGAGTTTTACGTCACGGTAGATATGAAGTGACCAAGGTAGGCGAACATGAGGGTCCGAGGTCTACTTCAACAGTGGCTGAGCAGATGAAGAGATGGGAGCCATCGTCCGAGGACGAACGATAGTCAGGATAGCCGAGTTTGTAGGATAATATTAGCTGCAGCGACTGTACGGTCATATGTAGGCGACATCTTTGTGTCGCGCTTTGCTATCAATATCTGGCAACATTTGCATACGTGCCAATAATATCAGCACTGGTTGACCACTTGCGCAACCCTTTCGCGTCGCCGCAAAGCCAACAGAACATTTGAATAGTTAGTTTTTTACAAGATCCGCTACCATTAACATCGAAAGTGAAACGCTCCACTACCGCGCCGGTTTTCTGTGTCTTTGTGCTTTTAATACCTAATGTAATTACTTATGTTACTGCGAATGACCTAAATTTAACTTTATTGCAAATGTAATTTAAACTAAACTAAAACCTTAAATCTATTAAACTTACCTATATTGTTAAATCAAAAGTGCTAAACTTTAATTGGAATACGGAGAAACAGGGGTAGCAAAGGTAAGAATCCCCACATATATACCAGCGGAATCCAACAGCAACACCGGTTCTACATACCTATTGTCCTCATTTCCAATCTTAATCGCACCTTCTTTACCCTATATCCATCCTTTTCCTGGACTGATCCTATTTTCCTTCATCTTCCCATTCGCTGCGGTCCTGCAACCCTCACCGAAAAGCTTTTACAAATTTCCCATATTGGGAATTTTGTTGTTTTCTTTAATTTGACGTTTGTCGCTTGTTTACATTTTCTTATCGTGTGCAAATTAAAGTCCGCGAATATAATTAAATTTCTTTGCCTAGATTGGGTGCGCGAGTGTTTCTTTGTAAAAAGGGAGCAACGCGGGTCCTCGTACAGTGTTCATCTAGTGTATGCCGGTATCTGGAGTAGCTTTTAGCAAGCCTCTTCAAACTTATGGTCCCATAGTGCGGTGACCCTAATATACCAAAGGAAATGGAGGTATGGAGTAGTGGTTGACTGCTAATAGCGTCCATGGACGACCAAAAGCCTCAGTATTGGTGATAGGAGGTAATAACTATGAACATTTTAAGTAAGAATATTTATAGTGGAGGTGGAAAACTTGCATGTGGTTGTGCACTTTTGATGGTTTGGTTACCCACCAGAAAAAAAATGTGCACTTATATAAGTGATTTGCTTTTATGCCCAAACCAATTTAATTTATTTTTTCTTTTTTTTTTTTCTTTTTCAGTGTGGAAACTAGGAGGCGGAGGAGGCGAGATGTTGGAACCCTGGAATGTTGAGTTTACTGGAAGTCTACATACATAAATTACACCCTGCCTATAAGAACTTTTTACTTTAAGGTACTTTTCTTTTGTCTTTTTCAGGTGAACTTCGGTGACACCCTTGAGAGCGGCCTCCGGCTTTATGCCCTTTTATACCCTCTAAAATCCCTCGAGCGGGACAAAGTACGCCCAACGCGGGGAACACCCACCCCTGACAACGTCTCCTGCCTCGAGAGCTGAGCCGGGCAGATCCTAATGCGATTTATTCGCCTTGCTATTACGGGAAGAAAAAATTTAAATATGTGTATGCGCTATTCTCCTTTGTATTCACTCTAGGTAAACTTCGGACCGAGCGCTCTTTGGCAGTTCCCTCCCCCGCCAACTTGACCCTCATTGACGAGGTGGTATTCACGCAAGTAATGGAATATCTTTGTGTAAAGCTAATTACATTTTGTGTTATTTTCAGGTCACCAATCGCCAATAAAGTATTAAGTTATTGAGTATAAAATTATGTAGTTTTAAGTTATTTAACACTAAGTTATGTAGTATTAAGCTAATTAGTATTAAGTTATTTATCGGGTTCTTTAGTATTAGGTTATTGTTTAAGGTCCTTCGCGTGCCACGCCCCTAGACTCTTTCCTGCCAAGGTTTCGAGTAGGTACATGTTATTCCCCAAAGCCTTGGTGACGCGACATTTCATGAATTTCCGGCAAAATTTAGCGTTTATATTTTGTTTGAAATCGCTTAGAATAAAATTGCGTTTATAGATTTCTTGGCCAGGCTTAAATTGTATTTCGCGGATTCTTTTGTTGTATCGTGCCACGTTTATTTCATACGATACGTGTAGGTTTTCTTTTATTTTCCCGCGCATAAGTCTCATTTTATCGCTAGGATCTAATACGAACACCTCATTATCCGATAGACTACCCAACTTCCTGGCCAATGCATAGTCTGCACCATTCGTAAACATGTTCTGTCCGAACAGGGCAAAGTATGGTGTAACCCCCGTGGCCGAATGTACAGCGCTACGCAGAGAGCACTCTATTTCGGTTAGCTACAAATCCCAGTCCCTATGATCATTCTCGAGGTATGATCTAATGGCGGCTAGTACTGATTGATTCGCTCGCTCAGCGGCATTCGACTGCAGAGCATAGTAGGCCGTCTTTAGATGTACGACACCATATGATTCTAATAGTTCCGAAAATTGTTTCGATACGAATTGTTTTCCGTTATCGGAATGTATGATTTCTGGAACGCCAAATTTTTGAAAAATCTCTTCAGTTATAAACTTAACCACATTGCCTGCGGTAGCTTCACGCATCGCCTTCAGAAAAATAAATTTCGAAAAATGATCAACTACGATAAAAATAACACAATTTCCGCGCTTTGATCTAGGATACTTCCCCAAAAAATCTATATATATCTTCTGAAAAGGGCGGACAGTAACCACTTCTTTCCCAATCCCTGGTTTTAAAATCGCGTTAGTTGGTTTCGATTCTTTGCATGTTTGACATTCCCTCACGAAGTGCCGA
Organism: Eurosta solidaginis; assembly: GCF_040869045.1. Taxonomy (NCBI): domain Eukaryota; kingdom Metazoa; phylum Arthropoda; class Insecta; order Diptera; family Tephritidae; genus Eurosta; species Eurosta solidaginis. The sequence continues at coordinate 122,988,096 of NC_090321.1, forward strand.
ACCTGCACCACCATATTAGGCCAGTAATACAGCCTCCGTATGCGATGTACTGTTTTTGCCATTCCCCCATGTGCAGCTGTCTCTGGACAGTGGGCGTTCTCTATGAGAGTTGACGTCAGTGCTTCCGGGACCCAAAGCTTCCATTCGTTTTCCTCAAGTTCAATATCCTTTGGTAAAAATTTCTTAAAAATCATCCCATCATCTACCTTCAAATCGGGAAGCCGCTCCTTATTGCTTTCGATTGTCTTAATTAGTTCTAAATACCCTTCTAATTCAAACTCAGTGGTGTCTATATTAGCTATTGGTGAGTTAGTTATTTCCTCTATACAGCGTGATAGAGTATCGGCGACAATATTCTCCGAGCCTTTACGGTGCTCGATCTCAAAATCAAATGCTTGCAATTGTAGTGACCACCTAGCTAATCTGCCATTTAGATCTTTTAAAGACATCAACCATTTTAAACTGGCGTGATCTGTCACTGTAAATGGCATCAGATCGATATAGGGCCGAAATTCCTTGATTGCCATTATTGCTGCAAGGTATTCCTTTTCTGTGGTGCTGTACCTTCGCTGACATTCATTGAATTTTTGAGAAAAATACATTCTTTCTGATATAAAACAGCACCTAGACCATAATCAGATGCATCACACTGTACCTAAAATCGTTTGGAAAAATCCGGATGTTTCAGAACCGGAGCGCTTGTGAGGGCTCTCTTTAAACCATTGAATGCTTCTATTGCTTCGTCTGACATCCCAAATTTTCTTCCCTTTTTCAAAGAGTCGGTTAGCGGCGCTGCCATGGTGGCGAAATCTTTTATGAACCGCCTATACCATCTGGCAGTGCCTAGAAAACTACGAACTTGTTTGACTGTTTTGGGAACAGGGATATTTTGTATGGCCTTCATCTTTTCCGGGTCTGTTTTCAACATCCCTCCTCCTACTATGAAGCCAAGATAAGGTAACTCCTTAAAACAAAATTTAGACTTGCTCAATCCAATTGTTAAATTTGCGTCTTTTAAGCAAGTGGCGACTTCTTTTAAGATTCGCAAATGCGAGTCGAAATCTGGCGCGATGATTAGTAAATCATCCAAATAAATGAAAACATTCGATTTTAGCTTTTGTGGTATAACACGGTCCATGAGTCGGCATAATCTTTGGGCAGCGTTACATAACCCGAATGACATGGTGACAAATTGGTAGAGAGGACGACCGGGCACTGTAAAGGCGGTATATGGCTTGCTACTGTCGTCTAACTCAATTTGCCAGATACTGCTTATAAAGTGGGTGTCGTCGATACGATGCCCTCGATATTTTGTAAGGGGTACGCATCTTTCACGGTTACGGCGTTTAGTTTACGCGCATCCAAGCAAAATCGATTCTTGCCTGGTTTGCGCAAAACTGTCGTTCTGTTACTCCAAGGGCTGTCACTTTCTTCGATCACCCCCAACTCTAACATTTTGTCCACCTCCTCATAAACAATTGCCTGCATTGCCGAGTACCGCTTCGTCAACCAGCTTAATTGATTGTTTCTCTAAATTGGTACGTCCTAACCCGTGTTTCTCAAAAGTTCTGAAACCGCTAACAACTTCTTCTAAGCGCTGTTTCTGTTCCGCTGTTAGGCTAGTTAAAACGCGCCGTTCAATCTTGTCTTCCTGTGAAACGATTTCCTGTTCTAATTTATTTAAATCAATTTCATCTACAGCCACCACTTCCGGCGCTAACTGAAAAGTACGCCAAAAATCTATTCCCAGGTAGATATTTTGCTCTAGGTACGGGCATAAAAAGAATGTAACTTTTTGTTCTAATTGGTTAAATTTTACAAAAGTAGTAATTTTTCCTAAAACGTTGTGCCTCCGGCCGCCAGCTGTTTTGACGGAGGACACATATCTTTCTATCGGCACACCTAATTTTGTCAACAAATTCCCTACACCCTCTTCCCAAAATACTGACTGATGCACCAGTGTCCAGCAAGCCTCGTGTTTGAACGCCCATGATTTCTATATCCGCGTAGACACGCGGATCTGACTTACTTATTTTTTTGATGGATCCCAATACTTTTCGTCGTAGAAGTTTTCGTTGACGAAATCATTGCCTCGCCTTTTGTATTCTCGAAACTCCTCTGCGACCCATCACGATGCCTTCTGCGAAGATTCTTTCTCGCTTTTCGAGGTACTTTCTATATCGCTCCTCATATGATGGTGTGCTCTCCCTTGCGGCCTTTGGTGAACTTCTAGTTTTTGTGTTATTTTTGAAAATGCAAATTTCCTTGTTGTAAGTATTTTCGTCGTCTGTTGATGTGTTGGTCGACGCATCTACTTTGACGAGGTTTGTGTGGCATGCGATTACCCCGTCACAACCGCGCTCCGGGATCCGTTTCCCGCATTGTTACATAAGGGGCATTTCGGGGTTATCACGTTGAGATTCCCGCATTTGTAGCAAAAGATTCGCCGTTGGAGTGATATCCACTCTGTGAAAAAGTGGCCATCGGCTCCGCAGTTCCAACATAATACGTTTCTTCGGCCTATTGCCTGTTTTGGCAAAGACTGCTGACGTATCTCCTCCACGGCGACTTGACCCTCATCACCGGGAGTGAACGCCTCTTGGTATTCGAACTCGCAGATCTCCTCGATTTGTGGACGTGGCATATAGTTATCGGCATGCGGCCGTTCGCGACGCGGGAAACATCTTTCGGCTTCTTTACAATCCATTCTCAACTGGTCTAATGAATATGTTGACATAGGGTATACCAACTTGGCAAGAGATTCGCGCAAGTTACCTTTTACTAAGCGCACAATTTCATATTCCGGAATTGGATTCCGCAGTCGCGAAAGAAGCGTGCCAACAACATGGAAGTAGGCATCTATGTTTTCACCCGCCCTTTGCTTTCTCTCCGTTAACTCCCTTAAAATTTCGAAGTCTGTCTGTTGAGAGGCGAATTGACGTCGAAGAACCATCTGCAAACTTGGCCAGTCGACTCTACCATGAGACCGGATATATAGCCAATACCACTCGCCGGCTTCGTCACTCAACAACTTGTGAAAATCGCGTATTATGTCTGCCCATGAGCACCCATACTGTTCCCTCAAATACTCCAAACGAAATAAGAAGTCCTCAACCGACATTGCATCCCGATGTCCTTGATAGCTTATGCCCCACTTTTCGACTTTAAGATCTGATCTGCCATAATCCCTGTTTTCTGGCTCTGGTTGTCCACAATGTCATCCCGAGATAGCTGTGGGTGTACCTACATCGGCACTTGGGGGTTGATGGATTTGTGGCTGATAATTACGTGGCGGAAATGCATACGTTGCTGTTTGGGGTATGGTAATATTATTTTGTCTACTCATAGCAACATAATTTGAATTTTCGTTTATGGTCAAATTGTTTGTTGAGCGCCTGGATTCCAGAGATTCAAGACTGGAGTTGTTCCTCCTTCTCTTATTGCGGTTACGCGACCTATTATTTTTATTGTTACCCTCCGACAATTCTAACCCTGTGCGTGCACCTCCCCCCGTCGCGCATAATTCCGGTAAGGTATCGCGAATTTCTTTCAAGATAGCATTTTTGGCTTCGGCCATCATTTCACTTACCATCGGCACTATGTCGTTGCGCAGATCGTATTGTTTGTCTTTAGCTTGACGGTTGGATTCACCATTATTGGATGGAATGGGTTTCGGAAAGGTCAAGGTAGATGGTAGGTAGATTGGGATTCTTTCGGAGGCTTTGGAATGGCACCCGTGTTGCTGGCTGGCTCTGCTGGTGTAGTACTATAATTTGCTTTTCTCATTTTCCCGCCCGATGCGCCCGCAGTTGCATGGTTACCTCCTCCTACCGACCTGAAAGATCAATAAAAGCAGGGTCGTTTTCGCTTGGATGCTTCGAGTAGGACACATTCATCGGAACCATGGTTTCGTGCCTGTTTCTAAAACCCGCATTATATGGGATCGATCTACGGTTCGCACACTTTGTTCCTTTTAGGGACCCAATATTGTTATATATATTTTTTTGTTTTGTTTTCAAAATCTCGGAATGTTAAAAATTTTTTTTTTGTATAATTTAATTAAATTCAGTATATAATTGTGGGGGGGGGGGGGGGGGGGGGTGGGTCAGATTACCTTTCAGGCATGCAAATAAAAATTGTACTGGTTAGGAATCCTTGGAGCAACAGTAAACGTTCCTGTGGTTAGGTGAGAAATTATCTATGTAAAAATAAAAAAAAATATAAAAAAATCTGACTAATTATGTCTCACAACTTATGCTACACACGCATTCCATAGAGGCTTTCTTGTGGCCATAAGTGCTATATTTTCCATAAGAAGCGCCATATACGAATGTATTATAAGGACTTCTATTCATTGTAAATCAAAAAAAAAAATTGTCTTTTGTGTTGAGAAAAAAAAATCATTTCGACTTTTAAAATAATATAAACATTTCTGTAAGATGCTTATAGCCTTGCATTACTTGTTTGGCTATGCCATCCTGAGATTATTGATAGAGACTATCCTTATGATTCCAACCCCACCATCGGTGCAATTGATTTTTTTGGATCTAACACCATAGACAAGTCACCGAATAGGGTAGATGGTTACATAAGGACAGCTCCGTAACTGGTATTAAAAAAAAAAAATAAAATGAATTAAGTTAATTGAAAATTAAACATTATTCAGATGCTCATAGCTTCACATAACTTGTTTAGCTATGTCCTCTATGGGCTATTGATCGGATCTGTCCTTATGATCCTGACCTCCACTATTGGTGCAATTGGCTTTTTGGATCTAACACCATAGACAAGGCACCGAATAGGGAAGATGGTCACATAGAGACAGAACAGTTTGGTTTAATGACTGCAACTATTGTACATTAGCTTGGGGGTGAAATAAAATTTGTATAGAAAGAAAAATGAGCTTTGGCTAATATTTCGCTGACTAGATCTTGGTAATCAGATTTAAATTTTAACTCATGCGTGGGCGCCAATTTCAACCCGCGCTAATGTCATCACTAAAAGAAAAACTTTTTGTTGGGGCGCCATATTAATAATCCGCCCCTTTGCGCAATCAAGGTGGATTCGCCCAAGCTAGCTCAGTACATGGAGTCGCGGTTCTGAACCCTTTTTCCACCTTGATGAGGGCGGATGTCACAATCATATTAATCATTTCCTCTCTAACCTCACCCCACAAGAAGCCCAACTTGCCTTGGACCGCTCGCTCTGCAGGTCCCCTTATCTTACCTTTGCTCCTTTCCGTTCCAAACCACCTACCCTTCGTTCATCTTCCCCCTCCCCACTCTGTTAATTTAGCACGCCATGTTTAAATTTTTTTCTAATTTCAATGTAACATATTTAATTCAGTAAAATATAGGTAAATCCGTACATACATATAATGCCTAGACAAACTTGTGAAAAAAATATCTTAAACTTTACTGTCGATGTATGATTTACATGTAATGTTTAACAAGACAAAAAAAAATAAAATATTAGCTTGACTCAAATACATGAAATTGCATCAACCAAAATTTTCTCTTGTATTATTATAGTATTTAACTTTTTGTAAATTCGAACTTTATGTTGTACTCCGCCACATGTAATTATTTCATATAAAAATTTTCTCTTACATATATCAGTAAAGCATGGAATTTCTTGGAAATTTTAAATTTGCCAAATTCGGCTTACACAAAACCATTTTACATGTGTCAATTATTATTAATTTCGCAAAGTATTTCGGGACTTCCCGCCAACGCAAAAAAACCAAACATTAGAACCGCTCAATATGAGCACAAAATTAAATATTCCCTACCAGGGTCCTATCCTACCTAAAAGAGCTCTCTTTGGTGGTCAAGGGACTCCTAGGGGCTGGGCTTTCTCGCCGCTTTTTACAAAAAAAAAGGGGATATTTGAATAAACGTTTGGGTTGACGCGTGGACGTCCGCCACGAATTAATATTCAAAAATTTACTATTTTGACAATATAATCAAATACAAATCTTATAACTAAACGAAATACACATGAACATACAATTGTACATATAAATCCTAGTTAGGTTGAGATGTTGCTTGTTCGCTGGGTTTCCGGCACACAATAGTTTATAGCAATGTTCCTTGGAAGCATTATGGGTGAAAATTATAGCTTGGGGTATGGTGAATAATGTGTTGACTTGAAGAATTTCCCTGTGCTCGCCAGAGCTTTCGTTATGGGAGAAGGTATCCCAGCTAGCGGAACAAAAAGGTACAATTTACCATAAGGTACAATGGTATGCCTGAGCGCAAATTTGGCAATCACGCACTATGGAGTTCGAAATTACGTTGCTACAAAGCAAATATATGTATGAATGCGACATGGAAATTTAGACAGAGAAATTCAAAAAAAAAAAAAATTAGGAAAACATTCTTTTATAAAAAAAAACAGGAAGTGAATCGAAATTTACTTTTCATGGAAATCTGCACCTGTACACGCAATGCGCTGGGTCAGAATTCTTAGCAAAATTTATTGAAAGAAATTGGAAAATTGGGTTGGCGTGAATCACCAAAAAGGCGCGAAGCCAAAAGAAGATAATTGAAAAGGCCTAAGAAAACAGGGTTTTGGGTTTAGATTGACTTACCATCTTAAAGCTGATGATTTACCACCATTAAAAAAAACGGGAACTTATGATCTTCCTTCAGTTTACTGGCTGCACGGGTATCAACACTTAAATTATACGAGTGCTTGATTTCCGTTTATGGGCATTCCGCCCCATACCACGAACAAAAGTTTTATAACTCCGACTTTGGTCTTTACTAGACCTCACGCGCACAGGGATACAATTTGTGACTTTCAATACACCGGTTATTACAAAAAACAATTTTCACCGCGCACTAAAGATGTGTACATGCCCACAGTTAAAATGATTATTTTCATCTGCCACAGTTATGCCTTATATATATACCAGCGGAATCCAACAGAAACACCGGTTCTACATACCGTTTCCTATTGTCCTCATTACCAATCTTAATCGCACTTTATTTAGCCTATATCCATCCTTTTCCTGGACTGATCCTATTTTCCTTCATCATCCCATTCGCTGCGGTCCGGCAACCCTCACCGAAAAGCTTTTACAAATTTCCCATATTGGGAATTTGGTTGTTTTCTTTAATTTGACGTTTGGCGCTTGTTTACATTTTCTTATCGTGTGCAAATTAAAGTCCGCGAATATAATTAAATTTCTTGTATATTTTCCTTGCCTAGATTAGGTGCGCGAGTGTTTCTTTGTAAAAAGGGTGCAACGCGGATCCTCGTACAGTGTTCATCTAGTGTATGCCGGTATCTGGAGTAGCTTCGAGCAAGCCACTTCAAACTTATGGTCCCATAGCGCGGTGACCCTAATATACCAAAGGAAATGGAGGTATGGAGTAGTGGTTGACTGCTAATAGCGTCCATGGACGACCAAAAGCCTCAGGATTGGTGATAGCAGGTAATAACTATGAAAATTTTAAGTAAGAATATTTATAGTGGAGGTGGAAAATTTGCATGTGGTTGTTGCACTTTTGATGGTTTGTTTACCCACCAGAAAAAAATTGCGCACTTATATAAGTGATTTGCTTTTATGCCCAAACCAATTTAATTTCTTTTTTTTTTTTTTTTTTTTCAGTGTGGAAACTAGGAGGCGTAGGAGGCGAGGTGTTGGAACCCTGGAATGTTGAGTTTACAGGAAGTCTACATACATAAATTACACCCTGCCTATAAGAACTTTTTACTTTAGGGTACTTTTCTTTTGTCTTTTTCAGGTGAACTTCGGTGACACCCTTGAGAGCGGCCTCCGGCTTTATGCCCTTTTATACCCTCTAAAATCCCTCGAGCGGGACAAAGTACGCCCAACGCGGGGAACACCCACCCCTGACAACGTCTCCTGCCTCGAGAGCTGAGCCGGGCAGATCCTAATGCGATTTATTCGCCTTGCTATTACGGGAAGAAAAAATTTAAATATGTGTATGCGCTATTCTCCTTTGTATTCACTCTAGGTAAACTTCGGACCGAGCGCTCTTTGGCAGTTCCCTCCCCCGCCAACTTGACCCTCATTGACGAGGTGGTATTCACGCAAGTAATGGAATATCTTTGTGTAAAGCTAATTACATTTTGTGTTATTTTCAGGTCACCAATCGCCAATAAAGTATTAAGTTATTGAGTATAAAATTATGTAGTTTTAAGTTATTTAACACTAAGTTATGTAGTATTAAGCTAATTAGTATTAAGTTATTTATCGGGTTCTTTAGTATTAGGTTATTGTTTAAGGTCCTTCGCGTGCCACGCCCCTAGACTCTTTCCTGCCAAGGTTTCGAGTAGGTACATGTTATTCCCCAAAGCCTTGGTGACGCGACATTTCATGAATTTCCGGCAAAATTTAGCGTTTATATTTTGTTTGAAATCGCTTAGAATAAAATTGCGTTTATAGATTTCTTGGCTAGGCTTAAATTGTATTTCGCGGATTCTTTTGTTGTATCGTGCCACGTTTATTTCATACGATACGTGTAGGTTTTCTTTTATTTTCCCGCGCATAAGTCTCATTTTATCGCTAGGATCTAATACGAACACCTCATTATCCGATAGACTACCCAACTTCCTGGCCAATGCATAGTCTGCACCATTCGTAAACATGTTCTGTCCGAACAGGGCAAAGTATGGTGTAACCCCCGTGGCCGAATGTACAGCGCTACGCAGAGAGCACTCTATTTCGGTTAGCTACAAATCCCAGTCCCTATGATCATTCTCGAGGTATGATCTAATGGCGGCTAGTACTGATTGATTCGCTCGCTCAGCGGCATTCGACTGCAGAGCATAGTAGGCCGTCTTTAGATGTACGACACCATATGATTCTAATAGTTCCGAAAATTGTTTCGATACGAATTGTTTTCCGTTATCGGAATGTATGATTTCTGGAACGCCAAATTTTTGAAAAATCTCTTCAGTTATAAACTTAACCACATTGCCTGCGGTAGCTTCACGCATCGCCTTCAGAAAAATAAATTTCGAAAAATGATCAACTACGATAAAAATAACACAATTTCCGCGCTTTGATCTAGGATACTTCCCCAAAAAATCTATATATATCTTCTGAAAAGGGCGGACAGTAACCACTTCTTTCCCAATCCCTGGTTTTAAAATCGCGTTAGTTGGTTTCGATTCTTTGCATGTTTGACATTCCCTCACGAAGTGCCGAACCTGCACCACCATATTAGGCCAGTAATACAGCCTCCGTATGCGATGTACTGTTTTTGCCATTCCCCCATGTGCAGCTGTCTCTGGACAGTGGGCGTTCTCTATGAGAGTTGACGTCAGTGCTTCCGGGACCCAAAGCTTCCATTCGTTTTCCTCAAGTTCAATATCCTTTGGTAAAAATTTCTTAAAAATCATCCCATCATCTACCTTCAAATCGGGAAGCCGCTCCTTATTGCTTTCAATTGTCTTAATTAGTTCTAAATACCCTTCTAATTCAAACTCAGTGGTGTCTATATTAGCTATTGGTGAGTTAGTTATTTCCTCTATACAGCGTGATAGAGTATCGGCGACAATATTCTCCGAGCCTTTACGGTGCTCGATCTCAAAATCAAATGCTTGCAATTGTAGTGACCACCTAGCTAATCTGCCATTTAGATCTTTTAAAGACATCAACCATTTTAAACTGGCGTGATCTGTCACTGTAAATGGCATCAGATCGATATAGGGCCGAAATTCCTTGATTGCCATTATTGCTGCAAGGTATTCCTTTTCTGTGGTGCTGTACCTTCGCTGACATTCATTGAATTTTTGAGAAAAATACATTCTTTCTGATATAAAACAGCACCTAGACCATAATCAGATGCATCACACTGTACCTAAAATCGTTTGGAAAAATCCGGATGTTTCAGAACCGGAGCGCTTGTGAGGGCTCTCTTTAAACCATTGAATGCTTCTATTGCTTCGTCTGACATCCCAAATTTTCTTCCCTTTTTCAAAGAGTCGGTTAGCGGCGCTGCCATGGTGGCGAAATCTTTTATGAACCGCCTATACCATCTGGCAGTGCCTAGAAAACTACGAACTTGTTTGACTGTTTTGGGAACAGGGATATTTTGTATGGCCTTCATCTTTTCCGGGTCTGTTTTCAACATCCCTCCTCCTACTATGAAGCCAAGATAAGGTAAATCCTTAAAACAAAATTTAGACTTGCTCAATCCAGTTGTTAAATTTGCGTCTTTTAAGCAAGTGACGACTTCTTTTAAGATTCGCAAATGCGAGTCGAAATCTGGTGCGATGATTAGTAAATCATCCAAATAAATGAAAACATTCGATTTTAGATTTTTTGGTATAACACGGTCCATGAGTCGGCATAACCTTTGGGCAGCGTTACATAACCCGAATGGTATGGTGACAAATTGGTATAGAGGACGACCGGACACTGTAAAGGCGGTATATGGCTTGCTACTGTCGTCTAACTCAATTTGCCAGAATGCATATTTTAAGTCGACACTGCTTATAAAGTGGGTGTCGTCGATACGAGTAATAATGCTCTCGATATTTTGTAAGGGGTACGCATCTTTCACGGTTACGGCGTTTAGTTTACGCGCATCTAAGCAAAATCGATTCTTGCCTGGTTTGCGCACAACTGTCGTTCTGTTACTCCAAGGGCTGTCACTTTCTTCTATCACCCCCAACTCTAACATTTTGTTCACCTCCTCATAAACAATTGCCTGCATTACCGGTGACAGAGGATAATGCCGCCCTTTTACGGGTACCGCTTCATCAACCAGCTTCATTGTATGTTTCTCTAAATTGGTACATCCTAACCCGTGTTTCTCAAAAGTTCTGAAACCGCTAACAACTTCTTCTAAGCGCTGTTTCCGTTCCGCTGTTAGGCTATGTAAAACGCGCCGTTCAATCTTGTCTTCCTCTGAAACGATTTCCTGTTCTAATTTATTTAAATCAATTTCATCTACAGCCACCACTTCCGGCGCTAACTGAAAAGTACGCCAGAAATCTATTCCCAGGTAGATATTTTGCTCTAGGTACGGGCATAAAAAGAATGTAACTTTTTGTTCTAATTGGTTAAATTTTACAAAAGTAGTAATTTTTCCTAAAACGCTGTGCCTCCGGCCGCCATCTGTTTTGACGGAGGACACGTATCTTTCTATCGGCACACCTATTTTGTCAACGAAATCCCTACACCCTCTCCCAAAATACTGACTGATGCGCCAGTGTCCAGCAAGCCTCGTGTTTGAACGCCCATGATTTCTATAGACACGCGGATCTGACTTACTTATTTTTTTGATGGAGCCCAATACTTTTTGTCGTAGAAGTTTTCGTTGACCAAATCGTTGCCTTGCTTTTTGTATTCTCCGTGAAACTCCTCTGCGACCCATCACGATGCTTTCTGCGAAGATTCTTTCTCGCTTTTCAAGGTACTTTCTATATCGCTTCTCATATGATGGTGTGCCCTCCCTGCGGCCTTTGGTGAACTTCTAGTTTTTGTGTTATTTTAAAAAATGCAAATTTCCTTGTTGTGTGTATTTTTGTCGTCTGTTGATGTGTTGGTCGACGCATCTACTTTGACGAGGTTTGTGTGGCATGCGATTCCCCCATCACAACCGCGCTCCGGCATCCGTTTCCCGCTTTGTTACATAAGGGGCATTTCGATTCGCCGTTGGAGTCACATGCACTCTGTGAAAAAGTGGCCATCGGCTCCACAGTTCCAACATAATACGTTTCTTCGGCCTATTGCCTGTTTTGGCAAAGACTGCTGACGTATCTCCTCCACGGCGACTTGACCATCATCACCGGGAGTGAACGCCTCTTGGTATTCGAATTCGCAGATCTCATCGATTTGTTGACGTGGCATATAGTTATCGGCATGCGGCCGTTCTCGACGCGGGAAACATCTTTCGGCTTCTTTACAATCTATTCTCAACTGGTCCAATGAATATGTTGCCATAGGGTATACCAACTTGGCAAGAGATTCGCGCAAGTTACCTTTTACTAAGCGCACAATTTCATATTCCGGAATTGGATTCCGCAGTCGCGAACGAAGCGTGCCAACAACATGGAAGTAGGCATCTATGCTTTCACCCGCCCTTTTCTTTCTCTCCGTTAACTCCCTTAAAATTTCGAAGTCTGTCTGTTGAGAGGTGAACTGGCGTCGAAGGACCATCTGCAAACTTGGATAGTCGACTCTACCATGAGACCGGATATATAGCCAATACCACTCGGGGGTTCGTCATTCAACAACTTGTGAAAATCGCGTATTATGTCTGCCCATGCGCACCCATACTGTTCCCTCAAATACTCCAAACGAAATAAGAAGTCCTCAACCGACATTGTATCCCGATGTCCTTGATAGCTTATCCCCCACTTTTCGACTTTAAGATATGATCTGCCATATTCCCTGTTTTCTGGCTCGAATTGTCCACAATGTCCTCCCGAGATAGCTGTGGGTATACCTACATCGGTACTTGGGGGTTGACGGATTTGTGGCTGATAGTTACGTGGCGGAAATGCATACGTTGCTGTTTGGGGTATGGTAATATTATTTTGTCAACTCATGGCAACATAATTTGAATTTTCATTTATGGTCAAATTGTTTGTTGAGCGCCTGGATTCCAAAGATTCAAGACTGGAGTTGTACTTCCTTCTTTTATTGCGGTTACGCGACCTATTATTTTTATTGTTACCCCCCGACAATTCTAACCCTGTGCGTGCACTTCCCCCCGTCGCGCCTAATTCCGGTACGTTGCGCAGATCGTATTGTTTGTCTTTAGCTTGACGGTTGGATTCACCATTATTGGATGGAATGGGTTTCGGAAAGGTCAAGGTAGATGGTAGGTAGATTGGGATTCTTTCGGAGGCTTTGGAATGGCACCCGTGTTGCTGGCTGGCTCTGGTGGTATAGTACTAGAATTTTCTTTTCTCATTTCCCCGCCCGATGCGCCCGCAGTTGCTTGGTTACCCCCTCCTAACCGACCTGAAAGATCAATAAAAGCAGGGTCGTTTTCGCTTGGATGCTTCGAGTAGGACATATTCATCGGAACCATGGTTTCGTGCCTGTTTCTAAAACGCGTATTATATGGGATCGATCTACGGTTCGCACACTTTGTTCCTTTTAGGGCCCCAATTTTGTTATATATATTTTTTTTTGTTTTGTTTTCAAAATCTTGGAATGTAAAAAAAAAATTTTTTTTTTTGTAAAACTTAATTAAATTCAGTATATAATTGTGGGGAGGTTCAGATTACCTTTCAGGCATGCAAAAAAAAAAATTGTACTGGTTAGGAATCCTTGGAGCAACGGTAAACGTTCCTGTGGTGAGGTGAGAAATGATCTATGTAAAAATAAAAAAATATAAAAAAATCTGACTAATTATGTCTAACAACTTATGCTACACACGCATTCCATAGAGGCTTTCTTGTGGCCATAAGTGCTATATTTTCCATAAGAAGCGTCTTATACGAATGTATTATAAGGACTTCTATTCATTGTAAATCAAAAACAAAAAAATTTCTTTTGTGTTGAGAAAAAAAATCGAAATAGGTTTTAAAAATAATATAAACATTTCTGTAAGATGCTTATAGCCTCGCATTACTTGTTTGGCTATGCCATCCTGAGATTATTGATAGAGACTGTCCTTATGATTCCGACCTCCACCATCGGTGCAATTGATTTTTTGGATCTAACACCATAGACAAGTCACCGAATAGGGTAGATGGTTATATAAAGACAGCTCCGTAACTGGTGTTAAAAAAAAAATGAATTAAGTTAATTGAAAATTAAACATTATTCAGATGCTTATAGCTTCACATAACTTGTTTAGCTATGTCATCTATGGGCTATTGATGGGATCTGTCCTTATGATCCCCACCTCCACTATCGGTGCAATTGACTTTTTGGATCTAACACCATAGACAAGGCACCGAATAGCGAAGATGGTCACATAGAGACAGAATCGTTTGGTTTAATGACTGCAACTATTGTACATTAGCTTGGGGGTGAAATAAAATTTATAAAGAAAGACAAATGAGCTTTGGCTAATATTTCGCTGACTAGATCTTGGTAATCAGATTTAAATTTTAACTCATGCGTCGGCGCCAATTTCAACCCGCGCTAATGTCATCACTAAAAGAAAAACTTTTTGTTGGGGCGCCATATTAATAAAATATGGCGGCCCCTCTATATGTTTTTGATCGGGCGCCATTATTAATTATGATTGTCACGTACACGTACATTTGTGGATCCGCCCCTTTGCGCAATCAAGGTGGAATCACCCCAGCTAGCTCAGTACATGGAGTCGCGGTTCTGAACCGTTTTTCCACCTTGATGCAGGGCGGATGTCACAATCATATTAATTATTTCCTCTCTCACCTCACCCCACAAGAAGCCCACCCTTCCTTGGACCGCTCGCTTCGCATCGCTATGCAGGTCCCCTTATCCATTCCGTTCCAAACCGCCTACCCTTCGTTCATCTTCCCCCTCCTAACTCTGTTAATTTAGCACGCCATGTTTACATTTTTTTTCTAATTTCAATGTTATATATTTAATTTAGTAAAATATAGGTAAATCCGTACATACATATAATGCCTAGACAAACTTGTGAAAAAAAATACCTTAAACTTTACTCTCGATGTATGATTTACATGTAATGTATAACAAGACAAAAAAAAATAAAATATTAGCTTGACTCAAATACATGTAATTGCATCAACCAAAATTTTCTCTTGTATTATTATAGTATTTAACTTTTTGTAAATTCGAACTTTATGTTGGACTCCGCCACATGTAATTATTTCATATAAAAATTTTCTTTTACATATATCAGTAAAGCATGGAATTTCTTGGAAATTTAAAATTTGCCAAAATCGGCTTACACAAAACCATTTTACATGTGTCAATTATTATTAATTTCGCAAAGTATTTCGGGACTTCCCGCCAACGCAAAAAAAAACCAAACATTAGAACCGCTCAATATGAGCACAAAATTAAATATTCCCTACCAGGGTCCTATCCTACCTAAAAGAGCTCTCTTTGGTGGTCAAGGGACTCCTAGGGGCTGGGATTTCTCGCCGCTATTTACAAAAAAAACGGGATATTTGAATAAACGTTTGGATTGACGCGTGGACGTCCGCCACGAATTAACATTCAAAAATTTACTATTTTGTCAATATAATCAAATACAAATCTTATAACTAAACGAAATACACATGAACATACAATTGTACATATAATCCTAGTTAGGTTGAGATGTTTTTTGTTGGCTGGGTTTCCGGCACAGAATCGTTTATAGCAATGTTCCTTGGAAGCATTATGGGTGAAAATTATAGCTTGGGGTTTGGTGAATATTGCGTTGACTTGAAGAATTTCCCTGTGCTCGCCAGAGCTTTCGCTATGGGAGAAGGTATCCCAGCTGGCGGAACAAAAAGGTACAATTTACAATAAGGTACAATGGTATGCCTGAGCGCCAATTTGGCAATCACGCACTATGGAGTTCGAAATTACGTTGCTACAAAAGCAAATATATGTATGAATGCGACATGGAAATTTAGACAGAGAAATTCAAAAAAAAAAAATAAGGAAAACATTCTTTTATAAAAAAAACAGGAAGTGAATCGAAATTTACTTTTCATGGAAATCTGCACCTTTACACGCAATGCGCTGGGTCAGAATTCTTATCAAAATTTATTTAAAAGAAATTGGAAAATTTGGTTGGCGTGAATCACCAAAAAGGCGCGAAGCCAAAAGAAGATAATTGAAAAGGCCTAAGAAAACAGGGTTTTGGGTTTAGATTGACTTACCATCTTAAAGCTGATGATTTACCACCATTAAAAAAAAACGGGAACTTATGGTCTTCCTTCAGTTTACTGGCTGCACGGGTATAAACACTTAAATTATACGAGCGCTTGATTTCGGTTTATGGGCATTCCGCCCCACAGCACGAACAAACGTTTTATAACTCCTACTTTGGTCTTTACTAGACCTCACGCGCACAGGGAAACAATTTGTGACTTTCAATACACCGGTTATTACAAAAAACAATTTTCACCGCGCACTAAAGATGTGTACATGCCCACAGTTAAAATGATTATTTTCATCTGCCACAGTTATGCCTTATATATATACCAGCGGAATCCAACAGCAACACCGGTTCTACATACCGTTTCCTATTGTCCTCATTTCCAACCTTAATCGCACTTTCTTTAGCCTATATCCATCCTTTTCCTAGACTGATCCTATTTTCCTTCATCATCCCATTCGCTGCGGTCCGGTAACCCTCACCGAAAAGCTTTTACAAATTTCCCATATTGGGAATTTTGTTGTTTTCTTTAATTTAACGTTTGTCGCTTTTTTACATTTTCTTATCGTGTGCAAATTAAAGTCCGCGAATATAATTAAATTTCTTTTATATTTTCCTTGCATAGATTAGGTGCGCGAGTGTTTCTTTGTAAAAAGGGAGCAATGCGGCTCCTCGTACAGTGTTCATCTAGTGTATGCCGGTATCTGGATTAGCTTCGAGCAAGCCACTACATACTTATGGTCCCATAGCGCGGTGACCCTAATATACCAAAGGAAATGGAGGTATGGAGTAGTGGTTGAC
Organism: Eurosta solidaginis; assembly: GCF_040869045.1. Lineage (NCBI taxonomy): Eukaryota > Metazoa > Arthropoda > Insecta > Diptera > Tephritidae > Eurosta > Eurosta solidaginis. The sequence continues at coordinate 123,004,670 of NC_090321.1, forward strand.
TGCTAATAGCGTCCATGGACGACCAACAGCCTCAGCATTGGCGACAGAATATAATAACTATGCAAATTTTAAGTAAGAATATTTATAGTGGAGGTGGAAAATTTGCATGTGGTTGTTGCACTTTTGATGGTTTGTTTACCAGAAAAAAATTGTGCACTTATATATAAGTGATTTGCTTCTATGTCCAAACCAATTAAATATTTTTTTCCTTTTTTCTTTTTCAGTGTGGAAACTAGGAGGCGTAGGAGGCGAGGTGTTGGAACCCTGGAATGTTGAGTTTACGGGAAGTCTACATACATAAATTACACCCTGCCTATAAGAACTTTTTACTTTAGGGTACTTTTCTTTTGTCTTTTTCAGGTGAACTTCGGTGACACCCTTGAGAGCGGCCTCCGGCTTTATGATCTTTTATACCCTCTAACATCCCTCGAGCGGGACAAGGTACGCCCAACGCGGGGAACACCCACCCCTGACAGGACTTAACTTGAAATTTGACTAAATTAGTAAATTAAAAAGCTTATATTTCATAAAATAAGAGTTTCCTAGAGTTGCGGATGATAATTTTGTGATTTTTAGGACCCCCTCCACCCTCGAAAAAAAAGTTGGAAAATCGTGGCACCTTATTCAAAATATTCCCCTATGGCAACGCCAAATCTATCATTCTCTATGTATCTATGCATTTGACATATCTAATTTCTTAAAAACTTTACCTCCTTCCATTGATGCTAATATTTGTTCAATTCGTTGCAAGGGGTATCTAAAGTCAATCAAAAATTTATTTACTGTGACCTTTTAATCACCGTAAATCCAAATTTCTCCTGACGGTTTGAAAATCGGAACAAGTGGCGTTCCCCAATCTGAATTGTCGACGGGAACCAGTATGCCTTTTTCAACTAAATCATCTAATTGTTTTTCAATTGTTGTACGCCATGCTATGGGTAAGGGTCTTGGATTGAAAAACACAGGCACTGCATCTTTCGCAATAGGTAAGGATATGTTTGAGATATTGTATTTACCTAAGCCACTTTCAAATATTTCAGCAAATTCTAATTTAATTTGTTCAATTATTTCACTGTACGCATTTAAATAATTCACTGAATTTGAAGTATGAGAAACACTTTTGGAAACAGAATCTGTCTGATAAACATTAGAATCTAAATCAATGGAAAATTACTTCGGATTTAAAAAATTCACTTGATTGTTTGAGGTTGGCTTAAGTTGAATCAACTCAAAATTCAAAGAACGAAGAGAGTCTCGCCCTAATAAAGCTGGCCTATTCGAATTTGTAACTACAAATTTACCATAAACTTTTTGCCCATTGAAATTCACACAAGCTTTGAACTCACCAATAATATTGATCGGATTACCTGTGTATCCGGTATACGGTACCGAACATTGTTGAAGAACACTTCGATCATATTATGAGTAAAATCTATTAGCTGACATCAGAGAACAAGGGGCGCCGGTATCGCAAAGTGTAGAGAGTCTTACTCCGTTAACCTCAACTGCCAGTGTATAATGATTCAGAGCCACGTTTCCATAGTGTACCTATACAAGTGTGTCAGCTAAGCGATAAACGTCAAAACTACAAACAGCCTCGCTCACCTGTTGCAAATCTCAGGTCTAGAGTTGCATTTTTGGTACGCAAGAGTACTTCAAGCTGAGTTGGATTTGATAGTTTAATAAAACTTTGTAGTATTTACAGATGAAATAGTTCCATATATTTCCGCGGAAATAAGAATATAGAAGATTTGTAGCCTGCAATAATGCGGAAACATACGGAAAGCAAAATTTATTTATATTAGAGTCAAAATATAAAGCGCCACACGTGTAACATGGAAACATTTCACTTCTAAGGCTGTTTACACAAATGCATAAGGGCAAAATTATATAAACGCTTTGGTCGCATCAAAGCAAAGATAACGTACGGCGTTTCATTGTTTTTCATCTGGCGTTGTCAAAGCGTAGGCACGCAACCAAAGCATTTATGTAAATTTTTCGATACTTCGCTCGACAGATAAATTAATGAATGCAACACAACCAAAGAGTCTGTATGCAAACAAATCAAACTCCTATATGACACTACTTTATTTTCTATTCTTGTATTTTCTCTTAAATTTTTTGTCGAGGGAGCCAATAAGGTTTCAGTACTGGTATAAGTGTGTGAACTATATTTAAAAAAAAACTAACGAAATACAAGAAAAATACAACGTAGTTCATTAAAAACAAACAAGCCAGTTTGTACTTCGATAGGGTTTTTTGACATTAGGCTGTTTTTATTAATTTTTTCTGACAAATGAAAATTTTGTTTTTAGTTTCAAAATTTTGTGCATAAAAACACAACCAAATTCAAAGTGCAAATTGTGTTTGCAAATGAGTTTTCTATAAGTGCATATTTTTCAGTTTTTCATAGTTAAGGAATTGACCTCCAGATTCTTGTGTTACACAAATATAGTAAACTTGGGTACAGAAATTCAAATTAAAAAGTTTTTCACAATAATTTGAAAAACTTTACGATTTCTCTGCTTTTTACACTTAAAAGAGTAAATAATAAATTAAACTTTTAATGAAAATCAATAACTCTGAACTGAACACTTTTCGCCATGATATAAAATTAAAATGCTGTGGAACAGGAGCAACACTTTTGTGACTACATAAACCCTGTTTCAATCTTTTACGTCTCTGCACAGAACCCTAATTGACCGTTTTCAACCGAAACAGCAATGGCAACCCAGATTTTCCCGTTATGCTCACTTAAGCGAGTGCCTGTCAGAAAGAAGTCAACACACTTATACACTACGCACGTTTCCTTCGATGGAAGGAAGGTGAGGAAAAATTGAAATCGCTATTTTCATTCATGTCAATGCTGTATATGGAATCAAAAAAATTGTTAGAAAATTTCCCATTTGGCGAATGAACAAGTTGAAAAGTTTTATCACACTTAACTTTACGACTGCAAATGTTTGCCAGATGCCCAACTGCGCCGCAGGAATGGCAGGTGCTGTTCTTAAATTTGCAGCTATTGGATTGGTGGTTCTTCCAGCCGCAATGCGTATATTTCGACCCTTTGCTTCCTTTGCTGTTGTCGCCCGACTTCACTGTGTTTTTGTTGTTGGTTTTACCACGTTGTTTAATGTAGTTAACCTCCATGTCGTTGCTTGACTGAGCGAGCTTCGTTTCACGTATTAACGTTTTTTGTAATTCCTTTGAAAGTGTCAACTTTTCACCCTCTTCTGCAATTTTCTCGAAAATCTTTCCAGGTAGTTCGACAAAAAATTTGTGCAAAATAATGGTATCCAAGGCTGTACCATAATTACAATTCACCGCTAGTCTTTTGACTCTAGCGAACCACGCGGATCCACTTTCACTTTCAGCACGTTTTGCTGCGTAAAATCGTTTATTTCATTAAAAATAATGACTGGAGGTGTAAATTGTTGTTTTAGAACGCCGCACAATTATTTTTATGACTTTGTACTTGGCAGCGCTGGACCACAAATTCCTCGTAAATTTGCGTATGCTTCTGATCCAATTGTTTTCAGCAATGTAGAGACTTTATCAGTGTCTTCACTGCACTTTATCTCCAAAAAATGCAGTTCTAGTCGCTCGTGCCATAATTCCCAATTTTCGGTGATTAAAAAGTCTGGCATAGATGCTGCTTGAAAAATTCTCATTTCTTTCGCCATTTTCAACTTACGTTATTTGTCGAAATCCGTATTGTAAATTGCAATAAAATTGTTGCATAATGTTTTGCTCTCTTTTTATCGAAATCCGTATTGTAAAATTACAATAAATTATTGCAAAATGTTTTGCTGATTTTTTTTTCTAATATTTAATAAAAATTTATTGATTGCTTGCACGCGGTTATCTAACCTCTCTTTTTTTTTCGTCGCCAATGTAACCAATTAGTTCTCGATGAAGAGGCACAAAAATTGTGTACGTGGAGTACACACAAAGGAATTCTTAAAATGACTAGATTGCCATTTGGTGTAAAACCTGCAGCAGCAGTCTTCCAAAAGGTAATGGAAAACTTGTTGTGCTCCATCAAGAACGTGCTTGTCTATCAAGATGAAATAACGATCACGGGTCCCAATCTTACTGAGCACTTGAAAACAGTACGACTAGTCTTGAACAAGTTAAAAGCAGCTGGCTTGAAACTTAATATCAATAAATGCGAGTTCTTTAAAACAAAAATCTCTTATTTGGGATTTGACATCACAAAAGATGGTCTAACCAGAAACCAAGAACGAACAACGAACGCACTCAACGCACCAAGACCCAAAAATATTTCAGATCTTCGAGCGTTTATTGGAATGGTAAATTATCATTCAAGATTTATACACAATTTCGCGGAAAAATGTCCCCCTTGTACAAATTACTTAAAAAAGATATTGAATTCAAATGGAATTCTGACTGTCAAGAAACATTTGATCTGATGAAATCAGAGATCTGCGCTGATAAAGTTTTAGTACATTTTAATCAGGAACTACCAATGGTTCTGTCCACTGACGCATGTAACACAGCCATTGCGGGAGTCTTGTCGCACAAGTATGAAGACGGTACAATGAGACCAATAGCTTACGTCTCTAGAGCATTAAATAATGCGGAATTGAATTATAGCACCATTGAGAAGGAAGCCTTAGCTATAATCTTCAGCGTGATCAGATTAAGACAGTACATACTGGGAATGTATTTTACACTCCAAACTGATCACAGACCATTGCTCACTATTTTTGGTGATCGCAAAGGTATATCAATAATGGCAGCGGCGCGTATGCAGTGATGGGCATTCATACTATCAGGCTTCAATTATAAAATCGAGTATATCAAAGGTTCCCTAAATAGTGCGGATAGTTTATCACGCATAGGTCAAACTGACACGCCGGACACAAAGCTTGAAAGTACATAAACTAATTATGTGGAATTTGTAAATCCGCTTCAACTAGATTTTCTAACAATAGCAAAATACGCACGACGTGATGCTACTTTGTCAAAGGTGTCAGATTCGATTTTAAATGGTACAGTTTTTAATTTAACTGGCAATGAATTTCATGCATTTAAAATGAAAGCATCTGAGCTGACGATTGAGTCCGGATGTATTTTATGGGGTTATCGTACGGTGATTCCGAGTAAATTACAAAAATTTGTATTGCAAGAACTACTCAAATCACATTTAGGAAAACCAAATCATTAGCTAGATCGTACGTGTATTGGCCAAATACTGATAAAGACGTTGAAAACATGATAAAGACTTGCGAGCCATGTCAAAAACACCAAGCTAGTCCTGAAAAGAGTTCCTTAATTCCATGGGAACCAACTTATTCCGCTTGGAAACGTATTCACGTGGATTTTGCTGGCCCCGTTTATGGATATCACTAATCATAGATTCTTTTTCGAAGTGGCCTGAAGTTTTCAAAACTAAGGCCATAACCACTTTATTTACCATAACTAAATTACGAGAAGTCTTCAGTCGTTTTGGTTTGTGTGATGTGTTGGTAAGCGACAACGGAAGACAGTTTACTTCTGTGGAATTCCAAACTTTTGCTAAAACAAATGGCATTAAACTAAGCTTGACAGCACCAGGTCAACCGTCCACTAACGGACAAGTAGAAAATTTGGAAAAACAGTAAAAAAATCTCTTATAGCTACTTTAGAGCAAAATGATGTAAGTAAATTTGATGTAATTTTACAACGATTTTTATTCTATTATCAAATCACAAAGCATTGTACAACCAATGAATCTCCATCAAAACTTTTACTTAATCGCGAATTGAAATCTCGATTTATTCTCATGAGACCACCAACCACGAAAGGCATTATTCAGTCTAAGCAAATAAATCAAATAAAAAATTTCAAAGGTAAACGCAACCAAAGTTTTTCTGTAGGTCAGAAAGTTTATGTTCGAGACTACAAAAACCGCTGCTGTAATAAAAACCAGGTTAGGCCCAAGAAATTACACATGCTATTTAACACGCGATAAACATAATATTAAGAGATATTTAGATCAAATTGTCATCGGTTCTGAACAAAATGCAGAAACATTGTCTGAGGAACATTTCGAAGAAACAAATGGGCCGCCGGAACCCAGTGCTGTTGTACAATCAGAAGAGTCTCTTGTTGTAATTGATGACTCTTCAGTGGAGGATGATATATATGAAGATGCAAACGATTCCATTCCGAACGTTATTCAAAGACTTGAAACAAGGCAAACATCCGCAAGAGCTAAAGAGAAAATCGCAAATTGGATAGCTCCTCGAAAATATAACAAAAATGGCAACCGGAACAATTGAAGTCACTACTATTCGATTAAAATCATAATTGCAAATTAGTCGTAAGCAAAATTGCACATATATAAATCAGGATATAAAATATATATATAAATTTACGTTTTGATTTACAAAAATAATATACTCGATACATGTATATACGTATGTATGTAGGTATACAAATATCTTTAGGAGAGAGTTGTAGAGTATAAATATATACACATTATTTATATAGTATGGCAACGCCAAATCAATCATTCTCTATGTATCTATGCATTGACATTCGTTGTTACGTTTAAGAAGATAAAGACTTGTATAATAAAGAACTCGGTCTTCATTGCTGAACCACCGACTGTTAAACATTACAGATAGATTATTTACATGCTAATGCAACAACAATGTGATCCATATGGATCTATTTAGTGTTGCATTTCCATGTAAATAATCTATCTGTAATGTCTAATAGTCGGTGGTTCAGCAAAGAAGACCGAGTTCTTTATTATACAAGTCTTTATCTTCTTAAACGTAACAACGAATGTCAATGCATAGATACATAGAGAATGATTGATTTGGCGTTGCCATACTATATAAATAATGTGTATATATTTATACTCTACAACTCTCTCCTAAAGATATTTGTATACCTACATACATACGTATATACATGTATCGAGTATATTATTTTTGTAATTCAAAACGTAAATTTATATATATATATATATATATATATATTTTATATCCTGATTTATATATGTGAAATTTTGCTTATGACTAATTTGCAATTATAATTTTAATCGAAAAGTAGTCACTTCAATTGTTCCGGTTGCCATTTTTTTTATATTTTCGAGGAGCTATCCATTTTGCGATTTTCTCTTTAGCTCTTGCGGCTGTTTGCCTTGTTTCAGGTCTTTGAATAACGTTCGGAATGGAATCGTTTGCATCTTCATATATATCATCCTGCACTGAAGAGTCATCAATTACAACAAGAGGCTCTTCTGATTGTACAACAGCACTGGGTTCCGGCGGCCCATTTGTTTCTTCGAAAGGTTCCTCAGAAAATGTCTCTGCATTTTGTTCGGAAACGATGACAATTTGATCAAAATGTCTCTTTATATCACCTTTATCGCGTGTTAAATAGCATGTGAAATTTCTTGGGCCTAACCTGTTTGTTATTACAGCAGGGGACCATATTTATTTGTTTGGGTTTTTGTATCTCGAACATAAACGTTATGACCTACAGAAAAACTTTGGTTGCGTTTACCTTTGACATTTTTTATTTGATTTATTTGCTTAGACTGAATAATATCTTTCGTGGTTGGTCTCATGAGACTAAATCGAGATTTCAATTCGCGATTAAGTAAAAGTTTTGATGGAGATTCATTGGTTGAACAATGCTTTGTGATTCGATAATCGAATAAAAATCGTTGTAAAATTACATCAAAATTACTTACATCATTTTGCTCTAAAGGAGCTATAAGAGATTTTTTACTGTTTTTACAAAATTTTCTACTTGTCCGTTAGTGGACGGTTGACCTGGTGCAGTCAGACTTAGTTTAATGCCATTTGTTTTAGCAAAAGTTTGGAATTCCACAGAAGTAAACTGTCTTCCGTTGTCGCTTACCAACATATCACACAAACCAAAGCGACTGAAGACTTCTCGTAATTTAGTTATGGTAAAGGAAGTGGTTATGACCTTAGTTTTGAAAACTTCAGGTCACTTCAAAAAAGAATCTATGATTAAAAATAAGTGATATCCATGAACGGGGCCAGCAAAATCCACGTGAATACGTTTCCAAGCGGAATAAGTTGGTTCCCATGGAATTAAGGAACTCTTTTCAGGACTAGCTTGGCGTTTTTGACATGGCTCGCAAGTCTTTATGATGTTTTCAACGTCTTTATCAATATTTGGCCAATACGCGTACAATCTAGCTAATGATTTGGTTTTGACTATACCTTAATGTGATTTGTGTAGTTCTTGCAATACAAATTTTTGTAATTTACTCGGAATCACCGTGCGATAACCCCATAAAATACATCCGGACTTAATCGTCAGCTCGGATGCTTTCATTTTAAATGCATGAAATGCCAGTTAAATTAAAAACTGTACCATTTAAAATCGAATCTGACACCTTTGACAGAGAAGCATCACGTCGTGTGTATTTTGCTATTGTTAGAAAATCTATTTGAAGCGGATTTACAAATTCCACATAATTAATGTATGTACTTTCAAGCTTTGTGTCCGGCTTGTCAGTTTGACCTATGCGTGATAAACTATCCGCACTATTTAGAGAACCTTTGATATACTCGATTTTATAATTGAAGCCTGATAGTATGAATGCCCATCGCTGCATACGCGGCGCTGCGATTATTAGTATACTTTTGCGATCACCAAAAATAGTGAGCAATGGTCTGTGATCAGTTTGGAGTGTAAAATACATACCCAGTAAGTACTGTCTTAATCTGATCACGCTGATGATTATAGCTAAGGCTTCCTTCTCAATGGTGCTATAATTCAATTCCGCATCATTGCTATAGAGACGTAAGCTATTGGTCCCATTGTACCGTCTTCATACTTGTGCGACAAGACTCCCGCAATGGCTGTGTTGCATGCATCGGTGGACAGAACAATTGGTAGTTCCTGATTAAAATGTACTAAATTTTTATCAGAGCAGATCTCTGATTTCATCAGATCAAATGCTTCTTGACAGTCAGAATTCCATTTGAATTCAACATCTTTTTTAAGTAATTTGTACAAGGGGACATTTTCTGCGCGAAATTGTGTATAAATCTTGAATGATAATTTACCATTCCAATAAACGCTCGAAGTTCTGAAATATTTTTGGGTCTTGGTGCGTTGAGTACGTTCATAGTTCGTTCTTGGTTTCTGGTTAGACCATCTTTTGTGATGTCAAATCCCAAATAAGAGATTTTTGTTTTAAAGAACTCGCATTTATTGATATTAAGTTTCAAGCCAGCTGCTTTTAACTTGTTCAAGACTAGTCGTACTGTTTTCAAGTGCTCAGTAAGATTGGGACCCGTGATCGTTATGTCACCTTAATAGACAAGCACGTCCTTGATGGAGCACAACAAATTTTCCATTACCTTTTGGAAGATTGCTGCCGCAGGTTTTACACCAAATGGCAATCTAGTCCTTTTAAAAATTCCTTTGTGTGTACTCCACGTAAACAATTTTTGTGCCTCTTCATCGAGAACTAATTGGTTACATTGGCAACGAAAAAAAAAAGAGGTTAGATAACCGCGGGCAAGCAATCAACAAATTTTTATTAAATATTAAAAAAAAAAAAAAACATTCAGCAAAACATTTTGCAACAAATTTATTGTAATTTACAATACGGATTTCCACAAATAACGTAAGTTGAAAATGGCGAAAGAAATGAGAATTTTTCAAGCAGCATCTATGCCAGAATTTGTAATCACCGAAAATTGGGAATTATGGCACGAACGACTAGGACTGCATTTTTTGGAGATAAAGTGCAGTGAAGGCACTGACAAAGTCTCTACATTGCTGAAAACAATTGGATCAGAAGCATACGCCATTTTACGAGGAATTTGAAGTCCAGCGCTGCCAAGTACAAAGTCATACAAAGAATTGTGCGACGTTCTAAAACAACAATTTACACCTCCGGTCATTGTTTTTAATGAAATTAAATGATTTTACGCAGCAAAATGTGCTGAAAGTGCAAGTGTGTCCGCGTGGTTCGCTAGAGTCAAAAAAATAGCGGTAAATTGTAATTTTGGTGCAGCCTTGGATACCATTATTTTGCACAAATTTGTAGTCGAACTACCTGGAAAAATTTTCGAGAAAATTGTAGAAGAACATGAAAAGTTGACACTTTCAAAGGCATTACAAAAAGCTTTAATACGTGAAACGAAGCTCGCTCAGTCAAGCAACGACATTGAGGTTAACTACATTAAACAACGTGGTAAAACCAACAACAAAAACTACAAAGGCAGTACAGTGAAGTCGGGCGACAACAGCAAAGGGTCGAAATGTACGCATTGCGGCTGGAAGAACCACCAATCCAATAGCTGAAAATTTAAGAACAGCACCTGCCATTCGTGCGGCGCAGTTGGGTATCTGGCAAACATTTGCAATCGTAAAGTTAAGTGTGATAAAAATGTTCAATTTGTTCATTCGCCAAATGAGAAATTTTCTAACAATTTTTTTGATTCCATATACAGCATTGATATGAATGAAAATAGCGATTTAAATTTTTCCGTGCATGCCATCGAAGGAAACGTGCATAGTGTACAAGTACAAGTGTGTTGACTTCTTTCTGACAGGCACTCGCTTAAGTGAGCATAACGGGAAAATCTGGGTTGCCATTTCTGTTTCGGTTGAAAACGGTTAATTAGGGTTCTGTGCAGAGACGTCAAAGATTGAAACAGGGTTTATGTAGTCACAAAAGTGTTGCTCCTGTTCCACAGCATTTTAATTTTATATCATGGCGAAAAGTGTTCAGTTCAGAGTTATTGATTTTCATTAAAAGTTTAATTTATTATGGAGGGTTACTCCTTTAAATGTAAAAAGCAGAGAAAACGTAGAGTTTTTCAAATTATTGTGAAAAACTTTTTAATTTGAATTTCTGTACCCAAGTTTACTATATTTGTGTAACACAAGAATCTGGAAACTATGAAAAACTGAAAAATGTACACTTATTGAAAACTCATTTGCACACACAATTTACTCTTTGAATTTAGTTCTGTTTTTATGCACAAAATTTTGAAACTAAAAACAAAATTTTCATTTTTTATTATTTGGGAAAAATTTAAACAACGTGACATCAGGACGGACAAGGCGACAGCTGTTTCGATTATACCTTGTAAATCTCTTCAAAGCCTTTTCTCCCGGGAGTGGGAGTCGAACTCGCACCCCTACGATAGTTGAAATGGTTGTAAACGCATTCAGCTACGTCATGCCTGTTGTGAAGTCTTTCCCAATTGCCTTCTTTTTTGCAAATTTTAATCTTTTGCACATTGCATACTTCGTATGCAATTATGTGTTAAAGCTATGCTTGGTACGGCGGTTTTCAAAGAAACTTTGGTTTTGTTGCTTTTTTCGTTCTATTTATAGAACTACAACGAATTAACCAATTTTGTCTGTTTGTATGATTTTTAATAATCGGGGATTGCCCATATTGCTTTTTTTTTAAATGTATGAAAACATTTATTTGAAGCAATTTTTTAATTTTATAATTTATTATTTGGGAAAAATTTAAACAACGTGACATCAGGACGGACAAGGCGACAGCTGTTTCGATTATACCTTGTAAATCTCTTCAAAGCCTTTTCTCCCGGGAGTGGGAGTCGAACTCGCACCCCTACGATAGTTGAAATGGTTGTAAACGCATTCAGCTACGTCATGCCTGTTGTGAAGTCTTTCCCAATTGCCTTCTTTTTTGCATATTTTAATCTTTTACACATTGCATACTTCGTATGCAATTATGTGTTAAAGCTATGCTTGGTACGGCGGTTTTCAAAGAAACTTTGGTTTTGTTGCTTTTTTCGTTCTATTTATAGAACTACAACGAATTAACCAATTTTGTCTGTTTGTATGATTTTTAATAATCGGGGATTGCCCATATTGCTTTTTTTTTTTTAAATGTATGAAAACATTTATTTGAAGCAATTTTTTAATTTTATAATTTATTATTTGGGAAAAATTTAAACAACGTGACATCAGGACGGACAAGGCGACAGCTGTTTCGATTATACCTTGTAAATCTCTTCAAAGCCTTTTCTCCCGGGAGTGGGAGTCGAACTCGCACCCCTACGATAGTTGAAATGGTTGTAAACGCATTCAGCTACGTCATGCCTGTTGTGAAGTCTTTCCCAATTGCCTTCTTTTTTGCATATTTTAATCTTTTACACATTGCATACTTCGTATGCAATTATGTGTTAAAGCTATGCTTGGTACGGCGGTTTTCAAAGAAACTTTGGTTTTGTTGCTTTTTTCGTTCTATTTATAGAACTACAACGAATTAACCAATTTTGTCTGTTTGTATGATTTTTAATAATCGGGGATTGCCCATATTGCTTTTTTTTTTAAATGTATGAAAACATTTATTTGAAGCAATTTTTTAATTTTATAATTTATTATTTGGGAAAAATTTAAACAACGTGACATCAGGACGGACAAGGCGACAGCTGTTTCGATTATACCTTGTAAATCTCTTCAAAGCCTTTTCTCCCGGGAGTGGGAGTCGAACTCGCACCCCTACGATAGTTGAAATGGTTGTAAACGCATTCAGCTACGTCATGCCTGTTGTGAATACGAAGTATGCAATGTGTAAAAGATTAAAATATGCAAAAAAGAAGGCAATTGGGAAAGACTTCACAACAGGCATGACGTAGCTGAATGCGTTTACAACCATTTCAACTATCGTAGGGGTGCGAGTTCGACTCCCACTCCCGGGAGAAAATACTTTGAAGAGATTTACAAGGTATAATCGAAACAGCTGTCGCCTTGTCCGTCCTGATGTCACGTTGTTTAAATTTTTCCCAAATAATAAATTATAAAATTAAAAAATTGCTTCAAATAAATGTTTTCATACATTTAAAAAAAAAAAAGCAATATGGGCAATCCCCGATTATTAAAAATCATACAAACAGACAAAATTGGTTAATTCGTTGTAGTTCTATAAATAGAACGAAAAAAGCAACAAAACCAAAGTTTCTTTGAAAACCGCCGTACCAAGCATAGCTTTAACACATAATTGCATACGAAGTATGCAATGTGTAAAAGATTAAAATATGCAAAAAAGAAGGCAATTGGGAAAGACTTCACAACAGGCATGACGTAGCTGAATGCGTTTACAACCATTTCAACTATCGTAGGGGTGCGAGTTCGACTCCCACTCCCGGGAGAAAAGGCTTTGAAGAGATTTACAAGGTATAATCGAAACAGCTGTCGCCTTGTCCGTCCTGATGTCACGTTGTTTAAATTTTTCCCAAATAATAAATTATAAAATTAAAAAATTGCTTCAAATAAATGTTTTCATACATTTAAAAAAAAAAAAGCAATATGGGCAATCCCCGATTATTAAAAATCATACAAACAGACAAAATTGGTTAATTCGTTGTAGTTCTATAAATAGAACGAAAAAAGCAACAAAACCAAAGTTTCTTTGAAAAACGCCGTACCAAGCATAGCTTTAACACATAATTGCATACGAAGTATGCAATGTGTAAAAGATTAAAATATGCAAAAAAGAAGGCAATTGGGAAAGACTTCACAACAGGCATGACGTAGCTGAATGCGTTTACAACCATTTCAACTATCGTAGGGGTGCGAGTTCGACTCCCACTCCCGGGAGAAAAGGCTTTGAAGAGATTTACAAGGTATAATCGAAACAGCTGTCGCCTTGTCCGTCCTGATGTCACGTTGTTTAAATTTTTCCCAAATAATAAATTATAAAATTAAAAAATTGCTTCAAATAAATGTTTTCATAAATTTAAAAAAAAAAGCAATATGGGCAATCCCCGATTATTAAAAATCATACAAACAGACAAAATTGGTTAATTCGTTGTAGTTCTATAAATAGAACGAAAAAAGCAACAAAACCAAAGTTTCTTTGAAAACCGCCGTACCAAGCATAGCTTTAACACATAATTGCATACGAAGTATGCAATGTGTAAAAGATTAAAATATGCAAAAAAGAAGGCAATTGGGAAAGACTTCACAACAGGCATGACGTAGCTGAATGCGTTTACAACCATTTCAACTATCGTAGGGGTGCGAATTCGACTCCCACTCCCGGGAGAAAAGGCTTTGAAGAGATTTACAAGGTATAATCGAAACAGCTGTCGCCTTGTCCGTCCTGATGTCACGTTGTTTAAATTTTTCCCAAATAATAAATTATAAAATTAAAAAATTGCTTCAAATAAATGTTTTCATACATTAAAAAAAAAAAAAAAGCAATATGGGCAATCCCCGATTATTAAAAATCAAAATTTTCATTTGTCAGAAAAAATTAATAAAAACAGCCTAATGTCAAAAAACCCTATCGAAAACAAACTGGTTTGTTTGCTTTTAATGAACTACGCTGTATTTTTCTTGTATTTCGTTAGTTTTTTTTAAATATGGTTCACACAATTATACCAGTACTGAAACCTTATTGGCTCCCTCGACAAAAAATATTAAGAAAATAAAGTAGTGTCATATAGGAGTTTGTTTTGTTTGCACACAGACGCTTTGGTTGTATTGCATTCATTAATTCATCTGTAGGGCGAAGTATCGAAAAATTTACATAAAATATATTTGTACATATATATATCTATATATATATATATATAAATTTAAGTTTTGAATTCCAAAAATAATATACTCGCTACATGTATATACGTATGTATGTAGGTATACAAATATCTGTAGGAAAGAGTTGTAGAGTATAAATATATACACATTATTTATATAGTATGGCAACGCCAAATCTATCATTCTCTATGTATCTATGCATTGACATCGTTGTTACGTTTAAGAAGATAAAGACATGTATAATAAAGAACTCGGTCTTCTTTGCTGAACCACCGACTATTAAACACTACAGATAGATTATTTACATTTCCATGTTAGGTAATTGTGCAGTTTATGGTACCCACCGAAATTTGGGCCTTTTTTTCGAGTGAGGTATCAAAAGACGCGCATTCAAGTCTAGATTAAGAATCCGAAAGCGGAAGTTAACTTTTTTTACCCGTTTAAAAGTTATCCGCAAAAACAGGTTTTTGTGATACATATTGTTCCCGCACGTTTACAATCTTGAGCGCACACATCACTTTACTTTTTATATTTAGTATATTAACACAATCTAACTTGCACGAATAAACGAAAAAATTATGTTAAATTTCACCAATTTACTTATAAAATATCAAAACCAGGGATGGAAAATAATAATTTTTTTTTCGGAGTCGAAAAAGTCTTGGTCAAAAAATTGTCCTAGGTGAAAATTGGTAATTGTGCAGTTTAGGGGCCTTTTTTTGGGCCTTTTTTTTGAGTGAGGTATCAAAAAGCGCGTATTCACGTCTAGATAAAGAATCCGAAAGCGTAAGTTATCTTTTTTTACCCGTTTAAAAGTTATGCGCGAAAAAATGGTTCGTCTTGTACATATTGTTCGCGCACATTTACAATCTTTTAAGCGCACAAATCACATCCTGTTTTGTTTTTCGATATATTAAGACAATTTGATTTTTTGCGGCCACCGTGGTGTGATTGTAGCGTGCTCCGCCTATCACACCGTATGCCCTGGGTTCGCACCCCGGGCAAAGCAACATCAAAATTTTAGAAATAAGGTTTTTCAATTAGAAGAACATTTTTCTAAGCGGGGTCGCCCCTCGGCAGTGTTTGGCAAGCGCTCCGGGTGTATTTCTGCCATGAAAAGCTCTCAGTGAAAACTCATCTGCTTGCAGATGCCGTTCGGAGTCGGCATAAAACATGTAGGTCCCGTCCGGCCAATTTGTAGGGAAAATCAAGAGGAGCACGACGCAAATTGGAAGAGAAGCTCGGCCTTAGATCTCTTCGGAGGTTATCGCGCCTTACATTTATTTATTTTTTAATACAATTTGATATTCACGACTTAGTGAAAAAAATTTGTCTAATTTCTCTAATTAATATGCAATTAGGTAATAAAAATACAGAAAATACACTCTAATCACTTGATTCGTTGTTGAAGAAAAACACCTGATGGTGAAGAGTGCTGCCAGATGACCAATAATAGAAATTAACTGAACAAGAAATTACTCTTGCTTTTCTCAGGACATCTGCGCAGAAAACCCTTAGCCGATCCAACATCGGCTGCGCCATGCACAGTAATTCTGCGTAGAACAGCTTTCTGCATAGGCGGCCTTCGGTCGCGCTTATAAAAAATAACCCTGGGTTATGCCATGCCAAGTCCGGGTGTGTGGTATAACCGTGGCTACCGCCAAGTGTTATGTCCTTCTACGCAGAAGGGAGCACTACGCAGAAGGACATAACGGTGGTGGTAGCGAGGGTTATACCATACACCCAGACTTGGCATGGCGTAGCCCAGGGTTATTTTTTATAAGCGCGACCGAAGGCCGCCTATGCAGAAAGGTGTTCTACGCAGAATTACTGTGCATGACGCAGCCGGTGTTGGATCAGCTAAGGGTGTTCTACGCAGAATTACTGTGCATGTTTAGTTAAGTCTTTAAAAAAAAAAAAAATTAAAGTATTTTGTCAATAACACATTTTTTCGATTTATTATTCGAAAGTTGGCAATCATTTTCCCATAAAAACATAATTTTATTATAGAAATTTCTTCTAAATATAGATGTTTTAAGATCGCGGGTTCGAATCGAGCTCAAGGCCTAACAATAATTTTTTATCATTATTATTGTTATGATAAATTTTTTCTTAATTGAAAAAATTTTTTAAATTAGAATAGAAGAAAGAAAAATTTAGACAACTGCCAAAGCTCGTTGTATAGATCCATTTCGGGAACTGCTAAATTCCTTCATCGGCAACGTTTAGGCTCCGCTGCTATAACCATTCAGCCACCACAGCGGTTTTTTGTTTGTCTTCATTAATCCTACTTCTATTCTGGTTCGTGCCAATTGATATTCACAACACTGCGACATCTGTTGCAGAATGGCTGTGAAAATTGGACTTGTTTGTTGGCAATGCTGCCATAGTGTCATATTTTATTGACACTTTGTTTCCCCGTGCTCTGGGATGTATTAACAATTTTTGTTGTTATATCGGCCTACTGATTTTAAGATCGCGGGTTCGAATCGAGCTCAAGGCCTAACAATAATTTTTTTATCATTATTATTGTTATGATAAATTTTTTCTTAATTGAAAAAATTTTTTAAATTAGAATAGAAGAAAGAAAAATTTAGACAACTGCCAAAGCTCGTTGTATAGATCCATTTCGCGAACTGCTAAATTCCTTCATCGGCAACGTTTAGGCTCCGCTGCTATAACCATTCAGCCACCACAGCGGTTTTTTGTTTGTCTTCATTAATCCTACTTCTATTCTGGTTCGTGCCAATTGATATTCACAACACTGCGACATCTGTTGCAGAATGGCTGTGAAAATTGGACTTATTTGTTGGCAATGCTGCCATAGTGTCATATTTTATTGACACTTTGTTTCCCCGTGCTCTGGGATGTATTAACAATTTTTGTTGTTATATCGGCTTACTGATTTTAAGATCGCGGGTTCGAATCGAGCTCAAGGCCTAACAATAATTTTTTATCATTATTATTGTTATGATAAATTTTTTCTTAATTGAAAAAATTTTTTAAATTAGAATAGAAGAAAGAAAAATTTAGACAACTGCCAAAGCTCGTTGTATAGATCCATTTCGGGAACTGCTAAATTCCTTCATCGGCAACGTTTAGGCTCCGCTGCTATAACCATTCAGCCACCACAGCGGTTTTTTGTTTGTCTAATTTAAAAAATTTTTTCAATTAAGAAAAAATGTATCATAACAATAATAATGATAAAAAATTATTGTTAGGCCTTGAGCTCGATTCGAACCCGCGATCTTAAAATCAGTAGGCCGATATAACAACAAAAATTGTTATAGATGTTTTATATATCACACAAAACCTTGTTTTATTACCTGCTGAGCTGGCAACACTGTTCATTTTCATATGTTTTCATTTGGACAGAAATTTTTTACAATATTTGTGTTGATATTTTATAAGTAAATTAGTGAAATAAAATTTTTTCGTTAATTCGTGCAACTTAGATTACGTTAATATACCAAGTATAAAAGGTAAAGTGATGTGTGCGCTTAAAAGATTGCAAACATGCGGGAACAATATGTATCACACAAACCTGTTTTTCGCCGATAACTTTTGAACGGGTGAAAATCCGCTTTCGGATTCTTAATCTAGACGTAAATGCGCGTCTTTTGACACGTCACTCAAAAATCTTGGCCCAACTTTGTAGTGGGACCCCTAAACTGCACTACTACCTGAAAATGTTTGAGTTCTCAGGTATCCCTATAGCAATATCATGTCGAATCATGCATCCTTTTTATTTTTCGACCTTTTTCCATAAAAGTCCACATATAAAAGTAAAATCTGTATTTTTATTTTTTCAGTCCGATAGAACTAGTTAAACTCGGACTCTTAAAAATAAAAGTCCCGAAATAAAAGTTAAATCAAGACTTTTATTTTTTAAACATTTTTTTTAATTCGGATAAGCCGTTTCTTTGTTATCAAGCGGGACTTTTATTTCGGCCTTAAAAAATAAAAGTCTTGATTTAACTTTTATTTCGGGACTTTTATTTTTAAAAGTCCGAGTTTAACTAGTTCTATCGGACTCAAAAAATAAAAATCCGAAAATAATTATTATCGTGATCCAAATATATTTAAAGTCCAAAATTAATAGTTTTGCAAGGACTGGTGAAAGGTATTTTTATAAATTATTTTTCGGGTTTTTAATTTTTGAAATCCATCCACTAGTTTCTGAGATATTTTGATTTGAAAAATTCATAATTTCGCCTTTTGACATGGAATTACCCCAAAACTTTTTATTTGCACCAAAAAAGAAATATACCGTTGGAATCAGCATACAAATCTGTATAAAGTCCGTTTTTTTTTTGACAAATGTATGTATTCTGCACTTGTTCCAAAATGAAAATTCCAAATATCTGCCAGAATCTCTTTATTTCGATAAATTGAAGACGTAGTCTCTTCTATTTTAATATATTAAATTGCAACATGTTCAGTAAATTACAAAAACAATGTAATTGTATGTTTATTTAAATTTATGTTGAGCCACCACCGCCTTGTATTAATCCTAACAGAGAACAACAAAAGAAATCACCAGCGTTGCTCATAATATACTAAATATACTAAATATAACAAGTAAGGAAGGTTAAGTTCGGGTGTAACCGAACATTACATACTCAGTTGAGAGCTATGGTGACAACATAAGGGAAAATAACCATGTAGGAAAATGAACCGAGGGAAACCCTGGAATGTGTTTGTATGACATGTGTATCAAATGAAAGGCATTAAAGAGTATTTTATGAGGGAGTGGGCCATAGTTCTATAGGTGGACGCCATTTAGGGATATAGCCATAAAGGTGGATCAGGGTTGACTCTAGAATGCGTTTGTACGATATGGGTATCAAATGAAAGGTATTATTGAGTATTTTAAAAGGGCGTGGACCTAAGTTCTATAGATGGACGCCTTTTCGAGATATCGCCGTAAAGATGGACCAGGGGTGACTCTAGAATGCGTTTGTACGATATGGGTATCAAATGAAAGGTGTTAATGAGCATTTTAAAAGGGAGTGGGCCTTCGTTTTATAGGTGTTCGCCTTTTCGAGATATCGCCATAAAGGTGGACCAGGGGTGACTTTAGAATTTGTTTGTATGATATGGGTATCAAATGAAAGGTGTTAATGATTATTTTAAAAGGGCGTGGGGCTTAGTTCTATAGGTGGACCCCTTTTCGGGATATCGCCATAAAGGTGGACCAGGGGTGACTCTAGAATTCGTTTGTGCAATATGGGTATCAAACGAAAGGAGTTAATGAGTATTTTAAGAGGGAGTGGGCCTTAGTTCTATAGGTGGACGCATTTTCGAGGTATAGCAATAAAGGTGGACCAGGGGTGACTCTAAACTTTGTTTGTACGATATGGGTATCAAATGAAAGGTGTTAATGAGTATTTTTAAAAGGGAGTGGGCCTTCGTTTTATAGGTGTTCGCCTTTTCGAGATATCGCCATAAAGGTGGACCAGGGGTGACTTTAGAATTTGTTTGTATGATATGGGTATCAAATGAAAGGTGTTAATGATTATTTTAAAAGGGCGTGGGGCTTAGTTCTATAGGTGGACCCCTTTTCGAGATATCGCCATAAAGGTGGACCAGGGGTGACTCTAGAATTCGTTTGTGCAATATGGGTATCAAACGAAAGGAGTTAATGAGTATTTTAAGAGGGAGTGGGCCTTAGTTCTATAGGTGGACGCCTTTTCGAGATATCGCCATAAAGATGGACCAGGTGTGACTCTAGAATGCGTTTGTACGATATGGGTATCAAATGAAAGGTGTTAATGAGTATTTTAAAAGGGAGTAATCCTTAGTTCCATAGGTGGACGCCGTTTCGAGATATCGCCATAAAGGTGGGCCAGGGGTGACTCTAGAATTCGTTTGTACAATATGGGTATCAAACGAAAGGAGTTAATGAGTATTTTAAGAGGGAGTGGGCCTTTCTGGACCAGGGGTGACTCTAGACTTTGTTTGTACGACATGGGTATCAAATGAAAGGTGTTAATGAGTATTTTTAAAAGGGAGTGGGCCTTCGTTCTATAGGTGTTCGCCTTTTCGAAATATCGCCATAAAGGTGGACCAGGGGTGACTCTAGAATGAGTTTGTACGATATGGGTATCAAATTAAAGGTATTAATGAGAGTTTTAAAAGGGAGTGGTGGTAGTTGTATATGTGAAGGCGTTTTCCAGATATCGACCAAAATGTGGACCAGGGTGACCCAGAACATCATCTGTTGGATACCGCTAATTTATTTATATATGTAATACCTGCCAAGATTTTAAGGGTTTTTTATTTCGCCCTGCAGAACTTTTTCATTTTCTTCTACTTAATATGGTAGGTGTCACAACCATTTTATAAAGTTTTTTCTAAAGTTATATTTCGCGTCAATAAAGCAATCCAATTACCTTACCATATTTCATCCCTTTTTTCGTATTTGGTATATAATTATGGCATTTTTTTCATTTTTCGTAATTTTCGATATCGAAAAAGTGGGCGTGGTCATAGTCGGATTTCGTTCATTTTTCATGCCAAGATAAAGTGAGTTCAGATAAGTACGTGAACTGAGTTTAGTAAAGATATATCGATTTTTGCTCAAGTTATCGTGTTAACGGCCATGCGGAAGGACAGACGGACGACTGTGTATAAAAACTGGGCGTGGCATCAACCGATTTCGCCCATTTTAACAGAAAACAGTTAACACCATAAAATCTATGCGCCTACCAAATTTCAAAAGGATTGGTTAATTTTTGTTCGACTTATGGCGTTAAAAGTATCCTAGACAAATTAAATGAAAAAGGGCGGAGCCACGCCCATTTTTAACTTTTCTTTTATTTTTGTATTTTGTTGCATCATATCATTACTGGAGTTGAATCTTGACATAATTTACTTATATACTGTAAAGATATTAAATTTTTTGTTAAAATTTTACTTTAAAAAAATTTTTTTTTTAAAGTGGGCGTGGTCCTTCTCCGATTTTGCTAGTTTTTATTAAGCGTACATATAGTAATAAGAGTAACGTTCCTGCCAAATTTCATCATGATATCTTCAACGACTGCCAAATTACAGCTTGCAAAACTTTTAAATTACCTTCTTTTAAAAGTGGGCGGTGCCACGCTCATTGTCCAAGATTTTACTAATTTTCTATTTTGCGTCATAAGTTCAACTCATCTACCAAGTTTCGTCGCTTTATCGGTCTTTTGTAATGAATTATCGCACTTTTTCGGTTTTTCGAAATTTTCGATATCGAAAAAGTGGGCGTGGTTATAGTCCGATATCGTTCATTTTAAATAGCGATCTGAGATGAGTGCTCAGGAACCTACATACCAAATTTCATCAAGATACCTCAAATTTTACTCAAGTTATCGTGTTAACGGACGGACGGACGGACGGACATGGCTCAATCAAATTTTTTTTCGATCCTGATTATTTTGATATATGGAAGTCTATATCTATCTCGATTCCTTTATATATGTACAACCAACCGTTATCCAATCAAACTTAATATACTCTGTGAGCTCTGCTCAACTGAGTATAAAAAGTAAGGTGATGTGTCCGCTTGAAAGATTGTAAACGTGCGGGAACAATATGTATCACACAAACCTGTTTTTCGCGGATAACTTTTAAACCGTTAAAAAAAGTTAACTTCCGCTTTCGGATTCTTAATCTAGACGTGAATACCTCACTCGAAAATTTTGGCCCAAATTTCGGTGGGTACCATAAACTGCACTACTACCCCATGTTAAATTTTTATCGGTATCTGGGGGTCAATTCACGTTCGATGAAGTGATGAGGTGAAAAAAATGCATCTCTGTGAAATTTATTTTTTCATTTAATATGAATTTGGAGCTTTTAGGCCGATTTAATTAAATAAAACAAGTTTATTTTTTTATTTCCGACGCGTTTCGACACATTTTCGTGTCTTCCTCAGGGAATCTATTTATTAAATACGAAAAACATATATGTTACATATACAATAATTGGTATTAATGTTCAATATTAAATCACTTACATTATTTAAACCAGTGGTTTTTGTCACATTTCTTTAAAAATATAAGTACACATATTAATAACAAACAAATAAGAACAATAATTAAAAATCACACCGACATTTGCTATATTAAAATACCGTCTATTAACATTAAAAACAATATTGCACTTGTCACCTCCAGACATTCTTTGTTATTGACGTCGCATAGGCACAATTAATATTATCAACGTCCTCTTTGAAGTTAATCGTTGTTGGTAGTTTTTGTTGTATGCGCAGTCCCTCTAGTGTCATCTTTCTACGTGTTCTGCTTTCCACATCCAGTATTGTTGCGTTGTCGAAATCAGCTGTGTGTTTCTTTTGCGTAAGGTGTTGGGCCAGTGCTGTGTTGCTTTTGTTGTTTTTTGCATCTAGTTTATGTTCCTTTATTCTCGTTCCTAGTGATCTTTTTGTTGTGCCGATATAAACTTTGTTACATTTCTCTCCTTCTTTACCATGACATCGAATTTCGTAAACTACGTTATGTAGTTGTTCCTTTTCAATTTTGTCCTTTGTTTTTGTATATATGCTTTTTAATGTATGATTAGGTTTGTGCGCATAGCTTGTGTTACTGCTTGGTATGATTTTGTGTAATGTTTTGTTGTCTGTTAGGTGTGGTATGTATGTAACGCTAGTGTATGTTTTTTTGGTATTTTCGCTATTTGCTGTATTCAGATTCTTGTGTTTGTTTTTGTTTATTGCTGTTTGTATTAAATTTTCTATTGTATTGACTGGATAACAATTTTTGCGTAATATGTGTATCACTTTCTCTCTGTTGTGATTTATGAACTCCTGGTCGCTCAAGGTGTAAATTTTCGATATAAAATTGATAATGGTGTTCTTCTTTTGCGTCCATGGGTGGTTTGAATGATAGTTAATTAGTCTTGATGATGCTATGGATTTTGTGTACCAGTTAGTTGTTAGTTTGTTATTGGATTTGTATATTTCTATGTCCAGGAATGCCAGTTTGCTGCCCATTTCTTTTTCTATTGTAAATTGTATCTTTGTGTGTTGTCTATTGAATGTTCTTAGAATTTCGTCCACGTCTTTGACCTTAACTACGGCGAATATATCATCTACATATTTCGTTATGTATTTGATGTATATGTCGGAAGGTTTTAGCTCAGCGATGCTGTCGTCAATAATTTTGTCAAGGACAATGTCTGCAATAGTTGGGGATAAAGGATTTCCCATTGGCATTCCGTAAGTTTGCTGATAATAGGTTTCATTATAAAGGAAGTAGTTATTCTCTCTCAGACAAAATTCAAGTAGTGTTAAAAAGTTTATTTTGTTGATGTTTGTAAAAGTCTTCAAGCTTGACCACTTCTTCATTATTGTGCTTATGGCGAATTGGATCGGTATGTTCGTGAAGAGGGAGACGACGTCCAAAGATATGAGAATTTCATCCTCTTCAATATTTAAATTTTTTATTTTTTCTTTTAGGCTTACGGAATTTTTAATATTCAGCGTTTCAGACACTACGTTTTTTAGAACTTTCCCAACAAATTTGGATAGTTTGGAGCAAGGTACATTGATTGATGATGAGATAGGTCTAAGTGGTGTGTTAATTTTGTGAACTTTTGGCAAGCCATAAAGTCTGGGAGCCGTAGCTGCTGTGCACATCAGATAGCTTTTTTCTTTCAAGGTTATGTTGTTGTTTTTGTAGAGACAGTTTACAATGTTGTTGTTTTTGCGCACTAGATATTGGGTGGGATCATTTCTAATTGTTTTATATGTGGTTTTATCGTTTAACAGGTCTTGCATTTTCTTCTCGTAATCTTCTTTATACATCACCACTGTTTTGTTGCCTTTGTCTGCATTTGTGATAATTATGTTATATTTATGTTGACTAATAAATTTTCGTGTATTCTCGTAGATTTGGAGTATGAATTTATATTTTGCGTTGTTCTGAATTTTGTTCCTAAAGGTATTAATTTTCTTCGCGAAATTGTATCTAGCCATATCTTTCTCCCTATTGTCTGTTATTGTCTGTATATTTTGCTCAATATCAGCAATTAGATGTAGTGTGAAAAAGTTTTCCTGGAAACTGGTAGCGCGAATTTGTTACCTAGTGATAGTATCCATTTACACTCCGGGGGAATGGTGATTTTAGTATTATTTGTAATCCAATCCTCATTATATCTCAAATCAAATTTTTCAAAATTTCTCTTAGTTGAGTTATGTAGTTTTGTCGTGAGGGTACTTTCTGACTTTATTTTTGTATTTTCTAAAAATTGTTGTTGTGTTTCTACAATTGCTTTTTAATCCTTTTCTTCTACTTTTTGGCGCAATTTTTTCTCTATTTCTCTTGTAGTGTCTTTTATTAGTTTTATTTGTATGTTCGTTTCTTTTACCTCTAAGCTTAAGACTTTTTCCAAGAATTTCCTTTCTATCTTCTCCATTTCCTTCTTCGTTTTTTCTAATGTGAAGCCTTTTGTAAATTTACCAGCCTTACCGTTTAAGTGTGATGGTGTGATTCCAAAATCTTTGCATTTTAGCAGAAATTTCAGCCTTTGTTGTTGTTTTGCCAATGATTTTTGGTTTTTGCCGTATTGTTTAATAATGTAACAGGTGTCCATGTCATACTTGTACTTGATGTGTCGGAAGAAGTGTTTCATTTTGAAGTCTTTATGTTTTTCGTACTTTGTTGTTGCGGGTTAAGCTCTCCGCTCTATTTATTATATGATTGAGTTGGGCCAAATATTTGCTTAGCTATTTAATATGAATTTGGAGCTTTTAGGCCGATTTAATTAAATAAAACAAGTTTATTTTTTTATTTCCGACGCGTTTCGACACATTTTCGTGTCTTCCTCAGGGAATCTATTTATTAAATACGAAAAACATATATGTTACATATACAATATTATTTTTTCATTTTATCACATCACTTTTCATATTAGGCGATTCGTGTTCTTTGCAATACTCGTTTTGAAAATCTAAGAACGAGCACTGTGGTGAGTAAAAAAAATGATATTTTCTGTCAAAAAGAAAAATTTTATTAATAAAAGTAGTAAATATTTTCAACTTTTCAATAAGAAAAGAAGAAGGTAAAAGTCTAGTTGCGGGGTCTACTGCTAATACGCGTCAGAAAATATCGAGAGATATATCAAAATACGCATATTGACCTCGACAACAATAAGCCGAAGGCAGAAAAGAAACATTTTATCACTATCTGGAGATATTTGCAATTGAAGTTGGCGATTTTCGTGTGGTTGCTGTAATGTTGTCGTACCCACAAAAAAAATTGCGAACATAAGTGTTTTGCGCGGATATAGGTTTGGTCTCCAAATCGATGTTAGACCCACTCAGGGTAATTTTTATAAGCGTGGCCGAAGGCCTCCAACGCAGAAATGTGTTCCGCGCAAAATTACTATCGATTCCACCCCCGGTTACGGAGTACCGGCGGGTAATTTTTCGGTTTTTCGTGAATATCTTTTTAACGAGTTAAAATTTTTATATATATTTATACTGATGTCAAGACGCGTCGTTTGACACCTCTCTTGATATTTTTGGACGCGTATTAGCAGAAGACCCATCAACTAGACTATTACAAAGAAGAAAATGTCCAATATTCGCCTTTTGATTTCTTTGAATTCTCATCTAGAATATCAAATTTAGTACATTTATTGCCATTTATTATTTATATGTACAATGGAGGGAGGAAAAAGGACAGAGAAAGGGATGAAAATAGGAGAGGGAGAATGAGAAGTAGGGGGAAAGAAGGGACAGACGAACGGTGAGGAGGAGTGTGGAAGGAGATGGCCGGCGTGTGGGAGAGGAGTGGAAAAGAAGGAAAAGGAGAAGAAAAGGACGAGGGTAAGGAAAAGTAGGCGTTAACTTAAGCAGCACCTCTATTGCCGCCGTCGGGAATGTTCGCATGGCTCCCATAATGCAGACACATGCCAATCATTGAAGCTTCGTGGGTGACTTTTGTGCGGTCACCATGGGTATTCTTGATGCACACGCAACTGCTCCATACACTATGATTGGTCTAACTATTGTAGTGTACATCCATCTTAGGATCTTTGGGCTGCATCCCTAGAATTTTCCTGCAATATGTCTGCACACCGTTATTGCTCTTGTGGCCTTTGATATGGCGTTGTCGGTCGTGTGCTTTTACTGTACTCCATCCATTGCGATGTGCCTCATCCCTTCCAGTTCTTTTCTCCTGGTGAAGAGCAAAATGGCCGTCTTGTTAGGGTTGATACTTAGCTCTACCTCAGTACACCATTCGTTCGTTAAGCTCAATGCCCTTTGCATTATGTCGTAAGGGATGCTCTCAAATCTGCTTCTTACAATTATAACAATATCATCCGCGTACTTCTGATATCGGATTCTTTTTTCTGATATCCTCTGCAGAAGTTCATGTACTACAGCAGGGGTGACAGGACGCCCCTTGTGAACATTCCTTCGTTGTTTTGATCTCTACTGTACCGTCACCAATCGAGGTTTCGCTAGTCCTCGTACGCAGTAGGACGTTTATCTACATACAGGTCGGACGTTGTATCTCTCTTCTCTCGAGTGCCATATTCACATTCTCGTGGGCCGTGTTGTCAAATGCCCCCTCTATGTCAAAAAATGCGCATAGCGCAACCTACCCGCATTCGAACGCACTTTGGATTTCTGTGGACAGCTGATACAATGCAGTTTCTGTCGATCTGCCTGTCGTATATGCATGCTGATCTCGATGTAGTGGTATCCTATCGAGAGCCTTTGATCTAATCTCGTGGTCTACATTCTTCTCCATTGCTTTCGGAGCAAAGCATGTCAGATGTTGCATTGACCAGCCAACTTAAATTTGCGGCTTACATTTAGCTCTTGACAAAAGATCCCCACTGTAGGGTTCTTATTATTTTTATTTAACTTTGTATTTTAGTTACTTTGAACTTTGCAATTTTAAAATTTTTTATCAATATTTTTATTTTCAATATTGATTTTTCAATTTTTCAAAAATTTTGATGATGGTGAAAAATTTAAAATACAAAAGACACATATATTTAGGCGTATTGAAAAATATAGTTTAAAGTTTTTATAAATAAAAACGTGGTTTAAATCTCCACATTGGCGATCTCTGCCTATTTAAAAAATTGTGTTGTGGGCAACTTAAAAGGCAAAAAGAAGAGCAATTAAAATTAGCTCAATTAGTGAAGCAACGTGAACGCGAAGAGAAACGCAAGCCATTAACATCAATGATAGAAAAATTATTGCAAAAAAATTCTCAAGTGCACAAGTTCTTAAAAGTTAGTAGCACCCAAAGTCAATTGTGTGAGTGGGCGTCCCTTTCTAGATAAACAATAGCTAATAGCAAAGCACACCAACAAAAGTGTTCATAGTCTGCGACACGTAGCATACTCTGCGCGTCTCCAATCTCGCCAACCAAAGGCTATTTGGCGTACCTTTCCCCAATAGCGACCTCAATTTGGCGGCGATTTGTAGAAAGGAAATCAGTTCAAAAACCCTAAATGCTTAAGATCGTCATAGAACATCGAAGGAGGCGCGGAAACTTAAAGAAGCAGTGATTACATAAATTTTCTTACCAAAGCTTCATGAGCACAAACTAATTAAATTCAAATTCAAGACTGTCAGCTAGCGAAACGAGCATGTGTTTGTTGAAACTCAGCGGCACTTTTGGGTTATACCACAAATGTACAGTAACAGCAATAACGAGCTAATAAAAAACTACTATCAAACTTGAAACCCTTTTGGTATACCCTTTATGAACCTGTACTATACATATTTGTTTGGAGCCATATTTAAGCGGTGTCTATAATAGTTATTATCCATATTACACCCATCTACCCCTTCATCAAAGCCATTGCATAAACACAGCTTTCACATTTGACTTCAACGATTGAGCAGCAAAGAATCAAAAGCCATTGCATAAACATAAGTTGCAGCAGCAGAGAGATTATCCGTATCAAGTATTTTTTTTAAACAGCGAATTCATTTTCCTGCATTGTAGTAATAATTTTGGTGAGGAGTCATATCTATTTTATTTTTGTGTATGAATATATTTTATGTATGTAAGTATACTGATATATAGATATATTTTAAATTTATTGTAAACTCTCTCTTTAAATTATTTATTAAATACATTTTTCGAAATTCATAACATAATTACTGGTTTATTTTACGGTTTTGTTTGTGAACTCTCTTTTTTAAATTTTTCAACATGTTTCGTTCACCACAACAGAACACACAAATATCTACACTTTCTAATAATCTAAATGATTCATTTATAAATATACCAAATGACACTTTACAACAAAATATTACAAATCCGTATGATAATTATAATCAAAACGTAATTTCAGCAACATCAGTCAAACTTCCACAATTTTGGACTAGTTGTCCAGA
Organism: Eurosta solidaginis; assembly: GCF_040869045.1. NCBI lineage: Eukaryota > Metazoa > Arthropoda > Insecta > Diptera > Tephritidae > Eurosta > Eurosta solidaginis. The sequence continues at coordinate 123,033,582 of NC_090321.1, forward strand.
AGCGTAGTTTATACATGCTGAAACACAATTTAGCACCAAAAATATAACCCAAGAGAATACCAAATACGAACACATTATAACAGCACTTCCACAAGAAGTAATAGTAACAATTTTAGATTTTATCCAAAGTAATCCCCTTAGTAACAAGTTTAGTAAACTTAAAAAAGTTTAGATAGAAAGACATTCGCTTAGTGAAAATTCAAAGCTAGACAAAATTTTAAGTGATTCAGAAATGGGTGATCGAAAGCCCCCTGAGTTTTATCGGTCATTAATTTTGTTAGCCGGTTCAAATTTTAGTGAAAATATTTTTAAGAGAAAACTTCCCAAAAATTTAAATGTCATTTTGGCTAGCTCAAGTTGTGATAATATTAATGAGTTAAAAAAATTAGCAGATCACATTTTTGAAGTTATGTATAAAAACGAAGCTTTCTCAGTAAATACAAATTCAGACACAAAAGTTCAAAATTCTGTTGTTGAAAATCTATTTAAAAACACCTCTTTGATGTGTGAAAATTTTCAGAAACTTTCTTTGGAATTAGCTGAAATTAAAACAGAAATGTATCTGAATCAATCTGGGTCGCGTTCTTATTCTAGGAACAATTTTAGAAATTCTTTAAGGCATCGTTCTAACTCGCGTAATAATCCAAATTGGGGTGTAGATTTCACTACAAATTTGGAAATAATGCTAAAAGTTGTGAACGACCTTGTTCTTATAACAAACAAAAAGATTCAACAAACTAAATTCTTCCGTTGTTGCAGCGACGAACAATGGAAATTTAGAATTTTCGACGCCTAGCTTATTTATTTTTGATAGAGAAAACAAACAACATTTTTTAATTGATAGTGGAGCAGAAATATCGGTATTACCTACGTCTAAATTTCCTCATAAGAAACGTTCAGACATAATTTTCACTGAAGATAATGGCTCAATAATTGCCACTTACGGGAAAAGGCTTTTAAATGTAAATTTAGGTTTAAGATGTGAATTTCCCTTTACATTTTTGATTGCGGATATAGCCAAGCCAATAATTGGCGCTGATTTTCTTTGTAAATATTCTCTTCTTATAGACATTAAACATAAACGTTTAGTAGATCCATTAACCAATCTCTCAGTTAATACAGTATCCTACTTTTGTCATATTCCATTACCTAAATTATTCGTAAATTTTTTTTGTTTTTATCGGCCTATTGATAGATGATTCAAGGTTCGATTCGAGCTCAAGGCCAGAACAATAATTTTTTTTATGATAATTATTGTTATTTTTTAATTTTTCTAAATTTGAAAAATTGTATTTTGTTTTTGGAATAGTAAGTAGAAACTTTTTCAGACAACCTGCCATAGCTGCGCAGATAGATCCATTTCGAAGGGTGCTAAGCCTTCATCACCAGTACGCTTTAGGCATGCTGCGCTAACCATTTAGTTATACAGCGGTGGTTTGTTTGACTGGCAAATTTGCTACTTCTATTCCTTTTTACCAACTATATTTATTCATTGTTGCGCCATCGGGTGCAAATCACTGATAATGCTGGATTTTTGTTTATTGTCAATTACCTTTGTTTAGGGGGGGGGCAGTATAAAATTTACCTTCCTTTTTTGGGATGCGGCTGCTGCGGCGGTGATGGCGATGATGTGGTGGCGGTGGTTATACCTGGCGGCGGGGGCGAATAGAGGTGCTGGTGGCGGAACAATATTGCAATGCGCGGATTACAGCAGGTTGTTTCACAATGGTGGACCGATTTTCAGGCTTATTCACACAACTCTTGAACTCACCAGGCGTACTCTCAACTTAAAACGATTTCGTTGAAATTTGTGGAAAAAAACCTTTATACATCTCAATATATTTCGAGTAAATTTACAATTTATTTTGATCAACTTTTAATTATTGCAAATGGCACACACGAGGGGGTACAATGATAATAATTTAGTAAACTGTAGAAAACTAATCTCTTTTGGATTTCAAAGGGTTTTACAGTCTTATTTCATAAAAAATTCACTATGAGAAAACAAAGGAATCACAACCGGGATAGTTGAGTTCTTCGAATTAATAAAATGTAAAAGCAAATGTCAAAACATTGTATATACATATATGCATATGTTTTGTCAACCAATGGTTGGGGCAGCCAGAGGGGCGAAATATGTTCAAGCATTCATTTACAATTCGACGTGCTAATCCGAGCTTAACATGAGTTACGTATAATGGTTATACGTATTCTAAGTAATTCATGAGTAGTTCAAATATAATATAAAAGTATAAAATATGCAATAAAGTACATATTTCGACGTATAATAATTCATAAATATACGTTTAAATTCAAAATTGAACCGCTCAATATGAGCACAAAATTAAATATTCCCTACCAGGGTCATATCCTACCTAAAAGAGCTCTCTTTGGTGGTCAAGGGACTCCTAGGGGCTGGGCTTTCTCGCCGCTATTTAAAAAAAAAACGGGACATTTGAATAAACGTTTGGGTTGACGCGTGGACGTCCGCCACGAATTAACATGCAAAAATTTACTATTTTGACAATATAATCAAATACAAATCTTATAACTAAATCAAAGAGGATAAATACAATAAGAGCCGTTATTCTCGTTATTTTTTTGGCATTTACTCGATGTATACTGAGAGGTAGTCGCTACTTTTTTTTTGGGGGAGATGTTTATAAATGTCTTCTATACATTTTCGTGGGGTATTTGTGTTTATTTTTCGACTGTATTTAATTAATTTATTTAATTCCTTTTCCAAAAATCACATTGGCACAAGGGGCCTACACGGCATGGATAAATGCGAGACAATTAAAAATGTCCCTCTCAGAAAACATTCGGCATAAATTTTTTCAATTTCCAGCGAGATACTCGCCACAAAATAACGAGTGACGGCTCTTATTGTATTTATCCTCTTTGACTAAACGAAATACACATGAACATACAATTGTACGTATAAATCCTAGATAGGTTGAGATGTTGCTTGTTCGCTGAGTTTCCGGCACACAATCGTTTATAGCAATGTTCCTTGGACGCATTATGGGTGAAAATATAGCTTGGGGTTTGGTGAATAATGTGTTGACTTGAAGAATTTCCCTGTGCTCGCCAGAGCTTTCGTTATGGGAGAAGGTATCCCAGCTAGCGGAACAAAAAGGTACAATTTACCATAAAGTACAATGGTATGCCTGAGCGCCAATTTGGCAATTACGCACTATGGAGTTCGAAATTACGTTGATACAAAAGCAAATATATGTATGAATTTGACATGGAAATTTAGACAGAGAAATTAAAAAAAAAATAAGGAAAACATTCTTTTATAAAAAAAACAGGAAGTGAATCGAAATTTACTTTTCATGGAAATCTGCACCTGTACACGCAATGTAAAAAGGGAGTAACGCGGCTCCTCGTACAGTGTTCATCTAGTGTATGCCGGTATCTGGAGTAGCTTCGAGCAAGCCACTTCAAACTTATGGTCCCTTAGCGCGGTGACCCTAATATACCAAAGAAAATGGAGGTATGGAGTAGTGGTTGACTGCCAATAGCGTCCATGGACGACCAAAAGCCTCAGGATTGGTGATAGGAGGTAATAACTATGAAAATTTTAAGTAAGAATATTTATAGTGGAGGTGGAAAATTTGCATGTGGTTGTTGCACTTTTGATGGTTTGTTTACCCACCAGAAAAAAATTGTGCACTAATATAAGTGATTTGCTTTTATGCCCAAACCAATTTAATTTATTTTTTCTTTTTTTTCTTTTTCAGTGTGGAAACTAGGAGGCGTAGGAAGCGAGGTGTTGGAACCCTGGAATGTTGAGTTTACGGGAAGTCTACATACATAAATTACACCCTGCCTATAAGAACTTTTTACTTTAGGGTACTTTTATTTTGTCTTTTTCAGGTGAACTTCGGTGACACCCTTGAGAGCGGCCTCCGGCTTTATGCCCTTTTATATCCTCTAACATCCCTCGAGCGGGACAAGGTACGCCCAACGCGGGGAACACCCACCCCTGACGGGACTTAAGTTGAAATTTTACTAAATTAGGAAATTAAAAAGCTTATATTTCATATAGTAAAAGTTTCCTAGAGTTGCGGATGATAATTTTGTGATTTTTAGGACCCCCTCCACCCTCGAAAAAAAAAGTTGGAAAATCGTAGCACCTTATTCAAAATATTCCCCTATGGCAACGCCAAATCTATCATTCTCTATGTATCTATGCATTTGACATATCTAATTTCGCAAAAACTTTACCTCCCTCCATTGATGCAAATATTTGATCAATTCGTGGTATCTAAAGTCAAACAAAAATTTATTTACTGTGACCTTATAATCACCGCAAATCCAAATTTCTCCTGACGGTTTGAGGATCGGAACAAGTGGCGTTCCCCAATCTGAATTGTCGACGGGAACCAGTATGCCTTTTTGAACTAAATCATCTAATTGTTTTTCAATTGTTGCACGCCATGCTATGGGTATGGGTTTTGGTTTGGAAAACACAGGTACTGCATCTTTCGCAATAGGTAAGGATATGGTTGAGATATTGTATTTACCTAGCCACTTTCAAATATTTCAGCAAATTCTACTTTAATTTGTTCAATTATTTCACGGTACGCATTTAAATAATTCACTGAATTTGAAGTGTGAGAAACACTTTTAGAAACAGAATCTGTCTGAGAAACATTAGAATCTAAGTCAATGGAAAATGACTTCGGATTTAAAAAATTCACTTGATTGTTTGAGGTTGGCTTAAGTTGAATCAACTCAAAATTCAAAGAACGAAGAAAGTCTCGCCCTAAAAAAAGCTGGCCTATTCGAATTTGTAACTACAAATTTACCATAAACTTTTTGCACATTGAAATTCACACAAGCTTTGAACTCACCAATAATATTGATCGGATTACCTGTGTATCCAGTATATGGTACCGAACATTGTCGAAGAACACTTCGATCGTAATATGAGTCAAATGTATTAGCTGACATCAGAGAACAAGGGGCGCCGGTATCGCAAAGTGTCGAGAGTCTTACTCCGTTAACCTCAACTTCCAGTGTATAATGATTCAGAGCCACGTTTCCATAGTGTACCTATACAAGTGTGTCAGCTAAGCGATAAACGTCAAAACTACAAACAGCCTCGCTCACCTGTTGCAAATCTCAGGTCTAGAGTTGCATTTTTGGTACGCAAGAGTACTTCAAGCTGAGTTGCATTTGATAATTTAATAAAACTTTGTAGTATTTACAGATGAAATAGTTCCATATATTTCCGCGGAAATAAGAATACTGGAAGATTTGTAGCCTGCAACAATGCGGAAACATACGGAAAGCAAAATTTATTTAAATTAGAGTCAAAATATAATGCGCGGCACGTGTAACATGGAAACATTTCACTTCTAAGGCTGTTTACACAAATGCATAAGGGCAAAATTATATAAACGCTTTGGTCGCATCAAAGCAAAGATAACGTACGGAAAGTAATTTTTAATTTAATTTAATTAATCGAAAAGTAGTCACTTCAATTGTTCCGGTTGCCATTTTTGTTATATTTTCGAGGAGCGGCTCTTGCGGCTGTTTGCCTTGTTTCAAGTCTTTGAATAACGTTCGGAATGGAATCGTTTGCATCTTCATATATATCATCCTCCACTGAAGAGTCATCAATTACAACAAGAGACTCTCCTGATTGTACAATATCACTGGGTTCCGGCGGCCCATTTGTTTCTTCGAAAGGTTCCTCAGACAATGTTTCTGCATTTTGTTCAGAACCGATGACAATTTGATCTAAATATCTCTTAATATTATGTTTATCGCGTGTTAAATAACATGTGTAATTTCTTGGGCCTAACCTGGTTTTTATTACAGCAGCGGTTTTTGTAGTCTCGAACATAAACGTTCTGACCTACAGAAAAACTTTGGTTGCGTTTACCTTTGAAATTTTTTATTTGATTTATTTGCTTAGACTGAATAATGTCTTTCGTGGTTGGTGGTCTCATGAGAATAAATCGAGATTTCAATTCGCGATTAAGTAAAAGTTTTGATGGAGATTCATTGGTTGTACAATGCTTTGTGATTTGATAATAGAATAAAAATCGTTATAAAATTACATCAAATTTACTTACATCATTTTGCTCTAAAGTAGCTATAAGAGATTTTTTTTACTGTTTTTACAAAATTTTCTACTTGTCCGTTAGTGGACGGTTGACCTGGTGCAGTCAGACTTAGTTTAATGCCATTTGTTTTAGCAAAAGTTTGGAATTCCACAGAAGTAAACTGTCTTCCGTTGTCGCTTACCAACACTTCACACAAATCAAAACGACTGAAGACTTCTCGTAATTTAGTTATGGTAAATGAAGTGGTTATGGTGTTAGTTTTGAAAACTTCAGGCCACTTCGAAAAAGAATCTATGATTAGTGATATCCATGAACGGGGCCAGCAAAATCCACGTGAATACGTTTCCAAGCGGAATAAGTTGGTTCCCATGGAATTAAGGAACTCTTTTCAGGACTAGCTTGATGTTTTTGACATGGCTCGCAAGTCTTTATCATGTTTTCAACGTCTTTATCAATATTTGGCCAATACACGTACGATCTAGCTAATGATTTGGTTTTGACTATACCTAGATGTGATTTGTGTAGTTCTTGCAATACAAATTTTTGTAATTTACTCGGAATCACCGTACGATAACCCCATAAAATACATCCGGACTCAATCGTCAGCTCAGATGCTTTCATTTTAAATGCATGAAATTCATTGCCAGTTAAATTAAAAACTGTACCATTTAAAATCGAATCTGACACCTTTGACAGAGTAGCATCACGTCGTGCGTAGTTTGCTATTGTTAGAAAATCTAGTTGAAGCGGATTTACAAATTCCACATAATTAGTTTATGTACTTTCAAGCTTTGTGTCCGGCGTGTCAGTTGACCTATGTGTGATAAGCTATCCGCACTATTTAGGGAACCTTTGATATACTCGATTTTATAATTGAAGCCTGATAGTATGAATGCCCATCGCTGCATACGCGCCGCTGCCATTATTGGTATACCTTTGAGATCACCAAAAATAGTGAGCAATGGTCTGTGATCAGTTTGGAGTGTAAAATACATTCCCAGTAAGTACTGTCTTAATCTGATCACGCTGAAGATTATAGCTAAGGCTTCCTTCTCAATGGTGCTATAATTAAATTTCGCATTATTTAATGCTCTAGAGACGTAAGCTATTGGTCTCATTGTACCGTCTTCATACTTGTGCGACAAGACTCCCGCAATGGCTGTGTTACATGCGTCAGTGGACAGAACCATTGGTAGTTCCTGATTAAAATGTACTAAAACTTTATCAGCGCAGATCTCTGATTTCATCAGATCAAATGTTTCTTGCCAGTCAGAATTCCATTTGAATTCAATATCTTTTTTAAGTAATTTGTACAAGAGGGACATTTTCTACGCGAAATTGTGTATAAATCTTGAATGATAATTTACCATTCCAATAAACGCTCGAAGCTCTGAAATATTTTTGGGTCTTGGTGCGTTGAGTACGTTCGTTGTTCGTTCTTGGTTTCTGGTTAGACCATCTTTTGTGATGTCAAATCACAAATAAGAGATTTTTGTTTTAAAGGACTCGCATTTATTGATATTAAGTTTCAAACCAGCTGCTTTTAACTTGTTCAAGACTAGTCGTACTGTTTTCAAGTGCTCAGTAAGATTGGGACCTGTGATCGTTATGTCATCTTGATAGACAAGCACGTCCTTGATGGAGCACAACAAGTTCTCCATTACCTTTTGGAAGATTGCTGCCGCAGGTTTTACACCAAATGGCAATCTAGTCCTTTTAAAAATTACATTGGTGACGAAAAAAATAGAGGTTAGGTAACCGCGTGCAGGCAATCAACAAATTTTTATTAAATATTAAAAAAAAAACATTCAGCAAAACATTTTGCAACAATTTTATTGTAATTTACAATAGGGATTTCGACAAATAACGTAAGTTGAAAATGGCGAAAGAAATAAGAATTTTTTAAGCAGCATCTATGCCAGAATTTGTAATCACCGAAAATTGGGAATTATGGCACGAACGACTAGAACTGCATTTTTTGGAGATAACGTGCAGTGAAGACACTGACAAAGTCTCTACATTGCTGAAAACAATTGGATCAGAAGCATACGCCATTTTACAAGGAATTTGTATTCCAGCGCTGCCAAGTACAAAGTCATACAAAGAATTGTGCGACGTTCTAAAACAACAATTTACACCTCCGGTCATTGTTTTTAATGCAATTAAACGATTTTACGCAGCAAAATGTGCTGAAAGTGAAAGTATGTCCGCGTGGTTCGCTAGAGTCAAAAGGCTAGCGGTAAATTGTAATTTTGGTACAGCCTTGGATACTATTATTTTGCACAAATTTGTAGTCGAACTACGTGGAAAAATTTTCGAAAAAATTGCAGAAGAAGAGGAAAAGTTGACACTTTCAAAGGCATTACAAAGAGCTTTAATACGTGAAACGAAGCTCGCTCAGTCAAGCAACGACATTGAGGTTAACTACATTAAGCAACGTGGTAAAACCAACAACAAAAACTACAAAGGCAGTACAGTGAAGTCGGGCGACAACAGCAAAGGAAGCAAAGGGTCGAAATGTACGCATTGCGGCTGGAAGAACCACCAATCAAATAGCTGCAAATTTAAGAACACCACCTGCTATTCGTGCGGCGCAGTTGGGCATCTGGCAAACATTTGCAATCGTAAAGTTAAGTGTGATAAAAATGTTCAATTTGTTCATTCGCCAAATGAGAAATTTTCTAACAATTTTTTTGATTCCATATACAGCATTGATATGAATGAAAATAGCGATTTAAATTTTTCCGTGCATGCCATCGAAGGAAACGTGTATAGTGTACAAGTACTAGTGTGTTGACTTCTTTCTGACAGGCACTCGCTTAAGTGAGCATAACGGGAAAATCTGGGTTGCCATTTCTGTTTCGGTTGAAAACGGTTAATTAGGGTTCTGTGCAGAGACGTCAAAGATTGAAACAGGGATTATGTAGTCACAAAAGTGTTGCTCCTGTTCCACAGCATTTTAATTTTATATCATGGCGAAAAGTGTTCAGTTCAGAGTTATTGATTTTCATTAAAAGTTTAATTTATTATGGAGGGTTACTCCTTTAAATGTAAAAAGCAGAGAAAACGTAGAGTTTTTCAAATTATTGTGAAAAACTTTTTAATTTGAATTTCTGTACCCAAGTTTACTATATTTGTGTAACACAAGAATCTGGAAACTATGAAAGACTGAAAAATGTACACTTATTGAAAACTCATTTGCGCACACAATTTACACTTTGAATTTAGTTGTGTTTTTATGCACAAAATTTTGAAACTAAAAACAAAATTTTCATTTGTCGGAAAAAATTAATAAAAACAGCCTAATGTCAAAAAACCCTATCGAAATACAAACTGGCTTGTTTGTTGTTAATGAACTACGTTGCATTTTTCTTGTATTTCGTTAATAAAGAATTAAAATTGAAACTCCTTATAGTCGTTTATATATATATATATATATGTTTGCTTTATTTGGCAAAACAATTGTTTCGACACTCGCGACGTGTCATCATCAGTTGCTAGTTATCAACTAACCATTGTCTACAAATATAAACAAAGTATGCCTATGCAAATCAAACATTCAAAATTTTTGTAAAAGCTAATGCAATGCGAAAATAATAAAAAGAGAGTTTAAACAACAACAACAAAATACAAACGTAATTATGTACATATGTATGTAATATGTAATAACAATATATGGAACAATCTAAGTTTACTGGAATGCTGTGAAGAGACTCGAGTACAGTGGGCCTGTATCACGATTTACATAATCATTTTTGTTTACATATATATGTAGAGATTCTAAAATGTTTAATTTTTTAATATTACATTCCGACTTAATTAACTGGCAATCGTCCTCACTTATTGAATGCTTATTCGCTAAAGCATGTTCAGCGATTCCACTTCTCGGATCAATATTCTGAATATATTTTAGGTGCTCATGTAATCTGATTCGTACAGTGCGGGTCGATTGGCCGATGTACTTTGCGCCGCATACATTCCCGTTGTCGTTTTTCTGGGAGCAAGTGATTGAATAAACGCCAGGTTTGTCCAAATTTTCGCATTTGTCTTTTGTGGATGTAAGTAATGATTTTAATTTTGTTGTTGTTTTAGGAGCCAAATTCACATTTATTTGTCTGTAGCATTTTTATAAATCGTTAAAATAATTAGAGTCGTAGGTCATGCTACACCAAGTCTTTTTGTTTTCAACGTCCAACGTATCAAAAAATGAGCTACTCTCCCTTCGCTATTTTTTGTTGTGGTGCTTTTTAATTATCTGCTCTATACTGTTAGAGCTATATCCATTTGTTTCTGCAATGCTCACAATTTTATCCCTTTCTTTTTTGTATGCCGCATAACTGAGTGGAACGTTTACTAGCCGATGAGCCATGGAATTGAAGGCAGCTAGTTTGTGGGAGTAATGATGATTGGACTCAATTGGAATAAATCGATCAGTTGAAGTCGGCTTCCGATATATATCGAATTCGATAGCTCCATCGACATTTTGTTTGATTTTTAGGTCCATAAATGGAAGCTCGTTATTTGATTCGTATTCACACGTAAACTGGATAGCGTTATTTTTTGAATTAAATAGATTGAGAGTTTGCTCGATTTTGTCTCTCTCAATAATAGCAAAAAAATCGTCAACATATCGGCAATAAAAACGTGGGAATAGAGAGCTATGAATTAGTTGTTCTTCAACTGTGTTCATGAACAAATTGCATAGAAAGGGACTTATACTTAAACCCATTGGTAAGCCCTCGGGTTGTTCATAAAAATCGCCTCTGAACTGGAAAAATGATTGTTTAATACATGTAGAGGTTAAGTCAAATAATGCGCTGGCGACCGATGGATTAATATTTTGTCTATCTAACCAAATTTTTAAAGAGTCCAACGCACCATTTCTCGGTACATTCGAAAAGTACGATGTTATATCGAACGATGCTAAGCATTCATTCATATTCAACTGCATATTTTTGATCTTATCAGTTAATTCAAGAGAATTCGTTATAGGAAAATTATCGAAACTTTTTAAATTCTTAAAGTAATTACTCAACCATGATGCGATATATGCGATGGGTGAGGTGTAGCCAGCAATAATGGGACGAAATTTGTTACCAGGTTTGTGAGCCTTGTATAAACCATACAAAAATGGCACACGGACATAAGATTTATGCATGTTTTTGTCCCACTGACGACCGAACAAATTAGCATATTTTTTACGACACTCAATCACCTGTCTCTTCATCTTTGGGAGAGGATTCTTCACTTTAGTATAATTTCCTTCCTCAATAAGAGCGATCATACCACTGTTGTAATCAATTTCATTTAGCACGACCACACAATTACCTTTATCGGCTTTTGTTACGTAGATATTTTTACGGTTTAGCGATTTTACCGTATTATAAAGAAACGTTGAATTGTTATGTTCTTTATACCTGGATTTCGACAATAGAGCTTTCTTTACACAAAACCGTACATTTTCTGCCACTTTGGTATCCACTTTTCCGAGGGCTAACTCAGAATCCACTATTATATCCTGCTTTGTTGAAGATTTGTGCGGTAACGTGAAGTTGAGGCCTTTGTTCAGTAGACATATTTCATTCTCCTCCAGGGTCACATCAGATTTGTTTATAATTAGATCAGGGATGAACTTACTCGACGACTTTTTGGGCCTTTTTGTTTCTCTTAGCTTCGTCAACTTAATGCTTTTCCGTTGCAATTGCTGTCTAGATAACCGGTCGATTTTCGCATTTAGTTTTATCAGGAAATGTTCCCAAATGATGAAAGAGAGTTTGCTAGCTAAATATTTATATAGTTTATACGCGAGTAATTCACACGAAGATAAGTGAGCATGCTTTTGTTGTAAGGCGTGGCTTAGCCAGTACACTTTTGCTTTTTGGATAGATAATTTTCTTACTGGGCACTTGCTTTTGCATTTAAAGGAAGAATCGATGAACTTCGGCATAACTTTTTGTTTTTTGCAGCTGGACAAGAACCAAACTTCCGCCTTTAAAGCACAGATTTTTTCCTTGGTTTTTTGAAACTGGTACAGCTCAGATGGTTTGGTGACCGACATAACTAAATAATTAATATAGAGCGGTAAACGACTCACACAATAAAGAGAGTTGTAGAGTATAAATATATACACATTATTTATATAGTATGGCAACGCCAAATCTATCATTCTCTATGTATCTATGCATTGACATTCGTTGTTACGTTTAAGAAGATAAAGACTTATATAATAAAGAACTCGGTCTTCTTTGCTGAACCACCGACTATTAAACACTACAGATAGATTATTTACATGCTAATGCAACAACAATGTGAACCATATGGATCTATTTGGTGTTGCATTTCCATGTTAGGTAATTGTGCAGTTTATGGTACCCACCGAAATTTGGGCCTTTTTTTCGAGTGAGGTATCAAAAGACGCGCATTCACGTCTAGATTAAGAATCCGAAAGCGGTTAACTTTTTTTTACCCGTTTAAAAGTTATCCGCTAAAAACAGGTTTGTGTGATACATATTGTTCCCGCACGTTTACAATCTTGAGCGCACACATCACTTTTTGGTCCTTTTTTTTGAGTGAGGTATCAAAAAACGCGTAATCACGTCTAGATCAAGAGTCCGAAAGCGCAAGTTATATTTTTTTATCCGTTTAAAAGTTATGCGCGAAAAAATGGTTCGTCTTGTACATATTGTTCCCGCACATTTACAATCTTTTAAGCGCACAAATCACATCCTGTTTTGTTTTTCGATAGCTTAATACAATTTGATTTTTTGCGGCCACCTTGGTGTGATTGTAGCGTGCTCCGCCTATCACACCGTATGCCCTGGGTTCGCACCCCGGGCAAAGCAACATCCAAATTTTAGAAATAAGGTTTTTCAATTAGAAGAACATTTTTCTAAGCGGGGTCGCCCCTCGGCAGTGTTTGGCAAGCGCTCCGGGTGTATTTCTGCCATGAAAAGCTCTCAGTGAAAACTCATCTGCCTTGCAGATGCCGTTCGGAGTCGGCATAAAACATGTAGGTCCCGTCCGGCCAATTTGTAGGGAAAATCAAGATGAGCACGACGCAAATTGGAAGAGAAGCTCGGCCTTAGATCTCTTCGGAGGTTATCGCGCCTTACCTTTATTTATTTTTTAATACAATTTGATATTCACGACTTAGTGAAAAAAATTGTCTAATTTCTCTAATTAATATGCAATTAGGTAATAAAAATACAGAAAATACACTCTAATCACTTGATTCGTTGTTGAAGAAAAACACCTGATGGTGAAGAGTGCTGCCAGATGAGCAATAATAGAAATTAACTGAACAAGAAATTACTCTTGCTTTTCTCAAGACATCTGCGTAGAACAAAATCAGCATAAAAATCTCTATAAAGCCCGATTTTTTATTTTTATTTTTTTGACAAATGTATGTATTCTGCACTTGTTCCAAAATGAAAATTCCAAATATTTGCCAGCACCTCTTTATTTCGATGAAATTAAGACGTATTCTCTTCTATTTTAATATATTAAAATGCAACATATTCAGTAAATTGCAAAAACAATGTAATTGTATGTTTATTTAAATTTATGTTGAGCCGCCACCGCCTTGTATTAATCCTAACAGAGAACAACAAAAGTAATCACCAGCGTTGCTGAGCTGGCAATTGTTGCAATATTTGTTTTCATATTTTATAAGTAAATTAGTGAAATTTAACATAATTTTTTCGTTAATTCGTGCAAGTTGGATTATGTTAATATACTAAATATAAAAAGTAAGGTGATGTGTCCGCTTAAAAGATTGTAAATGTTTAATATGTATCACACAAACCTGTTTTTCGCGGATAACTTTTAAACCGTTAAAAAAAGTTAACTTCCGCTTTCGGATTCTTAATCTAGACGTGAATACCTCACTCGAAAATTTTGGCCTAAATTTCGGTGGGTACCATAAACTGCACTACTACCCCATGTTAAATTTTTATCGGTATCTGGGGGTCAATTCACGTTCGATGAAGTGATGAGGTGAAAAAAATTCATTCCTGTAAAATTTTTTTTTTCATTTTATCATATCACTTTTTCATATTAGGCGATTCGTGTTCTTTGCAATACTCGTTTTGAAAATCTAAGAACGAGCACTGTGGTGAGTAAAAAAATGATATTTTCTGTCAAAAAGAAAAATTTTATTAATAAAAGTAGTAAATATATTCAACTTTTCAATAAGAAAAGAAGAACGTAAAAGTCTAGTTGCGGGGTCTACTGCTAATACGCGTCAGAAAATATCGAGAGATATATCAAAGGACGCGTATTGACCTCGACAACAATAAGCCAAACGCAGAAAAGAAAAATTGTATCACTGTCCGGAGATATTTGCAGTTGAAGTTGGCGTTTTTCATGTGGTTGCTGTAATGTTGTGGTACCCACAAAAAAAATTGCGAACATAAGTGTTTTGCGCGGATATAGGTTTGGTCTCCAAACCGATGTTAGACCCACTCAGGGTAATTTTTTATAAGCGTGGCCGAAGGCCTCCAACGCAGAAAGGTGTTCCGCGCAAAATTACTATCGATTCCACCCCCGGTTATGGAGGACCGGCGGGTAATTTTTCGGTTTTTCGTGAATATCTTTTTACCGAGTTAAAATTTTTATATATATTTATACTGATGTCAAGACGCGTCGTTTGACACCTCTCTCGATATTTTCGGACGCGTATTAGCAGAAGGCCCATCAACTAGACTATTACCAAGAAGAAAATGTCCAATATTCGCCTTTTGATTTCTTTGAATTCTCATCTAGAATATCAAATGTAAGTGCATTTATTGCCTTTTATTATTTATATGTACAATGAAGGGAGGAAAGAGGATAGAGAAAAGGATGAAAATAGGAGAGGGAGAATGAGAAGTAGAGGGAAAGTAGGGACAGACGAACGGTGAGGAGGAGTGTGGAAGGAGATGGCCGGCGTGTGGGAGAGGAGTGGAAAAGAAGGAAAAGGGGAAGAAAAGGACGAGGGTAAGGAAAAGGAGGCGTTAACTTAAGCAGCACCTCTATTGCCGCCGTCGGGCATATTCGCATGGCTCCCATAATGCAGACACATGCCAAGCATTGAAGCTTCGTGGGTGACATTTGTGCGGTCAACATGGTTATTCTTGATGCCCACGCAACTGCTCCATACACTATGATTGGTCTAACTATTGTAGTGTACATCCATATTAGGATCTTTGGGCTGCATCCCTAGAATCTTCCTGCAATATGTCTGCAAACCGTTATTGCTCTTGTGGCCTTTGATATGGTGTTGTCGACGTGCTTCCTTCATAAGAGCTTAGAGTCGAACGTGACTCCCAAGTATTTTACATCGGTCGTGTGCTTTTACTGTACTCCATCCATTGCGATGTGCCTCATCGCTTCCAGTTTTTTCTCCTGATGAAGAGTAAAATGACCGTCTTGTTAGGGTTGATACTTAGCTCTACCTCAGTACACCATTCGTTCGTTAAGCTCAATGCCCTTTGCATTATGTCGTAAGGGATGCTCTCAAATCTGCCTCTTACAATTATAACAATATCATCCGCGTACTCCTGATATCGGATTCTTTTTTCTGATAGCCTCTGCAGAAGTTCATGTACTACAGCAGGGGTGACAGGACGCCCCTTGTGAACATTCCTTCGTTGTTTTGATCTCTACTGTACCGTGGCCACTCGAGGTTTCGCTAATCCTCGTACACAGTAGGACGTTTATCTACATACGGGTCGGACGTTGTATCTCTCTTCTCTCGAGTGCCCCATTTACATTCTCGTGGGCCGTGTTGTCAAATGACCCTTCTATGTCCAAAAATGCGCATAGCGCAACCTACCCGCATTCGAACGCACTTTGGATTTCTGTGGACAGCTGATACAATGCAGTTTCTGTCGATCTGCCTGTCGTATATGCATGCTGATCTCGATGTAGTGGTATCCTATCGAGAGCCTTTGATCTAATCTCGTGGTTTACATTCTTCTCCATTGCCTTCGGAGCAAAGCATGTCAGATGTTGCATTGACCAGCCAACTTAAATTTGCGGCTTACATTTAGCCCTTGACAAAAGATCCCCACTGTAGGGTTCTTATTATTTTTATTTAACTTTGTATTTTAGTTACTTTGAACTTTGCAATTTTAAAATGTTTTATCAATATTTTAATTTTCAATATTGGTTTTTCAATTTTTCAAAAATTTTGATGATGGTGAAAAATTTAAAATAAAAAAGACGCATATATTTAGGCGTATTGAAAAATATAGTTTAAAGTTTTTATAAATAAAAACGTGGTTTAAATCTCCACATTGATGATCTCTGCGTATTTAAAAAATTGTGTTGTGTGCAACTTGAAAGGCAAAAGAAGAGCAATTAAAATTAGCTCAATTAGTGAAGCAACGTGAACGCGAAGAGAAACACAAGCCATTAACATCAATATTAATTTCGACAATATAAAACATCTTAGCGATGCATAAACACAACAACAATAATATCGCTTGATATATTTAGTTTATAAGATTGTCGGTAAAAATAATAAGAAAATCAAACGAATAGAATGTGCTTACGAAGTGAAGTGCAAAAGGAAGCTGTGAAATGAATAGAATATAAAGAAATTGAATGCATTTACAATAAGAAATTAATAATGGCAAATATCTTTAAAAAAAAGGGAGTGTAGAAATGTGCAGTTTAAAAAGAAGATACGAGTTTTAAAAGCTTGCTTTATCGATAGAAGAATTATTACAAAAAAATTCTCAATTGCACAAGTTCTTAAAAGTTAGTAGCACCCAAAGTCAATTGTGTGAGTGGGCGTCCCTTTCTAGATAAACAATAGCTAATAGCAAAGCACCTGTGAACATGTCACGAAGCGAGGGCCATTTTTCATAACCACCATAAAATATTTTGTTATCGCAGGGAGGGCTTTTTAGCGAAATACCGGAGTTGTCGGGTGGACCTGGTGTGACGGTAGGGGGCGCGGGGGCATTTGCCTGTTGAAGCAACTGAAGCTGCTCTTCGATCTGGGCTTTTGTGTCTTCATACGCTATGAGACAGGACCTGTATTTGCTATTAGCAGACGTTGGAAAATCTTCGGGCAGGTCCTGATCTGGGGTTTCGACAATTTAACGAAAGCGTGTTGGACTCTATTCCAAAATTTTTCTATATTCGAGTTTTTCATGTTGAGAGAAGACTCAGTGTTGTCTTGGAGGGACATCGACCTAAGCCGAGCACAATATTCCATGAAATTGTCTGTTTCGGAAATAAATTTTTTGGGGACAGACGAGAATTTTAATCTTTTAACCGTTTTACTTTATCTGGTTTCCTCGTCACTCATTTTTGAGCTTAGTTTGTGGCGCTTACGAAAGATAATTAACAAAAATTTAACTTTAGAGAGAAAAAATTTTTTTGTTTTTTTGAATAGAGAGTATTTGTTTTTAACTATGTGAGGGAGTTACGTTTAAATATTCACGCTAAATAGCAAGAGAGAATAACTTTCAAAACCAAAAAAAGTTTTTAAGCTAAATTTATTTGTGGGTGACCACTGTGCTGCGTTTGCACTATATTTAATATGTATACGTGGGAAATTAATAAGATATATATATATATATGTACGTATTAAAAATTATCTAGGGGTAAATTATTATAATTTTGATACGGGAAATTAATTCGTATGAGATTATCTTAAAATTTTTTGTGTTTTCGGTGTGACTTAGAGGAGTCTTATTTCACTTCGATTTGTTGGACTGTAGAGGCTTTGAGGAGAGAGAAATTATCGAAATTCTTAATGGGGGAAAAGTACTATTACACGCACTGCACCACTCTTGTACCACTGTGCACGAGATTTTATTTCACCGCTTATTTCGTTTTCTTTCTTTTGTATATCCGTATGTATGTATAGGCAAGTATGGAGATTTACAAATTTTTTTGCGTTTTGTATTAATTTAAATGGGGAGAAATCAGAATTTTGCAGAGGTTGTGCAATATATTTATTAACGACAAGAGATCTTTTTTATTAAACTTGAGAAAGTATTAATATTTTAAGATGTGTCGTAATAAAATTTGAGGGATAATTTTTGCAAGTGTACCCACTGTAGCTAAATATTCAAGTTTTTCGTATTTTGCTTTGCACATATACCGTATTAAGTTTTGCAATATGGGGTTATTGCTGTATATATTTATATATATATATGTATATATACGAAGTGGTATGTGCAAGTTTTGTCGGGAAATGAGGATTTTTGGCGGGAAATAATAATCCTGGAAAAATGAAAATTGCTTTAATTTTTCGTTTATGTGTATTTTTTTCGTGATGGGGGTGTATTATATCTCATTTAATACTCACGGTTTACGAAAAGGGGTAGCTACTTGCGTTTTTCTTGCGCTGGTTTCCTTATTGGCGTCGAAGGACTACTGTTTAGGGGGTGGCAGTATAAAATTGACCTTCCTTTTTTAGGATGCGGATGCTGCGGCGGTGATGGCGATGATGTGGTGGCGGTGGTTATACCTGGCGGCGGTGGCGAATGGATGTTCTGGTGGCGGAACAATATTCAATGCGCGGATTACAGCAGGTTGTTTCACAATGGTGAACCGATTTTCAGGCTTATTCACACAACTCTTGAACTCACCAGGCGTACTCTCAACTTAAAACGATTTCGTTGAAATTTGTGGAAAAAACCTTTATACATCTCAATATATTTCGAGTAAATTTACAATTTATTTTGGTCAACTTTTAATTATTGCAAATGGCACACACGAGGGGGTACAATGATAATAACTTAGTAAACTGTAGACAACGAATCTCTTTTCGACTTCAAAGGGTTTTACAGTCTAATTTCATAAAAAATTCACTATGAGAAAACAAAGGAATCACAACCGGGATTAGTTAAATTCTTCGAATTAATAAAATGTAAAAGCAAAAGACAAAACATTGTATATACATATATGCATATGCTTTGTCAAGCAATGGTTGGGGTTGCCAGAGGGGCGAAATATGTTCAAGCATTCATTTACAATTCCATGTGCTAATCCGAGTTTAACATGAATTACGTATAATGGTTATACGTATTCTAAGTAATTCATGAGTAATTCAAATATAATATAAAAGTATAAAATATGTAATAAAGTACATATTTCGACGTATAATAATTCATAAATATACGTTTAAATTCAAAATTGGTTTAAATTCAATAGAACATATGCAATAATACATATTGAAGCGTGTAATAATTAAAAATTGTTTATAAATCCAATACTATTAAAATAAAAGGGTTGGCTATTGGCGATCACGACAGTCACTCAAACATCGTCCCCGCCCTAGGCGCGTTCAGCGGCTAGAGCCTCTTGCAGCTCTTGAAGAGTCCGTAAAGCATCGCGTACGAGGAGGTCTGCCACCTTTCCCCTAAAAGCGGCAGTCCGCAGCCCTTGAGCAGTGTACCGAACGGTGCGTCGAGCGGTAGTAGATGCTGGCGGTTGTGCGTCGATAGCTGGACGAGAACGAGAGGGAACTGGGCGAGAACGGGGTCGCGAAGTGGGCGAAGAGGGTACCAGAGGTGGTACTACTTGGCGACCAGGCCGGGGTGCCTGGGTGTGACGCGGGATGCTCGGGGTTTCATCCCGTCGATGCAGCGGAGAGTGATGTCGTAAGCCGCAAGTTCGGCAGCGATCATGTGAGCTGCATTCATCTGTAGCGTGCGATAGCGCTAAGCAATTTAGGCAGAATTTATATTCCCTCGCGAAAATCCATCGTTGTGGCGGCTTCAGTTTCTTGAAGACGCTGCAATTGCGAAGAGCGTTTGTGTACATACGCGGCATCGTCGGTAGTCGGTTTGCAGCGGCGGGCTGCGCGCGACCACTGCTGACAGCAAGGAATTTCGGGGTGTCCGTTGCTGATCGCGATCCATGATAATCTGGAAGTATAGTTGTAAATACCTTTTAGGTGAGAGAGAAATATTAAGGCAGGGAGAGTCAGTTGGCATTATGTTGCGAAATACGACTATTAGTGACGGTGATGTGGTAAGAGTGGGCAGAGGTGGTTTGAGAGCAGCTACGAGTTCTCCGGGTTTACCCGAGATGGTGGGCTTTCAGTCTGAGGGAGGAAACAGAGCTTAACAAGTGGTCGTGTGAGGGTGCCGGTTTGCATACGAACCTCAACAACACGTATATGGCCGTCACGTCCTGGATGTACTTTTTCAATACGTCCAAGGCGCCATTCAGTCGGGGGAAGTGAGTCGTCGTGAATGCAGACACACTCACCGACCTTGGGTTCGGGTTGTGGTTTTTTCCACTCCTGCCTTTTCTGGAGATCCTTTAGGTAGTCTTCCTTCCACCTTTTGCTGAATTGATGATGTAAACTTTTTACCCTGTCCCATCGGTTTATAAGAAATAAATCCGCGTGATCCACTTCAGGGATAACGAGGAGGGGGCTACCTCTGAGTAAGTGGCCGGGGTCAACGCGGTAAACTCGGTGGGATCTTGGGACAAAGATGAGATAGGACGAGAGTTCAATACGGCTTCTATTCTTACCAAGAGGGTGGTAAATTCTTCAAAGGTGAACTTGGGGGCTCCTGCACTCATTTTGAAGTGCAGTTTGAAACTCTTCACTGCAGACTCCCACAATCCGCCCATGTGGCGAGCTCCGGGCGGAATGAATTTCCAATTGATTCCCTGGGGAGAGTATTTTGCGATTACTTCTTGAGAGGCAGTTTTCATGAAGTCAACTCCTTTTCGGTCGCTCTTTTAGCTCCAATAAACGTTTTGCCGTTGTCACTCATCATTGTGGCAGGATATCCACGACGTCCGACGAAGCGAGCAAATGCTGCGAGAAAGGCATTGGTTGTTAAGTCCGAGCACAGCTCAAGATGGACAGCTTTTGTCTCGAAACAGACAAAAACGGAAACGTAGCCTTTCAGTAAGGTGTGAGAGCTTAGCAAAGAGGCTTTTATTTGAAAAGGCCCCGCAAAGTCGACACCGGTAGCGGTAAAAGGCGGAGCGTATGTGCATCGTTCCGAGGGCAAGGCCGCCATAATTTGCGATCGCATTTGCTGCTTGTGGAGGGTACAAGTTTTGCACTGATGTATGCATCTCTTTATGAGGGGTTTGAGTCGTGGAATATAGAGATCCTGTCTGAGGCATTGCTGCATGAGACGTATTTCGGCGTGAAGAAGAAGTTCATGGAGGTACTGTATATAGAGGACAGCGAATCTTGATTTTTCAGGGATAATAACGGGATTTTTTTCATTGTAAGCCAACGTTGAATGAACTAATCTACCATGAACCCTGAGGAGCCCGTTTTCATCGAGATATGGGTTGAGGGTTAGTAGAGATCTTATTTTATCAATTGGTTTTGCATTTTCCAAGCATGCTCGTTCGCGAGGAAAATATCGGATTTGCGTTAACGTCACACGTTTATTTTTCATTTTGCGGAGATCTTCATGAGACAGAGAGGGAGTGTAAGCGGGTTTAATGCCTCTAATTCGGTCCTTGAAATTATTAATGAAACTAAAGTCATATGCCATTACCCTGAGGGTGCGAGGAAAAGAGGAAAATCGATCCAATACATCGGTGTCATCTTCAGCTGAGTGTAGTGCTTCGACTCGGCGCATTTCAGGCAGGTTGATGCTGCGGGTAGATGGTTTTGGCCAAGCTTCGGGGGGCTGGGTCAGCCAGCAGGGCCATTCCACCACAGCGAAGAATTTGCCCAGTCCATGGGTTTGCATCCTCTTGTGCCCATATCGGCTGGATTGTCGCGACTGCCTACATGCTTCCAATAGGCGCTTCCGACGAGATCCAGAATTTCAGCTGTTTGATTGGATACGACAGTTTCCAAGCGTGGGGAGGCTTTTCGGGCCATGCAAACACAATTTCCGAGTCAGACCACATGTAAAGATTTTTAAGAGAGAGCTCGAGATGGGATTGTACTACGGAGATTAGTCGGGCAAGGAGTAGAGCTGCACATAGTTATAGTCTTGGAAGACTGGTAGTGCGAAGAGGGGCAACCTTGCCTTTAGCGACCAGAAGGTGAGACGACGTGGTCGCACCGTGGGTTGTTCGCAGATATATAGTGGCGCAATATGCCTTTTCTGACGCATCGCAGAATCCATGCAGCTCAACCTGCTGGTTCTGGATGTAGTCAACCCATCGAGCTATCTTTATATTTGAGATGTTGGGTAAATTTTTTGCGAACTGCGTTCATTTAATGAAGCGGAGGGGCTTCACTGGTTCGTCCCAGCCAATTCCGTCTATCCATAGCTCTTGGAGTAAAATCTTGGCCTGATTCATAATCGGCGTAAGCCACCCTGCGGGGTCAAAAAGTTTTGCGACCGAGGAGAGAATTTGTCGTTTTGTACTAGCGGACGAGAAAGGTATTGAGTCCCCTGTATACGAAAACGTGTCGGTCAGGGCGTTCCATTGTATGCCGAGAGTCTTGGTGTTGCTTGCTTTCTCGAATTCCAAAGATTGGTGTCTAGCAAGTCCTCTTCTTTGATGTTTTTTATTATACGGGGGTGATTGGCCGTTATTTTCCGTAATGGAAATCCTGCTGACGCTAACACTTGGATGACTTGGGAGAGAGATGTTTCAGCAGAGAGAATTTCATGGCTGCCAGAGAGAATGTCATCTACATATGTTTCTTTCGTCAAAACAGGGACGGCTTTGGGGAAAGTTTCTTCTACATCTTTGGCCAGTTGGTGAAGAGTAGGTATGCGAAGTAGAGGGCACAGTTCACACCAAATGTGACTGTTTTCAGACGATAGTCTTTTATGGGGTCGCTCGGAGATGAGCGAAAGACGATCCTCTGATAGTCTCTGTCGTCTTCATGCATTATGATTTGACGATACATTTTTTCTACGTCTCCGTTAAAAACAAACTGGTATGTTCTCCATTTGAGAATAAGGAGCATCAGATCCGGTTGGAGGGTAGGTCCGGTATAGAGAACATCATTAAGGGAGTACGCTGATGCTGATTTCTTCGAGGAGTTAAATACCACCCTTACCTTGGTGGTTTTTTTCTCGGCCATTATCCGCGCGGGTAGTTGTGCCTGTGTAATAATTTTCACAAAACTCATCTTCAGGAGTTTTGTCATTAACGCTGGGTATTTCTTCCGATTCCCAAAACTTCCTTAGTAGGGAGCTTAGCTCGTTATTTGTTGCCTCTGATACTTGGATGGAGTAGGAGGTTACTTCCACGGGCGCCTTGACGCTAATGATCCATCCAAATATCGTGTTTTGGGCTAACAGGTGAGGTGAGAGCCTTTCAACGCCTTCCTTAATTATTTGGGGGATTATGTCACCACCTAGAACAAGGACTATTTGGGATGGAGAGTGACAATTCGAATCCGCGAGGTTAAGGTGCGCCCATTTCGCTTGGAGTCCGTTGGTCAATTGGAAGTTGGGGCGGATTTTCGTCAGCCGAGGTAATACTATCGCTTCCGCATTGATTTTTGTTTGCATGTCGGTGGAAACAAGGGTCAGGGAACACAGTTTATTTGAGGTTTGAACTACTTTCCCTCCCATGCCAGAGATTTCAAATTTGGAGGGTTTATAAGGGAGTCTGATCCTGTCTTGGGCTCTTGTGGATATGAAGGTTCTTTCATATCCCTGATCTACGAGAGCTCTAAGTTTGAATATCTCCCCTCTATGTTCTACCGGGACGAAAGCCGTGGGCAAAATTATTTTACAATCAGTTTCTGCACAGAACGATTGTACTTGGCTTTTCTGAGAGCAGGAAGGTCCTTCATCCATAAGATCGGCTTGATCCGGGGTTTTATCGGATGAGTTAATAGGGTTTGTCGTTGTGGTTTGGGAGGTTGTCCTTTGCGCTCGGGATGGTTGTCTCTTCGGCGTGTGTAAAGTGTCTTCATGAAGCACTGAGTTGTGCCGATCTCGACATTGATTGCAGGTTTGAGTGCTAGGACAATCTTTCAACATGTGTGACTGGGAGAGCCAATTGAAACACATATTGTTTTCTTTGGCAAACTTTCTGCGGTCAGAGGTAGACAATTTCTTAAATTTGAAACAATTTATCAAGAGATGAGAGGAGGTTTTGCACCTTGAGCATTTGTGCATCGTTCGATGCTCTGTTGCGTGAGACTGAGTCTGAGCTGTAGATCTATTTTAGAACGAATGTGACGGTTGATGTTTAAATGGTGGCCTAGTTTGAGGAGGAGTGAATTTACTTTTACTTGGGCGCCATTGATCAACTCTTTCTACCACTTAGTATCGCGTTGTGAGGAACTGGTCCATTTGGGATCAGTTGGGTAGTTCTCTTCTTGAGGCTAGAGATTGCTCCCACAACGTGACTGTATTTTCTGGGAGTTTAGAGGTAACCAGATAAATAAGTATGGGGTCCCAGTTATCTATGGGGACTTGTTGCGTGGCGAGAATTTGAAGGCAATTATTTACCGACGATCGCAACCTTTGAATGTCTTCACTGTTTTCTGTGGTGATAATTTTTAAGTTCAGCCGGGCCCGTATTTGGTTATCTACGAGAACTCGTCTGTTCTCGTATAGAGACTTTAGGGCTTCCCACGCTAAGGCGAAGTTGGCGTCAGTCAAGGGGAATTGATTGACTATTTGAGCTGCCTTTCCTTGGGTTTTGTATCTGAGGTGATACAATTTTTGCGCTTGGGAGAGTTTGGGGTGGTTAATGTAAACCGCTTTGAACATGTCACGAAACGAGGGCCATTTTTCATAACCACCATAAAATATTTCGGTATCGCAGGGAGGGCTTTTTAGCGAAATACCGGAGTTGTCGGGTGGACCTGGTGTGACGGTAGGGGGCGCGGGGGCATTTGCCTGTTTAAGCAACTGAAGCTGGTCTTCGATCTGGGCTTTTGTGTCTTCATACGCTATGAGACAGGACCTGTATTTGCTATTAGCAGACGTTGGGAAATCTTCGGGCAGGTCCTGATCTGGGGTTTCGACAATTTAACGAAAGCGTGTTGGACTCTATTCCAGAATTTTTCTATATTCGAGTTTTTTATGTTGAGAGAAGACTCAGTGTTGTATTGGAGGGACATCGACCTAAGCCGAGCACAATATTCCATGAAATTGTCTGTTTCGGGAATAAATTTTTTGGGGAAAGACGAGAATTTAAATCTTTTAACCGTTTTACTTTATCTGGTTTCCTCGTCACTCATTTTTGAGCTTAGTTTGTGGCGCTTACGAAAGATAATTAACAAAAATTTAACTTTAGAGAGAAACAATTTTTTTGTTTTTTTGAATAGAGTATTTGTTTTTAACTATGTGAGGGAGTTACGTTTAAATATTCACGTTAAATGGCAAGAGAGAATAACTTTCAAAACCAAAAAAAGTTTTTAAGCTAAATTTATTTGAGGGTGACCACTGTGCTGCGTTTGCACTATATTTAATATGTATAAAAAAAAAACAAAAAAAAATAAAAAATAAATATATATATATACGTATTAACAAGTATCTAGGGGTAAATTATTATAATTTTGATACGGGAAATTAATTCGTATGAGATTATCTTAAAATTTTTTGTGTTTTCGGTGTGACTTAGAGGAGTCTTATTTCACTTCGATTTGTTGGACTGTAGAGGCTTTGAGGAGAGAGAAATTATCGAAATTCTTAATGGGGGAAAATTACTATTACACGCACTGCACCACTCTTGTACCACTGTGCACGAGATTTTATTTCATCGCTTATTTCGTTCTCTTTATTTTGTATATCCGTATGTATGTATACGCAAGTATGGAGATTTACAAATATTTTTTGCGTTTTGTATTAATTTAAATGGGGAGAAATCGGAATTTTGCAGAGGTTGTGCAATATATTTATTAACGACAAGAGATCTTTTTAATTAAACTTGAGAAAGTATTAATATTTTAAGATGTGTCGTAATAAAATTTGAGGGATAATTTTTGCAAGTGTACCCACTGTAGCTAAATATTCGAGTTTTTCGTATTTTGCTTTGCACATATACCGTACTGAGTTTTGGAATATGGGGTTTTTGCTGTATATATGTATATATATATATATATATGTGTATATACAAAGTGGTATGTGCAAGTTTTGACGGGAAATGAGGATTTTTGGCGGGAAATAATAATCCTGGAAAAATGAAAATTGCTTTAATTTTTCGTTTATGTGTATTTTTTTCGTGATGGGGGTGTATTATATCTCATTTAATACTCACGGTTTACGAAAAGGGGGTAGCTTCTTGCGTTTTTCTTGCGCTGGTTTCCTTATTGGCGTCGAAGGACTGCTGTTTAGGGGGTGGCAGTATAAAATTTACCTTCCTTTTTTGGGATGCGGATGCTGCGGCGGTGATGGCGATGATGTGATGGCGGTGGTTATACCTGGCTGCGGTGGCGAATGGAGGTTCTGGTGGCGGAACAATATTGCAATGCGCGGATTACAGCAGGTTGTTTCACAATGGTGGACCGATTTTCAGGCTTATTCACACAACTCTTGAACTCACCAGGCGTACTCTCAACTTAAAACGATTTCGTTGAAATTTATGGAAAAAAAACCTTTATACAACTCAATATATTTCGAGTAAATTTACAATTTATTTTGGTCAACTTTTAATTATTGCAAATGGCAAACACGAGGGGGTACAATGATAATAATTTAGTAAACTGTAGAAATCGAATCTCTTTTGGATTTCAAAGGGTTTTACAGTCTTATTTCGTAAAAAAATCACTACGAGAAAACAAAGGAATCACAACCGGGATGGTTAAATTCTTCGAATTAATAAAATGTAAAAGCAAAAGTCAAAACATTGTATATACATATATGCATATGTTTTGTCGACCAATGGTTGGGGCTGCCAGAGGGGCGAAATATGTTCAAGCATTCATTTAAAATTCCATACCATATCACTTTTTGAAGCCAAAATTTGCGAATTAGGGCAGAATATTTCTGATCTCCATGAAAAGTGCAACGCAAAAGACATTCGTATTTTAGAACTAGAGCGAAAAGTAAACGAGATGGAACAACATAGGTTAGAAAAAAATATTGTTGTGAAAAACGTTAGCAAAGGAGATAATGAAAACCTCCAAAATATTGTGGAACGTATGGCACACTTTGCTGGTGTTAGTGTGAATGCGAATGATGTGGTCGATGTATATCGTGCGAAGGGAAAAAGTGACAACATCATAGTCAAATTCTCCTCGGTTCGCAAAAAGAGAGAGGTATTGAAAAAAGTACGTGGAGTTAAGCTCCATGCAAGCAACTTAACTGAATAGGCCAAACTTCTAGCAAAGGTAATGAAAAGAGAGTATACGTTTATGAAGATTTGACAAAAAGAAATCGCCAACTACTATGGACAGCAAGAAATAAAGCACAGGCGTCTGGCTGGAAATTTGTTTGGGTAAAGGGGGGTCGTATTTTAGCAAAGAAGGATGAAAACAATCAAATTATTTACATAAACTCAGAAGTAGATATAGACATCATCAACTAATTTATTAAACTGCCAACAAGAGCTTCACATACATAAGTATATTTATATCACCTTATTACTCAAATCTTTTTTATTTTTCTGAATCTTTAGTATATAAAGTACAGCTGTACCACTTTATATACTCCGTCAAATTTTAGAGTTACCTTCCTCTATAAAACTTCAAATACTTCCTAACATTAAGAAAGGTATTATTTTAATATTGCCTTTTATTTGTATTATCACTGTAAACACCTACACACTTTATTAACTTAACTATACAATTTTTCTTATTTTTTTCTGGCTCCACTATATTTATATAATAGTATTTTTATAATGAACCACACAACAACAGAAATATTTAAATCCTTTGCAGAAATTGATACAAAAAACTTTAAAAAATATGATTTTAAATACACGTGCTTAAACATACGTTCAATGAGAAAAAACTTTAACGCGTTTCGAGTGGAAATTGATGAGCTTATCGATAGCATTGACATATTGGTACTAATTGAAACGAATATAAAAAATGATGAGCAAAACCTATTTCGTATCAGCGGATTTAATGTTGAATTCTTAAACAGAAGCCATAAGAGCGGGGGAGGCATTGCTGTGTACGTTAGAGAGAACATATGTTATGAACGAATTGTATATTCCACAAATTCTTTTGAAACTATCGAAATCACGTTTACAATTAACAATAACAATGTTCCTTGCATTCTCCATGCTATATACAGACCTCCGCAAAACAATGTTCGCACCTTCGTCGAAGAGCTTGACAACATATTGAAAAGAAAAAGCAAAGGAGAATGCACAATAGTAATAGGTGATGGTAACATCAACATACTAGATACTGATGACAGTAGCGCAAATCTCTACCTTGATTTGCTCTCATCTTATGGTATGCAAAAGGTAATAAATGAGTATACTCGGGTCGATGTAAAAAGAGACACTCATACGTGCATCGATCACATTTTCGTTAATAGTAGGGACATTGAATTCATGTCAGGGGTAATACAAACGAATATAACAGATCATTACTCTCTTATATGTGGTATGTCTTTCAATAAGCGAAATGAGCCCCAGAAAGAAAAACCACAAGCTATTAATGTTATTGATAACAAAAAATTTTATGAAGAGATAATGAAGATGGACTGGGATGATACTTTTGGGTCAAATAGCGCAAACGAGATGTGTGATAAGATACACTGTAATTTTAGACGTACCTATGAGAACTCCTATGTTAGCAAAACGATCACGGCACCGAGAAAGACGAATGTTTGGATGACAAATGACCTAAAAACTTTGTGTAAAAGCAGGGATAATTTATATAGAAAGTGGAAAGCAAATCCATGGGATAAAAAGGTAGAAGTAGACTATAAAAAATTTAGAAACTACGTCAATAAAGAAATACAAAGAACTCGGAATAGTTACTATCAAAATAATTTTTTTGAGTACAAACACGATAAAAGAAAAACCTGGCAACTCGTTAATGAGATTGTTGGTCGAAAGAGCGTAAGCCCAGATGAGCACGTTTTAAAGAGCTTCAAAAATATTAGCACAAAAACTATCTGTGATAATTTTGCAGCAACATTTTCTGCGGGCGTAAAAAGTGTAATTCATCACTGTGATATCAGGTCTTTGAACGCGCCACAATGTCCCAGACCCAACTCCATATTTATAAAAGAAATTACTGATACCGAGATATTGGCAATTGTAAAAACACTCGATGAAAGGAAGGGCCCAGGATATGACGGTATTCGACCAAAAGATATAAAAAAATTATCACATATTCTAGTCCCGATAATAGTGAAACTAATTAACCTTAGCATAACCCAATGCGAAGTACCCGTAGCTCTAAAGATATCTGTGGTAAAACCTATATATAAAGCCGGAGTGAAATCTGATATATGTAACTACCGACCAATAGCTATATTACCGGTTATTGAGAAAATAATGGAAGAAGTTATTGTCAATAGGTTGATAGAGTTTATAGAAAAATATAAAGTTATCGACTCCAGACAGTACGGTTTCCAAAAAAACAACAACATAAACCAGCTACTGGATAAATTCTCGTCCAAAATCAATGAAAACTTGGGAAAAAATTATCACGTCCTTGCCCTATTTATAGATTTCAGCAAAGCATTTGACACCCTATCACATGAAAAATTGCTCGAGGCGCTATATAAAACCGGGATAAGGGGGGATTGTCTTAAATGGTTTTCAAGCTACCTAGAATTGCGAAGTTACAGTGTAAAAATACAAAATGAATACAGTAACCAAATAAGTTTGTCGTGCGGAGTCCCGCAGGGTTCAAAACTAGGGCCGATTCTGTATATAATATACACAAATAGCATGCTTAGATCACTCAACAACTGCGAAGCCTTTGCATACGCAGATGACACAGCTATAGTAGTGCCACACAGGGATCTCTGTACTGCAATAAGCATCCTGCAGAGAAAGTTAGATGTAGTAACCAAATGGGCGCACGATAGTGGTCTGGCAATAAACGTAACGAAAACCAAACTAATGCACATAAGACCCCCGCATATTTCCCAATCAACAATTCGGCTAATATTCCATAACCATGATTGCTTACATAAAAATCAGACATCCTGTAACTGCAACGAGAATATAGAAACTGTTCCATCATACAAATACCTCGGTGTTATTCTCGATGAAAATTTTAAGTGGAATGCACACATTTCCCATCTCCAAAGAAAACTAAGGTCGACGTCGTACGTCTTAAGCCATCTAAGTTTCTGTACGAGTTACGACGTGTTGCTCCAGGCATATTTAGCCCTGTCGGAGTCTTACTTAAGACACGGAATCGCCGCTTGCGGATCGTCAACATATTGTAGGATACTTCAACAAAGTCAATATTATAATTTGAAAATACTTGCCAAGAAGAAAAATATATATACCCCAAATCTTGAATTAAATACAGCCTTAAAATTACTAGACGTAAAGTCCATTTTTAAATTAACGATACTCAACGAGTTTTACGCTGAATGCACATTCAAAATTCCTATCTCCCACGATCATGGAACGTGAAGGCGGTTAGAAAATCGCCCCGTAGTGCCTAAGTTTTCAAATAATTATGGTAAAAACACCCTATCTGTACTGCTTCCATCATTTATCAATGAAGTACCAAAAGAGCTTAAAAATCTACCGAACACAGTCAAAAGAAAAAATTTAATCAAAAATCATATTAAAAGTTTATTGTAAATGAATTCTCAAACCGCAAAACTTGCACAATTACTGTAAACCGTACCTTATTTTAATTCAGTTGCTTTTTTAGTAAATCAGAGTGTAACGCTATCCATAATTGAACTTATTGTAAAAATACACAAAATAAAAATGTTTTTGTAATTTTGTTATGTCATTTGTGCACATTGTATATTATGCAATTGCTAGTTTTAATCATAAAATCTATAATATAAACCTGCAGACAAACACTGTAGCTTCGCGGGTTATATTTAAAAACTTGTCGATCTTATATATATGTTGTATTCAATAAATATTCAATTCATTCATTCAATTCATGTGCTAATCCGAGTTTAACATGAGATACGTATAATGGTTATACGTATTCTAAGTAATTCATGAGTAGTTCAAATATAATATAAAAGTATAAAATATGTAATAAAGTACATATTTCGACGTATAATAATTCATAAATATACGTTTAAATTCAAATTGGTTTAAATTCAATAGCACATATGCAATAATACATATTGAGACGTGTAATAATTAAAAGTTGTTTATAAATCTAATACTCTTAAAATAAAAGGGTTGGCCGTTGGCGACCACGACAGTCGCTCAAACAACTTTGTTTGACATTCCCAAGTGCTCATGATTTATTAACAATTGTTTCTGTTTTTATCGGCCTATTGATAAATGATTCAAGGTTCGATTCGAGCTCAAGGCCAGAACAATAATTCTTTCTAATGATAATTATTGTTATTTTTAAATTTTTATAGATTTGAAAAATTGTATTTTGTTTTTGGAATAGTAAGTAGATAATTTTTCAGACAACCTGCCATAGCTGCGCAGATAGATCCATTCCGAAGGGTGCTAAGCCTTCATCATCAGTACGCTTAAGCATGCTGCGCTAACCTTTTAGCTATACAGCGGTGGTTTGTTTGACTGGCAAATTTGCTATTTCTATTCCTTTTTACCAACTATATTTATTCAGTGTTGCGCCATCTGTTGCAAATCACTAATAATGCTGGATTTTTGTTTATTGTCAATTACTTTGTTTGACATTCTCAAGTGCTCATGGTTTATTAACAATTGTTTTTGCTTTTATCGGCCTATTGATAAATGATTCAAGGTTCAATTCGAGCTCAAAGCCAGAACAACAATTTTTTTCTAATGATAATTATTGTTATTTTTTAATTTTTCTAAATTTGAAAAATTGTATTTGTTTTTGGAATAGTAGGTGGAAAATTTTACAGACAGCCTGCCATAGCTGCGCAGATAGATCCATTTCGAAGGGTGTGAATCCTTCATCATCAGTTCGCTTTAGGCATTCTGCGCTAACCCTTTAGCTATACAGCGGTGGTTTGTTTGACTGGCAAATTTGCTACTTCTATTCCTTTTTACCAACTAAATTTATTCAGTGCTGCGCCATCTGGTGCAAATCACTGATAATGCTGGATTTTTGTTTATTGTAAATTACTTTGTTTGACATTCCCAAGTGCTCATGGTTTAT
This sequence comes from Eurosta solidaginis, assembly GCF_040869045.1. Classification (NCBI taxonomy): domain Eukaryota; kingdom Metazoa; phylum Arthropoda; class Insecta; order Diptera; family Tephritidae; genus Eurosta; species Eurosta solidaginis. The sequence continues at coordinate 123,065,745 of NC_090321.1, forward strand.
TAACAATTGGTTTTTTTTATCGGCCTAATGATAAATGATTCAAGGTTCGATTCGAGCTCAAGGCCAGAACAATAATTTTTTTCTAATGATAGTAATTGTTATTTTTTAATTTTTCTAAATTTGAAAAATTGTATTTTGTTTTTGTAGAAAATTTTTCAGACAAGCTGCCATAGCTGCGCAGATAGATCCATTTCGAAGGGTGCTAAGCCTTCATCATCAGTACGCTTTAGGCATGCTGCGCTAACCATTTAGCTATACAGCGGTGGTTTGTTTGACTGGCAAATTTGCTACTTCTTTTCCTTTTTACCAACTATATTTATTCAGTGTTGCACCATCTGGTGCAAATCACTGATAATGCTGGATTTTTGTTTATTGCCAATTACTTTGTTTGACATTCCCAAGTGCTCATGGTTTATTAACAATTGGTTTTTTTTTTATCGGCCTATTGATAAATGATTCAAGGTTCGATTCGAGCTCAAGGCCAGAACAATAATTTTTTTATAATGATAATTATTGATATTTTTTAATTTTTCTAAATTTGAAAAATTGCATTTTGTTTTTGGAATAGTAAGTAGAAAATTTTTCAGACAACATGCCATCGCTGCGCAGATAGATCCATTTCGAAGGGTGCTAAGCCTTCATCATCAGTACGATTTAGGAATGCTGCGCTAACCTTTTAGCTATACAGCGGTGGTTTGTTTGACTAGCAAATTTGCTACTTCTATTCTTTTTACCAACTATATTTATTCAGTGTTGCGCCATCTTGGGCAAATCACTGATAATGCTGGATTTTTGTTTATTGTCAATTACTTTGTTTGACATTCCCAAGTGCTCATGGTTTATTAACAATTGTTTTTGTTTTTATCGGCTTATTGATAAATGATTCAAGTTTCGAATCGAGCTCAAGGCCAGAAAAATAATTTTTTTCTAATGATAATTATTGTTATTTTTTAATTTTTCTAAATTTGAAAAAATGTATTTGGTTTATGAACATTCCCAAGTGCTCATGTTTTATTAACATTTATCAATAGGCCGATAAAAATAAAAACAATTGTTAATAAACCATGACCACTTTGGAATGTCAAACAAAGTAATTGACCATAAACAAAAATCCAGCATTATCAGTGATTTGCACCAGATGGCGCAACACTGAACAAAAATAGTTGGTAAAAAGGAATAGAAGTAGCAAATTTGCCAGTCAAACAAACCACCGCTGTATAGCTAAATTGTTAGCGCAGCAATTGTTAATAAACCATGAGCCCTTGGGAATATCAAACAAAGGAATTGACAATAAACAAAAATTCAGCATTATCAGTGATTTGTACCAGATGGCGCAACACTGAATAAATATAGTTGGTAAAAAGGATTAGAAGTAACAAATTTGCCAGTCAAACAAACCACCGCTGTATAGCTAAATGGTTAGCGCAGCATGCCTAAAGCGTACTGATAATGAAGGCTTAGCACCCTTCGAAATTGATCTATCTGCGCAGCTATGGCAAGTTGTCTGAAAAATGTTCTACTTAAAATAAAAAAATAAATGTAAGGCGCGATAACCTCCGAAGAGATCTAAGGCCGAGCTTCTCTTCCAATTTGCGTCGTGCTCCTCTTGATTTTTCCCTACAAATTGGCCGGACGGGACCTACATGTTTTATGCCGACTCCGAACGGCATCTGCAAGGCAGATGAGTTTTCACTGAGAGCTTTTCATGGCAGAAATACAATTGGAGCGCTTGCCAGACACTGCCGAGGGGCGACCCCGCTTAGAAAAATTTTCTTCTAATTGAAAAATCTTATTTCTAAAATTTTGATGTTGCTTTGCCCGGGAGTTGAACCCAGGGCATACGGTGTGATAGGCGGAGCACGCTACCATCACACCACGGTGGCCGCCTTCTACTTACTATTCCAAAAACAAAATACAATTTTTCAAATTTAGAAAAATTAAAAAATAACAATAATTATCATTAGAAACAAGTTATTGTTCTGGCATTAAGCTCGAACCGAACCTTGGATAAATTATTTGTGGTTGACAATAACTTTACAAAATTATTAAACGAGTTTCCGTCACTTATATCAGAGCCAGATTATACTAAACCTGTTAAACATACAACAGTACATCGAATTGTAACAGAAGGCAGTCTTCCATTTTCTAAGCCCAGGCGCTTAGATCCGGTAAAATACAAAGTCGCGAAAACGGAGTTTGATTTCTTAGTTAAAATAGGCATTTGTCGGCCTTCAAATTCTTCTGTAGCATCACCACTTCACCTTGTACCTAAAAAAGAGTTGAATGATTGGCGTCCATGTGGTGATTTTAAAAGATTGAATATTGTAACTGTTCCCGATCTTTATCCCTTACCTCACATTCAGGATTTTAATAAGAACCTTCATAATAAAAATATATTTTCAAAGTGAGATTTAGTTAGGGCATATCACCAAATTCCTATGGCTGAAGAAGATATTTATAAAACTGTATTGCAACTCATTTCGGTATGTTTGAATTCATGGGAATGCCTTTCGGACTTAGAAATTCTGCACAAACCATCCAAAGATTCATAAAAGAGGTAGTAGGTGACTTAGATTTTGTATATGCTTACATCGACGACTTACTTATTGCAAGTAAAGACGAAGAACAACATTTAAAAGATTTACGTATCCTTTTTCAACGCCTTACAGAGTACGGTTTAAAAATTAAACCAACTAAGTGTACTTTTGGTGTACCAAGTATTGAGTTTTTAGGACATAACATTTCTGGAACAGGTATTCGACCTACTGATGAAAAGGTATCACCTATTCGCAATTTCGAACGTCCAAAAACAGTTAAGCAGGCACAGAAATCTATTGGTATGGTAAATTATTATCATAGATACATTCCAAAACTAGGAGAATTTACAAACAAAATTTATGATCTAATTAACAAAGTAAGTAAGAAACGTGACAAAACTTTGGTATGGGACGAGAATTCGAATGAAGCTTTTGAATGCATTAAAGATTAATTTGCATCTACGTATTTTTAGATCATTCTAACATAGATGCTGAATTATCTTTAACAGTAGATGCATCTAACCAGCGATTGGGGGCGTTATACAACAAAATTACTATAAAAAATTAAACCCACTGCTTTCTTTTCTAAAAAACTTTCTCCAGCTAAAATTAAATATAGTGCTTTTAGCTCACAACTGCTAAAACTGGTCCAAATATCGGGAGACGAGTCAAAAGACGCGCTTTGAACCCAGGATCACGAATCCGAAGACGGAAATTCAAAATTTTATTTCGTTTCGGAGATATTTGCAAACAACATTGAAAATTTTCATTTGGTTGTTGTTGTTTTGATGATTTTGTAGTACCCACAAGAAAAACTGTGGGTAAAAGTGTGTTGCGCGGATATAGTTTTGGTCTCCAAATCGGTGTTGGACCCAACCAACGTAATTTTTTATAAGCGCGGCCGAAGGCCGCCAATGCAGAAAGGTGTTCTGCGCAAAAAAGCTATGGATCCCACCCCCGGTTTCGGAGCGCTCCGGGGCCATTTTTCGGTTTTTTGGAAATAACTTTTGACAGAAATAAAATTTTGAATTTCCGCTCTCGGATTCGTGGTCCTGGGATCAAAACTCGTCTTTTGACACCTCTCCCGATATTTTTGGTCGGGTTTTGCAGTTGTGAGCTAAAGTAAACAATTACCATATTTGTGTATTTTAATTGGTAATTATTTACTTTAGCTCAAAACTGTTGAACCACGTCCAAAAATATATGGAGGAGTGTCAAAAGACGCGTTTTGTCTTTTATAAACAGGTATTTGCAAGCAAAGTTGGAAATTTTCTGTAATTTCCATTTGGTTCGTGTACGCACAAGTATTGCGTGTTCCGAAAACTGCAAGTGTGTTATTGGTACGGAAGTCAAAACTTATGTTTTAACAATTGTGAGCAAATGCAAAGTATCACATTTAATTGTATGTGTTATTTACATTAGTGATTGAAAGCAAAGACGCGTGGACCAGCCTTCGGGAAAGCTATCGCTACCACGCCAGAGCATCCAAGCGACAAAAGAGTGGCAGTAGCGGCGGCGCTGCGTTGGATGCGCCTATATTTTCGGAGGACATTGATTGGGAGTTTGCCGTGGAAATGGCATTCTTGGCAAACGTTTCACAAAAACGAAGGTAATTTTGCAATCCACTTTTAACTAACTTCCCGATGACTTAGAGACTTGAAACTCAGCACGTAGTTCGAGACCGGATGACAATTTAGTTCATGGAAAACCAAATTTCTTTGGGTGGTGTAGGGATCGAGATAACTGAAAATATCTGAGAAACATGGTGAATCTTGCGATAGATTTTTGGGATTTTTTTCAATTCCCGTTATATAGCTCCATACCAATTTTCATAATCCATTTATATGGGAGGTGCTACGCCCCCTTCTCCCCTCCCCAATTATTCTTTGTGTTGGGGATTGACCTCATATAACTCCTTACTGAATTTCAATGTTCTAGCATGAATACATTCAGAGTTATGTAGTATTAATATTCTACAGAAAGTCGAGGAACACAAATCCAGCCAGACCACAGAATAAATTGGTCTGTACGTCAGTGCACCACCTGTGATCACATATCACATATCGTCCTCATGAAAAATTGTTATAAATTATATTCAAGTAAGACGGCTAAACCTCGCCGTCGAAATTATGATTCCTTAATTTGCTGGTACGAACAAAATATTGGTCTACGACATACACTCATTGCCAAATGAATAGGTACATAATTGATCGGTCAACTACACCTTTCAGAATAGTTAATTGAATTTCAGAATTTGTCATTTGGATTAAGAATAGTTATCTGGATTTCAGAATATGTTAATTTGATTTCAGAATAGGTAATTGGAATTCAGAATGTGTGAATTGGATTTCGGAAATCGTCAAGTGCATTTCAGAAAATACCTTTCGAACTGTTTTACATTTAAATGAATTTATGAAATGCCTTAAACTTACAAATTATTTTCCAACTTTGCGTAATAAATTGTATGATATCTGAAATCCAATTGATGCCTTCCGAAATTGAATTGTCTATTTTTGAAATCTACTTCACACATTCTGAACTCCAATTGCCTATTCTGAAATCCAATTATAGTTCTCTGAAATCCAAACAACTATTCTTAAATCCAAATGACAAATTCTGAAATCCAATTACCTATTCTGAAATTCAATTGACGTTTTCTGAATTCAAAATGGAAAAGGTTTAGATTTGCGAATGATTCCTTCTAAGTTTTTAATTTTTTTTATAACAATATTAAATTTTTGGTTCGTACGAACATGAGGAACTATAATTTCGACGGCGCGGTATAAGTTCCCAAATCGCCTCAGCCTAATACAGGCCCTTATTGAAAGTATACATTTAATGAATTTAATAAGCTCTTAAAGCATTCAAATATTGAAGTCTATTAGCAAACTTTTTTGTTCATATTACCCAATATATTATTAGATAAAAAAATGTTATTTTATGTTTCTTATAAATTATCCCCCTTATTCATAAAAAATGAAATAGGTTTATTAAGTTCTTGTAATTGGAAATTTGTATGGAAATGTCATTTTAAAAATCTTTATAAACCCTCAATATTTTTTATGAATAAGGGGGTATATTTATTTAATCCCATTATTCATACAAAATATTGAAGGTTTATAAAGCACTTTAAAATGACATTTCCATACAAATTTCCAATTATAAGAGATTAATAAACCTATTTTATTTTTTTATGGATAAGAGGGGAAGTTTATAGGCGCTTATTGAAAGCATGCCTTTATTATTATTTATTGTATTGTAATATTAATGAGCTCTCAAAGAGTAGATATTGAAGTCTGTTGGTGAAATTTATGATATATAGTGTGCGACATAAATAAAGCACCGAAATTCCTTTCAGAACATCTACATAGCTTAACAAACGTCAAATTATAAGTTCTAGGATGTTAAGTCTCTTTTATTAAGGAAGAACATATACTCAATATAATATATAAATGTTTAGTATATCGACGGCTGAGTGGAAGATCACCCTGTTTCAAAACATTTTAAAAAAATGCCATTTCTCAGAAATTGTGTAAAGAACGCCTTAACTTAGAATTTTTTCCAAAAACCCCCTATTTTATAACTTAGTTGAAAAACGCCGTATCGCAGAATGAGTTTACAAAACGTCATACTTGAACGAAAACTAAATACATTTCCAGCTGAGATAGGACGTTTTTGAAGCTCATTCTGAGATAGGATGTTCTTGAACCAAGTTTTGAAATATGGCATTTTCAACAACAACAAGTTCGAATTTAAGGTGTTCGTGAAACAATTTCTGAGAAAGGACATTTTCGAAAAATGTTTTGAAATACGGTGATGTTCCACCCAGCCGTCTATATGGTCTTCATAAATAAAAGCAAAATATTATGGCATATTCATGGTCAGAATTAAGTGGGTAATTAAAGTTAGTTGTAGCTTTTTGACAAAATTCCAATGGGCTATATGTCAAAAAAGTTGCAACTAATTTAAAGTATACGCCCCATTCAATTAAGAACTTCCACTTAAGATTTTATTTAACCAAAAGCAGCAGAGACTTTTCGGTGCTTTAGTTTTGGCGCACACTGTACATATCGTCACTTGCTTGCCAGAAGCGTTTTTTAAATTTTGATTTAATCAGGCCATTAGATGAACCATTAAATATTCTATATTGTATCAAAATCTCGATTAAAATGCATAACAGGAAGGCTGTATAATTTGCATAACAGAAAGGCACTCTAATTTGTAAAATATAGCTAATTCTTCCATACAAAAGAACATTTTTCTCATGCTTTGTATGGAAGAAATTTCTCAACAGCCTCTTCAAAAAAATTCTGAAAATTCAGATAAACTTTTTAGTCGTTCTAGAATTTACACTATTATATTACAAAACTGCGTACTCAAAAATTTACTAGACCCTCTGCCATAAAATGTGCAAATTTTGATGTCGTTTTTCAAAGTTTGATTAATTCTTTGTAAATTTTGCAACTTTTGTTTAGGTGGCTTCCATTCTAGATTTCGGAACCACTGTTTGTATATATACTTATTTTTAGTTTTTAATGTTTCTTTGTATACATAGTCTGAAAGTGGACATAGTCTGAAAGTGAAAATTACAGACTGAATAAATATAAACAACAAGCGATGAAGTACTTAATTAAAAAAATACTTATTTCAATGGTACTGCATTTTATTAAGATAACAGCGTCCTTAAAAGTATACGTAAATACAGAAAAGTAATTTCCCTTACGGAAACCAAATTTAAAAAATTTAGTTGTATTTTTGCGATCAGTTCGATTATGTACATGTATTTTTTGAGTAGGCTAGTCTGATCTAATATTTCCTGGTAAAAATAAAGATTTATTTTACCTTTCGCCCGACGTTTTGCTGAATATTTCAGCATCTTCAGGGGCTACACTATTTGTATTTTCAAATAAATAAATAAAGAAACAAAATGTCACAACAAATAGAAATTAACATGAAAACATTAAATTACACTTGGACAATAAGATGTTCGTATACACAGAGAAAAAAATAATATTAAATTAGATTGGTACTCAAAACCAACGTCCTCTGGTTACCTAATTAACTTTTTCTCCTCCCAACCAACCAAATACAAAATCAACACAGCGAAGAATCTGATAAATAAAATACTGACCATAAGCCATCAAGATTTCCATGACGCCAACAAAGAGAAGATACATTTGATTTTAAGAAATAATAATTACCCCAACTACCTAATACAGAAATTGATTAGCCAGGCGATTATAAAAACCAGTAACCACCTCAAAAAATTACCAGACGCAGCAACAACAGACACTAAGAAATGCCGCAGTGTGACATATATTCCTAAGCTCAGTCCTATAGTCGATCACAACGTAATTAAACAACAAAACATCACCAACTTACAAGTCCAACAATACACTGTCCAAAATATACACACAAACAAAGACACCAATAGACAAGCAACAACAAAACAACGTGATATACCAAATAGAATGTAAAGGAAAGGAGAGCGAAAACTGTGATAAAACATACATTGGGACGACAAAGCGGGCGCTAGGTGTTCGCATTGCCGAACACGCAGCTGATATTAGAAAACAAAAACACCGCACTGCACTGTCACAGCACATACTCAACTGTGGCCATACAGCTGATTTCACGAACACCAAATTATTGATAACGAAAAAAGGGAGATGGTGAGATACACACTTGAAAGCTTACACATTTTAAACAACAGACAAACGACGATGAACAGAAAGGAGGACAGCGACAATATCGCCGCTGCATACATGCTTGAGTAAATAAGTAAATTAGTAATGACAAGACTACCACGTAGGGTGGTACTGATATTTTAGTTCTATATGTGTGTTCTTATTGTCCAATATTGTTGTAAGTGTAATTTAATGTTTTCATGTTAATTTCTATGTGTTGTGACATTTTGTTTCTTTATTTATTTATTTGAAAATAAAAAAAGTGTAGCCCCTGAATATTCAGCGAAACGTCGGGCGAAAGGTAAAATAAATCTTTATTTGTACCAGGAAATATTAGATCAGACTAGCCTACTAAAAAATACATGTACAAATTTAAAAAAATTTCAAAGGTCATTCAAAGGTGAGGAGAGTTAATCAAAATTTGAAAAATCGCCATCAAAATTTTTCCATATTTTGTATCAGAGTTTCGAGAAAATTTTAGAGTATGCAGTTTTGTAGCCCATTAAATTTTAGTATAATAATGTGTAAGTTAGAAAAAACCCAAAAGTTTTCCGGAATTTTCAGAATTTCAACACCCTCGCCGAAAATAATTCTCAAAATTCAGGAAAAATTTTGAGCTTTTCTAACTTACACATTATTATACTAAAATTTAATGGGCTACAAAACTGCATACTCAAAAATGTTCTCGAAACTCTGATACATAATATGGAAGAATTTTGATGGAGATTTTTCAAATTTTGATTAACTCTCCTGATCTTTGAATGATCTTTGAAATTTTTTTAAATTTGGTTTCCGTAAGGGAAATTGCGATGTTTTAAATGAAAATTATTTAATAATAATTAAGCTGTGAGCCACTGAATACGAGTTTTTATCAGAATAAACCAAGTGTGTACTTATTTCTGTAACTGTACATAATCCAATTGACATTTTCCAAAATAGAGTTCATTTTCACTGTGCATACATATATTAAAGAAATGAAGCACTGTTTTGCCAGGGAACTGGCCCAGTGACAGAATTAACATAATCTTTCATTACATTTCGTATATATTTACCATAAGCAGAGCCTCTTCCTCGGTAGGCACCTAGTTCACCTAAGGAGCTTTCTTCCTGAACTGTTTGCCATTGTCCTGCTTCCCAATTCCCGTTGCTGGTCTCAAATCCAGAGAACATAGCTGGATGATACGTTTGCCGAGACTTATGTAAAAGGAAGTTATGCAGCAGACAACATGCTGCAACAACTAATTGCGCACGATCAGGATGGCAAAATAAAACTTTCCTCAGGCAAAGCCACCTGGAACTCAAAATTCGAAACGCATTTTCAATTCAGCTTCTTGCCCTGCTCAACCTATAGTTAAAAATCCTTTCTTCCGTAGAAAGGGGTTTGCCACCATATGGTTTTATAATTCGCTTGCATAGTGGAAATGCGTTATCCCCAATAATGAAAAGCGGTATTTTTTTTTCCAATCGATGAAGGTGTCCGGAGGAAAGTTACACTTGTCATTAAGGACATTTGACCCAAACTTCGAATTTTTAACCACGTTGGAGTCACCTTCACTTCCAAAAGCGCCAACATCTACGCAAGTAAATCTATAATTCGCATCGCTTGTAGCCATTAATACAATTGAATGGAAACCCTGCAATTAAATAAATTAAAATCGTTTATTATTTTTGGTTAAATATGCAAATCTGAGGTAGTTTAGCATAAGCAATTCTATTTATATTTGAACTTGTGTTGAAGATACTCCAACTTTCCAAAATCTCCTCGTACTCCTTAGGTTGAAATGGCCGGTCCATGAGCACCTCACATAGACTCGTACTCCTTAGAAGTTTAACATTCTATTTATAATTGTTGCTTCAAATCGGACAAAGGGCTTACCAAAAGGAATTAAAAAAATTAAATTTATATATAGATATTCCTTAAAATATCTTCCATTTGAATATCTGTAAAAGTATATTCCTCAATGCTGGGACTTAAATTATGCTAGTCTTCCCAAGGCTTTTAATTACGATAGAGGCGTATTCATATGCAATATTGCAAATTATGTCAAAAAGCTATTATATATATAGTACTTACTTCAAGTACCTTCTTAATTCGGAATATGAATATGACCCATCACCTTTTATAGTGATTCGGAATGATACTATTCCACTGGAGAATCCTAAATGTGTTAACTCTACCACTCAAAGAATGAAATGTATTTAGGATTACCTATGTGTATGTGCAAAAACTTACTTTATAATTATAGAATAAGCTTCTAGAATTTGGTGGTGCTTTTATAGCGACATGTTTCCCATCAATGGCACCAACGCAGTTTGGGAAATTCCACTGTTTTTGAAAACCGTCGGCTACTTCCCGCAATGCGGCCTCTGTCCACTCTGGAATTTCCTGCTTCAGGGCACAGCAAATCGCCTTGCATACATTTGAAACGATTTTTCCAATATGCTGTTTGCTAATGCGGTAGCAAGAGGCGACATGACGCTGTAAAGTTCCAGCAGCCATGTATCTAAGAAAAAAAACCAATAAAATTTGATTTTTATCAAGGTTTTAAAACCTTACTCTAGCACAATTGCTAATTTCGCTTTGGTGGGGATACCATCTTTTGGCCTCGTATTCTTTTTCGGACGGAGGTGTAGCTGCAATATTTCGAAAAGTTCGTCGAAAATTTCCGGCGGCATACGGAATTTTTCAATAAAGCTACTGCTGTCCATGCGCAAATGTTCGAAGTCACTCGCGAACCTGCCCTTTTCGTTCCTATCTTTCAGGTACGTCCCCCTGTGGGTTAGGGGTTAGAATATGCCCACGGTAGGTATACCGGTCGTAAAAGGCGACCATAATACCATGGGTACCCAATCCATGAGTAAGGTGTTTTACTCGAAAGGTAGCAGGGTGGACGCGGTGTATCACCCTGTGGGACCCTAGGCAAGGTCTTTATAAAAACTGCTACCGCGGGAGCAGGAGAAGCCAGTGTGATCTGGTGCACTGCATCGAACGATGCTTTGTACTCAGGTCTCACCTCCTGTCCTGGGATGGCCCCCTTGTGGGAGCATCGCGGTGGCTGTGGTTTCAAATAGAGTTCACTTATGACACACGCTCTGAGTAGACTTGTTTTCCCTTGGGGACCTAAGACCCAAGGGATTTCGGTCTCATGCTTGCCACGACAATCCCAATTTCATTGAGAAACTGACCCTGAGGGGCAGATGATAGGTTGGTCACATCCCTTAATTTGTGACAACCGGAGATGCCGGTTAAATAAGCTGCAAAAAGTTGACGAAAGATGGTGAAGGAACGCATGTCTATCGTCAGCCGAAAAATAATCGATAATTGTACGAGTGGGCCGGTGCTCATCTCGTCTTTTTAGATGTTTGAGGCTGCTTTAGACTGCGTAAGCGAATAGGAGGCGTTCGCTGTGTGGATGGCCACATCCTATATGTGGCAAGATTTGACGTTGTCAAATAGTCAGTGTGGCGGACTGCAATGCAAGTATGTTGCTGGGACAGGTACTCGGTCACTTACAGGTCTGTGAGCGGAAAAGGTTGGACACATCCCTTAATTGTGGTAGGAGTTTATTTGGAGGCATATCGGAGCATAATTGTTGCGTAATTGAGTGGAAATTAGTAGCAAAAATGGAAGCCAATAGTAGACAATATGGCACACAATGTTTGTCAACGTAGTGTGGCCTCAAGCGATGTCGAGGGGCATTGCTGAGGCGGGCACTCGGCACTCACAGGTCTGTGTGCGGAAAAGGTTGGTCACATCCCTTGATTTTAATTGTGATGGAGTTTTAAGACGGAGCATAATTGGATGCCAAGCTCACTCTGTTTGTCAACGTAGTGCGGCCCTTTAAGCAATATCTAAGCAAAACCAAGCTCCGTCGTTAACAATGTATTTATACATTGTTGTAACACTGCAGGACAGAAAAGGTTGGTCACATTCCTAAATTGCGACAAAAACACAATATTTCAATCTGGTTAACTTGTTAATCAGATATCGAGATATCAAAATCAATGAAAGAGGGATTCTGAGGCAAGCACGGAACTCGCGGTGGAGTTGCCGTGCAACCGGGTGCCATTACCCGAAAATGGAAGAGGAGGATGGATAGTCCTCCTCGGCCAAACCAAGGCTGGTTGACTTGAACACCCCAGCTCACCGATTTGGTACCAACTTGTTGGGCCGAAGATCAACGGACATTGATCTGTGTTTTACACCGGAGGTAAGTCTTCACGACAGGGACTCCCGTAAGCACGCACTGTCTTTCAGGTACGGGCTTACCCAATGCCTTGCTTCTTGCGTCGTTTGCTTCTCTGCATTTCCTCTGCTTCTATGTATGCCATCATGGCTCCACAGCTTAGTAGATTCAAAAAATTTATCCTACAATATAATTAAAATTTGTATGCAAAAATAATACATAATTGTGTGAAATTTTGTGTTACTTACTCGTCGTCCATCACTACAAAAAGTATAATTCAATAGCACACCAAAAAATCTGTAATTTTCTACAACAGCAGGTATAAAACTTGGAAAAAATACGCGAGCTTTTATTGCAGTTTAATATTTTCATTTCTTTTGTTTATTTTATTATATTTACATTTCTTTTGTTTATGTGCTCTTCTTCTTGCTTGCTTCGCTATTCACCGTGGATTTTTAAACGTCAAAATTACTTCCATACTCTTATTTTTCACGTAAGAAAAAAGGCTAAATTTTTCTTGAGCAATTACTTGTGATCTGCGTACTGCTCTTTAGTTAAAACAGGCATTTGTCGGCCTTCAAATACTTCAGTAGCATCACCACTTCACCTTGTACCTAAAAAAGAGTTGAATGATTGGCGTCCATGTGGTAATTTAAAAGACTGAATATTGTAACTGTTTCCGATCGTTATCCCTTACCTCACATTCAGGATTTTAATAAGAATCTTCATAATAAAAATATATTTTCAAAATGATATTTAGTTAGGGCATATCACCAAATTCCTATGGCTGAAGAAGATATTTATAAAACTGTTATTACAACTCATTTCGGTATGTTTGAATTCATGAGAATGCCTTTGGGACTTAGAAATTCTGCACAAACCATCCAAAGATTCATAAAAGAGGTAGTAGGTGACTTAGATTTTGTATATGCTTACATCGACGACTTACTTATTGCAAGTAAAGACGAAGAACAACATTTAAAAGATTTACGTGTCCTTTTTCAACGCCTTACAAAGTACGATTTAAACATTAAACCAACTAAATGTACTTTTGGTGTACCAAGTATTGAGTTTTTAGGACATAACATTTCTGGAACAGGTATTCGACCTACTGATGAAAAGGTATCAGCTATTCGCAATTTCGAACGTCCAAAATCAGTTAAGCAGGCACAGAAATCTATTGGTATGGTAAATTAACAAAATTTATGATCTAATTAACAAAGTAAGTAAGAAACGTGACAAAACTTTGGTATGGGACGAGAATTCGAATGAAGCTTTTGAATGCATTAAAGATAAATTTGCATCTACGTATTGTTAGATCATTTTAACAAAGATGCTAAATTATCTTTAACAGTACATGCATCTAACACAGCGATTGGGGGCGTTATACAACAAAATTACAATAGTAAAATTGAACCCATTGCATTCTTTTCTAAAAAACTTTCTCCAGCTAAAATTAAATATAGTGCTTTTGATAGGGAGTTATTGGCGATTTACTTAAATATAAAACATTTTAGATATCTTTTGAAAGGACGAAAATCCATACGGACCATAAACCTTTAACTATTGCTTTAAATTCAAAAACAGAACGAAGTCCTAGACAAACGAGACACTTGGAATTTATAGCACAATTTACTGATGACATACAATACATTAAAGGAAAATCCAATGTTGTAGCAGATACGCTATCTAGAGATTTTGAAGTTAATGCAATATATAATACAGAACTGAATTTTAAAATTTTAAAAACTGAAGAACAAAAAGATGATGACTTAAATCAACTTGTATCTGATTCTCAATATCTAAATTTAAAACTAATTAGTATTCCCATTTTAAATTTTAATATTTGATGTGAAATTTCAGGAGAAACTCCTAGGCCATTTGTACCGAGTAATTTGCGAAAAACAGTATTTGATCTTTTACATAGAATAGCACTTCCGGGTACAAGAGCTACTCGACGGCTCATAGTTAAAAAATATTATTGGCCTAATATGAATAAGAATATTAATATTTGGTCAAAAGAGTATCTTAATTGTCAAAAGTCTGAAGTTTATCGTCATACAAAATCCCCTGTTGTCAAAATTCAAATTCCCAAGAATAGATTTGAACACATCCATTTAGATATAGTTGGACCATTACCTATTTCAAAAGAACATCGATATATTTTACCGATTAATGAAATATTTACCCGTTGGCCTGAGACATATGCATTAAAAGGTATTTCAGCAACTACAATTGCAAATAAGTTTTTTAGAGAATATATTTCTTGGTTTGGATTTCCGTTAAAGATAACAACTGATCAAGGTAGCCAATTTACATCGAAATTGTTTTCAGAGCTATCTAAATTACTTGGTAGTCACAAAATAACAACATCCGCATATTACCCTCAGGGAAATGGTATGGTTGAAAGGTTTCATAGACAATTAAAGACTACTATAATAGATAGAGGGGACAAATAATTGGTATGACGAGTTACCTGTCGTATTACTTGGTTTGCGATCTATTTACAAAGAAGATATTTCGGCTAAACCAGCGGAAATGGTTTTCGGTCAGAATTTACGTTTGCCAGGGGAACTTGTTGTGCCATCAGCGAAAAATTTCTCATCAACTGAAACTTTAAGTAATTTACGTGAACATTTTCGAAATGTTAGATCAAATTTAAGTCATCATGTTTGTTTGTTCTACGTCACCAATGTTGATTTCGCTGGACTCCCCAATTCATCCTACACCTCCACCGGTATCTTTAGCTCCAACAATAACAGTTACCGATACTGGTGTTGTTGCTAGCGATACAAGTGTACCTGAAAAAATAGTACGGGCTCGATAACCAACGCTATAACGGCCGCACCTTCCCAGCTCTCTGGTGCGCTATCCGTTACTCCTTTGCAGGTGACTGCCGTGCCACCTCGTAGGGCTGTATTTGTGTCCCGATTACACGCCTCGCTTACCGAAAATGACATTGCTCATTACGTTTGCTCTAAACTTGCTGTTGCACCCACTAGTAACATCAATGTGTATAAATTTAACTTTAAATATGAGAGAGACATCTCCTCATTTAAAATATCCCTTTCAGATGAATATTTCGAGAAGGTACTGGATTCCTCTTTTTGGACCAAGCATACTGTGGTTCACCTGTTCACGAGAAAGGCGAGGGCCGAACCTGTTTTATTACAGCCAAAAAACGGTATGACGAACACAGTAATAACAACACAAAGGTAATTGCTGATCTGTCCCGTCTTCTCATTAATTACCAAAATGTTCGTGGTTTACGATCAAAACTTGTTCCATTCTTCCTTAATTCTTTCAACTTTTCTGCACAAGTTGTAGCTTTTACGGAGACCTGGCTAAAGCCTGATAATTACAATTCTGAGGTTTTTTCAAATAAATATGCTGTTTATCGGCGTGATCGCATCTCTAGAGCGGGAGGTGTCCTTATTGCTGTTGAATCTAACCTATCGTCTGAGTTGATTTCGCTGGACAATATCCCTCATATCGAATTCATAGCAGTTAGACTTTCATTCGGTAGCTATAGCGTAATTGTTTGCTGTTCGTATATACCACCTCGTTCGGATATGGATGTTTATGCTAGTCATAACTCGGCCATCTGTGATTTGCATTCGCAGTTGGGAGATAACGATTCCAAATAGTGGAAATAAAATGCTGGATTTAGTATTTGTGGAATGCTCGGTGGGTACTGCCCTTTCGCGAATACCACCTTTATCCCTTCCAGAAGACCCTCTTCACCCTACGCTAGAGATATCACTTGATATCAGCCTACCCCGTAGGATTCAAGTAGAGTCTCGTCCCCGATCTAGATGCTTCTACAAAGCGAATTTCATTATGCTCTGTTGGCTTCCCATGATTGGTCGGATCTCTATGCTTGCACTGATGTCGATTCGGCTATCTCTATATTTTACAGTACGCTTGATGGCTTCTTTGAAACCTGCATTCCTACTCGCTATACCCTATGTTCAAATAAGCCCCCTTGGTTTTCAAGGCAACTTATCAGACTTAATAACATTAAATCTAGGCTTTATAAGAGGTTCAAGAAATCTGGAGCATCTGCAGACCTCTCTAAATATCTAATAGCTCGTTCTAAATTTCACCGTCTTAATCAACTTTGTTATAAAAATTACTTGAGTTGTTGTAAAGCCCAATTTTTTAGAAATCCAAAAAAGTTTTACAGTTTCGTAAATTCAAAGCGGAAAACTTCTGGGTATCCTTCCTCATTAACCTTTGGAGGTAAAAAAGCTTGCACTGATGACGACGTTGCTGAACTATTTTCTGAGTTCTTTAAGTCCACGTATCCATCCAGTGGTTTTCATTCCGGTCAATATCCCTATCACTTAGATAGCTCAAATTACATTAGGAATCCTGCTATTGATGGTAATATTGTTCTTCAGAGTCTTCAATCTTTGAAGCCCACCTTTTCTCCGGGACCGGACGGTGTTCCTAGTTGCGTGCTTAGGTACTGCGCCGAAAACATGTATGAGCCTATTTTAAAATTATTTGAGCTATCTCTGGGATCTGCGTCATTCCCGGCACTTTGGAAACAGTCTTTTATTATACCCCTGCATAAAAAAGGTAGTAGGTCAAAAGTTGAAAACTACAGGGGTATTGCTAAACTTTTAGTCATTCCTAAAGTCTTTGAACAGATTGTCACCAGTCAACTGCAATATCAGTGTTCTAGTCTTTTATCTGCATGCCAACACGGTTTTATTCGTCAAAGGTCAACCACTACAAATTTGCTTGTATTCACCTCTATAGTTATGGAAGGATTTTTAGCGAACAAGCAAACGGATGTCATCTACACGGACTTCAGCAAAGCATTTGATACCGTCAACCATGAGTTACTTATTCATAAGCTTGATTTACTGGGCTTTCCGTTTCACCTATTAATGTGGCTGAAAAGCTATCTTTCTAACCGGACCCAAAAAGTCCTGTTCAAGTGCAATCTGTCGGAATCGTTCGGAGTTTCCTCCGGCGTACCCCAGGGAAGTCATCTAGGCCCTTTGCTCTTTGCCCTTTTCATTAATGACTTGCCACCGACAATATTATATTCCCATACTATAATGTATGCGGATGATGTAAAACTTTGCTACACTTACTGTCCTACCGATTTGAGTTCCTTGGATCTTCTTCAGGCCGACTTGGACTCGTTCCAATGTTGGTGCACAACAAATTTACTAGCTTTAAATTGCTCTAATTGTAAGCATATGACATTTCACCGAGTGAAGCCAGCATTGAAATCTTATGTAATAGATGGTAGGCCTTTGGAGCGTATATCTATTGCAAATGATCTAGGTGTCCTTTTTGATCCGAAATTGAATTTTAACATGCATATTTCATCTGTAGCCAACAAAGCGTTGGGTTTACTTGGATTTGTTAAAAGATGGGCTAAAGAGTTCGATGATCCGTACCTCACTAAGGTTCTTTACACATCGCTGGTTCGTCCAATACTCGAGTATTGCTCATGCGTTTGGTCCCCTGTTTCTCAAAAGCATATAAAGCGCTTTTGAGTCAGTTCAAAAGCAATTTTTGATATTTGCATTGCGCGGCCTTAATTGGGACTCAAGTCTCCACCTTCCTCCATACAGAAGTAAACTTCTTCTTATTAACTTACCCACTCTGGAAAATCGGAGAATATTACTGGGGGTATTGTTCATCCATACGCTCATTATTGGAGAAATTGATTCCGCGGACCTCCTCAGCCGCTTGTTTTTTGCGGTTCCCCCTAGAGTATCCAGACACTACGTTCCTTTCTATTTACCCCTTTGTCGACGAAACTTTGCTAAAAATAATCCTCTTCTTATCTGGTGCGCACACTACAATTACTTGTATAGCTGCATCAGTCTTGAATGTACTTTTGCCACTATACGTAATGCAATACTTGCCTATCTAATTTAAGAGATACAAGCTAATTTAATTTGCCGGCATTTTATTCCTTCGATAAAAAACAGGAACTATCTCGCTTAAGGATGGGGGAACATTTATCAACATGTATCATTAAGAAGGAACAAGACAGTACTGTGTTGATTGGAATCTGGTGCATTCCAACAACGTAAAAAACATGCTTTTTCATGAGTCACTGACCAGAATCGTATGCATTCCGGCAGTATAATCTTATGGGTCAGGCATCGAGCTGATTGGAATCCGGTGCATTCCAACAACACAGGTCATGTTACTTTTTTATGCCTTGTGATGGCGTATCCTCATTACACTACTCTTAGCACTACCGGATTCCCATGACATGCTGATTGGAATCTTGTTGCATTCCAACAGGAAGATTGGAATCCACTGCATTCCGAAATCATGCTGATGCATTCCGCCAGTATAAGATTTCGGCATAAGATCTTATTTCTACTCATATTTCTTATTATTATTATATTTTGAAATTAAATAGTAATGTTCATTAATATTTCTTTGTTTGTAATATAACATTGTTGAAATCTCGATATATCTTAAATTTTATCTTTTGAGTTGTATATTTATATATCTTTTATATTATGCAGTCGACCATAGTTTGTCGTCGACTTTAAATAATAAATAAATAAAGATTCTGATACTGGAATTTACGTTCCAAAAGATCTTCAAACTTGTAAATTTGTTTGAGTCATTAATAAACATTCATTACAACAACCATATGAAGGACCTTACAAAATTGTGGAAAAAGACCAAAAATATTTTAAACTTGAAATAGATAATAATACTAAAACTATTCCTATTGATAGATTAAAACCTGCAATAATTGAAACAATAGACACAAACAACACCAAGAATTTATATGAAATGAGATTTACGTTCAATTTGTTTAATGTTAAATTTTCTTGAAGGGGAGTAATGTAGGGTTCTTATTATTTTTATTTTGCTTTGTATTTTAGTTACTTTGAACTTTGTAATTTTAAAAAGTTTTATCAATATTTTAATTTTCAATATTAATTTTTCAATTGTTCAAAAATTTTGATGATGGTGAAAAATTTAAAATAAAAAAGACGCATACATATAAGCGTATTGAAAAATGTATATTAAAGTTTTTATAAATAAAAACGTGGTTTAAATCTCTACACCCACCAACCTTTCCGTCCATATTCGACCCATTTGTGAACAAGTAAACTGGTGTGAGGTTCCATTTTGGAACCTCTGAAAAAATGTCCTTGCGCGCACGCACGCTTCTACGCGCACGCACACTCAACGCCGAGCAAAGTATTTTCAATTTAGTTTCATTTCTTTATTTAAGTTAGTTTTAGTTTTCTAGTATAATAAATGTTTCTAGTATGTAACACTGGACTTCGTTTACTTTAGTTTGTACTTTTTACGTTTGTACAATTAGATATTTTAGTTTTCCTCTCCGCACTTAGCTCACGTTTCTTTTCTTCGTCCAAATAAATATATATATTTTTGTAACCTTTGCGGCAGATATACCTATGCTAACTAGTTAATTTAATTACATTTATCTTTACTTATATTTACTATGATTATTTAAATTTGTGGTAGGCCTACATATTTTTTGTAATTCAAAATTTCATTTTTGTAAGTTTTGTGGGTTAACTTATAATATTTTCTTTATGTTTCTTTTACTTAAATTAAGTATGGTTTTAAAGTATGATACATTTTTATTTAAATTTGCTTAAATTTAGTGTAATAAAATAATTTAAAAATTTGTTTGACTATCTCAAAATGAAATTGGGTACACCTGATTTTATTTATCTAGGTACTCCTCTTATGCAATTTTTATGTACCCTTTGTGTTTTTTGTGTTCGTTATCAAAAATGGTTCGATACTTTACTTCTTTTGAATAATTTTCAATATTATAACTTGGTTCGATTGTTTCGTTCCTCAATTCAGATCGCACAATGGCCTTTTTGCCAAAAACTAGTTCAGAGGGAGTAAGTTTATTATCGAATACCGTATTTGGCGTTGTGTTATGCCAAAACGTAAAATATTTCAAACATATATCCCAATCATCAAGGGAATCATTTAAGTACACACGTAGGTAGTAGTTAAAAACTCTATGGTTTCGTTCGACAGTTCCTACGGTTTCATGATGGTATGGGGTAGAAAATTTATGATTGATATTTATTAAGCTGGTTAAATTTGCAAAAATTTAATTTTTAAATTCAGTACCTAAATCTGATTTAATAGATTTCATAGCAACATATATTAAAATAAAGCTTTCGAATATTGCTGACGCTATGGTTTTTGCACTTTTATCCGGTATTGAAATTGTTACTAAGTATTTCGTCAGATCGCAAATTATGGTAAGTGCGAACTTACTACCATATCTCGATTCTGGCAATGGGCCTATGGTATCAATTACGACAATTTCGAAAGGTTTATTAGGAGTAGGAGTTAGAATGAGTTCTTCTTTATTTCCTATTTTGACTTTGTTTAAAAGAAATTTTTCGCATTTTCTAACGTAACTAGCTATGTCTTTTGTCATTTTTTTCCAGTAAAATTTGTTTCGTAATTTGGCATATAGTTTTTTCGTTCCGCAGTGACCTCCAGTGATGGGATCATTGTGATCACGAATGTTAAACCTAATACTGAGAACACGAACTCTATTAACTATGCCACTGCAACTGCCAATGGAAATACTGCTATTAACGCCACTAACGCTGCTGCTAACACTGGTGATGAGGGAGCTGGTAAGAAACCTAACTCCCAAAAAGCTAATACTGAGAACACGAAGTCTATTAACTATGCCACTGCAACTGCCAATGGAAATACTGCTATTAACGCCACTAACGCTGCTGCTAACCCTGGTGATGAGGGAGCTGGTAAGAAACTAATAAGAAACCTAACACCAAAAAAGCTGCTGCTAGTTCTGCCGCAGCCACCTTACATTTACCTGTATCGTCTTCACAAACTGGATCTGACATTCGTGGAGAGAGTCCTGATGCACCTAAGACTGTGACTGCCGTGCCGCTTCGTAGATAAATTTTTGTCTCAAGGCTGCAAGCTTCGCTGACGGAAAATAATATTAAAAATTTCATGTTTTCCAAACTTAATGTTACATCTGTTAATATTGATACCTTTAAATTTATATTTAAATCCGAGAGAGATATATCGTCTTTTAAAATATCGGTTCCTGATACTTTTGTCGATACAATATTGGCTCAATCTTTTTGGCCTGAACATTCTATTGTACATTTATACACCAAGAGGCCAAAAAACTTAATTGCCAATACCTTAACGGTGCCCCTAACGTGAATATAGACTTGTTCAGCTATCTATAAATTATCAAAATGTTCGCGGTTTACGCTCGAAATTAGGTACTGTGTTTCTTAATAGTTTTAGTTTGACAGCTCAAGTAATAGCACTTACAGAGACCTGGTTAAAGCCTGATAATTTTAATTCTGAGCTTTTTTGCAATAAATATGTTGTTTATCGCTGCGATCGTACTTCCAGAGCAAGTGGTGTCCTTATTGCCGTGCAATCGAGTATATCATCGGAGTTGTTGTCGTGTGGTAACTCGTCCGATATTGAATTTGTAGCCGTGAAGCTTTCACTACGTAGCCTCTTTTTATTTATTTGTTGTTGTTATAAACCGCCACGGTCGGTTATGCATGTTTATAACAGCCATAGTTTAGCTATTTAGAGCTTGCATTCTCAAATGCGTGATAATGATCGACTTGTTGTTCTTGGTGACTTCAATTTACCCTTAGTAAAATGGATTAATTCTAGCGAGTCCATATTCTTAATTCGCACCGTTCATCATGATTTTGTTCATTCATTGCTTGATATGTCTCTCCTACAGATGAACAATGTGGTAAACTGTAACAACAAGTTGTAGGTTTAGTTCTGGTTGGCGAACCTAAGGGGTTTTCCATAAGTCGGGTTTCGCCATTATCTCTTCCTGAGGATCCTCATCACCCTACACTTGAGATAGTATGTGACATTTACAGCCTAAGATGCCTGCTAAAGCTAGAAGAATAACTCGTATTCGCTCAAGGTGCTTTCTTAAGACTAATTTCACTTTGATAAATGAATTGATTACTTCTCATGACTGGTCGGAGTTATATGCGTGTAATGACATTGAGTCTGCAACGTCTATTTTCTACAGATAGCTCAACAGCTTCTTTACAGACTGTGTTCCTGTTCACTATGCTAGCGTGGAAACTTATAAGCCACCTTGGTTCTCAGGGAGCCTTGTGAGATTAAAAAACATTAAATGTATACTTTATAAGCGTTCTAAGAGATCTGGGGCATCTGAAGGTTATTCAAAATATTTAGTTGCTAGTTCAAACTTTCACTTCCATAATCAACAAAGTTATAAGTGCTACTTAACTCGTTGTAAAATTAACTTTTTCCGTAATCCCAAACCGTTTTACGGATTTGTTAATTCGAAAAGAAAAACCTCGTGATTTCCATCTTCCTTCTCTTACGGTGGTATATCTTCAAGCTCCGATCATGATGCTGTGGAATTATTCGCTGAAATCTTTAGGCCAACTTATTCGTCTAATAGTATCAATTCAAGTCATTATCCGTATTGCATAAATAGTTCAAATTTTATTCTGAATCCTGTAATTGACCACAACACAGTATTTCAAAGCCTTTCAGCAGTGAAACCAACAAATTATCCGGGGCCAGACGGTGCACCCGGTTGTGTACTCAACTACTGCGCTGTGACTTTATTGAAATTATTTCAATTATATATAAATTCAGCGATACTTCTCTCAATTTGGAAAAAGTCATTTATTATTCCCCTATATAAAAAAGGTAGCAGGTCTAATATTGAAAACTACAGGGGTATTGCTAAGCTCTCAGCTATCCCTAAAACCTTCGAGCAAATAGTTACTTGCCAGCTTCAACATATGTGCACATTTTTATTATCTTCCTGTCAACATGGTTTTGTGGGCCGAGGTCAACCACCGCCAACTTACTGGAGTTTACTTCCATAGTAAGGGACGGCTTCCTGTATAAACAACAAACAGATATGATATACACCGATTTTAGTAAAGCTGTCGACTCTGTCAACCATAAGCTACTGATTCATAAGCTTGACCTGGTAGGTTTCCTCTCTGGCATACCTCAGGGTAGCCATCTGGGCCCATTGCTTTTTACCCTT
The DNA here is from genome assembly GCF_040869045.1 of Eurosta solidaginis. Lineage (NCBI taxonomy): Eukaryota > Metazoa > Arthropoda > Insecta > Diptera > Tephritidae > Eurosta > Eurosta solidaginis. The sequence goes on from NC_090321.1 coordinate 123,089,224, forward strand.
TTCATAAATGACTTCCCAATAATACTAAAACATTCCCGGGCTCTTATGTATGCGGATGATGTAAAACTTTGCCATATATACTTGCCCTCGGACTTGTTTAGTAGGAACCTCCTTTAAGTTGATTTGGATTCATTTCAGAGCTGGAGCACAGCGAACCTACTTGTTTTAAACTGTACAAAATGCAAGCTTACACCGAGTATAGCCATTTTTGACATTATATACTCTAAATTCTACACCTCTGGACCGATTATCTTCCGTTAATGATTTAGGTGTACTGTTCGACCCAAAACTACATTTTAATACGTATATTTATTCCATTGCAAATAAAGCAACGGGTATACTTGGATTTGTTAAACGTTGGGCGAAAGAGTCTAACTATCCTTATCTCACGAAGATCCTATACACTTCCTTGGTCCGCCCCGTACTTGAATATTGCTCGTGTGTCTGGTGTCCTGGACACAAAAATCATATAGCGCGGTTTGAGTTGTGCAGAAACAATTTTTAATATTTGCTCTTCGCGGTCTTAATTGGGATTTTAGCATTCATCTTCCACCTTACAGAAGTAGGTTTCTTCTCATCAATCTGCTTACTCTTGAAAATCGTAGAATTCTACTTGGGGTGTTGTTCATCCATAAGTTGGTCATCGGTGAGATTGACTCTTCTGAATTGCTAGCTCGGCTTAATTTTGCTGTTCCCGCTAGGACGTCGACACACTACGAACATTTTCTTTTACCGCTATATCGCCTAAACTTCGCAAAAAGTGACCCTCTGCGGATTTGGTGTTCACACTACAATGATCTGTATAAATGTATAATTAACGAATGTTTGCTTCCTGAATTAAATTGCCTGATACTTCTTAATTTGACCGGATATTTTATAGTTTGATATTCTCTTTGAATCAATTTTAATTGTTAAATGCATAAGTTTACTTTTATTTAATGTTAATCTTAAGTTTAATACTTTTTGTACACATTTTATACTTTACCAGTCGACCGTTTTCCTTTTGTGCCGACTTTAAATAAATAAATAAAATAAATTGCTAATAAATTTATAAATAATTTGCTGACCTGTTTGGAATTTATTTGAATTTTATTAGGCTTTGCTGGTCTAGTGTAGTTAATCCAAGTAAAAACTCGTAATTTTTCTAAAAATATCACCCTACGTTTCGCAAAGCTCCTTGGCATCTTCAGGGGCATAATCTTTATTTTCAACAACAAAAAGACACAACAGAAACAGAGAATTAATTTTTAAAACACATACATAAATCACTATAAAACATTGGCGACAAACTTACATAAAAAGTATTTAATAAAGGTGTAAACATCACACAACATAAAACAACAACATTTAAAACTAAAAAACATTCATCAGTACCATGAGCATTGGGTACTTTTGTCATACTAAAATGTCATAAACAAGCCAGATAGCTAGTAGCAATAAAATTTGTGTCTTATTTTCTGTACATCGTTCTCTCCCTTCTTTGTAATATGTGTAAGCTTTCCAATATGTATCTCGTCTTTTTTCTCTTCTCCATGCCTATTATTGTTGCATTTTTAGGATCAGGTGTATGCCCGTGTGTTAGTGCGTGTTGAGCAAGTGCAGTGCTGGTCTTCTTCTTCCTTATATCGACGTCGTGCTCTGCCAATCGGGTTCCTAGTGCCCTTTTCGTTGTTCCAACGTATATTTTGTGGCAGTCCACGTTATCTCCACCTTTGCATTGAGATATGTCCCGTTATTGTTTCTTCATATCTTGATTGAAGTTGTCCGTAAGTTTGGGAATGTTTGTGACACTGTGGTATTGCTTCGTCTTCGTTGAGTTGTTAGCTGATGTTTTTTTTTGCGCTCTGTTTACTTCTAATAATTTTGTGTTCTATTAGGGATGTAATTAAGTGGCTCGGGTAATTATTGTTTATTAGTATGTTGTGTATTTTTATTTTTTTCCCAGAACTGTTTGTGGCTTAGCGTGAATATTTTTTGTAGGAGGCTTTTTGCGGTATTTACTTTGTATTTAGTTGGCTGCGAGGATAGAAAGTTTATTATTCTCCCGGAGGATATGGGTTTAGAATACCAGTCCAGTACTACTTCTCTTCTTTCTCCATCGTAAATTTCAGTTTGTTGTGGTATCTGTTCAATGTATTTAGAATTATGTCTACGTCGTTTCGTTTGACGATCGCAAAAACGTCGTCCACGTAATTTACTATAAATTTAAGTTCTATGTTGTGGGTTTGCTTCTGAACAATTGTGGTGTGACGCAAACTCGGCAACGGAGTGGAGGCACCACAATTGCGTTAGGATTATATTTGAAAAGAAATAAAGGAAGGCGAGAGATATTTGTCGTTATAATAATGCTTTATTTGAAGTGAAAGAAAATTGCATAGAACAAAAATCAATTACCTTTTATAATGTGGCGGGGCACCTCGGACGGTGTTAGCTCTGGTTCGCTCAACGATCGCTGGAAAAGTCGACGGTTGCCTTGTCGAGGAAAACCGTTGAACCGCGGAAAAAGTCTCCGGTTTTAAGGGGAAGCTTCCCCACATAGTTGTACCGGCATGCATGTATATGTGTACGGACAACATAACCCTACCTATGTACACATATACATGCAGGTGGGCGAACTAGGGGTCGATAAAGTGGTGCTATTAGGGTGTCGCAAGTTAAGAAGAATTTAGGCTTCGGGCCTAAACATGCCGGCCCCCTTGCGGTACGCAACAGCCCAGATTCCGCCCGAGCTTCCCCGACCACGATTTGTCTTAAAACTAGATTCTAAAATTAAACGGTGCGCACCGGATGGCTCGACGGCATCCTCCTTGCCTTCGCCGGTACCTGTAGCTAGGACGAGATAAAGGAATGGTAAAGCAAAAGAACACGCATCATATATTTCTTGCCAGTTACTACAGAAATCCATTTATTATGAGAAAAAAAACGATGTTATTCACATATATAAAGCTTAAAACTAAGTAACCCTTCAAAGTCAGGTTAGATCGGGTGGGTCCCCGAGAGCACCCAGCCAAAGATAGTGCTTTGGGCTAGGAGCGAGCCAAGCGACGGCGGTAATGATTTCCGCGTAAACGTCGCCGCCCAGAACGAGGCGGATTGGTCTTGTCGCGTAAAATTGTGGATCCGCCAGACGAATGTGTTCGTAAGGAGCTGCGACGCTGGGGTCGACGCTATAAGTTGGGCTGACGCGCCTAAACTCATGGACGCAGACTGCGTGAGTCGTCACCGTCTTGCTCTGTCCATATTTACCTCTAAATCTAATAAAGCAGCCGATTTCGCCGGCGGCGTTGGTCGTCGGCAGTGCTAACTCTCGCCCCAGCCGACGGTCGATCGTTGTGCGAGGGGAACATGCATCTATGAGTGCACGGATGAGGTGCAAACGCCCCCCGGCTTCCACTTTCACGACCGCAGTTGGCGCCAGGGTAGCCATTGGTCGTAGGGTTGGGGCGGCTGTAGCGTGGGCTGCAATGATCCCGTTCCTAAAGGAGCTGTGTTGCGGTAGCTGGCGCGGCCGAGTGGCCAGTCTACCGTTCCGGTTATCCTCATGACGATTGCGTATGGCGCGTAGCTGGCACGGCCGTGGGGCCAGTCTGCTCTCTTGGTTGCGGGCGTTGGTACTCGTGCGTTGTCGCTGGCGTGGCCGCTTGACCAGTCGGCGTTCGTGGCCGCTTGTATGATTACGCGTTCGGCGTTGATGGAGCGTGCGGGAAGGCCATGGTTCCGCGCCATTTTGGCTCCGTATTTCGTGGGCTAACAGGGGTCGGAACGGCCGTGGGTCCGATCCCCTTCTGTTTGATTGGGCTATATGGGTGCCCGCTCCACTCCCGGATGGTAAAGGTTGCTCGTCGGTAAAGGCCGACTCGGACGCGTGGAGAGACAGCGCCTCATCCAACGTCCCGTCGTCCACCTCTTGCATAGTGGGCATCCGCTCATACCCTTCCTCCTCTTCTTCCATGACCAGCTGGTTCCAGCTCTTCGGCGGCTCTGGTTCAGACGACAAGTCCTCCATCGACAGGTGCAGCGTGGTATGATGGTTGCTACCACATCTTCGGCACCTGCCCTGACTCGTGCAGTCTCGGGCGCGATGTACCACTGAGAGGCAATTTTGGCAGTACTTGGCCTTTATAATTTCGCGCAGTCGTTGCAGCGGGGACTTCGCGCGGTATATCGGGCATGACCTGATGGGATGTTTCGCGTCGCATAACGCGGAAGCGAAACGTAACGAGCCATTCTATTTAGAGAAGATAGAATAAAAAATAAAGGGAACTTGTTGATTTATTATGACTATGTTACGCGTTCGGCGGCGAGTAAGCCCCAATTCTATCATCGGCCGCTTTTGAAATTTCGCGCGTGGGTAGAGTGAAAACATGTCCAAATGCCTACGAGAATATGTTCATATCGCGTACGCTATGTGTGTGGCCTCTTTCCCCGCAAGTTATGTGCCTGGGTCTTTAGTGCCTTATTCTCTTTATTTTTGTGTCATCCGGTAGCGCTTCAGCTAGTCAGGCCTACTAGCGCTGCAGAAAAATGGACATTTAAGTTGCTTGGTACTCACATTTTGGTACCGACCCGGGTAGAGAGTGTTTAATGTGGGATCTTTCGAGTAGTTGTTATTTGTGTTGTTGGTACTAAAAACCAACAATTTTCCTGCCCGCCACAAAAAAAATGTTTGGACAGCAAAATTTTATGCTATATAAAGAAAAAATATAAAATCTTCGTTTTGGACGAGGCGAAAAATTTGTCGAATGAACCATTCTTTTGTATTGCCCTTCGATTATTTGTTCAACTTTTCCCAATTACGCTTGTATTCCTGTTTTATTGATGTTTCTTACTAAAAGGCACGGTTCCAGTAGTGTAGTTGGCGCCGATACCGATTTGCCAGAAACGCTTTTTTGGGTACCCGTTTGCATCTTTTATGCATCCCTAGTAAAATGTACATTTAAAACTCGGCATATATATGTACATTCGTTGATATAAGTATACGGGCAGTCAGTGCGCGGACTTTATTGCATTGGTAGATTTACCAACCTTTTGGCCCATTTTCATTTTCTACTACTACTCCCATCGATGCCCAAAATCTACCAATATTTTCAGTACTCTCGCATTGAGAACCAATACTGTGATCATTTTGTAAAGTATTGAATTGCCGAGCCCACCCAACTAACATTAGGAGGCGGTACTGACCAAATCAGTCAATTTTGAAAAATTTGTGAAGAACTTAAACAAGAAATAAATTTTTGATTAGAGAGATATAGTAACTGAGCACACGAATATTTTCTGCGCTATTTTTCTCAGTTTTGTTTTTTTTTTGTGAATAATTTGAACCACAATAAGATGTTTTACGTAAACGATAACATGCTGAAATTGGTTATTTTGCGGCAGTATTTTTGGTACCTGGGAAAATTGTTGTGGTAGGTAGACGTTTAGGGATGTGATTTATTTGGTGATTTGTTTGTTTTACGATAAATTGGCAATTTTTTTGTACCAATATAAACCGTAGTTATTGTTTCCATGAAACTTCTACTACCATTTTCCGTCTCCCAACATTTTGACTAATCGAAAGATTTATTCCGTTGCTTCATTCTTTCAATTTTTACGCATGGTGGAGTACGCTTGGCTAAACATGGTAAGTAAAGTGCAATATTTCCTTTTATCCATTATTCTAAATCACTTTTCTTGTATTTTTTCCCATAATTAATTTATTTTATTTTTCAGGTGGATGGTGTGGATATCCCGGAGTTGGAGCGATGTCCCTACATATGGATGGAGTATCGACCGGTTTTTTTTTTTTTTTGGTTTTTGATTGTGTGTACCGGCATCGCAAAGGAGTGCTCCAACTGCGGCGTCGGCCGCGCTGTCAGTTGTCACACCTTTGCGACGCCCCTTGCTACACGTAGTAATGAATTTTATTTCTTTCTCTTTCCAGGTTTTTGATGTTGGTTGGATCATGAAAACTTAATCGGCTTCATCGCCAATAACTACAACGGATATAATAATGGCCAGGGTGAAGACTGGTCTGTTAGGACGTGGTACGGGGAAAACGCCACCGCCACTGGCTGCTAAAAAACGACGTTTCGATTAAATAAAAGGTGGCAATGGTCAGGCAGAACCAGCTGCAAAAAGACTATCAGGATCAGAGTACATCAACGTTAGGTCCCGAGGACTTTGTGAGGAACAAATAACTGTTTTGATTACCTGCCCTTCGGGTAGGAGTGTATTCTTCACGGGCTCTGCTGGTACAGGGAAAAGTATTCTTTTGCGTAAAATCATATCTGCTCTGCCACCGGATGGCACTGTGGCTACAGCTTCGACAGGTGTAGCTGCTTGTCTTATTGGTGGTGCAACTTTGCACGCGTTGGCCGGGATCGGCACTGGTGATTATGGGTTGCAGCGTTATATTGAATTGGCATCTCGTCCAGCCAGTATTCAAATTTGGCGTAAATGCAAATGACTAATCATATACGAGATCTCCATGGTGTATGGGCAATATTTTGAGAAAATCGAGGACGTAGTCAGACGCATACGCAAAAAATGAGCACCCCTTTTGTGGAATTCAGTTGAAACTTTGTGGCGATTTCCCGTAATTACAGCCCGTGGTAAAGAGCAACAATACAACGCCAACACAACGTTCTTGCGTCCACTGTGGCGCTAAGGAGAAATGTATTCAATGTGTTTTTGGATTAAGAGAAGTGCATTGCCAATCGGATCCAAAGTTTATAGATATTCTTAACCGCACACGCATCGGTCATTTTAACAATGAAGTTACTAAAGTATTGCGTGCTACTTCGAAGCAAAAAGTAGAAGGCGATGGAATCCTGGTCACACAACTCTGTTCGCATACGAATGATGCAAATTCTATCAATGAACCAAAACTCCAAAGCTTAGATGGTGAAAGAATACTATTTCGCACCAGCACCTGGTGGTGGCAGCATAAGGCGGGTATTACATTATAAACAAAGTTGCCACAGGCCCGATTGTACACCAAGCAACCCAACCGACAAATAAACAAAATTTATTAATCGCAATTACCCCAATGATGTGGATCATCACTTATTGAGATATAATGAAAACTTTTAAACTTTAAAAAGGGGACTATTATGCGTCATTTGTGCTCAGTGAGCAATATCGTCAGTCCTGTGATGCGCTTAATTCAGATAGTTTAAAAGATCCCATCGTATTTCTACGCACAATCAATTGCAATGATGCTGTAACTGACGGGGTAAACACAGCCTTAGAAGGCGCCGATGGTGCTAATTCGACATTGGAGGCGGCAGCGTATACATCGTAAAACCGGAGTCTAAAACGTTAGAAATATTGGAGAAGGAAATGGAGGTACAAAATCATGATAGGTGAGCTTCATTTGTGTATATTGGTGATAGTGTTATTGACGTTCATATTGTGAAATATCAGTAAGCTGACCCTTTAATTTAACTTCCTAATTTTTAGAGAAATAAAATTGTTTTATGTCAACGCGAAATGGCTCACTTACATTCTGGGATGTGGAATAGTCACAATCAAATACACAAACCATTGTATTAGGGAGCGACAATGAGCATGTAAGTCATTAATTTGTATTTGTCATATGATGTTTAAATACGTACTATTTAGTTAATAAAATCAGAAGAAATGAAAAGAGTGTAGGCGGAGATTTTATAAAGAAAGTGGGAGTCCAAAGTTATATAAGGGTAGTAGTAATTATTATTCGTATCCAAAATAACACACCTAATAACCCATGGAACACGATTTACGCGATATAATTGAATGCATACAATGGGCTAAGGAAGATGATAATCGTGCATACCATTTCCGAGCCCCTGGTCTTCATATCCAAATTTGTTTCCTAATTAAACGAATCATGCGAAACAGAAATGCAGTCAATCCTAACTTGGATTATAGCTATGAGTATAGCAGAAAATTAGCAAAGCTTCGACTAGCTACCCAATAATAAGTATTACAGGTGTTGTAATTTTAAATTTACCACAACGAACTTTTACTGCAGTAAAACATATCCCTATTGTCCATATTCTTTCTCAAAGAAGCTAGTGGTGAAAATTGGCATTTTCAATTTGAATGAAATTTGCCACAGCAAATGGTTCTACGTACCAGAATGACTTGGGTTTTCTCTGACGGAGGATGTATATGTCACATTTGAAATTACCTTTGGCAATTATTATAATTTCCTTACAAATGAAATTTTGTACGAATAATAATTAAAATATAAACCCAAAAGTCAATTCTTTCATACTAGGTATAATTAAAAACGCATTTATGAAATCAATTTTAGGAATACCTCTCCGTTTAAAAATTCTGTAGCATATCCTCATGATTGAAAAATGTTCATGAATATGATCAGAAAGAGACATCGAAAAACAATCAAACATTAATTCAAATAGGCAAAACTCAATGTTGCAATGATATCAAATACACTAACAGCTTAGATCAGAAATGTGTAAGGATATCAATAGAAAATTATTATTGGAGAATAATAACATTTGAAATACACTTTCTCTCGACGATTTTATAATTCTCGAATCGAAAATACTTTGAAATTTGGACGTTTAGGTTATATGGGATATGATATTTGGGCGGTGTAATTGCTAATTTAATTGCGGATTCTGTGGCAGATAGTGAATCTGTGTTAGGGTGTTTTGGCCTCGTTCAGGGGAGCGAGAGCAGGGTTTGGATTTTGAAAATTGTAAATAAAATAGGCCGAATGCCTTTATGTTCTTTGGCAGATAGCGGGTCTGCGTTAGGGCTTCTGGTGACCTCGCTCGGGGTGAGCGAGTGAATTGTGGGATGTTTTTGAAAATTTAAAATATAATGGGCCGAATGTCTTTAGGTTCTGTAAAAGATGTCGGGTCTGCGTTAGGTTATTGGTTGGCCTCGTTCCGGGTGAACGAGGGCTGGGGTTGATTTTTGGAAAATGTAAAGACGAGGTTGATTGTTAAGGGATTGTTAAGAGGAGCTCGTGGTCCTCTCACATTCTGTCTCCGTGGGAAGAAGGATCAGTTTGACCAAAGGTCGTCTGACTTGACCCTTCTCGGTTCTGAGGTCGACAACACGTACTCGGTTATCTTCGCCGGGGTGTACGTAGACGACTCTACCTAGCCTCCACTCGTTGGGAGATAAGTTGTCCTCTTTGAGGACAGCGAGATCTCCCACTTTTATATTTTCTTTGGGATGCTTCCACTTCACTCGTTTTTGAAGTTCGGATAGATATTCCACCTTTGAGTTTCTGCCACCGATTGATCATCGAGGCAGAGCTCTCATTGGCATCTGGTTCTTGCGGAGCTAGTAGGTGGCTGCCCGTTAGGAAATACCCTGGGGTTAGTGGTTCCAAATCCGTGGGGTCATTCGACCCAGGACTGAGTGAGCGCGAGTTGAGGCACGCCTCAATCCTGCACAAAAGGATTTGGAACTCCTTCATGGTATACTTATGGGGAGACGCGATCTCTTTGAAGTGGCTTTTGAAGCTCTTCACTCCCGCCTCCCACAAGCCGCCCATATGTGGAGCAGCGGGGGGAATAAAATGCCAGCTTAATGCTTGATGGCTGTACTTTGAGACTGTTTTGTCTCGACTTTCTGCCAGGAAGGCTTTAAATTCGGATCGTAAAGATCTTGATGCTCCGACAAAGTTTGTACCATTGTCGGAGTAGATGTTTTTCAGACATCCTCTTCTCGCGATAAAACGCGCAAAGGCTGCGAGAAAGCATGGAGTACTAAGGTCACTAGTGGCTTTTGAGTGGATGGCCTTAGTGGAGAAACAGACAAAAAGGCATACGTAGCCTTTTGACAGTCGACATCCCCTACCGCGGTAACTTTTGATGTCGAAAGGCCCGCAAAGTCTACCCCGGTATTGGTGAACGCGCGGGTAAAAGTAGTCCGTTCGCAGGGAAGGGTACCCATAAGTTGGGACTGCGCCTGCTTCCGGTGAATAATGCAGGTTTTGCAATTGTGGATGATGGCTCTGATCATTGTCTTGACCTTCGGAATCCAATACTGGGTTCGAATAAGGCGGAGTTTTTCAAAGCAAAACAAGGTGGCTCATCCCACAGCCAATACCTTGGAGCCCCCAGTGCTCGCCCCCAATGAATAAATACAAGGTGTACTAGGGGTTTTTCAAAGCAAAACAAGGTGGCTCATCCCGCAGCCAATACCTTGGAGCCCCCAGTGCTCGCCCCCAATAAATAAATACAAGGTGTAACAGGGGTTTTTCAAAGCAAAACGAGGTGGCTCATTAGAGCGAAACCTCAGAGCCCCCAGTGCTCGCCCCCAATGAATAAATACAAGAGGTTCTTCAAATAGAAGATGAGGTGGCTCATTAGAGCGAAACCTCAGAGCCCCCAGTGCTCGCCCCCAATGAATAAATATAATAGGTTCTTCGAGTAGAAGAAGGGGTGCCAATACCTCAGAGCCCAGTGCTCGCCCCCATATAACATTTTTTAAGGGTTCTTCAAATAGAAGATGAGGTGGAGCATGAGCTGGTTCTCGCCATGAAGGGAATCATGATGAATCATCATGACTGCAAGGCGAGACAGCCTGCAATTGTAAGGCAAGATGATCGGATGACGCTCGTTGTACGACATGTCTTTTGAGGCCCCTAGACGCCCCCTGTTCTGATAATATCATCTTTGTCGATGTATGGGTTGAGTGACAGGATTTCACTCTTCCGATCAATAGGTTCCCTATTTTTTAATTGCAAGTATTCTGTACCGTAGGATATTTTCTGACATACTTTTATTAGTGCTTGAGTCGTTGCCTTAATCTCATCAGCTGAGATTATGCACGACTTTTCTTGGAACACTGCTTTGGTTTTAGGATGCGTTCTTGTATAGAATCTCCTAACATAAGATAGGACTTTCAAAGCTCGTGGCAAATCTGAAAATCGTTCAATAATATCTATATGATCTACCCTTGTCGTGGCATACGATTGTGCCCTCTTTTCCTCAACGGACGTGTTGTAATCGGCGTCTTGTGCTGGCCAGTGAGAATGGTTTTCTTGTAGCCAAGAAGGACCCTGCCACCACAACGTATTGTTGACCAAATATGACGCTAGTAGTCCTCTGCTTCCTAAATCCGCTGGGTTAGATTCCGAGTCCACGTGAAGCCAGTCCTTGTTACCGACCATGTCGAGGATCTTGGTGATTCGATGTGCGACGAAGGTTGACCAAGTACAGGGCGGCTTGCATATCCATGCGAGTACGATGGTCGAATCCGTCCAGAGGGGAACTTTTGCTGGTCCCAAATGAATGTTTCGGAATATTGATTCCATGAGTTCTGCGAGCAAGACGGCGCCGCAGAGTTCTAAACTTGGTAGCCAGATGGTTTTCACTGGGGCTACTCTGGTTTTTGCTAGTAGTAAATGGATGAAAAACTGATTGTCTCTTTTTACGCGCATGTATACCGCTGCAGCATAGGCCTTCTCGGAAGCGTTACAGAAGCCGTGGATTTCTATGTCGTCTTCCGGTGAAAAATTTACCCACCGCGGTATCCTTATGTTATCGATTTCACCATAATGTTGGGTGAAGTTTTTCCACCGTTCTAATGTATTTGGTGAGACAGGCTCATCCCATCCGGTGCCTTCTAACCAAATATTCTGCATTAATATTTTCGCCACTATGACCATTGGGGCGAGCACCTTAATGGGTCGAGCAGCTTGGCGATGGCTGACAATATTTCTCGCTTAGTTAGATTTTCTGGATCCTCCGGTGGTCCTGCTTTAAAATAAAAGAGATCGGAGTGCGCATTCCATCTTATGCCCAATGCCTTCGCGGTGCTGGTGTCTTCGAACGCCAGAAAGTCTTCGCATAGTCGATCAGTTTTCGGGATGTCTTTTAGAACTGCCTCCGAGTTTGATGTCCATTTACGAAGTGGAAAACCAGCTGACTTAAGTACCTGTTGGATTTCATCCCTTGCCTTAATGGTCGATGCAATGGTGTGTCCTCCTGCTAATACGTCGTCTACATACATGCATTCTCGCAAGATGCTCGATGCTGTTGGATGGGAATTTTCAACATCGCCAGCTAGCTGTAGAAGCGTTCTGATGGCAAGGTATGGAGCGCAGTTAACTCCGAACGTTAAAGTCTTTAACTCGTAGAGGCCTATTGTTTCACTAATGTCCTTTCGGAAAACAATCCTCTGAAATTTGTTATGGTTGGCATCCATCCAAATTTGTCGATACATTTTTTCTATATCACTATTGAAGACATATCGATTGAGTCTCCAACGTAGAATAAGAATTGGGAGATCTGCTTGTAGTACTGGACCAGGTAGGAGAATGTCGTTTAGACTGGTGCCATTAGTCGTCGGGCTTGAGGCATTGAAAACGACTCGGACTTTCGTCGTTATACTTTCTGCTTTGACAACGGCGTGGTGTGGCAGAAAGTAATTATTTGTTTCATCTGCCGCGACGACACTGCTGATTTTTTCCATATGTCCAAGAGTCCCGTATTCTGAGAGTACCCTAATATATTCTTTCCCTAAGTCCGGATTTTTTATTAACGACTCGTTTCGATAATATTGTGAGAATGCGCGCTTAAGGTATCCTCCTAAACTCAACTCTTCTGAGTAGCTTTGCTTGAATGGGAGGGATACTATGTACCTCCCATCTTCGTTTCTTCTTGTTGTTTCTTTATACATTTTTTCGCAGTATGCGTCATCTGCATTAATGCTTTTGCCTTTTGGCAAATTTTCTAACTCCCAGAATGCTTTTAATTGGTTGTCCAGCGCGACTTCGTTGTAAAACGACACTATGTTCTTTGTTGGATTCGGTGCTTCAATACGACCGGTTAGTATTCAACCGAACACTGTCTCTTGGGCCAGAAGTGTATTTAGTACATTCTTTTTTAGACCGCTTAGTATAATTTGGGGATATATGTCTCCACCAAGTATGAGGTCTACATCTTCATTGACGTAGAACTTCTTGTCTGCCAAAACTAAGTCTGGTAATGCCTGCTTAGTTATTGTTTCGATATGGCAGGATGGCAGATTCCCAGTTAGTTTGGCTAAAATTAGAACAGGAGTAGTCAAGCTAAAGCATGGGTCCACTGGTGAACGTAGATCGATGGTGGATGCCTCTTTCACTTGAGCAGATACTGCGTTGGTGATGCCTGAGACTTGGGCATGCATTTTCCTTGCCGGCAAATTGATTCTGCGTTTTAGTCTTTCTGTCATGAAAGAGCATTCAGACCCTGAATCAATTAGTGCCCGCGCGGAGAAGTCGATACCATTATGATGAATGTATACGCGAGCAGTTCCTAATAAAACGCCTGTGCTGGAATTAGCATGACAGGATTTTACATTCTGGTTCGCAGAAGAATTTGGTTGCCCCAATTCCTGTCTTCTTTGTGCTGGTGCTGAAGTTGACGGGATATTATCCGCGTCTTTAAATGGATTGCGCTTCGTAGTTTGCTGAACTGTATCCGCATGCAGGAGCGTGTGGTGACGAGAGTGGCATTTAGCACAGTTGTACGAACTGGTGCACCTCGTCACTGTGTGTCCTGGGGATAAGCAGTTCAGGCACCCCCCGTGGATTTGATGAAGTTGATTCTTTCCACTGGGGTCAGATCACAGAATCGGGGACAATTCCGTAACCTGTGCTCAGCTTTGCACATTTTACAAAAAACCCTTGAAGTTGATTTTGAGGTAGGTTTTGATACCTTCGTTTGGAAGGCACCAAGTCTTTTTATTCGGTTGTATGCCGAATATTTGATGGCTTTTGTCCCTTTTGGGCGTTAATGCCAGTGAAGCTAGACACTGTTTCCAGTGTCTGAAACCTATTTGATAGAAATTTGTCCATATCTTTCCATTTAGATATGTCCATTTTATGGTCTATGCTTTGTTCCCATAGAGCCAGGGTACTTTCCGGTAACTTTGTCGAACATAAATATGTTAGTATTGCATCCCAATTGGATGTGTCGATTTTGTGACACTTGAGGGACGATAGACAATTGTTTATATCGCTATGTCATTTCTTTAACGCGCTCCCACACTCACTCTCTACCTTCTTTAAATTAAAAAGAATTTGCAATTGCGTGTTGACCAATATACGCTTGTTTTCATACCTTTCGCACAGGTTTTTCCAGGCCATATCGAACCCATCATTTGTTAGTAGGCATTTTTTTACAATATCTTTGGCCTCGCCCTGTGTCTTGTTGTTCAGATGGAACAGTTTTTCCACCCCCTGTAGGTCGGAATTATTTATGTATATGGCCGTAAACAGGTCACGAAAGGTTGGCCATGATAAATAGTCACCTTTGAAAATCTCCGTGTGGCAAGGAGGGAGGCGGATCTTATGCCCGTGAGGTGCGGCTGGGGGTGCTTGCTCAGAGATAGCACTATTTTCTACCTTTTTAAATTTCTCTGCCTCAGCAGATACTGTGGATAAGCATCGCATATATATTGAGTAGGGAGACATATGTTTTTTCCGGATGGCCAACACATCATTTGCGTCGACATCGTCTGATCCCATCTGTGAGTCAAACACAGACTTAGCCTGCTTCCATAAGGAGCGCAACTATTCTTGCTGTATCGCAAGAGTGTGCTTATTATGGTTTTCCTCTGGAATAAGGCTGTACTGTTACTCAAACTCTGTGATTACCTCAGCTGATCGGACATAGTTTTCCATTTTCTCAACAAATTATTCCTACCAAACTAATCCTTTGAACAAAAATGGAGACAATATCTTAAAAGATCGCTTTTATTTATTTATTTCAGACTTGGCCGACTCGTCTGATATTTTTTTTTTTTTTTTTTTTTTCAAAAGAAAGAATAAGCAAGGGAGTACGCTACTCGCCACCCGCACGCAAATTATGTATATGTATGTATTGATATTTCTGGCTATTAAATTATAAGGGTCAGACTTGGCCGATTCGTCTGGTTTTTTCCAGGGAAGAATAAAACACCCGTGTGGCTTACTCGCCACCCGCACGCAAATTTATATATGTATGTATGTATGGTTGTGTGTGTTAATTTATTTGTAAGGGGTTGTGGCTCAGATAAGGAGCAAAGTGCAGAGTTCGCGATATAATGAAAATTACCTAGTGAAAATTACCAGTGCCAAAATTTGTGAAACTAAATTATTGTGTTCGTGAGTGAATATACGTGCAGAGTCACTGTCGTTGCTTTCAAGGAAATATTTGGTGCTTTTCAAAAAGTGGGGTTATGGTACACTTGTGTATCAAATTGCCGTGGTCGTGGGATACTCCGGATCGACACACGGTAGGGGGAAAGCAATTGCACAAAACAAAAATTGAGGCACTATATCGCACAGACTGGTCACTGATAATTTTCACTTTCCACTGTTTAGTGGTTCGGAACACTCGCGGCACTTTTAAAATAAAAAAACTAACGAAAAAAAAAAAAAGTGGCAAGAAATATATACACTTACGTACGTAGCTGCGTGAAGTTTGTAGTGATTTGTATTGCACGAGTATACCAAGTGTTGTGTATATGTGGACGATGTAAAGTACCACCAGTAATGTATCACCAGATGATTTTTTTGAACATTGTTGAATACCTTTGATAACGCGTATCACCAAAAAACTGCACCAATACCACCAATAGTGTATATCACCAATAAAAGTGTTGAGTGTATCACCACGAAATAAAAACTGGTATCACCTCTGCAGTGTATGAGTTGTCGCTTAATTTGGAATGCGCGTATCACCAAGTTGATGCAAATGTATCCCCAAAAAATGCGTGTTATAGTGTTGAGTGTATCACCGTGTTAAATTTAATGGATCTGGACTGTATCAGTGTATTGGCGTTGGTCCCTTTTCCGGGGAGAATGGACCATGAACAATTGTGGTGTGTCGCAAACTCGGCAACGGAGTGGAGGCACCACAATTGCGTTAGGATTATATTTAAAAAGAAAGAAAGGAAGGCGAGAGATATTTCTCGTTATAATAATGCTTTATTTGAAGTGAAAGAAAATTGCATAGAACAAAAATCAATTACCTTTTAGAATAAAATGTGGCGGGGCTCCTCGGACGGTGTTAGCCCTGGTTCGCTCAACGATCGCCGGAAAAGTAGACGGTTGCCTTGTCGAGGACAACCGTTGAACCGCGGAAAAAGTCTCCGGTTTTAAGGGGAAGCTTCCCCACATAGTTGTACCGGCATGCATGTATATGTGTACGGACAACATAACCTTACCTATGTACACATATACATGCAGGTGGGCGAACTAGGGATCGATAAAGTGGTGCTATTAGGGTGGCGCAAATTAAGAAGAATTTAGGTTTCGGGCCTAAACAGCTTCAGTTTGGGGATGGTGTTGTCCAGCAAATCGTCCATTATAATGTCTGCTATTGTCGGGGAGAGTGGGTTTCCCATTTTCATTCCGAAACATTGTGTGAAAATTTTGTCATCATACATGAAGTGGTTTTTGTCGTTCAGGCAGAAGTTTAAAATTTTAAGGAGGTTGTTTTTTTTATATCATTGATTGTATTTTGCTGAATTTGGTCATTATTATTTTAATTGCTAAGTCTATGTTGGAGAACAACGACACCACATCGAATGAAATCAGTATACCTTCGTCAGATAGCTTCATGTTATCCAAACTTTGTTTGAGTCTGTACGAGTTCTTTATGTTGTATTCGTCTGAATTTAAGTTAGTTAGTATCTTCCCAATGTATTTTGATAGAACATAACATGGAACGCCGACAGATGACGCAATGGGACGTAAGGGAATGTCCGTTTTGTGGATCTTAGGCAGACCGTAGAATCTAGGTGCTGTAGCCGCGGTGCAAGTTACTTGCCTTTTTTCCTTGAAATCTATTATTATGTTTTTGTAAAGTTCTTCCACTAGGTTTTTTTGTTTTTGTAGTGCGTTTGCAGGGTCTCTCCTCGCTTTTTTATACGTGTTTTTGTCTTCAAGTAGCCTGTTAATTTTTTCGTTGTAGTCAGTCTATACATTGCCACTGTCTTATTCCCTTTGTCTGAGTCCGTTACAATTATGTTCTTGTGATTCTTTAAAAATTCTGAAGTTTTTCTGTACACTTCTAAGATGAATCCCGTTCTTGGATGTCCTTATTCACAGGAAAAACAACGAAATAGTGCTGGACTGGTAATATAAACCCATATCCTCCGGCAGAATAATAAACTTTCTATCCTCTCAGCCCACTAAATAGAAAGTAAATAAAGCAAAAAGCCTCATACAAAAATAAAATAAAAACATACAACATTATAATAAACAATAATTACCCGAGCCACTTAATTACATCCCCAATACAACACAAATTATTAGAAGTAAACAGAGCGCAAGAAAACACATCAGCTAACAACTCAACGGAAACAAAGCTATACCACAGTGTCACATACATTCCCAAACATACGGACAACTTCAATTAAGATATGAAAAAACAAAAACGGAACATATCTCTCGCTTACTATCTCGCACACTCTATTCCATTTTTACACGTACAAAAAGCCATATAGAACCACACCAAAAAAACAGCGTGGTTTACGAAATTCAATGCAAAGGTGGAGATAACCAGGAATGCAACAAAATATACGTTGGAACACGAAAAGGGCACTAGGAACCCGATTGGCAGAGCACGACGCCGACATAAGAAAGAAGAAGACCAGCACTGCACTTAATCAACACGCACTAACACACGGACATATACCTGATCTTAAAAATGCAACAATAATAGACGTGGAGGAGAGAGAAAAGACGAGATGCACATTGGAAAGCTTACACATATTATTTTATTTATTTATTTATTTATTATTACGGTCTTTAAGACCTAGTTTAGGTTAAAATAAGAGATTAAACATAAATACTTATGTCACATTTAGTGACGTACAATATAAAAACAATTTTTCTTTGAACTTACTAATATTTTCACAGTCTTTCAAATCAGAAGGTAACTCATTATACATTTTATACCCTAAATATTCAAGAGACCTTTTGGCGAACTCAGTTCTTATTCTAAGCAGTCTTATATTATTGCAATTTCTTGTTCCATAATTGTGGATTTCATGATTATAATGTATTTTACTACTCAGGTAATTCGGTAACATTCCTAACCTAAGTTGGTGTATAAATTTCAATGTGAAATAACTAACTGACTGTTTAATACTAAGCCAGTTTAATCTATTGAGCATTACAATTTTTGGCGTTCTTGGAGGACATTTTAAAATAAATTGCATTGCCTTGTTTTGCTGTATTTGAAGTTTCTTAATATATATATCATTACTTAATAGCAGAATAGTAGGACAATAAATAAAGTGTGGTTCAATAATTGAACGATATACCAATATTTTATGACTTTGACTGATATGTTTACATGTTCTATGCATGAAGCCTATTTTCTGTGCAATTTTCCTTTCCAGATAAGTTACATGCTCTCCAAAATTTAGATTATCATCAATCAAAACTCCTAAATACTTAATTTTGTCTACTCTTTGGATTTCCATGTTTTTTACCTTCAGCGTAATATTATTTTAACTATTGTTACTTATGATATTAGTGTTTTTACAAAATATCATGAACTTAGTTTTTTCGACATTTAATTTCAGTTTTCTAAGGCATAACCATTTGTATAGCGAGTCCAGGTCTTCTTGTACTTTCAGCATGGCACATTCTGCATATTTTTCACTTATGATAAGCAATGCATCATCCGCAAATAGACGTATTTTACAATATTTTAAGCATCTTTTGATATCATTGATATACAATGTAAACAATATTGGCGCCAAGACCGAGCCTTGTGGTAAACCAATGTTAACATCCACCACTGATGAAACCTCCTTTCCAATTATCGTTCTCTGTTTTCCATGTATTACAAAGAAGGGAGAGAATGGTGATCAGAAAAGAAGGCACCAAGTTTATTGCTGCTAGCTATTTGCTTGTTTATGACATTTTAGTATGACAAAAGTACCTAATGTCATGGTAGTGATGAATGTTTTTAGTTCTAAAGGTTGTTGTTTTATGTTGTGTGAGTTTACACCTTAATTTAATACTTTTTATGTAAGTTTGTCACCAATTTTTTATACTGATTTATGTATGTGTTTTAAAAATCAATTCTCTGTTTGTTTTTGTTGTGTCTTTTTGTTGTTGAAAATAAAGATTATGCCCCTGAAGATGCCAAGGAGTTTGGCGAAAGGTAGGGTGATATTTTTTAGAAAAAGTACGAGTTTTTACTTGAATTAACTACACTAGACGAGCAAATCCTAATAAAATTCAAAGAAATTGCTAATAATTTTGATTTTTTTATGATTTAATCGGGGATTGCCCGTATTGTTTAAATGTATGAGATCATTTATTTGAAGAAATTTTTAATTTTATAATTTATTTAATAGTTTGGGAAAAATTTAAACAACGTGACATCAGGACGGACAAGGCTACAGCTGTTTCGATTATACCTTGTAAATCTCATCAAAGCCTTTTCTCCTGGGTGAGGGATTTGAACCCGCACTCCTACGATAGTTGAACGTGTTACAAACCCATTCAACCACGTCATTCCTTAGTTGTTGCAAAGTTTGGGAAAATTTTAGAATAGCACCCCCCGAGTTCGTGGTAAAACTTGGTATCAAATGAAAGAGGGAGTTGTCCCGATCACAAATATGTATATTTTAAAGTGCGCAAACTTATAATTCAAAAGTTATTTGTTGTTAAAGTTGGCAAATTTAGCAGATTTCTATGGCACTTTAAATTACAATTTACACATCTTTCAAAACCTTAATCCACATACATATCCATATAAATTGGCAACGATAAACTTAAATTGCATTTTTGTATATTTCACATTTCATTTTTGCATTGTTTTTACTTATTATAAATGTTTATTAAATCCATCGCGATTTTGTAGTAACATGCACATTTATATGTATATATATTTTATTGATGACATTACTAAGCTGTGCTGCTACATAAACAAAAAAAAAAACAAATATAAATATTACCTTACCACCTTTCAGTTAATAAAGAAAAAGGAAAATATATATTTTTACTACTCATTTTGAAAAGTTGAAACACCTTTCCGAGTAGGCGGCACAGTGGCGGTAGCCACGGTTATACCACACACCCGGACTTGGCATGGCGTAGCCCAAGGTTATTTTTTATAAGCGCGGCCGCCTATGCAGAAAGGTGTTCTACGCAGAATTACTGTGCATGGCGCAGCCGGTGTTGGATCGACTAACATAACAATAAACATAAGAGTTATAAGGTAATATCAGCTCGTTCACGAATGCAAGAATGAGCTTTTCAAATTTTTGGTAGAAAAAAGCCTAGAAAAGTTAAAGATATATGTACATCAGATGAAAGTTATTTTTCGATTTTGCACTTGTTCCGTGTTTTAGATGTGGCAGCACAGATTTGTAATATCATAAAATATATATACGTATACACATATAAAAGTTGTATAGAAATTTGCAAACTTTAACAACAAATAACTTTTAAATTATAAGTTTGCGCACTTTAAAATATATATATTTGTGGTCGGGTGAACTCCCTCTTTCATTTGATACCAAGTTAAACCCCGAACTCGGGGGGTGCTAAACTAAATCGCTGCCTAAAGTTTTTCCAAATTGCCTTCTTTTTGCATATTTAATCTTTTACACATTGCATACTTCGTATGTAATTATGTGTTAAAGCTATGCTTGTTGTAGTTCTAAAAATAGAACAAAAACAGCAACGATACCAAAGTTTCTTTGAAAACCGCCTTACCAACAATTAAATAAATTTTGATTTTGGTTCCTGGTCAGTGATTGCTTAAATTGGATCCATTAAAAATTGTAAAAGCTTATTTCCTCTTTGTTTATGATTTGTAATTATAATGTATTTGAAAATTAAATAGTTTTTTGGTCATTCAATTGCCTTAATATTAAGTTTTCCGGCTTCTTTTTCTAGCCTCGAAAGCAAAGTATCGAAATTCTTTATTTCGTTAGAAAATTAAAAATCAAGTAAAATTATTCTTTTATGCTTTATATGCGCGCATATTCTTAAAAATTGTTTTATTATCAGCAAACGTATGGAATTCCAATGGGAAATCTTTTATCCCCAAACATTTGCAGACATTGTCCTGGACAAAATTATTGACGACAGCATCGCTGAGCTAAAATCTTCTGACATATATATCAAATACATAACCAAATATGTAGATTATATATTCGCCGTAGTCAAAGTCAAAGACTGAAGAAATGATGAAATGTTAAGAACATTCAACAGACAACACACAAAGATACAATTTATAATAGAAAAAGAAATGGACAACAAACTGGCTTTCCTGGACATAGAAATACACAAATCCAACAACAAACTAATAACTAACTCGTACACAAAATCAATAGCATCATTAAGACTAATTAACTATCATTCCAACCACCCATGGATCCAAAAGAAAACCACCATTATTAATTTTATAAGGAAAGTTTACTCCTTGAGCGACCAGGAGTTCATAAATCACAACAGACAGAAAGTAGTAAACATATTACACAAAAATGGGTATCCAACCAAAAAATAAAAAATTTATTACAAATATCAATAAACAAAAACAAACACAACAACTTAAACACAGCAAATAGCGAAAATACCAAAAAAAAAAAACTACATTAGCGTTGCATATATACCACAACTAACAGACAACAAAACATTACACAAAATCATAACAAGCAGCAACACACGCCATACACACAAACCGAATCGTGCATTAAAAAGCATATACACAAAAACAAAAGACAACATTGAAAAGGAACAACTAAATAACGTAGTTTACGAAATTCGATGTCATGGCAAAGATGGAGAGAAATGTAACAAAGTTTATATCGGCACAACAAAAAGATCACTAGGAACGAGAATAAAGGAACATAAGCAAGATGCAAAAAATAGCAAAAACAACACAGAACTGGCCCAACACCTTACGGAAAATAAACACAAATCTTATTTGGACAACGCAACAATACTTGATGTGGAGAACCGAACGCGTAGAGGGACTGCGCATACAACAAAAATTACCAACAATAATTAGCTTTAAAGAGGACTTTCATAACATTAATTGTGCCTATGCGACGTCAATATCCTGGAGGAGTCTGGAGGTGAAAAGTACAATATTGTTCTTAACGCTAATAGACGGTGTTTTAACGTAATAAATGTCGGTGTGATTTTTAATCATTGTTTATATTTGTTTATCATTAATATGTGTATTTATATGTCTAAAGAAATGTGACAAAAACCACTGGTTTAAACAATGTAAGATCTGTAATATATATTATCATCAATTATTGTATTTTTAACGTATGTGCTTTTCGTATTTAATTAATAGATTCCCAGAGGAAGACACGAAAATGTGTCGAAACGCGTCGGAAATTAAAAAATAAACTTGTTTTATATAATTAAATCGGCCTAAAAGCTCCAAATACACATTAAATAAATAAGTAAATATTTGGCCCGATTCAATCATGTTTACTGTTTTTATCATGAAATATTTCGGATCTAATACGAGGATTTTTTTTTGAAAAGTTATGAGTAAATTTATCTTAAACGTGTAATGTTTGTATACTTTCACGTAAGTGTATATTTTCGATAGAGCCACATTTCTCCTTTTTCTTACTCATAGCCCTAGTCTGAATTGCAAATATATTTTTGGTTGATTCTTTTATTTCGCTTTTTATTCTTATTTTCGAACTCTATTGTGAAATTGTATTTTGCCAACTCAGGTCTAATTATAGAAAGTTTTGAAGATGGGTCCTTCATAGTAAATAAATTGACTAAAGGCCTATGGTCTGATTTTACAATAAAGTGATTTCCATATAAGTACGGTCTGAATTGTTTGATGGCAAAATAAATGGCTAATAATTCCATCTCAAAGATTGCTTTTTTTGCTCTGCTGCATTAAAGGATTTTGACGCATAACATATGGGTAAATCGCTGCCTTGGTGTTCCTGGCTGAGTATTGCTCCACACCCCGTTCTAGAAGCATCTACGGTAATGGTGAACTGTTTGCAAAAATCTGGGTATTGTAATATCTTTGGTGACATTAGGGATGCTCTTAGTGCATCAAAAGCCTTATCACATGTTTTGTCCAAGTTAAATTCTACTATTTTTCTACTTAGTCTATTCAGAGGTGCTGCCAGAGATGCAAAGTTTGGAATAAAGCGTCTGTAATAGTTAGCAAAAGCTACAAACCGTCTTACAGCGTCTTTGTCTGTTGGCTTAGCATAGTTACGAATTGCATCTATTTTCGAATCGTCTGCTGACAACCCTCAGCTGAGCATTTGTGTCCTAAGAATGTTACTTCCGATCTTAGAAAATTACATTTATTTGGATTGAGTTTAAGGTTGAATGATCTACATGTATTGAATACTTTAGACAAATATTTAATGAGATGAGATTCGCTACAGCCGATGACTATATTGTCATCTGCATAAAGAAAAGCTACGTTCATGGATGGAAAATAATAATTTTTTTTTTTGGAGTCGAAAAAGTCCTGGTCAAAAAATTGTCCTAGGTGCAAATGTTTGAGTTCTCAGGTATCCCTATAGCAATATCATGTCGAATCATGCATCCTTTTTATTTTTCGAACTTTTTCCATAAAAGTCCACATATAAAAGTAAAGTCTGTACTTTTATTTTTTGAGTCCGATAGAACTAGTTACACTAGGACTTTTAAGAATAAAAGTCCGGAAATGAAAGTTAAATCAAGACTTTAATTTTTTAAGGCCGAAATAAAAGTCCCCCTTGATAACAAAGAAACGGCTTATCCGAATTAAAAAAAATTTTTTTCGGATAAGCCGTTTCTTTGTTATCAAGCGGGATTTTTATTTCGGCCTTAAAAAATAAAAGTCTTGATTTAACTTTTATTTGGGGATTTTTTTTTTAAAGTCCGAGTTTAACTAGTTCTATCGGACTCAAAAAATAAAAATCCCAAAATAATTTTTATCTTGATCCAAATATATTTAAAGTCCAAAATTAATAGTTTTGCAAGGACTTATACTATAAAAGTAAAAACAGTTTCAGTCCCTGGCTACGTTAGGTGGTATTCCTGAAAATGCGATGGTCATTATTCTTGAAAACGAGTTTGGTGCAATGTTTAAACCAAATGGCAATACCTTCCATCGGTACGCTCCGCGGTCAGTAGAAAATGAGGTTATATCGCCTAAAACTACATGTAATGGTATTTGGTGAAATCCAGAAAAAAGGTCTAAGGTTGAGAAAAATTTGGCTCTGCCAAGATTGTCTATAATATCATCGGTTCGTGCTAATGGGAATTTGTCTGCTATTAGCTTCTTGTTAACTGCACGGAAATCAACACACATCCTGTACGCTTTTCCATTTATTTTCTTTTTAAGAACTAGGATAAGAGGACTGTTGTAGTTAGAATAGCCTCCTTCAATTAAATCGTTTTCTAGTAATTTTGTAACTTGTTTGTTAATTTCTTCCCGCTGAGAATAGGGTAGACGATAATTCTTTATAACACTGGTTCGTTGTTAGCTACCCGTAATTTCTGCTTATAAAAATTGTTTAACATCATTTTGTCGTTGTCAAGCGCGATATAACTGCTTTTTTTTTGCAAGCGAGCTTGAAAAAAAACGCTTCAACTAGCTAAACAGTTTCATTATAGCAAAACCATAAAGATGGTGGAAGTTTATTAACTAATTGTTACTTTTTTTTTTAGGTACTATGACATTTCTACTTCTAGCGCAGTATGTTTTTCACACTCAACCAGAGAATTACAAAAACAAAATACATGTGTGTTTGTTTGTATGTATTTTACCCTGCCGCTACGCTTTTATTTTGTTATTTTTGTTTATCTGCACATTCGTATGTTCATTTCGTTCGCTCGTTCACAATAGTGCCCTATTTTTAAATATGCAACACTATACAACACTATCAATCAGGCCGACAATTACTGAAACCGCTTAGCCAACTCAATTCTATTACTTTTTTATTGTTGCTTTCCATGCAATTCGGTAAGCTAGCTAGTGTTTTAATTGTAATATTTATCAACGAAATACAGCTTATGTCAGCATATTGTATGCATTAATTCGCTTCTCATCTGACTTAGTTTTGTCGATTACATAGACGTGATAATTTGATAAATTTTTGTTTTAATAGAATTTTTGTGTACGAATTGTACATCGCTTGTGGTATTGATTAATTTTATGACTGGGTTATTGGAATTTGTAATGCATCTTGCGGTAAAAACGCCTTTTTGTATTTCTTCAGATTCAACGAAACGTAGAATTGTTGAGTGACCTAAGTCAAAAGTGCGAAAAACTTCGCATCTTGGTGGTATAATACACATATCTCTTTCCGTTCCGTGTAGGATTGACATTATGAATTTTTCTTTATTTGTCCAGAATGAGATGCTATTATCTAAATAATTTATTACACATTTGTTATGGCGAAGAAAGTCTTTGCCCAGTATACATGATGGAATATTGAAGTAATCGTTTACCACGTGTAAGCTATGTTCGACTGGATCATTAGAAAAATGTAGGTCTATGTTTATTTTGCCCAAACTAGGAACCGAATTTGATGTAACGCCAGTATAATTAAATATATCGTCAGAGTTAATGGGAATTTGCTTATTTAAATTTGAAATTTTAATCACAGAAATATCAGCCTGTGTATCAAGTAAAAATGTGCATAGTTTGCTAGATCCGGCTTTATAAATTCCGACAAAATCCGAGTAATTTAAATTCAGACAACAAAAATTCTTCGTATTTATTCGCTTATCTTCTCGTCCCTCAGTGTTCGCTGCTGTGGGCGGCCAAGTTTAAAGAGCGAACGTTTGCATTATTTCGCGTATCTGAACTTCCGCTGTTAGTATTGGTTCCGTTTTCTAACCTTTTTTTTACCGTTCCTAATGTTACGCGAATTACTATTGCTTCGATTGTCGTTGTTTTGCCTATAATTGTTGTTTTGCCTATTTTGATAGTTATTGTTGTATCTTCCGTTATTATTGTTGTTGTACCTACTGAAATTATTATTGTTATTGAATCTATTGAAATTACTATTGTTGTATCTATTAGTGTTGTTGTAGTAATTATTTCCTCTATTGTTGTTTCGAAAATTAGTTTGATTGTTAAACCGTGATCGAAAAGCTAATACCTGTCTTTCTGCAGCCTGATTGTTTTGTTCGACTATCATTTTTGCTACCACGTCTTTTGCGTCACTAAAAGAGGTTGACGCCAGAATAGCTTTGACTAAGTCTGAGCGCGTATTTAGCCTACAAACGTTTACGTTTACGTTTACTCAACAATTAGAGACCTCTATAAAGCGTCAGATAATTTCTCTACGCGCTTAGCAAACTCGGTTAAATTATTGTTGGTAGCTTTTAATGAAGCTATTTTTCCTATAACGACTTTTGAATTATCTGGCTTTATTCGACTTTTAATTTCTTGGATAGATGTTATATTTGTCGGAATTGCTCTCTTGCTTTCCCTTCGAGCTTCAATTTAACAAATGAAATAAGGGTTGGTATAAGATCTGGATCAGTAAAGCCTTTTACTAGTTCAATTTTATCTATGAAGGACTCTAGCGCTAATGGGCCACCGTTATAATTTTCCCTGAATACGGGAGCACACGTCCCAATAAAATGTTTCTTTTGCTCTGATGTAGCCATTATTGTTGGTTCTAGAAAATTACTACGACATTGGTTTGGAATTTGAGAAAGTTGTTAAAAGCCCTAAAGAATTGTTTGATAAAACGACTGGGTTATCGATACCACAGAAGTGTTTTTGTAATGAAATATTTTCAGTATGACGTAAAGAACGACTTTGTTCGCCGATACAATTATTGAGTATTTCCGGCTTTGCAGGTCAGAGAATGCTTCTTCTTCTTCAGAATCGATTTTGTGTGCGTCGAAGGATTCTTTTTCTTCACGATTAGTGTCTGACATTAAAATGTTATCTTGAACTAAGTCGGTGTAGTTAGTTGGTACTTTAACTGTGCAGTTGAGTTTTGTAAAACATTTAATTAATTCTTCCCTACAAAGTGATAAACTTTTATTCACAGCAACTGGCCTAGGTCGGCTTTCAAAATGACCATTTACCTCTACTAAAATGTTATTATATGCCTCAATTAAAGAATTTTTATATTCATCTAACTTCTTTTGTCGGTAAAGAACGACCGGTATGTAAAAGGCGTTTTTTTATTTTAAAGGAATTTTCTCTCAATTCTTTGAATTTTGTTTCGAAATTTGAAATTAGCAGAAGAAAAAGGTGTGAGAGTGTTGTATGTTTGTGTATTAACAAATTTGAATGAGAAAAGTTGAAATTATTGGGTAACCTAAATTGAATTAGAAAAAGTTGCAAGTTTGAGTTATGAATGTGCACAAATTTGAATGGAAAAGAAATTTTAAATGATGTTATCACCTAAATTGAATCCGTTTTACCTGAATTTTGTATTGAATGTTGGCATAAATTTTGATAGAATTACTTCAAAGTGCGTTGAATTGTATTCCCTTTGAACCATCAATTAAATTTTGACTTATAAAAACATTTTGTTTTGTACTGGGTGTGCTACGATATACGGTATACAAGATTTTATTATATTTTTCCGATTGTCTTGCGCCAATTAAAATATATTTACTGCAATTTAATATTTATTACCATTGTTTAACGTGACGGCCTCACCGTTGCACAAAAAAAAAAAAATCATTAAATTTTACGTGACGGCCGCACCGTTGCACTAAAAAAAGCATTAATTTAAAAATTTTTATGGACGCACCGTTTTCATCAAAAAAATATATTCATTATTCAACGTGTCGGCCGCACCGCTCAACAGGAAAACATTCAGTAATTGAGAAAAATGAAGTAAATTTTCATTATTTAATGTGTCGGCCGTACCGTTTCACACTCAAGCTGTTTCTTTTTTGTATAAAATTTTTTTTTTATTTTATTTTAAATTATTTAAAAAGTATTTATGTTTAAAGTTTTTAATGTTTAAAATTTTCATAAAATGTATCTATGTATATGCATACTTTGTTGTTTTTTTTTTGTTTTAATGCAATATATTCGCTTATTCGCTTTTAGCAGCAATGTATGTACATATTGTAATGAATGTTAGCAGCTCTGAGCGATGCTATCGTCTCTAAGCCGATGCTAAGCAGTGACGTGAATTCACATCCATAGATCAATCATTATGTATCTACATAAACGAAACAATAATTGCGTCTACACAAATGTACCATGTACGTATACGAGCAGCGGAGAGTCAATGCATAAACACATGCATATATCTGAGATACTCCTATAAGTATGCAATGAGAAAAACTATAAAACTGTGCAATTGTAGTTACAGCTGAGAAGTTTGAGAACTGCTGGACTAGTAGATTCTGGAAGCGCCTAGAAGATGCGAAGGTTGAAATCAAAGAGTATAAAAGGCGGCAATTGTAGAGGCGCTGGAATTCAGTTTGATTTGAGTTGTCAAGCAGTTTCGACTAAGACGCTATCTAGCGAGCAAGAGCAGTATTATTTTGAATAGTAGAGTTTCATTTGAGCTATCAATCAGTTTGGTTATTAAGCAAGCTATTCGTGGCAAAGTTTGAGTGTTATTGTGAAGTACTTTAATAAAGGCCATTTTGCATTATTACAAATTGGAGTTATTTATTCAACAGTTTAGTGATTCGAACTTAGCAGAGGATTGCAAATAAGAGGATTTGCAAGTAAATTCGTTACAATTGGTGTCAGAAGAGGAATGGTTGAATAAATTCCGAAGATTGGGAATACAACTTGGATATGGCAAAGTTCAGTGAATTGAAGATCCAGCAACTGAAAAAGGAGTTGGAGAACCGTGGATTAAATACAACCGGCAATAAGATCGAACTTCAAGCACGGCTATGAGAGGTAATGGAGTCACAAGGAATTGATGTGGACGAGTTTGTCTTTTATCCTGATGGGGACGAAAAAACAACAAAAATTGAAGAGAAAAACGAAACATCGCAGACAGTTACGAGCACAGACTTGAACATGATATTGGCTGCAATAACTGCTCAAACATCGACAGTGGCATCTCAAC
Organism: Eurosta solidaginis; assembly: GCF_040869045.1. Lineage (NCBI taxonomy): Eukaryota > Metazoa > Arthropoda > Insecta > Diptera > Tephritidae > Eurosta > Eurosta solidaginis. Next base: position 123,118,186 of record NC_090321.1, read on the forward strand.
TGGAATCGCAGGAGACACGCATAACGTCCAAGATGGAAGAACAGAAGACATATATGGCATCCAAGATGGAATCACAGGAGACACGTATTGCAGAAATGTCATCTGAAATAACAGCGAAGATTGAAGCACAAGAAACGCGTATTTCAGAAATGTCGTCACAAATATCATCTCAACTGGCAGAACAGAAGACAAGTATCGCATCCCAACTGGAATCGCAAGAGACACGTATAACATCCAAGATGGAAGAACAAGAGGAGTGATTATCATTGCAGACAAATGTCTTCGCAGTTAGAAGCACAAGAAGCAAGGGTAACATCAAAGCTGGAAGCGCATGATGCAAAAATCGCTCAATTTCAGGCAGAAGTCGCCAAGCTGTTTCAGCGAGTAATCCAAAGGTAAAAACACCATCCTTTGACGGTTCTGTTCCTTTCCAGGTCTTTAAGCTACAGTTTGAGAAGACCGCGGCAGTGAACAACTGGAATGCGGAAGATAAATTTGCTACACTCTTCGTAGCATTGAAAGGACCAGCTGCCGAAGTCTTACAGACTATTCCAGAGTACGAGCGGAACAACTACGAAACATTGATGAGCGCTTTAGAGAGACGTTACGGAAGCGAGAATAGAAAACAGATATACCAAATGGAGTTGCTGAACCGCTTTCAGAGGCCTGGTGAAACATTGCAAGATTTTGCGTCGGATATTGAAAGGCTAGCACATTTAGCGAATGCGGACGCACCCGTGGAGTACACTGAAAGGGTAAAGATTCAGAGCTTTATAAATGGCATACGGAACGTCGAAACAAAGCGAGCTACATACGCAAACCCAAAGCCAACATTCGCAGAAACGGTGTCACAAGCTCTGATTCAGGAAACAGCGTCGCTTCTGTGTAAGCCAGATTTCAAAGCACACCGTGTGGAAGTAGAAAGGCTAGAGTGGGTAGACGCAATATTGGAGGCGCTGAAAGGATCGCAAAAGCGGAGTGAAAAAGTTACCAAATGCTTAAAATGCGGGAAGTCCGGTCACATTGCACGTCATTGCGATCTTGGTCCTAACAGTTCCAACAATGGGGGTGGCCGTAAGCGCAAAGCTGGAGGAAATGAGCAAGAGCGTGTCGGATGTAAAGAACGAAAACTTGCCCCGGCTATTGAATGTCCTGTGATATCTGTGTCGCAAATTGGAAGGAAATGAAGCAGTCTTACCGTCAAAGGGAATGTGAATGGCAAGGAGCGTGTACTGACTGTAGATACGGGCGCATCCCATTCCTTGATCCGATCTGACTTGGTCAACAGGAGAGTAAAACCGTTACCTGGAACGAGGTTGCATACGGTCACTGGCGAGTATAACCAAGTCCAGGGAGAAGTGATATCTGAAGTCCTAATTGGGAAGGTCATGGTTTTACACAAATTCGTTGTGGCGGAGATCGTTGATGAAGTCATATTGGGAGTGGACTTCTTGGTTGACCATGACATCAGGATCGATATGCGGAGAAAAATTATGCGCTATAAGAACCAGGACATACCACTTAACTTTAGTTTGGAAAAAGGGTTCAGCAGTAATCGGGTACTGGTGGAGAAGACTCGACAAAGGCCACGAAATTCAAAGGTAAAGGTTGACGGAACAAATGGGCCAAACAAATCAAAACCGAAGGTACCTGTGAAAGAAAAACTGGCATTGAAAAGCCCTAACGGACGTAATAAAACAAAGGAAAGGATTTCGCAGAAAGAATGCAAGGGTGGTTTCAAGCCAAGGCACACTACTGTTGTGAAGCGTCGGAACGATACTGATTATGCAAAGCAAATCCGTCTAGCGCAAGCTCTACGAAGTAGTTCATTGCCCAAACAACAGAGTGTGAAGGAACGGGCCAGGGTAATAGTTGTAACATGAAACACTGACATGACAAGAACTTTAATTCGGAAGGTTTCTTGGCGGGAGATTTTGTACTGTTAAACAACCCTCACCGGCGGAAAGGTGTTCCAGCCAAATTTCGGTGCAGTTGAGAAGGCCCGTACAAGGTTGTGAAGAAGATCAGTGATACCATCTACCGCATACAAAGCATTGTGAAACCACGGAGTAGAAGGGTGGTACATTTGGAGATGCAAGCGACGTTTAGATCGGGAGATTTGTCTGATCGGGACGATCAGACTTAGGTGGAGGGCAGTGTAACGAATTTTAGCAGCACTGAGCGATGCTATCGCCTCTAAGCCGATGCTAAGCAGTGACGTGAATTCACATCCATAGATCAATCATTATGTATCTACATAAACGAAACAATAATTGCGTCTACACATATGTACCATGTACGTATACGAGCAGCGGAGAGTCAATGCACAAACACATGCATATACCTGAGATACTCCTATAAGTATGCAATGAGAAAAACTATAAAATTGTGCAATTGTAGTTACAGCTGAGAAGTTTGAGAGCTGCTGGACTAGTAGATTCTGGAAGCGCCTAGAAGATGCGAAGTTTGAAATCAAAGAGTATAAAAGGCGGAAATTGTAGAGGCGCTGGAATTCAGTTTGATTTAAGTTGTCAAGCAGTTTCGACTAGGACGATATCTAGCGAGCAAGAGCAGTATTATTTTGAATAGTAGAGTTTCATTTGAGTTATCAATCAGTTTGGTTATTAAGCAAGCTATTCGTTGCACAGTTTGAGTGTTATTGTGAAGTAATATAATAAAGGCCATTTTGCATTATTACAAATTGGAGTGATTTATTCAACAATTTAGTGATTCCAACTTAGCAGAGGATTGCAAATAAGAGGATTGGCAAGTAAATTCGTTATAATATTATATGCATATACGTACACACTTTATGCAAATTCCATTATTTCCAAATATAGACTTTGCATATGTATGTAGTTTTTTATGCATTACTGCAAATGTTTTGTAAAGAAAATATAAATTGCGGTGTAATTTGTGTGTCACCAGTTTCATTGTTTTTTTTTTTTTTTGGTAAATTTTACTAATATTTAATATTTGTTGGATGCGAAAAAAATACAAAATTCTATTCAAATTCAAAAGGATTTCAAAATGTTTTATACAATGTGTAATATGTTGTGCGGACGCACCGCGTTCAATAAAAAAAATTGTAACGTTAAGTGTACATATATATATTAAAGCCCCTATGTACACACGATTGAACTTACATATGTGTATACGAGATGAATCCCGCTTGCAAAATGTTCGCAAAGTTATCCTTAAATGCACCAACTCTCCTCACCAACTTTTTCTTGTATATTGCGCAAAGACTAATTCACCAATGTCATGGTCGCCATGTGAGGTTCCATTTTGGAACCTCTAAAAAAATGTTCTTGAGCGCACGCACCCTACTACGTGCACGCACACTCAACGCCAAACAAAGTATTTTCAATTTAGTTTCTTTTCTCTGTTTAAGTTATTTTAAGTTTTGTAGAATAATAAATGTTTCTAGTCTGAAACACTAGACATAGTTTACTTTAGTTTGTACTTTTTACGTTTGTACAATTAGATATCTTAGTTTTCGTCTCCGCACTTCTATCACGTTTCTTTTTTTCCTCCAAATTTATAATGGCCGCTAATTTTTTCCGAGCCGACCTCCCCGTTTACAAATTGTTTCAACACTTGTTGTCTATTCACAATAGACAACAGTGTTGCACCCATTTGTAAACAGGGTGATACTTTTATTCGCATATAAGGCTGCTGTTACAATACGGTATTCTCGTTGATTAATATCGATACTGATAGTAGTTCCATTCCCTTGTCCCACAACGTATCGCACAGCTTTGAAGCTCTACCTGGAAATTACTGCCGTACCACATACGCATATCTTCAAGGAATTGGCAGAATATTATGGTGAATATTGACATCACTATGGTGTTAATAAACAACCGCAACCGCAAAATACAGTAAGCAGCCAAACTTATGTGCATGCACACACAGCAGCTCCAAGTGAAGAGATATCTCACACACAGACACGTAGTCATCAGCCGAAGTTGTCACTCACACATACACATGCATATAGCTCAATTACCAAGCAAGATATACAATACAACTGTTCTAGAAGGTAAAACGTTTGGAACTTAGTGGGAATATGCGGATGAGGCAACAGAGGGTATAAAAAGGGAAAATCGAGACAACGCAGACAGTTACCAGCAGGGTCGTGCGCAAAGGGGGGAGGGGGGGAGGGGGGGAGAGTTTGGCGGTTCAAACCCCTCATTGGCTTACAACGACTGAATTTTTTTCATAAAAAGTGGTAGATGGAAGAGTGCATTTGTTAACTGATAGCCAATAAATATTTCAAAAGTTTCTCTTTACTCCCGTTTCTATTAATTTTTATCGCAAAACTAGTCTTGACAATAACGGAAGCTTACTATGAGGTTCCATATTTTCACAGATATACCACAAAGAATAGCAGAACCGTTACCAAAAAGTTAATGAGACTCTGCAGGAGTTTGCTTCGGATTTTTGAAGATTGGCTCATATCGCAAATGCGGATGCACATGTGTAATACACAGAGAGGGTTAAAGTTCAGAGCTTTATGAATGGAATACGGGATGTTGAAACGAAACGAGCTACATACGCGAATCCGAAACCAACATTTGCTGAAACGGTATCATATGCACTGTCTCAGGAAACAGCCTCACTTTTGAGTAAGCCAGCGTACAAAGCCCACCGTGTGGAAGTAGAAAGACCAAAGTGATGGCGTGTGCTGACTATAGATACGGGCGCATCTCATTCCGATCTGATTTGGTCAAGAGGAGAGTAAAATCATTACATGGAGCAAAATTGCGAACGGTCACTGGCGAGCATAACCAAGTCCAGGGAGAAGTGATATGTGAAGTGTTAATTTGAAACGTCATGGTTCTTCACAAATTCGTTGTGGCAGAGATCGATGATGAAGTGATATTGGGAGTGGACTTCTTAGTTGACCATGGCATCAAGATCGACATGCAAAGAAGGATTATGCGCAAGGATGTGCCACTTAACTTCAGTTTTGAGAAATGGTCCATCTTTGTTAGTTGGCTGGCTCGAGGTCAAAAAAACACAGGTTTTAAAACTTTTCCCAATATATTTCGGCTACTCTACGGTAACCGTCTTCAGGGGTAACTACAAAATTATAATAAACAAATTTCAAATAACAATCATTTTTCAAATTTAAAAAACAATCATAGCCTACATAAATTTACACGTCCGTTCACTTTGACGTGGAGCTGTGTACTGTCTGTTTGTTCGTTAGTAAATGTCTGTATATATGTGCAATGTTTTCTGTGTCCATTTTGTAGTTTATGTTTGGTGGAGTGTTTATTATATGTTATATTTCTAAAGTGAAGCGCTTCGAATACGTGTTTTTTTTTTGTTGTAAAATAGATGCTTTTTCAAAATTGTGAGAGCGACCACTAGCTTCACAGTGTGCCATAAGTACTGTAAGAATATAATAGTTTTAATAATTTTCTCTGGGAAGTCATTCTGTTTTAATAAGTATATTATCTCAGTCTCCATCTCTTTGTGGTAACTTTTGTCCGATATTTCCAACATGCGTCTTATACAGCCAATTGTGGTATTTATTATCATCGTTTTTGGATGTTTCGAGTGAAAATTGATGATTCGTCCTGACGCCGTTGGTTTCTTATATCACCTTAATTTAATTTCGTTTCCTCGTCTAATAATAATACAGTTCAGGTACGGTAATTTGTCTTCGTCTTCCAATTCTGTTATGAATTTAATGTTTCTGTCAAATGAGTTAAGTGCATTTAATGTGTTTTGTACTTCATCTTCTCGTATAATGGCAAAAATATCATTAACATATTTTTTGAGTACGCGTGGTTTCATTCTTAGAGTTTCCATTGTTTTATTCAATAATTCTTCCATTACAATATTGCGGACATACATACAAGCACTACTCGCAAAGGGACCGAAATTCTGATTACCAGTGAACATCAAAAGTTTCCCCCTCTTAAAATATAAAGCCGACGGATCTCATACAGACAATTAATTTTAAAGGGAAATAAAAAGAGGCGCGTACCAAATTCACGCTGTTAATAAAAAATCACACAAAAACCAACAAGGATCAGACAAGGGAAAGAAAACCGTAGCAATGGAGACAAATGACTACAACAGCAAAATTGGTGATATTTTAACGACTTCACGACTTACAGAGTTCATAGACAAGATCCTACATCAAGACTGCAGAGCAAGAACAATAATCTAGTCGAAAAACTTTTTAAAATGGGATGTATATCGAAACCCGAAAAATACAGATTAACCACAACCACCGCGCTCTCGCCCAGAATTTATGGACTCCCCAAAGCGCATAAAGAGGGAACACCGCTCAGACCTATATGCTCAGCGATTGGTTCACCATCATACGGTCTGTGCAAACATATAGTAAATATTTTAAAAAACATAACAGCGAACTCAGATTACAATGAAAAAAACCAATTGGAGTATATAGAAAAGAACAACAATATTTTTTTTGTGATGATGAGAAACTTATATCCTTTGACGTAGTCTCACTGTTTCCCAGCATATCAACAAAGCTAGCTCTTGACATTATACAAAGAAAATGGACGATTATAAAAGAATTCACAAACATACCTCAGAAATTATTTATGGAAATATTACGTTTTTGTATTGAAGAAAGTCGATATTTTAAATTTATGAAAAATATATATATCCAATTGAAGGGAATGCCGGTGGGATCTCCAGCGTCCCCGGATATTGCTATGGAAGGATTATTGAATAAAACAATGGAAACTCAATAATCAAACCACGCGTACTCACAACACATGTTGATGATATTTTTGCTATTATACGAGAAGATGAAGTATAAAACACAGTAAATGAACCTAACTCTTTTGACAGAAACATTAAATTCATAACAGAATTGGAGACGAAGACAAATTACCGTACCTGGACTCTATTAGTATTAGACGAGAAACGAAATTAAATTAAGGAGGTATAAGAAACCAACGGAGTCAAGACGAATCATCAATTTTCACTCGAAACATCCAAAAACGATGATAATAAATACAGCAATGGGCTGTATAAGACGTATGTTGGAAATATCGGACAAAAGTTACCACAAAGAGATAGTTACTGAAATAATATACTTATTAAAACAGAATGCCTTCCCAGAGAAAATTATTAAAACTTTAATTCGAAGAGAAAAATGTAAAAGCAATCAAAAGAAATAAGAAAAATCCATTATCTACAAATCAGTTACATATGTCCCTCAGTTGTCAGAACGACTAACGAAGTCAGACTTCTACAATAAAGAACAAATAAAAATTGCACACAAACCGGCAAATACCTTGAAAAATATTTTTGACAGGACAAAAGATAAAATACATACAATGGAAAGTTGCAATGTTGTTTACGGAATCCCTTGCAACGGAAATAAACACGAACCATGCAATAAAATATACGTAGGAAACACTAAATCGAAACTTAAAACCAGAATCTCAAGACAACAAGAAAACACGTATTCGAAGCGCTTCACTTTTACATATAATAAACACTCCACCAAAAATAAGGCTAAACTACTAAATGGACAATTTCTGGGAGGGACGCAACACATTAAATGGGGTTACACTGAAATGGCAGTGCTTGGTCGGGACAAATTCCGAGTCGCTCCGGTACATAGAACCGACGGCCTTGGGAAGCGCTTCCCTACTTCAAAGCAAATTTGCAGCTAGTCTGACATCAGCATGGCTTCAGAAAACTCCAGATAAATTGCGGTTTAAATCAAAAGCCCCACCATAGAACAGTACTCGTAGCGCTAGACCTATCAAAAGCTTTTGATACGGTCCACCATGGCACGTTACTGCAAGACCTGGAAGGGTCTACCCTTCCCCCATGTCTTAAAAGTGGACCGCAAATTATCTGGGTAGTCGGCAGGCATCGGTGCAATTTAAAAATGAAACATCAAAATCAAGAAGAATTGAACAGGGGTGCCACAGGGTGGTGTCCTATCCCCACTTTTGTTTAATTTCTACATATCTAAGGTACATTCGGCACCAGAAGGAGTTACTATCGTTTCCTACGCCGATGACTGCACAATTATAGCCACAGGCCCAGGCCCAGGGATCGATGAGCTTTGCAACAGAATAAATGGAAAGGTCATGGTTCTTCACAAATTCGTTGTGGCAGAGATCGTTGATGAAGTGATATTGGGAGTGGACTTCTTAGTTGACCATGGCATTAAGATCGATATGCAAAGAAGGATTATGCGCAAGGATGCGGGAACAAGGATGTTCCACTTAACTTCAGTTTTGAGAAATGGTCCAGCTTTGTTAGTTGGCTGGCTCGAGGTAAAAAAAACACAGGTTTTAAAGCTTTTCCCAATATATTTCGGCTACTCTACGGTAACCGTCTTCAGGGGTAACTACAAAATTATAATAAATAAATTTCAAATGACAATCATTTTTCAAATTTAAAAAACAATAATAGCCTCCATAAATTTACACGTCCGTACACTTTGACGTGGAGCTGTGTACTGTCTGTTTGTTCGTTAGTAAATGTCTGTATATATGTGCAATGTTTTCTGTGTCCATTTTGTAGTTTATGATGTTTGGTGGAATGTTTATTATATGTTATATTTCTAAAATGAGGCGCTTCGAATACGTGTTTTTTTGTTGTAAAATAGATGCTTTTTTCAAAATTGTGAGAGTGACCACTTGCTTCACAGTGTTCCATAAGTGCTGTAAGAATATAATAGTTTTAATAATTTTCTCTGGGAAGTCATTCTGTTTTAATAAGTATATTATCTCAGTCTCCATCTCTTTGTGGTAACTTTTGTCCGATATTTCCAACATGCGTCTTATACAGCCCATTGTGGTATTTATTATCATCGCTTTTGGATGTTTCGAGTGAAAATTGATGATTCGTCCTGACGCCGTTGGTTTCTTATACCACCTTAATTTAATTTCGTTTCCTTGTCTAATAATAATAGAGTTCAGGTACGGTAATTTGTCTTCGTCTTCCAATTCTGTTATGAATTTAATGTTTCTGTCAAATAAGTTAAGTGCGTTTAATGTGTTTTGTACTTCATCTTCTCGTATAATGGCAAAAATATCATTAACATATTTTGTGAGTACGCGTGGTTTCATTCTTAGCGTTTCCATTGTTTTATTCAATAATTCTTCCTTGTATGTTGGAAATATCGGACAAAAGTTACCACAAAGAGATAGATACTGAAATAATATACTTATTAAAACAGAATGCCTTCCCAGAGAAAATTATTAAAACTTTAATTCGAAGAGCAAAATGTAAAAGCAAACAAAAGAAATAAGAAAAATCCATTATCTACAAATCAGTTACATATGTCCCTCAGTTGTCAGAACGTCTAACGAAGTCAGACTTCTACAATAAAGAACAAATAAAAATTGCACACAAACCGGCAAATACCTTGAAAAATATTTTTGACAGGACAAAAGATAAAATACATACAATGGAAAATTACAATGTTGTTTACGAAATCCCTTGCAACGGAAATAAACACGAACGATGCAATAAAATATACGTACGAACCACTAAATCGAAAATTAAAACCAGAATCTCAAGACAAGAAGAAAACACGTATTCGAAGCGCTTCACTTTGGAAGTATTACATATAATAAACACTCCACCAAACATAAGGCTAAACTACTAAATGGACAATTTGTGGGAGGGACGCAACAAATTAAATGGGGTTACACTGAGATGGCAGTCCTTGGTCGGGGCAAATTCCTAGTCGCTCTGGTACATAGAACTGACGGCCTTGGGAAGCGCTTCCCTACTTCAAAGCAAATTTGCAGCTAGCCTGACATCAGCATGGCTTCAGAAAATTCCATAGCACCACCGCCGCGCTAAATGCCATCAGCACCCAGATAAATTGCGGTTTAAATAAAACCCCCACCATTGAACAGTACTCGTAGCTCTAGACCTATCAAAAGCTTTTGATACGGTCCGCCATGGCACGTTACTGCAAGACCTGGAAGGGTCTACCCTTCCCCCATGTCTTAATAGGTGGACCGCAAATTATCTGGGTGGTCGGCAATTTAAAAATGAAACATCAAAACCAAGAAGAATTGAACAGGGGGTGCCACAGGGTGGTGTCCTATCCCCAATTTTGTTTAATTTCGACATATCTAAGCTACCTTCGGCACCAGAAGGAGTTACTATCGTTTCCTACGCCGATGACTGCACAATTATGGCCACAGGCCAGGCCCAGGGATCGATGAGCTTTGCAACAGAATAAACGGCTACCTCCCTGATCTCTCCAGTTTTATCGCCTCGCGAAACCTGGCATTATCACCGACTAAATCCCCCGCGACCTTAGTTACAACATGGACGTCCTAAATATCGACCATTTTGAACATCCGCGTCGATGGCACTACGCTCCCGACAGTCCTACACCACAAAATCTTGGGTGTGACGTTTGATCAGGATCCACATTTTGGTGAGCATGCAGCCGCAGTTGTACCGAAAATCCAGAGCCGCAATAAAATCCTCAAATCCCTTGCCGGCAGTACTTGGGAAAAAGACAAAAAGCGCTCATTACCACTTACAAAGCAATTGGCCAGCCGATTGCATGCTACGCGTCCCCTATATGGTCGCTATGCCTGAAAATAACCCACTGGAATAAGCTACAGGCCTGCCAAAATACTGCGCTCTGAACCGCCACGGGCTGTCTTCTTATGTCCCCAGACTACAGATCTACATAATGAGGCGAGAATACTCCCCATCAGTGAGAGAAACGAGATGATAACCAAACAGTTCCTGTTGAATACCCAGAAACCTGGGCATACCAACAGACGGCTGATTCATGAGCCAACACCGCCTAGGGACTTAAGGAGTCGTCTCCGTAAGCATTTTGAGGAAATACGGCACTTGAGGACTCAGCCGTATGAAGCAAAAAACACAAGCAGGTCCTCAGTGAACTCCACAAACAGGCGCCGGACCTTTATGCCAGGAATTGCCCAGTGAATCCAGTACTCAAAGAACAGTACCCAAAACTTGCGGAAGAGGAACGCATACTCCACAGGGAAACGGGAGTCACTCTAGCTCAACTTCGATCTGGATACTGTAGCCGGTTAAACTCTTACCTATCCAGAATCAACCCCGACATACAAAATGTATGCCCGTTAGAGGATACTGATGACAATTGGTGATCGGTCGCACCTATTGGATGGGGCGACGCACTGCTACAACAACAACATAAATAGCAGAGAGCCTTGCCAACTTCCCTTGCGCTATATTGACGGCGGAGATAAAAAGTTCTCTGGCCTGGGCCAGAAAAAATATTGCTGCCAAGAACAACAGAATAGCACACCTGCTGTCGAAGGTGCTGCAGCATCCTCTGCCATCACAACACCGGCAAACCGGAAGGCGCCGGCCTTTCCCAAGAGGGGAATTCTTCAATAAAATACTTTAAACAATAATATCGATAGTCATAATGGTCCACCCCTGTCGAAACAGCAAGTTTCCTGTGACTCCCGTTAGAGGATATTGATGACAATTTGTGATCGGTCGCAACTATTAGGTGGGGCAAAACATTGCTACAACAACAACAACAACTAAATGGACACAGAGAACACTGCACATATATACAAACATTTTCTAACGAAGTTTTAAGGTTTTTTTTTTAAATTTGAAAAATAATTGTAATTTGAAATTTGTTTATTATAATTTTGTAGTTACCCCTGAAGACGGTTACCGTAGAGCAGCCGAAATATATTGGGAAAAGATTTAAAACCTGTATTTTATTGACCTCGGGCCAGCCAGCTAAGAATTATATAAAACCATAAATTTCGCTAAAAAACTTCAACAAATGGTTCAGTAGTAAGCGTGATCAAAAGGCGAAAATCTCTGTTACCCATTTAATTGAAAAAGATGCCGATTTACTTTGACGAACAATGGCCACTTTTATGTGTGCGGGTATGTTAAAGTGAACTTTAGTACACAAAATTGTGTAATATATAATCTTTGCTTTTTAATTTCATAGTGATGCAAAAAATGTGGCTGTCGATGTTAGAAATGTTTTAGTCAAATGCTATTGATTGAGTGATATGTGGAGCTAAAAATATCAAGCTTTTGATTAACTCAAATATAAAGAACTAAACAGATCTTTTATAATTCCTTGTTAAGTAGAAATATTAATATTAAAAGAACGACATATTGTGAGAATGCATGTGGATACATGTATGTCAGTCGGTATTGAAAAGAAGTAGATATATTTAAGGCCGCCGTACAATGACATTTTTCATTTACACATTAAACAAGCTTATGCATTCCAATAACATCGCCACAATCAACCAAGATGTTGCGTTTGTAAATATGAAGGAACTTCAGACTTGGCAATTGAAGTTTGTTACGCCTTGACCACTCGCATACAAAATTTAGCGAAGCACTGTTGCAAACATTCTCCCTATACAACAAAAATACTTGCTAACATATTTTGTGTCGTATTCGATTATTAAATTGCAGTTTTTAATTGTGAAAAATGTTAGAAAATTTACCAACCAGTGGGAACAATAATTTCACTTGCAACGTGTGCCAAAATCCCCAGCCAAAGCAAATGTCAAATTCACCTTCTTATGATTTGCTTGGAACAAAATTGGGGAGTTGGCTACTTTTCAATATCAGATGGCGCCAGTGTCGCTCATTCTACCATTCTCCATAAAACTACGTGCAATCTACTCATAATGCATAAGCTTGTGTTAAACTCATCTATATGAAAAACTGTTTATGTGTCGGAGCTGTTACTAACAGCCTCATTCTGTTTGGCGAACGATACGCTCAACGAACGATACCTGCCTGGACGATATCGTGTGGTCATGGTATTTTGAATCTTAAGCTGTAGTCATTGGTGCCGTTTGTCGTATCGCTGTAGTCTTATCCCTGACGTAATCAGCTGTTTATCGTTCCGACGGTAAACCAAAACCCAATTGGTTGGCTACGATACGGTTACGACCTTAGCGGCACCAATAATCGATTGCGTTGATTGTCATAAGGTTGGTCGAATCAGCTGTTATAAGGTTACCGATACGGTTACCGCTGAAGCACCAATGTCTGCAGCTTTACGTTGCCGTTTATCGTGTAGTTTTACGTCGTTCGTCAACTACACGATATCAAGTGTCAAACTTGCAACTCTGTGCACATATGTTTTGTTTTTGCGCACGTCCATAGAGTTTACAAAATAAGTGAAATAAAAGTAAAGTTGTTACCTTGAAATAAATATATGATATTGTATTGTATTGTATTTATTTATAAATATAATAAAAACGCATTAACCTAGTGCTCTATTAGTGTCCCAGGAAAAAGAATTAAAACTCCAAAGGCGGATATTGAGAACGTTCTTCACTTACTAGACGCTGAGTAAAGTAACAAATTGCGCCTGTGTTGACATTGTTTACAAAATAATTTTAGTTGTAGATTTGTTCAAAATTTTCGCGTTAACAAAGAAATATTTCAACAGATCTTTGATGAAATACAAATATATTTCAAAAATACATTTCATAGCACGCATTGGTATAAGTCTAGTTGAGGGGTCGACTGTTAATACGCTACCAAAAATATCGAGAGTTGTCAAAAGACAATATTTGCATTTCGTTTAAGTATGAACTGCCTCTGAGTTTGAACAGCGGTAATCTCTCGGAAGTACCTCACGATCTCCTACCCGATGAAGAAGCGTCGAGGGCAGGTTTGAATGTAAGAATGCAAATAGCTGAAAGCCTCATTTAAATGTATAAGCGAATAGGTAATTTTTACCAACGCTTGGGAGCAGTGGTCGACCCAACAGAAGTGGAGATCGAGCGCTTGGAATGGGCCCATGAAGCGGTAGAAGTAGGTCGAAGGCAGTTCAAAAGGTTTGCTGCGAGAAACCCTCGGTTCTGCAACCGGTACGAGGAGGAAGAAGCGTCGAACGGCAGAATGAAGAGGCAACGTTCGGCAGAAGGCGACAAGCCTGCTTTCAAGAGGCAGAAAGGACCCAGTCCTAGAGCCGCGAGGCAGGGCAGTCGCATAGACAAGACAAGTAGGCCCAAAGCTGTAAGACAGATGGGTTCCAATAGCGAGGTAGCAACTACCTCGAAAGCTGCCAGTCAGAGGGAAGTTCCAACTACGGAAGTAGGAGATAAGCCAAAGGGAGATAACGCTAAGACTCCGGCTTTCTCGGAGGCGCTAAAGGGAGTTAACGCGAAGACTCCGGTGTTCTCGGAGGTTCTAAAGGGAGATAACACTAAGACTCCTGCTTTTCCCGAGAAGATGAGTGATGTGGCAAAGCAGTCACTGACTGTGGCGCTGGTTGATCGTAGCAGTCCGTTCGGACAAATGACTACTGAAAGGTGGAGATCTGTGGAAAGGGAGCTTATTAGCTTAATGCTTAAGATGATGCGGGAACAACCAAGTAAGCCCCTTCCAACCTTTGATTCGGGGGGATGGTATAATGGTGTGAAGATGATAGCGTGCGACAACATCGCGAGCTTGCGGTGGCTGGAGGAAGTCGTTCCAAACCTCCAAAGGCAAGGCACGAACGCGCGGTTTGAGGTGGTGGATAAAGCGCAAATCCCCACGGTACCAAAAGTTAAGGTATGGATACCATGCGTGATGAAGTCGGAGGATACACTGCGACTTCTGCAGAATCAGAATCCGAACATACCGACACAGGATTGGAAGGTACTTACTGTATCTCGGCCTACCGAGGATGGTCAGTTCTACATCTTCCAAATAAACAAGCAGGCGGAGGATATTTTGTACACGCAGCTTGGCAAAATGTCCTTTGGCACTGGCAAAATTTACATGCGACTCAGGAAAAGAAGTCCCGAGGATAAAAATCCTAACACGCTGGAAGTGGGCGAAGTCGAAAAGGACCTCAGAAGCCTAAGGGAAAAAAGACAGGTGGAGGTCCCCGACGTCACCACGAACGTGCTAGAAGAGGACCAACCGCTAAATGGTGCTGTGACTCGCACAGAGGAACACACGGCACAACATTCACGAGGGGCTGAAGGGGGCCTCGAATACTCTAAACCAAAAGGGCAAGAGGAGGACGACGACGTCAAGACGAAGGTGCTGGAGGGGGACAAACAGCCCAATGGTGCTGCGAGTCCTACAGATAAACCTCCAACACAGTAAAGTGGCGTCGAGCGAACTCCTCCTAACCCTTGAGGAGGGTTCGTTTGACGTGGCGCTGATCCAGGAGCCGTGGCTCTCATCGGGAGGAAAGGTTTCTGGACTTAGCGCGCGCGGGTTTGGCGTTTACTACGCACAAACGGAAGGACGGGTGCGAGCTGTAGTAATGGTAAGGAAACAGCTGCATTCATATATGCTGCCTAATTACACCACCGAGGATCTCGTAGCGGTGGCCGTTGAGCAAAAGAATAAGCAGGCATTTATCCTGGCGTCCTGCTACATGGCCCATGCTGCGGAGGTTCCACCGATGGAGTGCAAAAGGCTAGTACAGGAGGAAGGGCGCAAAGGGCGGTTGGTCATAGGCGCAGATGCAAATGCGCACCACAATGCGTGGGGAGGAGCAGATACGAACGAGAGAGGCGAATCTCTATTTTGTTACATCCTGCAAACCAATTTGCAGATAGCCAACAGGGGAAATGTTCCTACATACATTGGTCCAACATCCAGCAATGTTCTGGATATTACATTGAGCTCCGAGCGTGATATATCAAGGTATGATTGGATGGTTCTCGATAGACCATCCTTCTCCGACCATGCGTATATAAGCTTCAGCATCCCACTAAAGAGGGTAGAGAAGGGAGGAACCTTTAGAAACCCTAGGGCAACGAATTGGACTAAATTCCAGAAACATGTAGAAACGAAACTGGGACAACCCAAAGAGGTTGCTAATGTAGAGGAACTGGAGGAGTCGAATGAATTCCTAACAAGGACGCTTATGACTGCGTATAACAAAGCTTGCCCTCTAAGAAGATTCAGAGGAAAAGCAAAGCCGCCATGGTGGAGCAATGAGCTGAGTCTTCTAAGAAGACAGGTAAAAGAAATGTTTAAACTCGCAAAGACCGCGGAAAGCGAAGCGTGTCTGGACGAGTACAGGGATCTACTGAGGATCTACAAGCGTGAAATTACCAGGGCGAAGAGAAACTCATGGAAAAGTTTCTGTACGGACATAGAGTGCTCCAGTGAAACAGCACGGTTGAAAAAAGTCCTAGCAAAGGGAAACATAGTCCAGGGACTAATAAAGAAAGAGAACGGGGAATGGTCACGTGATAGTGAGGAATCCCTTGAGGTGCTTCTCGATACACATTTCCCATCGGGAGACGGTTTAGAAGAACCAGCAGACATCACTCACACTTCGATCACGGAGCTAGTGGTGCCGGGCTTGGTGACCGATACCAAGATCGAGTGGGCAGTGAAGACGTTTTCTAAGTTTAAATCGCCGGGCCCAGATGGTATATTCCCGGCCATGCTACAATTCTCAAGCAGGGCGGTCGTGGAATGGCTTAAAATAATATTCGATGGGTGCATAAGACTGAATCATGTTCCGCACTCTTGGAGAACTGCTCGTGTAGCTTTTCTACCAAAGGCGGGGAAGATCGGTCACGTGTATCCCAAAGACTATAGACCCATTAGCTTAACATCATTTCTGCTCAAAACCTTTGAGAGGCTGATAGATGTGTACATAAAGTCCAACGTGGATGGAAAGCTGCTCTCCACAACACAGCATGCGTACACCAAAGGCAAGTCGGTAGACACCGCATTGCATAGGGTGGTAATAAGCATAGAGAAATCCCTGGAATATAAGGAGTATGCTCTAGGAGTATTCTTGGACATTGCCGGGGCTTTCAATAATGTTGCAAAATGGGCGATTATGGATGGTCTTAATTACATTAAAGTACATCCTGCCTTAATCAGATGGATCGGCTGCATGTTAAATTGCAGAAAGATTACATCACAATGGGGATTGTACGAGGCCACGAAATCAGTGGACAGGGGCACGCCGCAGGGAGGGGTGTTATCACCTCTGCTGTGGACACTGGTCATCAACCAACTGCTCAGGCAATTCGATGAGGGACCCGTAAAACTTACGGCTTACGCAGATGACGTTGCAATTGTCATAAGTGGAAAATGCCTTCCAACGATTAGTTCTTTGATGGATCGGGCGCTTCGGGATATTCATACCTGGGCATCTAATGTCGGGCTGAAAGTCAATGCGGAGAAGACGGATATGGTCTTGTTTACAAAGAGGTACAAGGTCCCAAATTGGACCAGGCCTACGTTAGGAGCGGTGACCTTACAGGAGAAACCTTGCACAAAATATCTAGGAATCATCCTAGACAGTAAGCTGTCATGGAAGCTCAACGTGGAGGAGAGGGTCAAGAAGGCCTCAACGGCACTCTATGCATGTAAAAGAATGCTGGGGTGTACGTGGGGCCTATCGCCCTCTCTTTCTCATTGGGTTTTTACAGCGATTGTAAGCCCTATTCTATACTATGGAGTTCTTGTTTGGTGGAAAGCCACACAAAAAACAACATACCTCAAAAAATTAGAGGGGGTATGCAGACTATCGATGCTTTGCATTACGGGAGCCCTGAAAACAACCCCGACGGCTGCACTGTATGCCATTCTGCACATTCCACCTGTAGACCTGGTAGCAAAGAACAAAGCATTAACGACCGCAACCAGGCTCGGTGCTTCGGGGCAGCTTGAGCGCCGACCATATGGCCATAGTAGTATAGCGTCCTCAGTCACAAGACGAACAGACTACATGATTCCCTACCTGCACTTTGAGGGAGATCTTAAGGCCACAATAGAGGTGGACGGTTGGCGCAAGGGTGCGCAAATGGCGGACGAGGCGATACATGTGTACACCGATGGTTCCAAAATAGTGGAAGGAGTAGGGTCTGCGGTATACTGCGCTGATCCGGAATTAAGCAGATCCTACAGGCTGCCGGATTACTGTAGCGTTTTCCAAGCGGAAATATTAGCCGTAACCAAAGCAGTAGAAACCCTGGAAGAGAATAGCTTAAGCTGCAACCGTGTTAACTTTTATATTGACAGTCAAGCAGCAATTAAGGCAATAATCTCGCATAGCACAGCATCTAAATGCGTGTTAGAGTGTAAGCAGTCTCTGGAGAGAATCGGGACAGGGAGAAGCATACATCTATATTGGGTCCCAGGGCATATGGGAATAGATGGGAATGAAAAAGCGGACGAATTAGCTAAAAAGGGCGCATCCCTTGAAGCTTGCTCCGTAGACGTCCCAATTAGATTGGGCGAGATTAAGCGAAGGCGAGAGGTGCACATGATCGACCAAGCAGAGAAGGCGTGGGTTCAAGCGCGTGGCTGTAAAGTGTCGAAGATTATGTGTAGGTCTTACAACCTTAGACTAACACAGTTGCTTCTATCATTAAAAAGAGAGGACTGTAGACTCATGACGGGTATTCTGACTGGACACTGCCTTCTGGCGTCACATGCCTTTAAATTAGGCTTGGTCAGTGATAGCAGGTGTAGGAAGTGCGGGTTGGAGGAGGAAACGATCGAGCACGTTCTGTGCTCGTGCCCTGCACTTGCCAGGCTAAGACTCCAGCTATTAGGAGTGATACAGCTGTCAGATCTAGAATCAGCAAGTGGCTTAAGTCCTAGGAAGCTTCTAGTATTTGCCAAGAGGACGGAGTTATTTTATAACATAGGTCCTGGTTTTTGATAGGGTTTTTCAGTTTGGTCGTTAAAACAAACTTCTGGTAACACTACGGACTCAATCAGTCTATGTGAGGTCCTCATGGACCGGCCAGTTCAACCTACCTACCATATCTATGGACCCTGGCCATATTAGATAATATTGAACATTTATTCCTAACATTAGTATTGCTCGTGTTGCGCCCAAGGGTATTTCCAATTGTATGTCACATGTTGTCCTTCATCGACCAAACGTTCGTAGTATTTCACAAGGTAGGCTGCCTATAATGATAATATTTACTTAAATTTTTGTTCTATCAAGTCTTTCATTTCAGATTTTACCGGAGATTCGGCGCGTTTTCGTGTATTCAAAGCAGCAGTCAAACAGTTTGAGAGAATATGCCAAGAAAACTAAAACTATTTTACAAAAATTGGCGGACTTGACCAAGTCATTGATGGTGCGTGGCTATGGTTATGATGATTTCTTTGAACAACTGGTAAGCTAAGACCTGCCAAATTGGCAGAAATTCGACAAAAGAAATAATAAAAAACTATAACTATTACAGGAATTTGTGATGAAGGATATACCATATTCAGTGAATGTACCAAGCTACACAAGCTCCCACTGGATGCCTGCAATACTACATGGATACAAGTGGCACAGTATCGAGTTTTAACTATGATTCAGCAGCCAATTCGTTATAAAATTCAATTGGTGGTACAGGTACGCGACAAATTGCCAATCAACAATATGGTATTTGTGTGTGTATGGGCGCAGGCATGTGCTCAATTACGTGCTCACAAGTAAGATCTGATGCGTATTCATTTACATTAACTGGTGATGTGGGCGTTATAGATCCAGCGCTTTTGGGTACAGCATCGGTACAGGTTCAATATTGTACAACAGAATTGTTATGGTAACGCATTTACAATGGAGCAGCAAGGAATGCAGTCGGCATGATCTGGTGGTGCTCAGTGGCTAGTCATGTCGGCTGGGCTGGGTTCCAGCCAACCTTGCTTTCCTGCGCAATAAACAGAAAAAAAGGTCATATCATGTCCTTTAAAAAAATTGACAAATGCGCAGAACTAATTCAAAACGCTCAAATGGACTAAAACAACATGCGGCCCAATCGGATGTCACGCACAGACCGTTAAAACATTCAACTTTTAAAATTCAAAAAACAATAAATCTAACGCAAAAAAAATTTACAAAATTAATCGAACCGGAAATGACCGGTTACCAAACGCTGAAACAAAAGAAAACTAAAACGGCAGAAAATAAAAGTAAAAACGAAAAGGCCGAATATACATAGGGGGCGCCGCGGGAGTTATTGCGACGCCCGGTGCTTATTCCCACCGTCAAATCCATGGCCACCGACGCACCTATATTTCGGTGGCCCCTTACCTGAATTACCTAGTGCCTTCTAAATCAAAAAGAATGCCAGCATTCCCATTTTATATAACATTTATTTATAATCCATTTTTAGTTTTAACCTATTATTATTTCTACCCTACTCTTATTTCGACCTATCTTATTATTATTAGGCGCATGGAAAAAAAATACCTTATTGTTTGTAGTGTTTGTATGAAAAAAAATGGGATTTGTGTTGCAGGCCTGCTCACAGTCAAGTATAGTACTATTTCTAAATAATTCCCAGCAAAGAAAAAAAAAACGATAATGCAAACGCTCGACTGCCTGCCAATTAGTTTGGTTGGATATTAGGCACTGTATAGAAAAAAAAAAAAAAAATTCGGATATATGTACATAGTACAAATACATATATAGTAATTCAAATTTATTTGGGCAGGCTGAACAACTAAATATGTATGCATACTTACTTTTGAAAAATATTAGATAATCTTTTGTGAATTTGTTATAATGCAAATTTGTGCAAAGCATGCTTATATAGACTTGGCCGCGTATAAATAAGAAGACATTTATTATTTTTTTTTTGGAGAAGGATTTCGAAAACTAA
Organism: Eurosta solidaginis; assembly: GCF_040869045.1. Lineage (NCBI taxonomy): Eukaryota > Metazoa > Arthropoda > Insecta > Diptera > Tephritidae > Eurosta > Eurosta solidaginis. Next base: position 123,138,765 of record NC_090321.1, read on the forward strand.
AATCCTTGCTTCTGAAATTTTCTGTCCAGCACAAAAATTGTATTTCAAACATTCATTGATCTTTAGGTTGCCCTTATTGGGATAAGACAAACAAAAAAAATGCCGCCCCTAAAGTGATATTTATTGTTTTTTCCGGCATTGAATGGTAAAAGTATTGTACCATGGGTACATGTTAGAATCGCTTTAATTTATCTGCAAAAGCAAGCTTTATTCCATATATCGTATTTCAACACGATTGATTACCAGTCTACTTTTCTGCATACAGGGACGCCCTGTACCTTTTTATGCTATGTTTGTCTAGAGAAATAGCGATAGACATGACTGCCAATTTGGCTTAGTATCAGCTTCCGCAAATTTTCCTCTTTCTTTTCCTTTGGAACTTTGGAATCGATGGTAGCTGATTAGCATATTTAATGTGTGTCCAAAATTGGTAGATGACTAGTGGACATTTTAACTTTGATTTTTTTTTAAAGAAAAAAGTAAAATAATTTAACTACCGCGCCAGGAGAATACCGTAGCTGACAGTATATTAGCAGAGACAATCATTGGTAAGAAGAATAAAGTATATAGTGAAGTGCCCAGTGATTATTTGCAATTTTTTTATTAGGTATTTGAATTTCTACTTAAAGAAATTGTGTTAAAGGGATTTGGGGATCGAGCAGCCGGAGCAGCGTGACCGGCACCCGGCCTAAACGTTTGCTAACAGCCACAGGAGCTGTTTATATTAATACAAAATATATTAATTTATTTAAGATTCTTGAAATGCTTACCTAACGCGCGAGTAGGCATAAAAAGGCTAAGGATTTCTCGCCTTACCTCTGCGTTTAAATTTGCTAAAAGCCTGCGGGCTAAGAGATAAATTTACAAATTTTCTGTGCGATCACAGAAAAATACAATTATTTCATTTTTCCCACCATAAAGTTTCACGCAAATATTTTACTATACATAACTATAGAAAAAAAATAAATAAAAAAAAAAAAAAGAACCTGAAATCAAAAGAAATATAAAGGGCAAGGTCCAATATGCATTTGCATATTACATTTGATACTCACCTCTAAATATACATAGGTATACGCACTTACCTTAATACTTACAATAAGATTTCCTGAAATTAATTACGCACTATGAAGAAAAAGCTTAAATTATAAAAATCATAATACAATAGAATTTCGCTGCTTTTAGATATTTACCAATATTCAGGTTTTAAATGTAATCTAAAAGGTGCATATTTACTTATAATTTTTGGAATCTTACATACTTATACTTACGTTTGATTGTCGAACTATGTTAAAGTGGTAGGTACATGCATACAAACTAGTGTATAGGATTTAACAGTCTTCTTGCTTAAATCGTAATAATGATCAATAAGATCGTCCCACCTAACTCAACATAGGAGTATGTTCATACACATTAACTCAATGTATATGTACTATTTAAGAGCGTACGCTTTTAAGAGACAAGACGGTTGACATTTCTTTCTTTGATTATACTCAGTTGAGCAGAGCTCACAGAGTATATTAAGTTTGATTGGATAACGGTTGGTTGTACATATATAAAGGAATCGAGATAGATATAGACTTCCATATATCAAAATAATCAGGATCGAAAAAAAATTTGATTGAGCCATGTCCGTCCGTCCGTCCGTCCGTTAACACGATAACTTGAGTAAATTTTGAGGTATCTTGATGAAATTTGGTATGTAGGTTCCTAAGCACTCATCTCAGATCGCTATTTAAAATGAAAGATATCGGACTATAACCACGCCCACTTTTTCGATATCGAAAATTTCGAAAAACCGAAAAAGTGCGATAATTCATTACAAAAGACAGATAATGCGGCGAAACTTAGTAGATGAGTTGAACTTATGACGCAGAATAGAAAATTATTAAAATTTTGGACAATGGGCGTGGCACCACCCACTTTTAAAAGAAGGTAATTTAAAATTTTTGCAAGCTGTAATTTGGCAGTCGTTGAAGATATCACGATGAAATTTGGCAGGAACGTTACTCCTATTACTATATATACGCTTAATAAAAATTAGCAAAATCGGAGAAGGACCACGCCCACTTTTAAAAAAAATTTTTTTAAAGTAAAATTTTAACAAAAAATTTAATATCTTTACAGTATATAAGTAAATTATGTCAACATTCAACTCCAGTAATGATGTGGTGCAACAAAATACAAAAATAAAAGAAAATTTCAAAATAAGCGTGGCTCCGCCCTTTTTCATTTAATTTGTCTAGGATACTTTTAACGCCATAAGTCGAACAAAAATTAACCACTCCTTTTGAAATTTGGTAGGGGAATAGATTTTATGACGTTAACTGTTTTCTGTGAAAATGGGCGGAATCGGTTAATGCCACGCCCAGTTTTTATACACAGTCGTCCGTCTGTCCTTCCGCATGGCCGTTAACACGATAACTTGAGCAAAAATCGACATATCTTTAATGAACTTAGTTCACGTGCTTACTTGAACTCACTTTATCTTGGTATGAAAAATAAACGAAATCCGACTATGACCACGCGCACTTTTTCGATATCGAAAATTACGAAAAATGAAACAAATGCCATTATTCTCTACCAAATACGAAAAAAGGGATGAAACATGGTAAGGTAATTGGATTGTTTTATTGACGCGAAATATAACTTTAGAAAAAACTTTATAAAATGGTTGTGACACCTACCATATTATGTAGAAGAAAAAGAAAAAGTTCTGCAGGGCGAAATAAAAAACCCTTAAAATCTTGGCAGGTATTACATATATAAATAAATTAGCGGTATCCAACAGATAATGTTCTGGGTCACCCTGGTCCACATTTTGGTCGATATCTGGAAAACGCCTTCACATATACAACTACCACCACTCCCTTTTAAAACTCTCATTAATGCCTTTTATTTGATACCCATATCGTACAAACTCATTCTAGAGTCACCCCTGGTCCACCTTTATGGCGATATCTCGAAAAGGCGTCCACCTATAGAACTAAGCTCCACGCCCTTTTAAAATACTCATTAGCACCTTTCATTTGATACCCATATCGTACAAACATATTCTAAAGTCACCCCTGGTCCACCTTTATGGCGATATCTCGAAAAGGCGAACACCTATAGAACGAAGGCCCACTCCCTTTTAAAAATACTCATTAACACATTTCATTTGATACCCATATCGCACACACAAAGTCTAGAGTCACCCCTGGTCCACCTTTATTGCGATACCTCGAAAAGGCGTCCACCTATAGGACTAAGGCCCACCCCCTTTTAAAATACTCATTAACTCCTTTCGTTTCATACCCATATTGCACAAACGAATTCTAGAGTCACTCCTGGCCCACCTTTATGGCGATATCTCGAAACGGCGTCCACCTATGGAACTAAGGATTACTCCCTTTTAAAAAACTCATTAACACCTTTCTTTTGATACCCATATTGTGCAAACAAATTCTAGGGTCACCCTGCTCCACCTTTATGGCGATATCTCGAAACGGCGTCCACCTATGGAACTAAGGATTACTCCCCTTTAAAATACTCATTAACAACTTTCATTTGATACCCATATCTTACAAACGCACCTTTATGGCGATATCTCGAAAAGGCGACCACCTATACAACAACCACCACTCCCTTTTAAAACCCTCATTAATACCTTTAATTTGATACCCATATCGTACAAACAATTTCTAGAGTCACCCCTGGTCCATCTTTGTGGCGATATTTCAAAACGGCGTCCACCTATAGAACTAAGGCCCACTCCCTTTTAAAATACTCATTAACACCTTTCGTTTGATGCCCATATTGTACAAACAAATTCTAGGGTCACCCCTTGTCCACCTTTATGGCGATATCTCGAAACGGCGTCCACCTATGGAACTAAGGATTACTCCCTTTTAAAATACTCATTAAAACCTTTCTTTTGATACCCATATTGTACAAACAAATTCTAGGGTCACCCCTGGTCCACCTTTATGGCGATATCTCGAAACGGCGTCCACCTATGGAACTAAGGATTACTCCCTTTTAAAATACTCATTAACAACTTTCATTTGATACCCATATCGTACAAACGCATTCTAGAGTCACCCCTGGGCAACCTTTATGGCGATATCTCGAAAAGGCGACCACCTATACAACAACCACCACTCCCTTTTAAAACCCTCATTAATACCTTTAATTTGATACCCATATCGTACAAACACATTCTAGAGTCACCCCTGGTCCACTTTTATGGCGATATTTCGAAACGGCATCCACCTATAGAACTAAGGCCCACTCCCTTTTAAAATACTCATTAACACCATTCGTTTGATGCCCATATTGTACAAACAAATTCTAGGGTCACCCCTGGTCCACCTTTATGGCCATATCTCGAAACGGCGTCCACCTATGGAGCTAAGGATTACTCCCTTTTAAAATACTCATTAACACCTTTCTTTTGATACCCATATCGTACAAACGCATTCTAGAGTCAACCCTGATCCACCTTTATGGCTATATCCCTAAGTGGCGTCCACCTATAGAACTATGGCTACTCCCTCATAAAATACTCTTTAATGCCTTTCATTTGATACACATGTCATACAAACACATTCCAGGGTTTCCCTCGGTTCACAATCCTACATGGTTATTTTCCCTTATGTTGTCACCATAGCTCTCAACTGAGTATGTAATGTTCGGTTACACCCGAACTTAACCTTCCTTACTTGTGTTTGTTTTTGCGTCTGAGATGGTCGCTTACTCCATCTCCCATTCCGTGCTCTAGTTTGCTTAGTTGGCATATAACTACTGATAACTCCAAAAATAAAATGTGCCCCTTAGTCATACCTTAGCAACATTTTTATATGCCCGATTTAGGGAGACCATTATATAACTATGATCGGCATAGTTATATTATAGAACAGTCATATAAACCTGTCGTCCCACGTCGAAGGACAGCGTGGTTTAAATGCGCATCTTTTTTCTAACGCCGTTATATACATATGAATAAACCAAGCACAGTAAGCGGAGTCGCTACTCATAGGAAGCAGCAGCAACACAGCAAGGAGGCCTCTTCGCTACGTGGGAATGCCAACAACGTGAATTCGTCTGGTTTGATTTCTATTTATAAACATATATTAAGTATTGGTATTAATATGCATATTTATTAACTTGCAATAATCCATGCATATAGTTATATTCACATTTTATTTGATAGTGAATCAAGAGAGGTGGGCAATTTAAGTCACCTCTGAATCAAATAAAAACCCAGGTAAACCTAAATGCATGAATTATTATAGATGTCGTGGCTAATTTTTTTGTCTTCGCGCTCACGCTCCCTGTCGTCCTTAGATCCGGCACACACTCCGGTATATGCCTCACTAACCGCAGAGACCAATAATGTCGTTGCTTGACCACCCTCTGAGTGCACCCTTTTGAATATCTTTATGCATTCGATTAGTTTTCCTCTCTTCTTTCATAAACCTATTTCCGAGTTCCTTTTGGCTTATCTTACTTGCGAATGCATGCACATACTTTTATTTAAAATGGGTCAACGGCATCAAAGATTCTTGCGTTGAGGTAGGTCGCGATACAAAATTGTCATATTACGCCATAGGAAAAATGTTCGTAGATATACTTTTAACCATTAAACATTGTAATCAAGTTTAAATTCACTATTCTCTTTAGAAGTCATATATTGCTTAGTTTTACTGTATATAGGCCTTATATATAGGTATAAGCAGCTATGAGTTGAATTTTTAAATAAAATATTGTTACGCATTGCTGATTTAAAATTTTGGTCTTATTTAGAAGAAAGTGTAGGTGGTTGAAAAGGGGCTTTAAGAACATCAACAAAGCCCTGGTAGGGTGGGTGCAGAGCAGTCGCCAATATCATTAAAAGCAGGCGCTGCATCAGGTGTAGGGGCATGAATGAAACAAAGCGGGAGACGGTTAGTCTGGGGTTGTGGTTATTTAGTGTGCAAACTAAGTTTTGTTAGGGTCATAGTCTGAGGAGGAAGGGGCTTGGTCAACCGCTAAGAGTTTAACCCACCCCAGGCTGAAGCTCCGGGAACAAGCGAGTGCACACGCAGCGTTTGGCAGCATCACAAGACCTTCTCGCTGAACTAATACGACCGTTACGCCAGGCTCAGGCTACCAGCTCATAACAGAAATGGCGTCCAAGTGTGGGGCCCGACAAAGGATGCGGCTGATTTTAATTAGCCAAAGTAATTGCGGCTCCAACAGTATATTCCTCTTTGGAATAAGTTTTAGTCCGTTTGGGTTTTTTTCCTCTATAAACTGTTCTAATATTTTTTTGTTTGTTTTGTGAGACCAATCGTAACTATTTGGAAATTAAATTTAATGCGAAGAGCACAGATTTTTGACCAGGTTACTAAAGTTGGTATAATCTTGTTATTAATGTTAGTATGCAGACGACTAGCTGGAATTGCGACTTTTATAGACTATATGTTTTGGAAGTTGACTAGTGTATAGGGTATATATTCCAATTCATGCCAAACCAGTTGATTTTCCGTTCCAATTCTATTTTGGAATTCTTGACAGTTGATTGGAATTGAGGGTTAGAACCATCTAAATGATAGTTGGCTCACCAGCAACGTTAGAGAATTACAGTTTCCAGAATTGACGACGTTTATTTCTCAGTCTTGCTTCGCGAAGCCTTTCAATAATACACATACAAACATTTTTTTTCTGATTTTGTTTGATTGATTAGCTTTTTGTCAAACTCCAGATTGATAGGAAACCCACTTTGGGTTGATCCTTAGCCACCTACACCAATATATACCACCACATGACCGGAAAATCAGACCATTTTATTGATACCTTTTGTACCGCTCTCGATTACAAGAAAAACTACCTTTTTTTATTTTTTTTGTTGTACGCGGGAAATTCGTGTGGACATCCATACATACATTTATTATTTTAATTCACATTCGTTACATTTAGTTAGGTACTCTTAGTAGATAACTACTGTTGCCCTTTTACCAATCGTAGGGAACAACCCCAATTTTTTTTTTACACATAGGTACATACCTAGAAGGAATAGCACAAAACATAAACAGGAACCTAGTGCTTGAGATATTTCCATAAGACTACTGGAATTATTCAAGCAAATTTTGTTGGTTCACACAATCTTTTTTTTTACAAATTTGTTTTTTGCTCGATCTTTGGGTTTTGTCGAATATCTACTGGTTATGAAGATGTCGCTAAGAAATGCAAGCGACCCTAGATTTGAGCCAGTTGGCTCCTGTTCTATCTCTAGAGATGACCTTTCGGAAGGTGACGATGTTCTGGTAACGACGTGTGGACCCCGCTTCCATAGGACCTGTCTGCTAAATTGGCTTAAGAAGAACTCCTCGTGTCCCCAATGACGGGCCAAATGCACCAGAAGTGAGTTTACTCAAAAATCGGGTGCACGTTCAAAAATTGCAAGTGCCGCACAGTTAAATTCGAACTTGGATAATCTTACTTTGCCCCAGTCAACCCAAAACAAAGACCAGGAAGTTCAAGGAGCAGCCAGCCTACCTATTATAAATGAGGAAGAGAATCGTGTTCGTAACATTGTCGCCGCTGTAATATCAGCGAGACAAGCATCAATTTTTGATGGCCTGGAGAACCGAGTTTCTCAATTAATTGAACAAAGAATGGCTGGTATACTTTCCACCCTAGTAGACCGTTTGCAATTGAATCCTCCGCAGCCACAACCGACACACAACAGCCCTAACATTAGCCCTGACGCTTTTGCCCAACCAGCCCCAAATCAATGTAACCGTTCAACACCCGTCTGACCTAGGGAGATACCAAGCTTTAATCAAAACACGAATAATTTTCACCATCAAATTGACCAATTTCGGTTTAGCGATTTGTCCAGTGTGCCAAACTCAGGAAGAATCGCGCAATTGATTTCAAATTGTTTTTTGTTAAAGAAGCTAGAGAATGCTATTGGCGATATCGACGCTCGGTTGAACGCGTCACGTGGGCCTCACTTTGTCAAGCTTTAAGAATAAATTTTCAACTTCACAAAAGCGACTTTGAGATCAAAGAAATAATTCGAAGCCGCAAACAGGGTTCAACTGAAAGTTTCGATGATTTCCGGAACGCTATCCTTAAATTAGCTGAGACCCTACAAACACCCTTACTCGAACCCGAGTTACTTGAAATTTTGCAACACAACCTTAGACCACGCGTACGTCAACAATTACTATACGTGAATATAAGCTCACTAGCGGAGTTGCGTAGGTTATGTTTAAAAGGCGAAAGCCTGCTGAACGAAATCGGGAACCCACCCATCCATTCACTGGCGGCCAACGCCCGGCAACAACAGCGGCGCTATGTGGAGGAGGTGGACGATGCAGACAGCTTGGCAGAGGATATGGAGGTCCAGATAACTGAGGTGGGAAGAAACTGAATGAGGCCAAAGTTAGTTTGCTGGAACTGCCAAGCCGACGGTCATCGATACATGGATTGCCTGGAGGACAGATCAGTCTTTTGCTATGGATGTGGTGCTCCAGAGGTTTACCGCCCGAAATGTCCGACCTGCAGTCCGGGAAACTTGAAGGAGAGTGAGGTTTCAAGAGAGAATCCTCGCAACAACACGAAGAAAAAGGTTTAAATAATGTCCCAATACGGTCTAACGGCAATGTCGTTAAACCACCAACTCGCGCTAATATACCAGTCACAACCAACCCATTGGTGCACAATCAAATTAGAGACCGAACTTTCAATGACAAAAATAAAAATGTAGATAGCCCAACCCGTTCCGCTACCAGAATGAAAGATTTTTGGAAACGTGTAAAAAGAAGCCGAAAGGTGGTTAACACCTTTATCTCTGCCATTAAGCACAAACCCTCCGATTTTAGGCCACATGCCAAGGTCGAACTTTTTTTACTTAGGTCTCTTAGACAGTGGAGCTCAGGTTTCGTGTTTAGGTTCCACTTTGGCTGAGCGCATTTGTAGAGGCGAGAAACTGCGTAAACATACAATGTCCATCTGTACGGCGGACGGAAAACAAAAAGTTGTTTATGGCATCGTCGACTTAAGCCGGAGTCATTGGTGCCGTATGTCGTATCGCTGTATCCGTATCCCTAACGTAATCAGCTGTTTAACGTTACGATGGTAAACCAAAACCCAATTGGTTGGCTACGATACGGTTACGACCTTAGCGTCACCAATAATCGATTGCATTGATTCCCATAAGGTTGGTCGAATCAGCTGTTAAAACGTTACCGATACGGTTACCGATAAAGCACCAATGTCTCCAGCTTTAGTCGTTAGATTTGAGAAACAAGAAGCGGCCATCAGTTTCTTCGTCATCCTTAGTATTGCGAGGACCCTAAAACCAAGGGTTTTGTATCCTCACAACATATACCTATTGTTTCATTTTTTACACACATGTTATACAATGATTGAATTTAACTCTGAATTTAACATCTATACATTTTTATGACATGAAATATATCTTTATGAATTACACGTCAAAATACATATATGCGGTTGTATATTGAATTATTATTTACTAAAATGAAGGACAAACCAGGCTTGCGCACTTTTGCACGCAAGCAAAATATTTACATTTTCGCCCACATAAATTCCAAATATAGGTTACCCTAACATACACTAAAATATTTGGAAGGGAGTTGGATACGCACAAAACACAAAATTTCGCCGGTCAACCAACCCTTTGCGCATCCAATGCACTCAGCTACAAATACAACATACATAATAATTTGGATAACCGAAGATCAGCAGCAAAAGTCGCCAAAATAAGCGCCGCTACTATTTGGAACTTTTCTATACATACTTACACACGAGCATACGACACACCAACGCACCACCAGAAACAAGCGACAGCGAACATACGCATAAACACAAATGATCGAATTCATTAGGTAAAGTGAAGTTTGGAAAACACGGCAGGCATACAACAAATGTATGTACGAGATTAGGTACATTGTTCGTTATTATATTAGGGCTCCCGAAAATTGGGATACGAAATGCCGGTATAGCGGATTATCATACATGATCGAAAGTATGCATATATATATATATACAGATGTACAAGCCATATGCATGAAAATGGAAAGAGGGAAAACGTATGTTAGCATGTAAGCGTATGTATGTACTAATAGAATGCAGCGAAAGTAGCGTTAAACTGGTATTAGATTTTTGCATTTCCAACTTTTATAATTGTTATAATTGTTATTGTAAAACTACTGACTGCCTGCGCGCAGTCCTACATAATTTTATAACGGAGGAATTATTACTGATGAATTGGTTTTAGGAAATAACCGTCCGCCGGCGTACGAAATCGTATATAAGGGCGATAAATTAGCTTGTAAGTTCAGAAGCTAGGAGATAGGCATAAGAGTCAGTGGGCTTCTACCACTGATCAGCACGACCTGAAGGTTTCTACTTCATTTCGTGATTAATTTTATATTCAGTAGGAGGTTTCTACTCCAACTGACGGAGAGCTTAGTAGAGGGGTTCTACCTCAGCTACTCTTATCTAGACAGGGACATAGAGTAGGAGTAGCCATTAAGGACATCGATTTTTTTGAATAAATCATATAACGTTTTCGAAACTCTTTTGCTTATTTATTTCGAGCGGAATAGGTTCTCCCGCCAAACATAGGAACCCTGGACGGACTGGGCATACCTCAGCAGAAATAAGTTCGTCACATATGGCGCCCGAGCAGGCTTAAGAAAGATCAAGGAAATCGTCAAGGTTTTACATAAAGGATATTCAAAAGGTAACAAGGATATACGGAAAGCAAAACAACGAAGCTAAGGGAGACACAAATAAGAAAATGGTAAAGGTATCATGGATATATATATATATATATATATATATCTCACAAGAGAGGAGCTGGTAAGTTACCACTCGGAGTTCGGGCTGGATGATACAAGAACGGTAGATGAACTAAGGAAGCGACTGGCGGCGTTCGTACAGGCAGAAAAGGACAACGAGAAATGGCAGGATCGGCTTACATACCTAGCTCTACAACACGTAAGGACGAAATCTGCACTAAACATACCACAGGCAAGTAGTCGGTCGACATCTTCAAGTGCTACGAAAACGGATGACGATAATACAACCGGCGCACCCAACCAACACGGGGTCCAACCACCACTATAGGCGATGCAACAATCAGACACATACGCAACCACTATGGACCGGGTAAGAAAATGGGGTTTAAAATACGACGGGGTCAATGATCCTCTAGGGTTCATCGAACGCGTTGAAGAACTAGCAGAAGGATACGAAATAAACGTCAAATCTATACCGAGAGCATTGCCGGAGCTACTCAAGGATACAGCGTTGGTTTGGTACCGAAATAACAACCGAAACTGGAAAGAGTGGGGCTCATTCAAAAAGGATTTCCTAAAATTTTTCCTCAGCTCCAGATATTTTGAACAGTTGGACGACGAGATACGGGCACGAATGCAAAGGCCAGGAGAGAAGTTCAAGGATTGTGTGCTAGCACTACAAGGGCTGATGCGTCATGCCGCCTACACCGAAGACCAAAAGCTAAACTGCATATACAGGAACTCCCGCAGAGAAATACAGCTGTATGTTAAAAGAGGCGAGGTCAGCAGCCTGGAAGAATTGGTAAGTTTGATAGAAGATTATGAAAATATTACCCTTGACAATGATCCGATGCGACCAATGGCAAGACCATTTGTACCAAGGCGCCCAGAAGAGCTTTACAAATATATACAGGCAGAGGAGCGAGAACAGCAGACAGAGGAACAACCATCCCAGAAGTCAGAAGCGGCACCAAGATACATCGATACAAGTACGGCGTGCAGACGATGCGGAGGAGGCGGCCATGTCGCACACGGTTGCCGTAGCGCTCGCATCGAATTCTGCCGGGCATGCGGAATGGTAGGCACACTCACACGAAACTGTTGTAGACGAACGCAGGGAAACGGCCAGAGACCTCATTGGCACCGAGGAGTGGGGTTCCCCAAACGCAACCTCGGGAAAACTAAGCACGTTGAGACAGACAAAGGGCCGGTTCCTGGCAAACATCACATTGAATGACGAGGAGGTGGTGGCCGCAATCGATACAGGGGCGACGCGAAGCTTTGTGATTGGAACAATGAAGACAGGTAAATTCAAGACGATAGAAACGCGAGTGATACTGGGAGATGGCAAACCTAATACGATCATAGAAGCGGTAGATGTAGAAGTCAGAATGGCTAACCAAGTGCTGCGAAATGAAATGCTAATCCTACCAGGACTAGTCGACGAAGTGGTGCTTAGAACGGATTACCTGGCGAAGGTGAACATGGAGATGAGATGCGGAGAACAAACGCTAACCTTGAACACAGACAATCAGGAGGAGGATGCGGTCACTTGTACAACAATGGTCGAAAGTAGAAATGGAAGTAGTCATAAAGATGACAGCCTAAATGTTGCGAACACAGACGAGTCGGTGAGTAAATTTCTCAACAAAGAATTACAGATGTTCGAAGAAATGTCAGGTGCATCCAACGTGGCCACGCACTAGATAGTGATGAGAGATGGCCGCCCCATAAAACAAAGGTATTACCCGAAGAATCCAAAGGGAAAGTTAAAAGTGGCCACAGATGCACTTTCGAGACAGCCGATGGACGAGCAACTAAGCACGTTGACGGTGGAGCAATGAAAAGATGAGTGCAAGTGGCTGAAAGCGAAGATGGCAGAGGTGAGAAAGGCTCCGGAGAAATTCCCAGACTATGTGATCGAGGACGGAAAGCTATACAGGAGAATAGAGAGTCAAGTTGATGATGAAGACGCAGTACCGTGGAAGCTATGTGTACCGAGCCCACAGAGACGCAGAGTGCTGGCGGAAATTCATGACACACCAAGCGCAGGACACATGGGCGTTCCAAAATCTATTGCACGAGCGACGACACGATATTACTGGCCCGGAATGTTCAGAGACGTAAGGAAGTACGTACAGCAATGTCATGGATGTCAGGTATACACACCTAGTCAACAACAGGCCGCGGGTAAGATGTTAACTAAAATTCCAGAAGAACCGTGGGCAACAGTGTGTGCAGACTTTGTTGGTCCCATGCCACGATCAAAACATGGTAATACAATGGCATTAGTTTTCGTTAACAGATTTTCAAAATGGGTGGAGATAATGGCAATTAGAAAGGCAACAACAGAGAGCGTAATACGAGGATTTAGAGAGAGAATTTTGGCACGAGTTAGCATTCCAAAGGTATTAATCACAGACAACGGAGTGCAGTTCGTGAGAAAACCTTTTAAGAAGTATTTGGAGGAGCTTGGCATAAAACACCAGCTGACAGCACCATACACACCGCAGGAATATTCCTAACTTGTCCGTGTCACGGAACGAACTCACCATGTTTCAACCGTCGTTGTTGTTGTAGGTAGTGTTGCAGCAGGCCTATATTCGGCGGCCCTGCTGTTGTTGTTGTTAAAGCTGATGGTGTTGCAGCAGGCCTATGTTTGGCGGCCCTGCTGTTGTTGTTGTAGGTGGTGTTGCAGCAGGCCTATGCTTAGCGGTCTTGCTGTTGTTGTTGTAGCTGGTGTTGCAGCAGGCCTATGTTTAGCGGCCCTGCTGTTGTTGTTGTAGCTGGTGTTGCAGCAGGCATATCCTTAGCGGCCCTGCTGTTGTTGTTGTAGCTGGTGTTGCAGCAGGCCTATGTTTAGCGGCCCTGCTGGTGTGGTTGCCGGAGGCCTATATTCAGCGGCCCTGCTTTGGTTGTTAGACCTGGTGCTGGTGGTAAGCCTAGTGGATGCGGCGCGTTTGTTTGGCGCTGCCGATGGGGTTGCGGTTGAAGTGGTTGCGCGGTCGAGGTGGTTGTTGTGGGCACCGCGATGGTGGTTGGCGTAGGTGGTGGGGGTTTCGCTCGTGGTTGTTGCGTCGCAATGGTGGTGGTTGCGTCTGGTTGTATTAGCGCGTGGTGTTGGCGCTGCTAATAGTGGCCGTTATCGTTGGTATTGTCGTCTTCGTCGTAATCGTCGTGTAGCTCTCAATAATGGCGGTTATGGTGGATTCCCGGAGCAAGTATCGGTTTAAGCACACACACACAAATTTTAGTGGCGATTTTAAATATGCAATATTTTTATATATGAAAATATATGTAAAACCTGCACTTTAATTAGTGCTTACTTGACTTTTATATATGACGTTACGTTAACAATACAAAATTACGCGTTTCTTTGTGCTATTTTGTAAGTGGTTTCAGTGTGCAAGCAAATGGTTAACAGGTGGTCGTCGTTGGGATTTCTTGCAATACGAACTCCGAGGATTTCTTGTCTCGCCTTTTTTTTTTGCTTAAATATTTTAACACTCCACTTAAAAGTTTTTTTTTAATAACGAAGTTAAGTGTTACTGAACTGTTTTTGTGTGTTTTGTCTGATAATGTTGCATGATTTTCATTTAAAATTTTCCACCCGCAGCTAGGCTTAATACAGCGCTAAAATCGAAACAACGACGCGACGCGCCATCGACACCAATAGCAATCACACCGCCCAAATTCGTTTTTGTTTCGGGCTATATTTTATACCGAATTATCCACTTGTTAGCTTATTTACTTGAACGTTCTTTGGGTTCTCGTTTATTTAAGTTCGAACTATACTCAATTTTGCGTTACTTATAAATTAAACGTGAACAAATATTATCGAGAGGTACAACTTTTCGCGACCACCACGCTGCAAGAAAAAGACCTTGCTCTTTTTTTTATCTTATGCCTAAAAATGGCCACACACGCCATGGTCTTGTATAAAAAATTTCCTTCCATTATTGCGAATGCGCAGTGAAACGGCACCGTTAAATCGCATGATTTAACTGTGGTTGTCATGGTAGAACCATACAAGGTGGTTGTCGCGGTGACAATCCTGCAGCCATCATTAAAAGTTCGATATATTTCGTTTTTGTGAACCGATGGACTAATGTCAAAATCGTACTGCGCTGAAAGTTAATGTGTAAATTCGTATGAAACTACTAGTCAGCTGTCACCTTGTATAGTTACGCCATGGTGGTTGCCGTTATTGGGAATTTTTGCACACCATTGGATTATTTCACGAAATTAACAAAAATTTGCTTTAACCACCTCAGGCAGGCATGTGTGAGGGTGAATCTTACCCTTTTCCTTATCACTAGCCAACTGGTACGTTCCAAGGGTGAATCTCCCAAGTGGACCATAACAGAATTTATAATAATACCAAATCCAAAACAAGATGGTATATCATTTGGAATGAAAAAGAGAACAGTGGTATCGATATGTGTTTTATTCAAACCGGTATAAGCTTAATTGAACGTGTTGCAGAGAGTCGTTCTGATTCATCCGTACTCAAACTAGTTGATTATAGCTCAGCAAAAGTAACTGCAACACGCCCACAATTGTTGCAAGTGCTTAACGATTTTGTTTGCCGTTTCTATAAAATGTCTAATACGAATGTGCGTTTAAAAGCCATCCAATCTTTGGTTGGGATCATGAATTTAAATCGCTTCAGCTATGAACAAGAAATACTTTAGAGCGTAGTTATCCCATATTTTTCGCAAATTTCTTATGAGTACGACTTGGAAATAAATAGCAATGCATATTACGTATTTAGTAAATACTATTTACATTTAGTTATTATTCATGATTAAAAGTAAATTTTCTGGTTTTTCTTAACTCCATATATAGTGACTATATTCATTAAAAGTTTAAAGATTGGGGCGTCAAAGGCAATGTGGTGGAAGAACTCAAATATAATATTGATACAAGCTATTTATTTCATAAAAAAAGAGCATTTATATCAACGTTGACTTTTGGTGTTTCGATGTGTCTGAGAAAAATGATAAAACTTGCAAGATTTAACACTAAATCTTTTCAGAGGCCTAAATCTCGAATAAAGCTCTAGGTGGTATAAGCATGTGCATGGATAGTTATGATTGATAATGAATTTCTTCAAATTTCATTGTTTTATTGTTGTATTTGCAATAGCTTATGCAAATCCATGTTTGTAATATTACTTATATCTAAATCTTTATATCTATACTTTATATAAAATAAATTTGTTGTGAGATCCATGTTTTATAGTAAATATTTATTATACAGTTGCGAACACAAAAATATCAGTGCCAATTTTTATCAAATTTCAGCAAGATTCGCTTCAGTTAAAATATTTTTGCAATTTTTTTTATAAAAATGTAGGTCAATATATAATTAGGTGAATATAAGTTGGAGTTTAGAACTTTACTCAAAAATCGGGAAAATTCCGCGGAATATGATGAAAATTTGCAACTTTTTTAGAAATTTTCTGAGAATGCAGTTTTGTAGCTCATTCTATTTTAGTACAGTAATAATAATAATAATTATTATTATAATATTTAGGAAATATTAGTACAATAAGACCTGCCTGCAGTATGTTTTAGTACAACTTTTATCACATAACTTTTACACAATAATATTTATGTTAACAAAATCAATTTAATTTAAATTTAAAAATTATATCAAATCTAAACATCCAGTTAGGAGTGTATAATATTATATATTCATAGAAATTATTATACATAAAACAGGGACAGAAAAGTAAATTAATAAAAGATAATACAATCTAAGATAAGTAAGTAATTAATAGTATAATAGGTGGCCAATTTAAGCAAATTATGTTGAAAAATATTGATAAATAATTTGTCTATAGTTCCTTTGGTTTATACGGTTCTTTGTGAAAGCCGGTATGGAATTCCAAGTGCGTATAATATATACAAAAAAGAGTTTTGTTGAAGCCACAAAGTTGAAACTCGGCACGATTAAATCATTCAAACGACTAGACCTAGGAAAAACAAGCTTTTCATATAGATAAGAGGGCGTTTTTGTGGCAATCAGCTGAACGAGGAAAGTAGAAACTCTCGCTTTCAAATAAGCATGGATTTCACAACCAAGAAGCTTAGTTTTCCAAGCAGAAATATGGTAAAACTTACAAAGGCCATACACATATCGCGTTATGTGGTTGAACGCAATATCAATTTTATGAGCGGAACAGGAATTTAATTTATTGTATACCAACTCTGAATAGGTTAATATCGGCAACAATAGTTGAACAGCAAGTTTTTTACGTATGGCAACTGGACTCCCGTTAGAGGATGTTGATGACAATTTGTGATCGCTCGCAGCTATTAGGTGGGGAGAAAACTCCCAACCAGGGAGAGAAATCAGATGCTAACCAAACAGTTCCTGTTGAATACCCAGTAACCTGGGCATCACAACAGACATCTGATTGATGAGCCAACACCGCCCACGGGCTTGAGGAGTCATATCCATAAGCATTATGAGGAAATACGTCACCTGAGAACTCAGCGGTATGAAGCCAAAAAACATAAACAGGTCCTCAGTGAACTCCACAAACAGGCGCCGGACCTTTATGCCAGGAATTGCCCGGTGAATCCAGTACTCAAAGAACAGTACCCAAAACTTGCGGAAGAGGAACGCATACTCCACAGGGAAACGGGAGTCACTCTAGCTCAACTTCGATCTGGATACTGTAGCCGGATAAACTCTTACCTATCCAGAATCAACCCCGACATACAAAATGTATGCCCGTTAGAGGATACTGATGACAATTTGTGATCGGTCGCACCTATTGGATGGGGCGAAAAACTGCTACAATAACAACAACATGAATAGCAGAGAGACTTGGCAACTCCCCTTGCGCTATATTGACGGCGGAGGTAAAAAGTTCTCTGGCCTGGGCCGGAAAAAATATTGCTGCCAAGAACAACAGTATTAGCACCCCTGCTGTCGAAGTTGCTGCAGCCTCCTCTGCCATCACAACACCGGCAAACCGGAAGGCGCCGGCCTTTCCCAAGAGGGGAATTCTTCAATAAAATACTTTAAACAATAATATCGATAGTCATAATGGTCCACCCCTGTCGAAACAGCAAGTTTCCTGTGACTCCCGTTAGAGGATATTGATGACAATTTGTGATCGGTCGCAACTATTAGGTGGGGCAAAACATTGCTACAACAACAACAACAACTAAATGGACACAGAGAACACTGCACATATATACAAACATTTTCTAACGAAGTTTTAAGGTTTTTTTTTAAATTTGAAAAATAATTGTAATTTGAAATTTGTTTATTATAATTTTGTAGTTACCCCTGAAGACGGTTACCGTAGAGTAGCCGAAATATATTGGGAAAAGATTTAAAACCTGTATTTTATTGACCTCGGGCCAGCCAACTAAGAAATATATAAAACCATAAATTTCGCTAAAAAACTTCAACAAATGGTTCAGCAGTAAGCGTGATCAAAAGGCGAAAATCTATGTTACCCATTTAATTGAAAAAGATGCCGATTTTCTTTGAAATGAGGAGAAAACAATGGCCACTTTTATGTGTGCGGGTATGTTAAAGTGAACTTTAGTACACAAAATTGTGTAATATATAATCTTTTGCTTTTTAATTTCATAGTGATGCAAAAAATATGGCTGTCGATGTTAGAAATGTTTTAGTCAAAATAGTATTGATTGAGTGATGTGTGGAGCTAAAAATTTCAAGCTTTTGATTAACTCAAATATAAAGAACTAAACAGACCTTTTATAATTCCTTGTTAAGTAGAAATATTAATATTAAAAGAACGACATATTGTGAGAATGCATGTGGATACATGTATGTCAGTCGGTATTGAAAAGAAGTAGATATATTTAAGGCCGCGGTACAATGACATTTTTCATTTACACATTAACACAAGCTTATGCATTCCAATAACATCGCCACAATCAACCAAGATGTTGCGTTTGTAAATATGAAGGAACTTCAGACTTGGCAATTGAAGTTTGTTACGCCTTGCCCACTCACATAAAAAATTTAGCGAAGCACTGTTGTAAACATTCTCCCTATACAACATACTTCCTAACATATTTTGTGTCGTATTCGATTGCTAAATTGCAGTTTTTAATTGTGTTAGAAAATTTACTAACCAGTGGGAAAAATGATTTCACTTGCAACGTGTGCCAACACCCTTAGCCAAAGCAAATGTCAAATTCTTCTTCTTATGATTTGCTTGGAACGAAATTGGGGAGTTGGCTACTTTTCAATATCAGATGGCGCCAGTGTCGTTCATTCTACCATTCTCCATAAAACTACGTGCAATCTACTCATAATGCATAAGCTTGTGTTAAACTCATCTATATGAAAAACTGCTTATGTGTCGGAGCCTCATTCTGTTTGGCGACCGATACGCTCAACGAACGATACCTGCTTGGACGATATCGTGTGGTCATATTATTCTGAATCTTAAGCTGTAATCATTGGTGCCGTTTGTCTTATCGCTGTAGTCGTATCCCTAACGTTATCAGCTGTTTATCGTTCCGACGGTAAACCAAAACCCAATTAGTTGGCTACAATACGGTTACGACCTTAGCGGCACCAATAATCGATTGCGTTGATTCTCATAAGTTTGGTCGAATCAGCTGTTATAAGGTTACCGATACGGTTACCGATAAAGCACCAATGTCTGCAGCTTTACGTTGCCGTTAATCTTGTAGCTTTATGTCGTTCGTCAACTACACGATATCAAGTGTCAAACTTGCAACTCTGTGCACATATGTTTTGTTTTTGCGCACGTCCATAAAGTTTACAAAATAAGTAAAGTTGTTACCTAGTGAAATAAATATATGATATTGTATTGCATTGTATTTATTTATAAATATAATAAAAACGTATTAAGCTATTGCTATATTAGTGTCCCAAGAAGAAGAATTAAAACTCCAAAGGAGGATATTGAGAGCGTTGTTCACTTACCAGACGCTGAGTAGCACATTGTTTACAAAATAATTTTAGTTGTAGATTTGTTCAAAATTTTCGCGTTAGCAAAGAAATATTTCAACAGATCTTTGACGAAATACAAATATATTTCAAAAATACATTTCATAGCACGCTTTGGTATAAGTCTAGTTGAGGGATAGACTGTTAATACGCTACCAAAAATATCGAGAGAGGTGTCAAAAGACGCATATTGACCTCTATGCCCAGAGATATTTGCAGTTGAAATTGGCGATTTTCATGTAGTTGTTGTAATGTTGAAGTACCCACAAAAAAAAATTGTAAACATAAATGTTTTTCGCGGATATAGTTTTGTCTCCAAACCGGTGTTGGACCCACCTAGGGTAATTTTTTGTAAGCGCGGGAAGGACCCGCGGGTCATTTTTCGGTTTTTCGTTAATATTTTTTGAGCGAGTTAAAATTTTTATTTTCCGCCTCCGGATTATTAATACTGATGTCAAGATGCGTCGTTTGCCACCTCTCTCGAAATTTTTGGTAGCGCATTAGCAGTCGACCCATCAACTAGACTATTACCCACGCATTTACCACTCCAACTAAAATTATCCACGTTCCTGCGTTTTCTGGCAACAGGCAGTTATCAGAAATCAGTTGGAAATGAAAGCATTTCATCTATGGCCCAGCCTACGGTAGCGAAAGTCATTGATGAATGCTTATCCATTTTTGGGAATCGTTTCAGCCAAAAGTGGGTAAATTTTGAGAGGAGTGAGGAAGAAGAACGTGCAGTAAAAGAGCACTTATTTTCCAAATTCCGCATACCGGGTGTTGTTGGCTGCGTGGATGGCACTCACGTGCGGATAAAGTCACCTCCTGCAGATATGAAGCATCTATATTACAACCGGAAAGGATTTTATAGCTTAAATGTGCTGGTTGTAAGTATGTATACTGATAGGCTACGTTCACTATGGCGACAGCTTTTTTTTTTTGTTTCCTTCTATAGATATGTGACCACAATATGGCCATAACGTTTGTGGATTCAAGGCATCCAGGAGAAAAACACGACTCATTTATATGGAAGCATAGTGAAGCAGAACGGCATATGAGAACACAATATCAAAATGGAAAAAGAAATTTTTGGCTACTAGGTAAGTATAGTTTTTAATTTCTCTATGATTCAACAAAAAACAAACAAAAACTTTTGACAGGCTATTCCGGATATCCTCTGCAACCTTATTTAATGACGCCATTTAGGACCCCTTCAGAAGCGGTTCAAACTCGATACAATGAGGTACATTGTAAAGTTCGAAACCTTATCTAACGCTGCTTTGGAGTGGTGAAAACCGATTTCGCTGTATCGGATTAAAAGCAATAAAAATATTAAATGTTCGCTGCGCAATCCACAATATTTGCATTTCGTTTAAGTATGAAATGCCTCTGAGTTTGAACAGCGATAATCTCTCGGAAGTACATCACGATCTCCTACCCGATGAAGAAGCATCGAGGGCAGGTTTGAATGTAAGAATACAAATAGCTGAAAGCCTCATTTAAATGTATAAGCGAATGTGTCATTTTTGCCAAAAATAAATCTGTGGACCCTGGCCATATTAGATAATATTGATCATTTATTCCTAACATTAGTATTGCTTGTGTTGCGCCCAAGGGTATTTCCAATTGTATGTCACATGTTATCCTCCATCGACCAAACGCTCGTAGTACTTCACTAGGTAGGCTGTTATAATGATAATATTTACTTCAATTTTTGTTCTATCAAGTCTTTCGTTTTCAGATTTTACCGGAGATTCCGCGTGTTTTCGTGTATTCAAAGCAGCAGTCAAACATTTTGGAAGAATATGCTAAGAAAACTAAAACTATTCTACAAAAATTGGCAGACTTGACCAAGTCATTGATGGTGCGTGTCTATGGTTATTGTGATTTCTTTGAACAAGTGGTAAGCTAAGACCTGCCAAATTGGCAGAAATTCGACAAATGAAATAAGGAATTTGTGGCGAAGGAAATACCATATTCAGTGAATGTACCAAGATACACAAGCTCCCACTGGATTGCTGCAATACTACATGGACGCAAGTGGCATAGTATCGAGTTTTAGCTATGATTCAGCAGCCAATTCGTTACAAAATTCAATTGGTGGTACAGGTACGCGACAAATTGCCAATCAGCAATATGGTATTTGTGTGTGTATGGGCGCTGGCATGTGCTCATTTACGTGCTCACAAGTAAGATCCGATGCGTATTCATTTACATTAACTGGTGATGTGGGCGTTATAGATCCAGCGCTTTTGGGTACAGCATCGGTACAGGTTCAATATTGTACAACAGAATTTATAATAATACCAAATCCAACACAAGATGGTATATCATTTGGAACGAAAAAGAGAACAGTGGTATCGATATGTGTTTTGTTCAAACCGGTATAAGCTTAATTGAACGTGTTGCAGAGAGTCGTTCTGCTTCATCCGTACTCAAACTAGTTGATTATAGCTCAGATTAACACTATTTACATTTAGTTATTATTCATGATTAAAAGTTAATTTTTTTGTTTTTTTCTTAACTCCATATATAGTGACTACATTCATTAAAAGTTTAAAGGTTGGGCGTCAAAGGCAATGCGGTGGAAGAACTCAAATATAATATTGATACAAGCTATTAATTTCACAAAAAAATTGCATTTTTATCGACGTTGACTTTTGCTGTTTCGATGTATCTGAGAAAAAATGATAAAACTTGCAAGATTTAACATTAAATCTTTTCAGAGGCCTAAATCTCGAATAAAGCTCTAGGTGGAAATATGGTATAAGCATGTGAATGAATAGTTATGATTGAATATGAATTTCTACAAATTTCATTGTTTTATTGTTGTATTTGCATAAGCTATTAAATCCATGTTTGTAATATTACTTATATCTAAATCTTTATATCTATACTTTATATAAAATAAATTTATTGTGAGATCCATGTTTTATAGTAAATATCTATATATATAAAAAGAAGTGTACATTTTGATTGTCACTCCATAACTCGAGAACGGCTCGACAGATTGCCATGAAATTTTTAGGAAAGATACAGGAAGGAGCGATGATGGTTAGTTGATTTTGAAATCCCAAATCTGTTTAGCCATATATATATAAAAATCAAATTCTGTGTGTGTTCGCTATGGAAACGTATTTCCCACACATCAATCATCACCAAATTTTGGTTATGGGTTCCTTCGATAAACGGGAAGGTTTTAGGCTAAAAATAATTTCGATATATAAAAGGGGCGTGGCACTTCCCATACAAATGGAATCATTGGTACTGCATACCTTTGAAAGTATACATTCCAGAACATTGAAATTCAATGAGGAGTTATAAGAGGTCAATCCCTAACACCACCAAGAAAATGCGGAATTTGGAGAAAGGGGGCGTGGCACCTCCCATAAAAATGGAATCTTTAGTAATGCATAACTTTGAAGGTACACATGCCAGAACATTGAAATTCAGTAAGGAGTTATATGAGATCAATCCCTAACACCACCAAGAAAAGGCGGAATTGGAAAAAAGGGGGCGTAGAACCTCCCATTCAAATGGAATCTTTGGTACTGCATAACTTTGAAGGTATACATGCCAGAACATTGAAATTCAGTAAAGAGTTATTTGAGGTCAATCGTTAACACCACCAAGAAAATGCGGGATTGGGAAAAAGGGGGTGTGGAACCTCCCATTCAAATGGAATCTTTAGTAATGCATAACTTTGAAGGTATACATGACAGAACATTGAAATTCAGTAAGGAGTTATATGAGGTCAATCCCTAACACCACCAAGAAAAGGCGGAATTGGGAAAAGGGGGGCGTAGAACCTCCCATTCAAATGGAATCTTTGGTACTGCATAACTTTGAAGGTATACATGCCAGAACATTGAAATTCAGTAAGGAGTTATTTGAGGATAATCCTTAACACCACCAAGAAAATATGGAATTGGGAAAAAGGGGGCGTGGCACCTCCCATACAAATGGAATATATTATACTGCATATATCTGGATGTCGTAATGGTAGGATAATTAAAATTGGTAAGGAGCTATGTGACGTTAAGTCCTAAAACCTCCAGTAAAATGTGGAATGGGGAAAAACTATGGCTGCCGCACAAACTTAAGTTATTTTAACACCTAAAGTTTGACTGCATTGTTGAGTTTAGCTGTTATGCCTTTTGTACGTTTAGTAATCTGCCGCTGTTAAAAAAATTCTTTAGCTTCAGTCTATCTACATTTTCTATAAAAATCAAATTCTGTGTGTGTGTTCCCTATGAAAACGTGTTTGCTATACTTCGATCATCACCAAATTTTGGCTCGAGGTTCCTTCGATCAAGACGAAAATTTTCATATTTCAGAATTAGGAATTTTAAATTTAAATTTTTCTGTTTTTTGGCTATGCGAAAGAACTATCTTAGCTCCCAAAAATGATCATGTTAACAAAATCAATGATCGCTTTCAAAACCAATTTCCTGGTGCAGTGGCGAAATATAAATCGATCGACACACTTACAGATGAAGATAAAATTTTGAATTATCCAAATCATTTTCTATACTCCTTGATATATGCCTGCGCATATATCAACAATGAAAAGTGGCTCACCAGGCATGCTTCTTCGGAATGTAATCAAAGCAACAATCATCAGCGGTAAAAGCAATACAATAATATAAAATAAGATACAAGAATAAAATGTTTTAACAGAAAATTTCACCAAATATGCGTACAAAATTCAATTCAATTTACAGAACAATAAATTAAATTATCAACAAACAAAACAGAAAAAATAACGCAACATCCATTCGATCTCGGGCATTACAACGTGCGCCTGGTAAAGCTAGTTAATTATACAGTTGCGAACACAAAAATACCAGTGCCAATTTTTATCAAATTTCAGCAAGTTCCGCTTCAGTTAAAATATTTTTGCAATTTTTTTATAAAAAATAGGTCAATATATAATTAAACGAATATAAGTTGGAGCTCAAAACTTGACTAAAAAATCGGGAAAATTCTGCGGAATCTCATGAAAATTTGCAACTTTTTAACAAGAATTTTGTAGAAATTTTCTGATAATGCAGTTTTGTAGCTCATTCTATTTTAGTACAATAATAATAATAATAATTATTATTATTATATTTAGGAAATATTAGTACAATAAGACCTGCCTGCAGTATTTTTTAGTACAACTTTTATCACAAAACTCTTACTCAATAATATTTATTTTAACAAAATCAATTTAATTTAAATTTAAAAATTATATCAAAACTAAACATCCTGTTAGGAGTGTATTATATTATACTATTCATAGAGATCATTATACATAAAACAGGGACAGAAAAGTAAATTAATAAAAGATAATACAATCTAAGATAAGTAAGTAATTAATAGTTTTATGGGTGGCCAATCTAAGCAAATTATGTTGAAAAATATTGATAAATAATTTGTCTATAGTTCCTTTGGTTTATACGGTTCTTTATGAAAACCGGTATGGAATTCCAAGTGCATATAATATTTACAAAAAATAGTCTTGTTAAAGCCACAAAGTTGAAACTCGGCACGATTAAATCAATCAAACGACTAGACCTAGGAAAAACAAGCTTTTCATATAGATAAGAGGACGTTTTTGTGGAAATCAGCTGAACGAGGAAAATACAATTTCTCGCTTTCAAATAAGCATAGATTTCACAACCAAGAAGCTTAGTTTTCCAAGCCGAAATATGGTCAAACTTACATAGGCCGTACACAAATAGCGTTATGTGGTTGAGCGCAACATCAATTTTATGAGCGGAACAGGAATTTAATTTATTTTATACCAACTCTGAATAGGTTAATATCGGCAACAATAGTTGAACAGCGAGTTTTTTACGTATGGCAACTGGCGTAAATATTGACGACTGTCTTAAATTTCAGAGTATGCAGTATACCCGCCCTACCATGAAATTAATATGATCAACGCAAATAAGACTAGAGCTTACAACAAATCCCAGGTTTTTAACCTTGTTAACAATTTTAATACGGTGTTATCAACACCGGTCAGATAGCTATGCATAATCTTCACTGCATTTCTAATGAATCCAAAATATTTTCTGAGTTTGGTACAAAGCAGTTGGTGATTGACAGAGTCAAAAGCTTTCGAAAAATCTAATAGACAGAGCAACGTGAGCTGATTTTTATCAAAAGGCACCCGTATATCGTCCAATATTTTCAACAACGCAGTTGAGCATCTGTACGGCCACCGTGGTGTGATGGTAGCGTGCTCCGCCTACTACACCGGATGCCCTGGGTTCAAACCCCGGGCAAAGCAACATCAAAATTTTTAGAAATAAGGATTTTCAATTAGAAGAAAATTTTTCTAAGCGGGGTCGCCCCTCGGCAGTGTTTGGAAAGCGCTCCGGGTGTATTTCTGCCATGAAAAGCGCTCAGTGAAAACTCATCTGCCTTGCAGATGCCGTTCGGATTCGGCATAAAATCATGTAAGTCCCATCCGGCCAATTTGTAGGGAAAATCAAGAGGAGCACGACGCAAATTGGAAGAGAAGCTCGGCCTTAGATCTCTTCGGAGGTTATCGCGCCTTACATTTTATTTTATTTTAGTTGAGCAGATGTGCTTGGCTCTAAATCCCGATTGAAAGGGTAAAGTAGTTTATTATTTTGGATATGAAGGGTAATTTGCTCCGCTAGAAGTCTTTCAAAAACTTTCGACAACGCAGGTAAAATACTAATACGGCGAAAATAATTTGGTGAGCTTACAAGTATATTTTTGGGCACAGGCTTAACTATGAAATCTTTCCACAGATCAGGGAAGCATGATGTTGTGATACAGCGATTAACAACATGGGTAAGGCAACTCAGTATATATGGTAATATAATTTTCACGAATTTTAGCGAAATCCCATCTCCACCCACTGCGTTGGATTTTATGTTAAAAACGCTTTTCGCGACATAATTTCCAGACACAGCTGAAAATTCAAACGATGTGCGCGAGTAATACGCATTTGAACCAGCTGGAACATGATCAATGGGTAAACTGACTTGTGGACTTCTGACGAAAGCATAATTAAGTTCATCAGCACTTAGTTTGCAATCGACCTTTTCCTTGCCATATACACGTAAATTCTTCAAGTTACGCTACAATGTATTGCATGGAAGTAATGGATCAAGCTTAGACCTAAAATATTCACGCTTTTGAGCTCGAATAACTTTTGTCGCCGTCTGGCCACTTTAAATAAGTTCCAACAAGGTTCAGTCCGATGTTTTTTCCATTCCCGGTATGCCTTGTTGCGTTTCATTATACCACGCACAGGATCAGGAATTTGACTTGGACTTTACCACAAGTTCAGGAACATGATTATTAAAAGCTTCTTGTATTTCGCTATTCAGGAAACTAAGCTTTTCATTAGCTGTAATAAGATTCCAACATTGACATCAATTTATATTAGACATATCAGAAAATAATGTGTAATTATCCAAGAACCGGTAATCTCTAAATGTATATGAATTACTTGTATAACATTGGCCAAAAGGCAGGTCAAGGGTACAGAACAGTAAGTCATGGTAGGATATAAAGGAAATTTGGTCAAATTTCAAATCAGCCGAGGGGTCAGATGTGATAAAATAGTCAAGTAAACTCGGAGAGGTGTTTTTACAATATCTCTTAGTCGCACGCATATTGACAACATGTAAACCCACACCCGATATCTCATCCAGCAAACTAACTGTACGCATATCCCTTACGAGAAGATTCACGTTAAAATCACCACAAACAAAAAGGTTATCACAGTTCACCAGGTAGGAGGACAAAGTATCAAAAAATGGATCAAGACTAATAGTTTTATGAGGGTTGTACATACAGGAAATAAAACATTTTGTGGAATTATCATACACCTCCGCCAACAGGTATTCCACATTACTACCCAAGCTATCAGACATGGTAATAGGCCTAATGTGTATGTTTTCTCTTGAATAGATAGCCACTCCTCCTTTTTTGTTGTTCTGTCATTTCTGAGCAGCTTATAATTGGCAACTTTAAAGTGAGAATCCTCCAAACTCTTAAGAAACCAGGTTTCTGTAACGTATATAACAACAACCCCTGATGACTCAAATACATATCTAATGAAGTCCATCTTCGCAACGTTCAAACTCCTGGCATTAAAGTGCACAATCTTGAAACCTCTCTTTTGCTGACACAAGACTTTAACCATAATACGGCTATTATCGCCAGCCCACCTAATCTGTTTTCACGAGGCATTTATTAAAGTAAAATCTATAGACAAAAAATAAACTTAAATGGGCCATCTTTACATAGGACGAAAAATTTATGGTTGTGACAACAATACGTATGGGCTTGTTAACTTGACATGTTTAGGCTAAAGCTATGTACTGGCTTGTATATGTTTGCGTAGTTCGTTGAGCTTAGCAATATTTGTCGAAGGAGAGGTTCTTGAGTCTCTTACATAAACAGACCCACGGACTGTAAAAACGGAAAAAAGAACACGCGCCCATCTTAACTTTATCGCTTCTTGCAGGCTTTTTCGGCTTTGAAATGACAAACTCTCAAATATGTTGAAGCGTCCTTCAAGCCCGACTGCTTCAGAGATACGGCGGATCTTGTTCTCCTTCTATAATCACGGAAAGCGTGCAGAGCAAATAAAAAAAAAACGCAATATGTAGGCTATACGAGGACGGAGTCGCCGAGTAAGCAAAACAAAAGGGCTAAAAAACTCGTAAGCGATTTTTATCAAATTTAACCCTAGAACTAAAGGATATAAACGAGGAACAACGTTTGACAACCTTTAACAAATTTTAATATCTATCTCAAAAAGTGTCACACTGAAGCAAACAACTGCTTATTGATCTACTCAAATTTGATGAATAAAACTACTTACGTTTTCTGACCATGCCCAAACTTTAGGCCGGTAAGCAAATTGAAAAAAACTCATGTAAACTATGCGAGGTTGGAGCCGTTGAGTAACCAAAAAAACTGGTTAAAAAAAATTCGTACGCGGTTTTTATCAAAATTAACACCAGAACTAAAAAATAAAAACGAGAAACAAGGTTTGACAACTTTTACCAAGTGTTAATATCTATCTCAAAAACTGTCGCCCTGAAGAAAAAAACTGCTGAGTGATCTACTCAAATTTGATGAACAAAACGACTTACGTATTTTAGGCATGCTTAACATTTAGACCGGAAAGCAAATTTAAAAAACGCAGTATGTAAGCTAACGACGACGGAGCCGTCGAGTAACAAAAACAAATGGGATAAAAAAATTCGTACGCGGTATTTATCAAATTTAACTCTAGAATTAAAGGATATAAAACGAGAAACATCGTTTGACAACCTTAAAAAAGTTTTAATAACTATATCAAAAATTTTCACACTGAAGCAAACAACTGCTGAGTGATCCACTCAAATATGATGAACAAAACGTATTTTAACCATGTTTAACCTTTAGACCGGTAAGCAAATTAAAAAAAAAACGCAATATGCAAGCTATACGAGGACCGAGCCGTCGAAAAAGCAAAACAAATGGGATAAAAAAATTCGTACGCGGTATTTATCAAATTTAACTCTAGAATTAAATGATATAAAACGGGAAACATCGTTTGACAACCTTTAAAAAGTTTTAATAACTATATCAAAAATTTTCACACTGAAGCAAACAACTGCTGAGTGATCCACTCAAATATGATGAACAACACGACTTACGTATTTAAGAATGCTTAACCTTTAGACCGGTTAGCAAATTAAAAAAAACGCAATATGTAAGCTAACGAGGACGGAGCCGTCGAGTAACAAAAACAAATGGGTTAAACAAATTCGTATGCGGTATTTATCAAATTTAACTCTAGAATTAAAAGATATAAAACGAGAAACATCGTTTGGCTACCTTTAAAAAGTTTTAATAACTATATCAAACATTTTCACACTGAAGCAAACAACTGCTGAGTGATCTACTCAAATATGACGAACAAAACGACTGACGTATTTTAGCCATGTTTAACCTTTAGACCGGTAAGCAAATTAAAAAAAAAAAAAAACGCAATATGTAAGCTATACGAGAACCGAGCCGTCGAGTAAGCAAAAAATTGTTTATCAAATTTAACCCCAGAGCTCAAAGATTAAAACGAGAAACAACGTTTGACAACCTTTACAAAGTGTTAATATCTATCTCCAAAATTGTCGCCCTGAAGAAAACAACTTCTGAGAGATCTACCCAAATTTGATGAACAATAGGTGTGTTATACGAGGACCGAGCCGTCGAGTAACCAAAACAAAAACCAAAGGATATAAAACAAGGAACAACGTTTAACAAGTTTTAATATCTATCACAAAAGTTGTCGCCCTGAAGTAAACAACTGCTGAACTCTAGAATTAAAGGATATAAAAAGAGAAACAACGTTTGACAAACTTTAAAAAGTTTTAATAATTATCTAAAAATTGTCGTTCTGAAGCAAACAACTGCTGAGGGATCTTCTCAAATTTGTTGAGCTACGTATTTTAAGCATGCTTAACCTTTAGACCGGTATATTTATTTAGAAAAACGCAATATGTAGGCTACACGATGACGGAGTGGTCGAGTAACCAAAACGAATGTGTTACAATAATTCGTACGGGGTTTTTATCATATTTAACTCTAGAATTAAAGAATATAAAACGAGAAACAACGTTTGACAACCTTTCAAAAGTTTTAATACCTATCTCAAGAATTGTCGCTCTGAGGCAAACAACTGACAACCTTTAAAAAGTTTTAAAAAATATTTTAAAAACTGTCGCTCTGAAGCGAACTACTGCTGAGTGATGTTTTAATAACTATCTCAACAAGTAAGGAAGGTTAAGTTCGAGTATAACCGAACATTACATACTCAGTTGAGAACTATGGTGACAACATAAGGGAAAATAACCATGTAGGAAAATGAACCGAGGGAAACCGTGGAATGTGTTTGTGTGACATGTGTATCAAATGAAAGACATTAAAGAGTATTTTATGAGGGAGTGGGCCATAGTTCTATAGGTGGACGCCTTTTGGATATATCGACATAAAGGTGGACCAGGGGTGACTCTAGAATTTGTTTATACAATATGGGTATCAAACGAATGGTGTTAATGAGTATTTTAAAAGGGAGTGGGCCTTAGTTCTATAGGTGTACGCCTTTTCGAGGTATCGCAATAAAGGTGGACCAGGGGTGACTCTAGACTTTGTTTGTACGATATGGGTATCAAATGAAAGGTGTTAATGAGTATTTTTAAAAGGGAGTGGGCCTTCGTTCTATAGGTGCTCGCCTTTTCGAGATATCGCCATAAAGGTGGACCAGGGGTGACTTTAGAATATGTTTGTACGATATGGGTATCAAATGAAAGGTGTTAATGAGTATTTTAAAAGGGCGTGGGACTTAGTTCTATAGGTGGACGCCTTTTCGAGATATCGCCATAAAGGTGGACCAGGGGTGACTCTAGAATAAGTTTGTACGATATGGGTATCAAATTAAAGGTATTAATGAGAGTTTTAAAAGGGAGTGGTGGTAGTTGTATATGTGAAGGCATTTTCCAGATATCGACCAAAATGTGGACCAAGGTGACCCAGAACATCATCTGTTGGATACCGCTAATTTATTTATATATGTAGTACCTGCTAAGATTTTAGAGGTTTTTTATTTCGCCCTGTAGAACTTTTTTCATTTTCTTCTACTTAATATGGTAGGTGTCACAACCATTTTATAAAGTTTTTTCTAAAGTTATATTTCGCGTCAATAAAACAATCCAATTACCTTACCATGTTTCATCCCTTTTTTCGTATTTGGTATAGAATTATGGCATTTTTTTCATTTTTCGTAATTTTCGATATCGAAAAAGTGGGCGTAGTCATAGTCGGATTTCGTTCATTTTTCATACCAAGATAAAGTGAGTTCAAGTAAGCACGTGAACTAACTTCATTAAAGATATGCCGATTTTTGCTCAAGTTATAGTGTTAACGGCCATGCGGGAAGACAGACGGACGACTGTGTATAAAAACTGGGCGTGGCATCAACGGAATTCGCCCATTTTCACAGAAAACAGTTAACGTCATAAAAGCTATGCCCCTACCAAATTTCAAAAGGATTGGTTAATTTTTGTTCGAATTATGGCATTAAAAGTATCCTAGACAAATTAAATGAAAAAGGGCGGAGCCACACCCATTTTGAAATTTTCTTTTATTTTTATATTTTGTTGCACCATATCATTACTGGAGTTGAATGTTGACATAATTTACTTATATACTGTAAAGATATTAAATTTTTTGTTAAAATTTTACTTTAAAAAAATTTTTTTTTTAAAAGTAGGCGTGGTCCTTCTCCGATTTTGATAATTTTTATTAAGCGTACATATAGTAATAGAAGTAACGTTCCTGCCAAAGTTCATCATGATATCTTCAACGACTGCCAAATTACAGCTTGCAAAACTTCTAAATTACCTTCTTTTAAAAGTGGGCGGTGCCACGCCCATTGTCCAAAATTTTACTAATTTTATATTCTGCGTCATAAGTGCAACTCATCTACCAAGTTTCGTCGCTTTATCTGTCTTTTGTAATGAATTATCGCACTTTTTCGGTTTTTCGAAATTTTCGATATCGAAAAAGTGGGCGTGGTTATAGTCCGATATCGTTCATTTTAAATAGTGATCTGAGATGAGTGCTCAGGAATCTGCATACCAAATTTCATCAAGATACCTCAAAATTTACTCAAGTTATCGTGTTAACGGACGGGCGGACATGGCTCAATCAAATTTTTTTTCGATCCTGATTATTTTGATATATCTATCTCTATTCCTTTATATATGTACAACCAACCGTTATCCAATCAAACTTAATATACTCTGTGAGCTCTGCTCAACTGAGTATAAAAACGCAATATGTAGGCTACACGAGGACGGAGCGGTCGAGTAACCAAAATAAATGGGTTAAAAAAATTCGTACGTGGTTTTTATCTAATTTAACTGTATAATTAAAGGATATAAAACGAGAAACAACGTTTGACACCCTTTAAAAACTTTTGATAACTATATAAAAAATTGTTGCTCTGAAGCAAACAACTGCTGAGCGATCTTCTCAAATTTGTTGAACAAAACGACTTACGTATTTTAAGAATGCTTACCTTTAGACCGCTAAGCAAATTAAGAAAACCCAACATGTAAGCTGACGAGGACGGAGCCGTCGAGTAACCAAAATAAATGGGTTAAAAAAATTTAATAACTGCTGAGTGATCTACACAAATTAGTTGTACGAAACAACGTTTGACACCCTTTAAAAACTTTTGATAACTATATAAAAAATTGTTGCTCTGAAGCAAACAACTGCTGAGCGATCTTCTCAAATTTGTTGAACAAAACGACTTACGTATTTTAAGAATGCTTACCTTTAGACCGCTAAGCAAATTAAGAAAACCCAACATGTAAGCTGACGAGGACGGAGCCGTCGAGTAACCAAAATAAATGGGTTAAAAAAATTTAATAACTGCTGAGTGATCTACACAAATTAGTTGTACAAAACAACTTACGTATTTTAACCATCCTTAACGTTTAGGCCGATAATTTTATTTAGAAAAACTTAATATGTAGGCTACACGAGGACGGAGCGGTCGACTAAAAAAACGAATGGGTTAGAAAATTCGTACGCGGAATTTATCAAATTTAGCTCTAGAATTAAAAGATATAAAACGAGAAAAAACGTTTGACACCATTTAAAAAGTTTTAATAACTATATCAAAAATTATCGCACTGAAGCAAACAACTGTTGAGTGATCTACTAAAATTTGTTGAACAAAACGAAACATGCTTAACCTTTAGGCCGGTATATTTATTTAGAAAATCGCAATATGTAGGCTACACGAGGACGGAGCGGTCGAGTAACCAAAAGAATGGGTTAACATAATTCGTACAGGGTTTTTATCATATTTAGCTCTACCATTAAAGGATATAAAATGAAAAACAAAGCTTGACAACCTTTAAAAAGTTTTAATAACTATCTCAAAAACTGTCGCTCTGAAGCGAACTACTGCTGAGTGATCTACTCAAATTTGTTGAATGAAATGACTTACGTATTTTGAGCATGCTAACCTTTAGCCCGGTAAGCAAATTACAAAAAAAAACGCAATATGTAAGCTAACGAGGACGGAGCCGTAGGGTAACCAAAAAAAATGTGTTAAAAAAATTCGTACGCGGTTTTTATCATATTTAACTCTACAATTAAAGGATATAAAACGAGAAACAACGTTTGACAACCTTTAAAAACTTTTAATAACTATATCAAAAATTGATGCTCTGAAGCATACAATTGCTGAGTGATCAACTCAAATTTGTTGAATGAAACGACTTATGTATTTTAGCCATGTTTAACCTTTAGGCCGGTAAGTTTATTTAGAAAAACGCAATATGTAGCCTACACGAGGACGGAGCGGTCGACTAAACAAAACGAATGGGTTAGAAAATTCGTACGCGTTTTTTATCATATTTAACTGTGGAACTAAAGGATATAAAACGAGAAAGAACGTTTGACAACCTTTAAAAAGTTTTAATAACTATCTCAAAAATTGTCGCTCTGAAGCAAATAACTCCTGAGTGATCTACTCAAATATGTTGAACAAAACGAATTACGTATTTTAAGCATGCTAACCTTTAGACCGGTAAGCAAATTAAAAAAACGTAATATGTAACTAACGAGGACAGAGCCGTCGAGTAACCGAAACAAATGTGTTAAACAAATTCGTACGCGGTATTTATCAAACTTAACTGTAGCATTAAAGGATATGAAACGAGAAACAACGTTTGACAAACTTTAAAACGTTTTAATAACTATCTAAAAAATTGGCGCTCTGAAGCAAACAAATGATCTACTCAAATTAGTTGATCAAAACGACTTACGTATTTTAAACATGCTTAACCTTTAGGCCGATAAGTTTATTTAGAAAAACGCAATATGTAAGCCAACGAGGACGGAGCCGTCGAGAAACCAAAACGAATGGGTTAAAAAAAATCGTACCAGGTTTTTATAAAATTTAACTCTAGAATAAAAGGATATGAAACGAGAAAGATCGTTTGACAACCCTTAAAAAGTTTTAATAAATATTTCAAAAATTGTCGCCCTGAAACAAAAAACTGCTGAGTGATCTACTCAAATTAGTTGAGCAAAACGACTTACGTATTTTAAACATGCTTAACCATTAGGCCGGTAAGTTTATTTAGAAAAACGCAATATGTAGGCTACACGAGGACGGATCAGCCGAGTAACCAAAACGAATGGGTTAAAAAAATCGTACGCGGTTTTTATCAAATTTAACTCTAGAATAAAAGGATATGAAACGAGAAAGAACGTTTGACAACCTTTAAAAAGTTTTAATAACTGTCTCAATAATTGTCGCTCTGAATCAGACAACTGCTGAGTGATCTACTCATATTAGTTGAGCAAAACCACTTACGTATTTTAAACATGCTTAACCTTTAGGCCGGTAAATTTATTTAGAAAAACGCAATGTATGCTATACGAGGACGGAGCGGTCGAGTAACCAAACCGAATTGGTTAAAAAATTCGTACGCGGTTTTTATCAAATTTAGCTATAAAATTAAAGGATAAAAACGAGAAACGAACACTGCTAAACTGGAACTGATAGACCGGGCTCATTGCTAAAGCCAAACTAACCAACCGGGATCATTGCTGAAACCAAACTAACCGAGCCTTTTCGGTTGAATAAAGGTGCCCATAATATAACGTAGGTGGGAACATTGCTACACTGAAACTGATAGACCGGGCTCATTGCTAAAGCCAAACTAACTACCGGGATCATTGCTGAAACCAAACTAACTGAGCCCTTTCGCTTGAGTAATAGGCGCCCATAATATAATGTAGGTGGGAACATTGCTACATTGAAACTGACCGACCGGGCTCATTGCCAATTCAAAACTTACCAACCGGGATCATTGCTGAAACCAAATAAACCGAGATCTTTTGCTTGAGTAATAGGCACCCATAAATAAAGCACGT
Source organism: Eurosta solidaginis (assembly GCF_040869045.1). NCBI lineage: Eukaryota > Metazoa > Arthropoda > Insecta > Diptera > Tephritidae > Eurosta > Eurosta solidaginis. Next base: position 123,174,527 of record NC_090321.1, read on the forward strand.
AGCCCGGAGCAGTGCTAAACTGAAACCAATCGGGATCAATGCTCAAACCAAACTAACCGAGCCCTTTTGCTTGAGTAATAGGCGCTCATAAATTAAAGCACGTAGCTGGGAAGTTGCTAAAGCCAAACTAACCACCGGGATCATTGCTGAAACCAAACTAACTGAGCCCTTTCGCTTGAGTAATAGGCGCCCATAATATAATGTAGGTGGGAACATTGCTACATTGAAACTGACCGACCGGGCTCATTGCCAATTCAAAACTTAGCAACCGGGATCATTGCTGAAACCGAATAAACCGAGATCTTTTGCTTGAGTAATAGGCACCCATAAAATAAAGCACGTAGCCCGGAGCAGTGCTAAACTGAAACCAATCGTGATCAATGCTCAAACCAAACTAACCGAGCCCTTTTGCTTGAGTAATAGGCGCTCATAAATTAAAGCACGTAGCTGGGAAGTTGGTAAAGCCAAACTAACCAACCGGGATCATTGCTGAAACGAACTAACCGAGCCCTTTCGTTTGAGTAATAGGCGCCCATAATATAA